>NC_138550.1:33937077-34629577 GCF_964273705.1 Natrix helvetica | reverse complement strand
AGATGAATCTATAAAGGATGCCTATGTGTTCTTTCCAAGTAATCCCCTTTACATTAGTGGTTTCTCTACCCACTATAATCCACTAAAAATGTTATTAATTTTGCTACACAATTGAAAAAAAAATCTGACAAATACTAATGCTTCAATCAGATTATTTTTTGAAATAAATTTATATCATGGTTGCCTGAAAATAGCCCTTTTTATAATATGACAAGAATCTCAAACTTCTTTACCATCACTGTCATTATCATAATCCTCATTAACCAAGCAAGCAACATATAACTCTCCTATGTGAAAATATGCAGCAGATATATGAGTTTCTTTTTATAGCATTTTTTCTATAATGCGTATGGTTGTCTAAATATTATCAGTATAATATACTACTATTGAGTATTTTTAATTGTGATCGGTTCTTCAGTTAATGCTGAAAGTGTTGCCTTTCCAGTTTTCAGGCGATTAATCTATTAAATTATTAAGACTGAGAGTCAGGTTGCTATAATTGTTAAAAGCGCCAGGTTAAAACTGGGAGACAGTGAGTTCAAATACTGGGTGGCTTTAACTCCAGTCTATCTCAAAAAGAGGGCAAATGCTGGCAAGAAATTGCATTGATTTGTCCTGGCAATTGCCATAAGTCATAAATATCTTGAAGGGCATCCCCAAACAATTATGACGCAGAAAATCCAAAACAACTGAATGCCATCTGACAGTTAGGCATGATCATACCTTTTCTGCAGTGGCATGCACACCATCATTTTAATCTATGTTGACAGCTTATAGTTTATGTCAAATTTTAAGATGATTTTTTTTTCATTTGTTTAATTGAATAGTGTTTAACATTATTTTATATTGTTTTAACTGTTTTAAGTACATTATTGCTATGTTTAGTATAAGCTGCCTCATGTTGCTTTCATATAGATATCAAGTACATTTATCAGAGGTGGGTTGTTAATTTTTTTACTACCGGTTCGGACATGCTCCCACGTGCGCGATACATCTGTGCATGTGCAGAAGTATCCAGGTGGGTGGGGGGACCCTCCCGCTGCCGCTACTACTGATTCGGCCAATCCCGGCCAAACTGGCCGCAACCCATCTCTGACATTGATAAATAGTCTTCATCCAGGTTATCCCTGTCAGATATTTTACTAACTACATCTCCCTCTGAGGGAAAAAAACCCATCGAAACAAAAATAAACATACTGACTTAGAGTATAGTCAGCTTTTCAAAGTCATCCAGAACAGGAAACAGATCACACAAGAAGATCTCAGTGTGATTTTCTGGGTGGGGAAAAATGAGGAATCCTCTCCACAGTCCTCTCATCATGAGATAAAAAAATATATGCCAACTAGTCCTTTTTGGAGTAGTGGGCGCTTAGTGGTATTCTTGTAAATAAAAATTGTTGTCATTAGCACTACAGTTGCATGCAGAGGTTTGGTCATATCCAAACATAGTGTACACATCAATACATTGTTAAATAAAAAGAAGCTGGCACAACCTCTACATCACATAAAGTTACAGATGACACATTTTCACACATTCTTACTACTTATATAAGACAGCCATTAATCCAGTGGATGTCTCCCACTCATGTTCCCCAGCAACTAGTACTAAGATTTTGGAAATCATAACAATTAGTACTTTTATAATCCTGATTTTAACTTTCCAACCTGTTAGCCTTGTTAACCATAACCTAACCCTATCAAATGTATAATTTAGCTATGTGCTGGAGTGAGAATTCTTTCACTTAAGTATGCTTCATTGCCCATATTTTATGTTAATTGGATAATTTTAAGTTGAAAAGAAAATGATTCAGTTCTTCTACACAGAACAACTATATTTCTTCCTACCAAGTTCTTATTTTACTATTATTCTTCCACGTTAAAAATCATAAATGGGTTCTTGCCTCATTAAAAATCATGCCAGCCCTTCACCTTATTTTTTTTCTTATGTTTTATCACATCCAATTATTATCCCTCCCAAAAGAAGAAGAAGAAATGGATATTTAAAGTGTAACAAAGCAATAAAAATATAAGAATGTACTTCCCCCACAGAGGGAAAAGGACTATATTTTTTTTTAATGAAGAAAGCAAAATCCACAAAAATGACCAGATTGATCAAAGTCACCTTCTTTGTTACTCTGTCAATTCAAAATAAAACAAAGTCCAAAATTTACCAGATTACACACATTGTTGCAATGAGTGTACCGTTTTTTCTTTCCAATCTCACATAATACTTATTTTGGCATTTCTACATGCATGAAAAATGTACTATTCTAGTTGTTTTATTGCATTCCAAGTCCTGGGGATATAGCTATCTATGAAAACAATGTAAAATTATATTAAGAATTATGTGAATTTCAGTCTTAAAAATGCCAATAATGTAACATAACAAATGTTACTTTAACTTAGTCTGTTAAAGCTAATGTTTGAAGTTCTGAATGCATCTGAACAATGGAACAACTGTATGCAGTTTTATTAACCTCTCTCTCTCTCTCTCTCTCTCTCTCTCTCTCTCTCTCTCTCTCTCTCTCTCTCTCTCTCTCTCTCTCTCTCTGATTATATATGCCATTAACTTTTTATAAAAGTAGGTTACTGGCTTAAGAATCTCAAATGTTTCCCAAAGTCTATTTTTATAAAATAGTTCTACTTGAAGTAATGTGGTTCAAAATTATGAGATTTACCAAAACTTTGATTTACTAATGTACCACTGAATTGTAATGTTAAAAATATATTAAAAATACCTTATACCACTTCCTCTAAAATTACTTCGGAAAAATTAATTATAAGAAACATGACACTTGTACATTTAGAATGATCATTCACATACATCTCTTTTATGTTTTTTGTAAGAGCTGCTTATCCTCTGGAATATTATAAATGTTCTCTAGGAAAGCAATTTTCATCCCCATTTAAAAGTAAACAAGCATACTTCAGATAACACCTAGGTTGAGAAACAGACCCTAGCCTTTTAATACCCATGCTACAAGAAAAACAGCCTTTAGAAACACAGAGGTTAAAAAAGAAAAAGGAATAACCGTCTCTGCCTGAAAACTACAAATACTTCAGTGAAATGTTTCCAAGCAAAAAGCAAGTGCAACAGAAAAATACTGCAAAATAAAAACCAACAAAAATATTTCTATTCAACATCTATCATTGGATAGTCATATCTGACATTCCCTTTAAAAAGAAAATTACTATCATTATTTATATGGGTCAACAGAGAAAAATAGTCCATTTCTTCTCATTGGTTTATTGTATAAAAATATCTTAAATAATTCTTGAATGAAAGGAGAGAGAGAAAAGAGGGAAGAAGAAGGGAGCTAATCACAGTTGCCAAAAGGGCTGCACTTTATCATCCTTTCCTGCTTGCAAAGGTCAACTGTGTAAGATAAATGAATGCCTAATTAGAAATTGAAGATAAACATTTTGGCAGCCCAAAGCAGAAAGTAAACACAATTCCAAAACATGGAAAGTTTTTAATCAGCTGAACAAATTGCATAGGAACTTTAGATAGTACCTTTATTTTTCTTTCAAATTCTATGCATTCTATCCAATGACTGAAAAAGTGGCTGGATGCCTAATATAATATGATGCCTCTCATTCTACCAAATACCTTTTTTACCTTATTTTAAAAGTAATTTTTTTGGGGGGAAAAACATAATACACTGCATAATCTTTCCCCATTCAATGTCACTAATACATGGGTCTTTGTGTAAGATTATACATCTCATGGCAAATGCATGTAACTCAGTATGACTGAAGCTTATCAGCTTTAGAAAAATATGCAATGGGCTCAGTAGCTATCTGATAATGTGAGTGTACTACTACTTCATATAGTAATGTTTTCATAAATAAAGCAAGTAGATCATTTCTTTTTCATTCTCTACTACACATAAATTGCACAAATCAGACAGAAAGTCTAACTATATTTTTATACTTATAAAGTATAAAACACACACACACACACACATGCACATACACACATACACAGATGTGTGTGTGTCTGTGTATTATATTTTATTAACTTACATTTGTTAGCAGACCTGCATAATGTTTCACTTAACATTATTTGTTCTCAACCAGTCAGTAAATTTAACATAGCTATAACCACTCAGCACCCTTGAAGCCTAGTCATGATATTGTTACATCCTCAAATCCTCACAGCTTCGACCTTAAACTGTCTACCGTGGACCTCACCCCATTCCTAAGAGGTCCATAAAGGGGGCGTGCCCAAGCGCACCTACCGTCCCTGCCCTACTGTCCCCATTTATTTGTATTCATTTCCTTTATTCATGACCATGTTCATACTTATACCTGCCATCTTGCACATGCTTGACAAAGTAATAAATAAAAATAAATAAAAATAATATTTTCCTCAGTCTCCCTATCACTTTACAGGTGGTGGTGAAAATTTGTTGGGTGTCCCCCCAAAGAAATGACTGATTACATAATCATATGTCGACTCAATGTTTCCTAAGAGTAGAATAGATTTTTTTTTTTACATCCACATTAAATATCTACTCCTCAGCATGTCTTCAGATCAGGAATGATAAAACTCCAATAGCTGAATGTATACATGCGGCTATGGGGAAATGAAAGACATTTTGTGCAGCAAGTTCTATGGGGACATCAAATCAACTTACGTTCTCCCTCTATTAGAGAGATTTCTAGGGAGATCAGTTCATTTCTATGCGAACCCTCTTCTCCAGGACATAAATCTAGCCATCACTTGTGAAATAGGCAAATGTTGTGCTGCTGCAATGACAATAAGGAAAAACCAGTTAACTAACAATTTTATAGTTGTCAATATATAATTGCACCCATTTTTCTCTGTCAATCCTGATTGTAATTGTTGTCTTTTATTTCCTTTTTCATTTCATGTTGCTGGTCCATAACCAAAGAAATAAATAATATCAATAATATGTTGCTTTTATAATCATAGCAATGAAATAATTTTTAAGTTGATAAAACTGCAGAGTATCAGCACGTGCTGCTATTGACCAAAAGTGATATCCTGACAAAAAATTGGTTTTAGCACATTTATTGCCCTTTTCTATTTGTTTGTTCCGGACCCAAGAGACATCAGTTTACTTTAGCTATAGTCTTGGAGGTCTGCACTTCAAAACACTGATAAATATATAATTTCAGTCTGTAAGTGGTTCTGCACACAATAGATTTTGTTATTTAATAAAATATAATAGACTGCTATTAAAAAGCGCTTTGGAAATTATTTCACCTTTTGCAATTGTGCCGTGGAATTAATGCCCTTGAAAATAGAGGAAAGAAAAGGAAAGGAAAACAGAGGCGAGGCAAGGGGAGAGGAGGCTAAAGGGAAGGAGAAGTGAAGAGGGAGGAGAGGAGGAGGAGAGGAAAGGAAAGGACAGGACTGAGAATAGTTGCTTGTTTCTTGCAAAATACATTGGGGAGTAATAAATGGGAATGGCAGATATTGACCGCTTTCTATACTACCTAATGAAAATTCTTTCTTTTTTATTTTAAGGCCTTCAGCAGTGGAGTAGAAAAATCTCAAAGCAATTGAGCAATGTGAAAAACTAAGGTGGAGAGTGGAAATCCTAATGAAGAATCTCTATTAACACTTCAAGTCTCTTGATAACACAGTGACAGCACAATAATCCTGAAAGTTGACTTCAGTGTGAGGAAGATTTTCAATTAAACTGTGTATGACCTGGGGAGTTAGCAGTTATCATGAATAGGAGCCCAAGACAATTGCTAAGAACCAGTTTACTTAAATTTTAATGCTTATTATAAGAACGTAGCAGGAAGATCATCAGTGAAAGGACAAAAAGCCACATATCAGACTTGTAAAATAATTCCTCTAAGATATAAATTATCTGCAACATTAATGAAATGGGAAAAAAGAAAACACTAGTTTTTCAGAGCATGTCAACAATAATTACCTTTGATTATTTTAATATATGAATTAGTTAACCAAGCATGGAGACACGTAGCAATCCATGGGAAAGGCAGAGGTCATGGAAATTTGCTGCTTTAATTGCTCGCTTTGGGTCACTACTCATATTACCCATCCTACCTCAGAGAGACCATCAGAACCAATTGACTTATGAGAAAGAGCATTGGGGAGGGGGAATCAATTTGACTGTCCTACATGGCTGGTAAGTGACTAGAAGTAGGCAGATTACAAATAGCCACAGAAGACTAAGGGCCAGTGCTGTGAAACCAATAATCTCCAGCTGAATTACTTCTTTTTGAGGAACGCAAGTTTGCCAATATATTTCTTACAAGGCTTGTAATTAAATTGTAAGCAGTCTGTTTCGATCCCAATTGGACATTATAAAACTCTGAAACATTGAGCTTCACCTGAGCCAATTCCATTTCCCTAATATATTTTTCTTGCTGTGATATCTTTATTATTATTTTAAGCCTAAGGGTATAAGAAAAAGAAATATGGTTGTTCCTTTTCTTCTTTCTTAATTCCTTTCCACTCTCATAGGCTGCAAAATAGCAGTCATTATATTAATGAGCATGTATATTTGAAACCCAGTGTGGTGCAGTGGTTAAGATCCAAGACTTATCCTTCCTTATCCTGCCGGGTGACTTTGGGAAGTTATTCTCTCTCAATCTTGGACTGAAAAGCAAAAAGAATCCGTTTATCCACTTGCACTGGGCCAGCATGGAAATTTATAGTTCATGAACTTCAATAGGAGAGATATTTCATTCTGCAGTGGATTGATTCAGGCTGATTACATATAATTTTTGCTGTTATTTTGGGAACTTTGGTTATTCCTGTATGTTAATCCTTGTATAAATTAAAACTTCTGCTATAGGTTTTTCCTCCCAATATTGATCTAAGGGAACATATTCACAGTTAACTCAGGGATATATCACTGCCAATTAGTGTCCCCAACCCCTTTTTAGAAGAATTTTTTAACAGTTGAAGTAGAGAAGGAGACTGATTGCTTCAGCAGGAAATGGTAAATCAGTTAAGGTTTCTGTTGATTTCATGGGAGTTTGCACAGCGAGTGCCATTCCTGTAATAACTTTAGGTTGAAATTGTAACACTGTATTTTCACTGTGCTTTTCTATTGATTTCTGAAGCTGGTTCTTCCAAAATTTGGAGAAAACTGGTATCAGGAAGCCTACAAAGGAAGTTACAAATTTTAGTTCTCTTGTTGCCATGCTGTAGTCTGAGACAACAGCAAAGTATGTGCAATTCTCAAGCCATTTGAAAGTCACTTGCCTTCCACCATATATCAACAATAATGACAAGCAACAAATGGCACCCCTTTCTACTTCTGTCTTAGCATTTCCTTGCTAAGAAGGCATTTAGAAATATTTGAGTGTTCCAAGATTCAAGTTCTTCAATAAATTCTATTTGAATTTTTGTGAAAAGCCCAATCTATTCATAAATGGATTTATATTATATGTGGTAATGTAGAAAATGATACAGATCAGGTTCATTCGTAGTATACAGTAATTCTGAATTCTAATTTTCTTGAAGTAATGAATGGATTCAGATTTAGCTATTAAACAAACTTTACACTTGCGTGGATACTGCTGTGAATTTCACAACTCAGAACATGAAAATAAGCCTGAAAATTAAGAGATTTTTTTTTAAAAAAACTTAAAAATGCAGAAATACAATAGAATGGACTTTTTGAATTAAATGTGCAAATGCAACATAGAAATAAATTCATAGATGTATGTTTTCAATTTCTGATTAGGGTATATAGATAGATAAACCTCTAAATTCAGTATACTTGAAAAAGTTGACTTAGTAAACTAATTCTTACTTCATATCAATATTCAGAAACATTGCTCTACCAACAGAACGTGGCTCAACTGCATTTTATAGTCCAGCAAGGCTCTACAGTGCAGTTTGTTATCCACACTCACAGCTCTATGCTGCCCTCTGCTGTTTGCTTGATAAGAGTGTTGATAATTGGATGCTTTTAGAGCAAGCTCTGTATGAACACCACAAATACTACCAAGTATTTGTGGTGTTCTGGAAAATCAAGGGCATTTTTTTCATGTTCTAAGATTAAGTGTTTCCTGATCAGTTGCCCTAGTATATTAAACAGGCTGCTAATAAAAAATTCATTGCCTGCCTTCTTTATCAAGATAGGTTTTATGATTGCTGTGCAACATTGTTCTATCTTTTGTTATCTGCTCCCAATTTTCTGAATCTTGCTTTACTTTCTTAAGCAGAAGGCTTTTGACCTATCAAACATATCTGTTCAGCTATGGAACAGCACAGAAAAACAGAGGCATACAGATTGCATTGGGGATAGGATTGAAAAATTCCAGGCACATTATTAGGCACACAATTTTATCTTGCTGTAAACAAATCGCCTACGGGAGAAATAAAAAAAGGTTCCACTTGGTTGTCCACTGGAAAGCAAACAGAGCAAATTATATCCTGTGAGTCATCATGCAAATGACGTGAATTATGCATTATACAATTTTTGAATCATGGTATCAAGACATGCTGGCACAAATCATACTGTAGTTTTCATCATTTGTGCAATGAAGTTACGATGTGCATGGCATCATTATACCTCCAACCAGATGCTTATGGACTTTCATTGACTCAGGGGTTGATAATTGATACTTTAAATCACACTACTTTTTTAAATCTGTCTATTCACACAAAGGATTTCTACTCATAAATTATAAACTGTGTGAAACAGTTTGTCAAAAAATGGGGAAGATTCTTGAGAGTTTGATATTTACAAATTCATACAAAAATAACTTTGGTAGCTAACAATTTTCACATTTTTACAGATGCTGCAGTGCAGCCTCATTTTTGAGAATTTACACTGATAGAAACTTTGTATTACAAGATTTAGAATTATTGCACAACAAAATAAAAAAAATGTAGACTTTTTACAGACACAAATGTTTGAGAATACTTTTAAATATAATAATTTATTTGTGGTAAGAATAAGTAATAATTAATGTTACATGGCAGAACTTCATGTGTGAATCACAGTATAAAAATTCATTTATAAGTAAAGAAAGCATTGAAACAATACGCTACAAAGCAGACTGAAGAGATTTATCATGATTTTAGACCTTCTAAATGGTGATGGATTAAAAAAAACTAACGGAAACAAATGTACAGGAAATTAGAAAAAGCTTGAGAAAATTATTGATTCTAATCTGAAAATGAAATATTTCCCATAAATAGAATCTTTCCTTTCATGGAAAATAATTGCAAATAATAATTGATTTTCAGTGTTTCAGATTATCTAAGTGATCTCTCTCTCTCTCTCTCTCTCTCTCTCTCTCTCTCTCTCTCTCTCTCTCTCTCTCTCTCTCTCTCTCTCTCCCTCTCTCCCTCTCTCCCTCTCTCTCCCTCTCTCCCTCTCTCCCTCTCTCCCTCTCTCTCCCTCTCTCTATCTATCTATCTATCTATCTATCTATCTATCTATCTATCTATCTATCTATCTATCTATCTATCTATCTATCTATCTATCTATCTATCTATCTATCTATTATCTCCTGTCTGTCTATCTTCTTACTAACTATTCAACATGTGAAGAATATTTATAAGTGTACATGTGTATATGTATGTATATATGTATGTATGTATGTATGTATGTATCAGTGATGTGCAGTGAGGTTTATGGCTGGTGAGGCTGGCGACATCATCAGGAAGGCGGGGAATGGGACCACGTGTGCAGGAGGGAGGCTGAGGCATTCCCCGCCTAGGATTTCCTGGGTCCCCATCCTAACTGAAGATTAATCAAATTTGATTCCGCTTAGTTTTCTTGGAATCAGCCATGGCCTTCTAAGCGCTACGTTCAATATCGTATCACAAAATAATAATTGTAAAAAGAATACATCTGCTTTTTCTCTCTGTCTCTTTCAGCAGCGCAATTCTAAACAAGGCGCTGGCTACGGCTCGGTTTCCAGGGTTCTTTCACGAGCGAGATGGAAACGGTAGCCACCAGTCCAAAAAGTCCGTCGCACTTTCCTCTTTTGCGAGCAACTTCCCGTAAACCCGCCGTTGCTCAGTGCGAGGAAGGGAATACCCCAAATACAACAAAACCAGCATATATATATATATATATATATATATATATATATATATATATATATATATATATATATATATATATATATATATATATATATATATATATACATACACACATACATACATACATATATACATATATATACACAGACACAGACACACACACACACAGATACATACATGCATACACATACACACACACACACACACACATACACTTCACATATTGAATAGCTAGTGAACAAATAGATAATTATTAAAAAGAAATATTACAACATATTTGGATGTACAGTGATGTGAATTGACTGGTTTCTTCATGCTACAGGATATCTTTGACATTATTAATAATGATGAAATCTGAAAAGGGCAGATGGAATGACCATACCATAGTATAAAATTGTAGAGAAACTCCTATGTTTCTGGAGCTATTTCAGTTTTTTATGAATGTAAAGTCCTGCCAACTTCATGCTGTGAAGCTTATATCACTATCACTGTGGACACTTGTAAGGATTCCAGGCAGTGTAGAAGTTATTGCCTTATATTTCTGTTTAATGTTGTTCCCGAGATTTTAACAAGTACTCTGGTGAGAAGATTACATAAGGTATTACCTGCAATAATTCACACTAGACAATATGATTTCTGAAAATGTTTCCAAATTTCAAGTAATATAAAGTGATATAGTTTTGTAAACTGATATATGAATGAATGATTCTGAACTGTTAGCTTTCTTGGAATCAAAAAAGCTTTTAATATGGGTAAAATCAACTGTTTGATCTTTATATTTCCTATATAATTTATCACCTGTGGTATAATCACAATATTCATATTTTTGCACAGGTAAATCAGAAATTATGATTGGGTGCAGAGTTTTCCAACTATTTAGACTGGCTATGCCATTTGTGCCTACCCACTGAGTCCTTCCCAAGCACCAGAAACAGGCAGATGTTATTTGATTGTGTTCAAGGTATCTTCATAAGATATAAACCGTTCTGAGCAAAGTTGCCTTTTGCAATTGACTGTTGGTGCTGATGGTGTTTGATGGGGCTTCAGATATTTTGGAATTAAACCCAAGTTGTCTATTAATGTGGGTACTATCTTTTATTTCTTTTTGCCACAGTTGTTCTACTTCTATTCGCAGGTCTTTGTGTTTTATTATTTTTCTCCAGTTCTTTCTCTTCCATTCTGCTTTCTCCAGCTACTGCAACATACCAAATAGAAGAACCTACTGGACTCAAAATTTAGATAGGAAACCTGAAGTTAAAACTTGAATCTAAAATGAGGACAAATAATTTTTATAAAAAAGAAATATAAACAGACTTTTATGCCTCCTTCCCAGACTCTATCATATACAGTCTAATGAGCTGAAAGAAACTGATAAGCTAACAATTTCCTTTGACAAGCAACAGATAAGGGAACAGTATATTCATATAGTTATCTTCTGCAGTGAATACATTAGATGACAATGAAATGGTTGAAAATGAAGTGTGGGCATGTAGAATGTAATGAATTGTTAAGTACAAATGCCTGCTTCTCCTTTGTTTTTCCCCCCCTTAAAAAATATTGGGAAGAAATGCATGCTCCCTACACATCTATTTAAAAATGTCACCCTCAGCTCACAAGGAGAATATTATTACTTAATTAGAGTAAGAAAGTTGTTGGTTTTCTTGCATCACTAATAGAGACTGACAGAGGACTCACTTAGAAAATTAGAAATAGAATTTAGAGTGCAGAGATTAAGGAAAAAAAGTACCAGGCTGAGAGCAACTGTACTAGGAGAAAAACTAAAAGGAATAGAGATATAAGTATTGAGTGTTCAAAAATGAAGTCACACACTTCCATGGCTTATATTAGCACTGAACCAGTGGTGCAATTTAGCTGGTTCTATCCGGTTCGAGGGAACTGGTAGTGATGGGTGGTAAGAGGTTCCATCCACCCACCTGGACGTCATCACATCCCATTTTTGATGTTCTGCGCATGGTGGAAGGTCCTGCACATGTGCTCACATTTGCGAACCAGTAGCGAAGGAAGTTGATTTCACCTCCGCACTGAACTAACGACATGCTTATTCTGACTAAAATGTGGTTGGCTACTTTGTGGTTCACTTCATTGTGGAAATGCAACTCAATGTAATGTAAACATGGCCCAACGCAAAAATCAATAGGAGCATATACCACATGAAATAGAAATCAACATTTCAGACTGATAAATGAATTATGAAGTTTCTTTATGGGTTTATTGTTAACCGATAAAAAGAAAAAAAAAGAATGCAAAAAAATTGCCATAGAAAAAGACTTATTTTTCTTCTTTAAATCCCTTGTAGATAGCCAGCCATTAAAAACTCATGTCTAAATCTAGTTTTATATTGTTCACTCCTTAGAAATTTGCAAAACCTCTCAGAAATATGAGCCATGTACATGATGTCTGATCCCTGGAGTTAGAATCAACTGGATAAACAATTCAGATTTAACATGGAATGGAGAAACATGTTAAGAGTAATTAAGTATGTAAATGAGTAAAAGTTTATTATTGTAACCATAATCATAACAATATACCACAACATGAAACACAATAAAGTAATAATATAATAAGAACATAACATAAAGTAATAAGGGTGTTAGATATAAAGTTAAAAAGAAAGTAAAGCCAGAGGTACAACTAAGAATTTAATTTTTTCTTCCAAATTTAAATGACAGAAAAGCAAAAGTAGCAACCTGACTATTAATACAAATGCAACAACATAGTTCAGTTGTTTGAATTTTTAGTACCTTTCTCAATGTAAGAATTTTAAATCCTGCTGATAGTTGATCACTGTTACAAATTCCAAGAAAATAGCATTAGGAATAGATTAAATACAGTTTGTGTTACATGGTGAAGGTTATTCCTTCCATTTAAAAAAGTTGGATATATTGTTTAATATTAAATGATGACTTTCAGATATTGAAGTTTTGCCTACATCTAAAAATGTAGCATGTTAAACATGACAGCTACAGTCTAAAATCAAATCCATTTGATTCAGGTCACATGAAGGGTTGATTTTAAATGAAGCAGGTGCCTCAGAGATATATCAGCATCATTTCATCTTCCATTAAGAAATAATAATAGAGAAAGGGGGAAGCAAATCCACACTTCTTAAAGCATATTCTCTTCCAGAACTGTGCAGTGCAGGTGTTGGTATGGTAGAAATGCAAATGGTATCTCAAAATTATCTATCCTATTTATTTGCAGATGAATTTGGGAAATCATTTAATTTTTCCAAGTCTTTCTTAGATGTGAGTCTCAGTGCTTACTAGCAGTAGTGGTTTTTTTTTATATTATGCTTGCTTTCTGATAACATGATTGAAAACAGCAGCAACACCCATCCTTAAAGAGAGAAAGAAAGGGAGGGAGGGAGAGAGGAAGGAAGGAAGGAAGGAAGGAAGGAAGGAAAGAAGGAAGGAAGGAAGGAAGGAAAAGATGGGAATTATATTTTTAAAGCAGTATTCCATTATGTACTTTTCCCTTGGTCAAAGTAAGAAATCATAGATTTTCACATGCATCCCAACCACATGTTCCAATAATTTCATATTTTCCTTCGGATGGTATGATCCAAATAGTATCTTTGGATCAAACAATCAGCTTTTATCTGCCATCACTTCCCTTAATTTCATTAAAGCCCAAGAACCTCTTAGAAAAAAACGTGACTATTTTTATAAGTTCAAGCATTGTGTATTTCAAACTATTGCATTTGACTTTAATGTTTCCTTAAGGATAATACATTGGTGACTGCATGATAACTAAAACTGTAGAAAAGCACATTGTTTAATTGTTTATCAGTAATACTTTCCTTTGTCACTTCTGTTCATGAGATAAGTGCTCAGTGAGAATAGATTTAATGATCAATTGTTGGATTATGGTATACAATTTTGGTTGTAATTAATCATAGAATAGAATTCATGTTATTGGTAAGTAATTATTTACTCTAGATTAGAAGGCAGTCCCTCCTGATCAGCTGGGACTCAGGAGGCAGAGAATAGATGGGGTGGGGCCAGTCAAAGGTGGTATTTACTGGTTCTCCAAACTACTCAAAATTAGATTAGAAGGCAGTATGGTTTATTTGTAACATGGATATTGTCATCTGATAAATATCAGATAATGCTAGTATACTAGTTATTTGCATAGCAGATGTGATCATTCATTTACTAAGGTGTATAGTTTTATTAGAATATACTACTATGTAGTTTTATTAGAAGATAATTTTAGATATAACATAAAAATATAAGAAACATTCCTGTTTGCATATTCATAAATATATTTTATTTAAACTTCAACATATGCCATGGAATTATCTTTTACAAAACACATGGATGTTTAATTTGGTAAGAATATAAAGCAAACAAAATTTGAAAGACAGGAGCAACGCTAAAGGCATATGCATCTGATTGCTATGCATAGTTATCTGGAGGCAGCTCCAAGATATTTGTTGTTAGTGAAAATTTAGTTGAGATCTATGAAAGAATTGATCAAAGAAGCAGGTTCAACAATGGTCATTATTCCATGTTATGTCACTATCTGTATCACCAGCATAGCTACTTTGGAATCATGGAACCTCTCCATGTTCATAAAGATAAGAAGAAAGAGAAAGAGAAATAATACCTCGGATCAGAGCTCAGTTCTATAACTCTCTTGGAATTTTTGTAAACTGTCTAAAGTAGAAAAAATTTAAAAAACTCAAATATATCTTTGCATCTTTGAAGTTTTGAAATTATCAGTCTACAATGATAATATCTACATTTAAAGGATTTAAAAGTTGGCACAATCAATTAAACCAAAACAATATTGAATTAGATTGAGTGGATTGGGTTCAGCAACACAACATGTTCAGTACAATTCATTCTCCAGGTCTCCTTTTTCACTTTGAAAATGTGTTCAGGTGTCTAATAGCAGCTTTTGGGTGGCGGTGGATGAGAGGGATGCAATTGTTTATAGAGAGAAAGGTGAGGTAAGACTGAAAAAAAGGATATGGATAAAATCTTATTCATAAGGATAAAATCTTATTCATAAACTCTGAGGCCAAGCCAATTATGTCTGATCATCTAATTATTTTTAATTGGCTTTCCAATCATTTTACAGACATCAAAATAACAACAAAAATTGTAGATGAAATGGAGAAATGAGTTTAGCATATAAATAACTTCAGACCAAAGTTGAAATGAATCATAATATTGGCAAGCAATCCTGCATTATTATTTCTAGACTTCCATAATCCATTGAAAAGTTTCAAATTGCCAGCAAGATGTTTTAAGTTTTAGGTTTCCCAGATGCTTACAAAATATTAAGAATCAGATAAAATTCCAAAATCCATAAAGCAACACATTCACAATCTTTATTAGTTTAAGAATTGGTTTGTTAAAAAACTTTTTTTACAACCGATATTTGCCCTAATTTGTCCTTTTCTATATTCTAAAATTGTATAAGGCTTTTGGACAGTATTATCCAGAAGTATTAGTGATTAATATTGTATGGGCAATATTAATATTTAATATTGGTTTGTCAGTTATAAGCACTTTCAAGTATATATGAGCCATGGTGGTTCAGTGATTAGAATGCAGTACTGCAGGCTACTTCTGCTGATTGCTGGTTGCCTGCAGTTTGGCAGTTCGATTTTCACCAGCTCAAGGTTGACTCAGCTTTCTATCCTTTCGAGATTGGTAAACTGTGACCAGATTGTTGAGGGAAGCATACTGACTCTGTAAACCACTTAGAGAAGATTGCAAAGCACTGTGAAGCAGAAGTGGTGCTGCTATATATGTCTCACTGTATGCATATACTGTGAGTGGTGGGTTTCAAATTTTTTTAGAACCTATTCTGTAGGTGTGGTCTGTTTTGTGGGAGTGGCTTGGTGGTCATGTGATCATGTGGGAGTGGCTCAGCTGTCATGTGACTGGCTGTCATGTGACCGGGTGGGCATGGCCAAGTTGGGAAATGCGGTGAAACTCACTTAACAATGCTCTTGCTTAGCAACCAAAATTTTGGGCTCAATTTTGATCATACGTTCTCTCTCTCTCTCTCTCTCTCTCTCTTCCTCCCTTCTCTCTCCCTTCTTTCTTATGTCTCTTTCCCGCAGTTATTTTCTTTCTTTTCCTTCCTTCCTTCCTTCCTTCCTTCCTTCCTTCCTTCCTTCCTTCCTTCCTTCCTTGTTGTCTCTCTCTCTCTAATTTTCTTTCTTTTTCTTTCTTGTTTTTTCTTTCTCTCTCTCTATCATTCACACACACACCATTTCCCTCATGTCTGCCACTAACAGCTCTGAAAGAGAAGGAAGGACACCTGCCTTGGGAAGGGGTTGGACTAGATTACCTCCATGTTCCCTTGCATTCCTCTATGTTCTCTGTCCCATTTACAGCCCCATTCACTTTAAAGTTGATTGCAACTCCAATCACCTTGTGCGCACCATGGTCCCACCCAAGGAGGCGAGCTGTGGGGCAGGGGAAAGGGGGAAGTCAGTGCCTCCACATCTTTCGATCTTCTTCCCCGCTTTGGTTCTGTGGGTTGGAGGTGCTGCTGCTGAGGTGACGGGGAAATGGCGGTGGGGGAGTTGGGGTACTGCCTGCTACCCACAGCAAGCCCAGGAGTAGTAGCCGCTGCTGCCATTAGCCACCCCATGCAGCCATCACTCACTTCCCCTCGGGCCATCGGCCAGGCATGCAGAGGGGACGTGGCAAGAGCAAGGGCAGCCGAGTGGGGGCACCACTTTGGTGGGTGAAGAAGAAGCTGAGGGGGAAGAAAAAGCTCTGTCAGGTGGGAGAGCGTGGCGGGTCGCTCTATGGTGGGAGGCTTTTATTATTATTTTATCTTCCCCTCACGAGAGTCACAGTGGCAGTGGCAGGAGGAGCAGCAGCCTGGCGTGTGCTTCCGATCCAACCGTCCTAAGGAGCAGAAGGGGAATTTGGCTGTTTAAAAAACCCCACGTGGAACTCCTCTCCTGTTCCTTCTTTTGCTGTTTGAACAGCCATGTCGCTGCCTTGTCTTTCATAGTCCCTTCATTTCCAAATGGGGGGGATCCAAAGAGAGAGACAGAAAAGATGGATTTCTTCTTCCCCCAATTGGAAATGGGGCCACTGTAAAAGCAAGGGAGCATGCTCCACGTGGCGTGTTCAAACAGAAGAATTAATAGGATGGGAGTTTGGCTCTTTAAAAAGCCCCACGTGGAACTCCTGTCCTGTTCCTTCTTTTGCTGCTTGAACAACCACGTGGGGCATGCTGCCTTGTCTTTCACAGCCCCCTCATTTCCAATTGGGGGGATCCATGGAGAGGGACAGAAAAATGGATTTCTTCTCCCCCCAATTGAAAATTGAGGCCACTGTAAAAGCAAGGGAGCGTGCCCCGCGTGATGTGTTCAAACAGGAGGGTGCAGCGCTGTCAACTTTGCCCTTGGGGCTCTTCTTGCGGGACATGCTGGTTGGTACTGCTTCAGGGCACCCTGGCTGCCGGCTCCTCTGCACGTAGCATTGGCGGTGGCATGTTGCTGGGTGGCATGCAGAGAGGAGAAAGGCACTGCTCTGCCACCCTTGCCCTTGGGGCTCTTCTTGCGTGACATGCTGGCTGGTGCTGCTTCAAGGTGCCCCGCTGCTGGTCTTCCATGCACAGCCCGGCTCCCAGCACTGCCGGCAACTCATCCTGTGCCTATCCTTGGCAGTGCGGTCCATTCCCCTAAGCAAAGGAGGAGGCAGAGAGCTGGGCAGAGAAGGGGTGAAACCCTAGTTCGGGGACTTCTGCCCCTCATGCTGCACTTGTCAGCCGCTGGAGCCCTGCACAGACTTCTTTGGGGTGCTGCTGGGCAACCTGGTTCCGGGGGGAGGGATTCCCAGAATCAAGTTGCCCAGCACCACAAAGAGATCTGTGCAGGGCTCTGGCGGCTGCAAAGCACGGCATGAGGGGCAGAAGTTCCCAAACCCAGCGGGGCACCACAGCTCCAGCAGTAACAGTATGGCTTCTTGCAGCAGCACACCGCCCTGATCAACCTGCCTTATAGCATCCTTTTCAGCCCACTCTGCGTGGAGTCAAGTTGGCAGCAGGCAGCCCTCACTAGGGTGTCCCCCTTCCTCCACCCAGCTCTCTGCCTCCTCCTTTGCTTATTGGGGGCTTCTGCCCCTCGTGCTACACTTTGCAAGCATGGTGATGCAGGAAAATAGAGAGAGTGATCGAGCAGCGACCGGGCGGGTGATAGGGAGCGAGCAAGGGGGGGCAGGTGGGAGGGAGCATTCCGATACTGTCTCACCAGATGAACGGGTTCCAAAAGATACGCTAAATTTCACGAACCAATTCTGGTGTACCGGTGCAAACTGGGAGAAATCCAGCCCTGGTACATATACACAAACACATTTCAACTATGGCTACTATGTATAATAAATTTTAATTTGTTAAATACAAATATTGAATTTTAGCTCATAGATTATTTTTGTATTGCTAATAAAAGGCTTGGAAACTTGAAAATCATAAATTAAATTGGGTTTTAAAAAGAATCCTATAAAACAGCAAATATCTTTCCTACTGTTATCAGAAATGAAGAATGGTTGAGTCTGTGTAGATATCAAGAGATGAGGAGATATTTAATTGAGCAAATTGCTTTTAAAATATGGTTCCTATGTTTTTAATTATGCATATTGAAGGCATTCTTTAGATATTGAAAAAAACATTAAATATTCAGTCAAATGTACTTACCATGGAGTAAGTTTCACTCAACAGTGGACAAGAAGGAACTACTGATCCAGGAAATCATTTTAGGAGATAATAAAACTTGCACATTTCTAATTTTATTTACTTCCTACTCATAAATCACTTCTTGGAGAGGTTGATATAGTTGCTTCATTACCTGGCAAATTCAGGATCATTTCAAGTTACTATGCAAATGTCAAGAGAAAGTGCTAAAATGGACTTGAGTTAAAATGTATCATTTTCTTTTCAGGTACGTCTTATCTTCATAACTGATTAATGTCTGGGAACAGTTGATTCTAATAAGTCGTTTTTATTTGCTTTGATTAAGGATAACTTTAATTTTTTTAAAAAATCACATGTTGGAAGCTGCACTATCTCTCAGAAAATAATATATATTTCATAAGAGCTGCACTTTGATCTCATTTAGGTAGGAAAGTTAATACTAGCAAATGTTTTCACTATTGAGCTTTATTTATTTCTATCCCATTTATCTGACAATTACTCATGAATTGTACTTTAAATATCACTAAAGATTAGCCAGACATAAGTAATGCCATAAACATTGTCAACTATCTTAATGCATGAGATCATTTTATGCTGGCAGGCCTGGAATGTTTTCTTTAGCATTGCAGACCTTAACACAATGTACCCAGAACCAGAAACAGTTCTGCATAATTAGGGCATCATTTACTACTGGACTGAGTTCATACAGGAGATGGCCAAATTAAATGATTCTCCTCTGAAACAGGCCATTCTGAACTACCACTGAGTCATTATTACATTTTTAAAAATTAAAGACTGTGAGATGAGATGTGCCAAAATGTGTGTGTGTGTGTGTGTGTGTGTGTGTGTGTGTAAACTCAAAGGGTTTAAGAAAATTATCCTGATTGGGACATGATGGAGAGCGTAATTTGTGATTTCCTAGTGATTTGGGAAGGATTCTGAAAACCATATATTACAGAACTTGTTAATTAATTCAGTGTTCTGTAATAACTCTCTGACCCAGGAACAGAAACTTCATCAGGCATCTGTAGTACCTAGAAGGTCTTTTGTGGAAGTGCATGACAGTTCAAGTCTTTATACTGTGCTCTGATTCATATTCGTAATTTTCTAGTTGTGCTTTCGGATGTAGTGTTATCTCACGGAAAGTAAACAAAAGTAGTGGTTTTTTTGTTTATTGTAACTTACTATATCATAGTTGCTTCAACTTAGCTGGATACTTTCTAAAGAGAAAAAAAATGATACCCATCTTCCCATTCCTAGTTTGAAGTTTGAAGTGTCTGTCTATCTCTCCTTCCCTCTCCATCTCCTTCTGTCCCTCTCCATCTCCCTCTCCCTCCCTCCTCCCTTTGTCTCCAAACTTAACAATAGTCATATTCAAAATGTCATCTATTTCTGAAAATAGCTAGTTGTTCCTTTCCAATATTACCAATCTAAAATCCAGAATCATGAATTTTCTGATTTGACCTGAATTAATGTGGTCTTATTCCCATTGTTGATACATATTCTTGATGAAAAAAGTGCACTAAAGTTATTTTTTACATGGATATTGTTCAAAATATTAATATGATGCCTGTAAGAAAAAGCAAGTATTTTACAATGTCAGGGTGTGAATTGATCCCTATAAATTAACGAGGTATGAAATCGTGGCATTTCCTTGAAGCATACTTTTTAACTAAGCAAAATAAACCCGAGATATATTCTAAGAAAAACATTTTATTGTAAAGAAAGTAAAAATACAAACTTACTAAGCTAATGATCACATCTTGGCAGAGTTCCTGTCTGCCTTGGCAGACAGACAAAAGAAAAGAGTTAAGTGGAATGTGGAATGTGTACATGCGCAGTGAAGCTTAGATAAGAAGTCAGTTCATTCTACCGTATAACTCAGAATGTAGGCACAGCTGGCAAACCAAAATAGGGACTTCTCCGGGTGCCGTCCGCCAAACAGTGCCGGGGGGCGACACCCAGGAGCAGAGCCTTCTCTGTGGTGGGCCCAGCCCTGTGGAATGACCTCCCCCGTGACATCAGGATTACTTCCGATCTCCGCTCCTTCCGTGTACAGCTGAAGACCCACCTCTTTCAATTATCTGGCCTGGCTCAATCGTAATTATTCTTATTCCTCCTAACTGTTTTTAAATTGTATTTTAAACGTTAAATCTTAATTTTATATCGGGTTTTTACAATTGGGGTATCTTAATGCGGGTCTTTTAACTGTCTATATGATGTAAATTGTTTACCTCCTCCGAGTCCGTGTTTGTGTATCTGTATGTATGTTCTGTATGTACGCCTATGTGTTTTATATATTTTCTGTGTTTTATATGCCCCATTGTACGCCGCCCCGAGTCCTACTTGGAAAGGGAGCGGCTAATAAATTCAAACTTATTATTATTAACTTATTATTATTATTATTAAACGCAGTGCATACAATATAAAATATTTTAGTAAACCATGAACTAAAAGCAAACATAAAAACAAATGACTTAATTTTTAAAAGTATTAATGGTGGCTATGAATAATAAAGCAATACATCAAAGATCCTGAAATGTGTGTATGTGTGCACTACTAATTGTGAGCTAGATTGTTATTTGTCTGTTTCTACTTTTTTAAAAGGGGCATATTCAGTACTCTCTTTTCCTATATTCTCTTATGACAATAATTCTTTGGAATAGTTTGGACTGAGAAAGAATTAATTGGTAGACTTCCATGGCTTTGATTGAAGCTGAACCTACATAAAGTCAAAATTAATATCAAACTTGAATATTATCAAACGTTCATAGCAACACCAGCCCCTAATAATAACTTCAGAACGTTTTATAGCTACTGCTGTTATGCTGCTATGTATGAATAGAAAGGCATATTATTGAGTTTATTATTAATGTTTAGTTGTGGTTGTCATTATCTAGTTCTAAATTTATATTGTTGATAGAGCATTTCAATAAAGGAGGTTTATGATCCTAGAAATTCACACACACAAAATTGTTATATATACACACACAGTGTCTACACACATGCACACATACACATTGTAACAATTTGATGGAAATGATTTTTGGGAAATTTCAGTTTCATTCAGAGTTTGGGATTAGCTCTTATTCTTCCCCCTTCACCTTGACCTTCTCTAATAACTATGAAGTTAATACTGAGTTTATAAAGCAGCTATTATTTACTTAATGGCCCATAACAGCTTCCATAGAGAATTTATATTTCACAGATCATTGATTTGATGGATCATGACAGGTCTTTTGAAGATGTTCTGGTCTACTGGGTCATTACGGACACTCTGCCTAGGCAGTAAATCTGTGTCCTAAATACCCTGGTAACTATTTTTCTGAAAACATTTTAACAAAACACCATCAAACTAAACAGCAGAGGCTTTATTCTTCACTTTGCTAAGTTTACACAGTTTTGACACAATTGGTACTTTGCCATCTATCCAATTCTACCCAATATGAAGAGGCAAAAAAGAAGAAGAAGAAAAGAACGGATGCTAAAATCCAGTTTACATTGAAAGGAAAGATTGGTAAAAATGCCTGCTGTACTCCTCTAATCCCTGACCCCCATTTTAAATCCTAACACAGCTGCAGTATTTGGCATACTGCTATTTAGGAGTAAAACTTGGAAATGCGAACTTCAAATCATGAGATCATTTGCAAACATATTTCTTTTTCTTCAGCTTTAATTGTAATTCTTTTAAGTGCATGTGTTTACTACTTTAAAAGAGCAATGCCATATTCAAAAGGACAAAGTGACAATAAGTTCCCCATTGATAAATGTTTTTTCAGACCCGCTGAAATTATTTTTTCTATACATATTGACTTGTAATTTGTTCAGCTGATATTTTTAGACACACTCTGTCATAAACACTAGAGTAAAGGTCCCTGCTGGATGAGTGGTATTTAACCAAAGGTCAATGCAAAACTTTTCTTTTTCATAATTGTGTAACAAATGGATCAAAGAAATAAATAACATGGCATCTCATAGAATATGTGAAGCCAGTGTTATTATATATATATATATATATATATATATATATATATATATATATATATATATATATATATATATATATATATATATATATATATATATATATATATATATATATATATATATATATATATATATATATATATATATATATATATATATATATGTATGTATTTGTGTTACAACCCCTGGTATGCCCAAATTTATTTATTTATCAGCACAAATACAACACACACACACACACACACACACACACGTTGTATTTGTGCTGATAAATCAATAAAGGGATATTTGGGCATACCAGGGGTTGTAACACACATACATACATACATACATACATACACACACTCTATATATATAGTATAGTACATGTATGTATGTATGTATGTATGTATGTATGTATGTATGTATGTATGTATTTGTGTTACAACCCCTGGTATGCCCAAATATGGGAGGAAGCTCTTTCTGTCCTTCGGCTCATTACAGAAAACCATCCAGGCAGAAAACCATATTTTTATTTTTAATGTTTCCTTTTTATATTTGTGTTGTATTTGTGCTGATAAATAAATAGTCTCCCTTTATTTATTTATCAGCAGAAATACAACACACAAACACACACAAACACACGTACGTATGTATGTATGTATGTATGTATGTATGTATGTATGTATGTTACAACCCCTGGTATGCCCAAATATGGGAGGAAGCTCACTACTCCCTCTTTCTGTCCTTCCTCTGTCCTTCCTTCTGTCCTAAATAAAGTCTCCCTTTATTTATTTATCAGCACAAATACAACACACACACACACATTATATATATATATATATATATATATATATATATATATATATATATATATATATATATACATACACATACATATATATATATATATATACATGTGTGTGTGTGTGTGTGTGTGTGTGTGTGTGTGTGTGTGTGTGTGTGTGTTGTAATTGTACTGATAAAGTCATACCAGGGGTTGTAACACAAATACACATATATATATATATATATATATATATATATATATATATATATATATAGTGTGTGTGTGTGTGTGTGTGTGTGTGTGTGTGTGTTTGTGTGTGTAATCCAGTATTTGAATCAAGCTCCATTAGTTTAAACATGATCTTACAATCTTTGTGGAAAAAAATAATAGGGAAAGAAAAAGAAAGACTAAATCAAAAGATCTCCCTCTCATCTTCCCTTATCTTTGCTTCACTTCTCTCCAACGTAATGTCAGTAACCTACTCAATATTCACCTGAAAAAGTAAAAAGGCCTGTACTCATAATCTTTTCCATGGAAACAGTCTAGCTCTTTTCCATTTATGTGAAAGTGGCTGGTTCATGGAGATTGGAAAAAATCAAAGCTTTAGGAGCATGCTTATAATCAAAAAATTAGTATTAGAAGTGCAAGATATAATTTGGGTTCATATGCCAGAATAAAAGAAAAAAACAATAAATAAATGCACGATTTCTCTTTGTCAGCCTTCAGCTTTGGAAAGTTTCATGAGATCCATTCTAAATTCCATTCAAGATATAGTGAACAAGCCTTTTGAAGATAATGGTGAGTTAAACTTGCTTATAGGTTCTTTATGGGAGGGGGGATTACAAAGAATAAAAGATGTCATGCCAGTTTAGGACATAACATTCAGGGTGAAAGGAATTGAACAAAAACACAAATTATTTATTAGCTATTGCTAGTACAGGAAAATCAGGAGAAATCAGTTCAAATGAATACAAAGATTTATTGCAAATGTTAGATACTTGTTCTAACTATAGTGGTTTCCACCAAGGTCCTCTGTTCTGGTGGGAACAGAGGTTTAATCCTATTGGTCGAAGGTTTGACAGCTCCCTATAAAAGGGATGTGTTCAGACTCAATCTTTTCTGGATTGTTCTCATTTGTTGTACTTAATAATGATCTGTTGTTACCGTTAAGCCTGTGTGTGCCTATCCATTACCCAATCTAACACTGGCGATGATGATGGGATTGGAAGGCAACAAGGCGAACCAAAAAGAGCGTAGCAATCCAGCAAATGCATCCAGCCCGGACCTCATCACGGCTTCAAGCAGCCTTTTTGAGCGGCAAACTCAAAATGCCCTCAGAACACAACCGCCCCACCGACTCCGTATGACTCAGTCACCGAGCACTGGGACTCGTACATGCTACAATTTGACTGCTTCCTCAAGGCAAACGACCTCATGGGTCTTTCTGAAGGACACAAGAAGAACATGTTCCTTGGATACTGTGGCTGGGAAGTGTTCGAGACGGCGAAAGACCTCTCTGAGCTGACACCGCTACAATCAGATGCCTAGTCCATGCTCCAGCAGACGCTGAGGACTCACTATGCCCTCAAGCCGTCCAAGCATGTTCGCTGGCATGAGTTTAACATCAGGGCCAGAAAGAGGGCGAATCGATCAACGAGTACGTTGCAGCGCTTCGAAAGGCCACAGCGTACTGCGAGTTCCGATACCTGGACGAGCTGATTCTGGACCGCATAATTTGTGGCGTGCGGGACATTAACCTACACAGGAGGTTACTCGCTAAATCTAACCTCACTCTGTAGATTTCCTTGGACGAAGCCAGGGTGTCCAAATCAGCTGTCAAATCTACTGAGACTCTGCAGCGCCAAAGCCCTCCACAAGACACGCGGAAGAGTACATGCGTACATCGCGAGGCTGCAGAGCCTGAGAGCTCAGAAGGCGAGGAAGATGACAGCCACTGCAAGCGCAATAGCCGCACCCAGCCAGCACACAAATTCAAACCATGTCTTCCGCCTTGTGCTAGCTGCAGAGGAGACCATGCCAGATCGGCTTGCTGTTTATGCGACGCGATGTGCCAGCGCTGTGAGCGAAAGGGGCACATCGCCAAGGTGTGCCGGAGCCTATTCCCTGCCACTACCTGGCAGCCTAGAAATGCACCAAACTGCAAACTGAGACCCAACCAAGGAACCTGGCAGAAGCCACCACGGCACTCAGAGGGAGAAAATAGAGTAACCTACCATAGGTCAATTGGCCAAGTCCGCACCAGGTGGCCAAAAAAGCTGAAGGTCACAATCATCATCGAGGACTCTCCATGCGAGATGAAGATCGACATCACGTTATCACCGACCATCATGCCGTGGTCTACCCTAAATCAGGCTATCCCGATCCTGAAGAAACAGCACCTACGCACACCTAACACTTGCCTATGTGATTACCAGGAAAACCCTGACCATCTTCCTAGCCGCCTACTCCTACCATCTCATCCACCGACCAGGCTCCACTTTGGGGCACGCTGACACTTTAAGCCGCCCGCTGCCTGAATTTCTCTCTGACCCTACCCCTGAGACGCCATTCCTCCTCATTGACTGCCTTGAGACTGGGCCTGTCTTGTCCAGTGACATTGCCCGTCACTCTGCAAAGGACTCCACCATCAACCAAATTTTGAACTGGGGGTGGAGGGTTTGGCCCAAGGGGCCTGTGGGGTCTGATTTCAAAATGTATTTTGCCAAACGCAATGAGTTATCAGTTGTAAATGGCTGTTTACTGTGGGAGGACCGGGTCGTTGTTCTACCCAAACTGAGCATTGCAATATTAGAGGCTTTACACGTAGGGCCTCCTGGAATTGTCAGGATCTTTGGCTAGGAGTTACATGTGGTGACCTAACATGGACAGGGAGCTCGAAAAATGGGTGGCTACCGGCACACCATGCCAGGAGTCCAGACCAGCTCACCCAGAAGCACCTGCTAAGGAGTGGGAGCGACTTCAAGCACCGTGGTCTAGGTACACATTGACTTTGCTGGTCCAGTTCATGGCCAGACTTTCCTCATAGTTGTGGACGCCTAGTCAAAATGGTTAGAGGTAGTCCTGATGACCTCCACTATGGCAGAAGTGATCATCAAGGTGTTACGGAGACTTTTCTCCATGTACGGCCTGCCCGACGTCTTGGTCTCTGACAACAGGCCCCAATTCACGCCATGCAATTTGAGACCTTTCTAATAGCTCAGTGAATCAGGCATGCCCTGGTTGCGCCATTCCATCCAGCCTCCAATGGTCAGGCAGAGAGAATGGTGAATCTGCAAAAGAGGTCCTCTCTGGGATGGGCCCGGGAGATTGGCAAACACGGGTTGACCACTATTTGCTAATTCAGCACATCACACCCAGTGCCACTACAGGGAGAAGCCCCTCCGAGCTTCTCATGGGTCACCGGCTAGGGTCCCACTTAGACTGTCTACACCCCAACTATTCTGCCTCATCGCCCCCAGGCTCCACAAGCAATATTTGGACATTTAGCATAGGGGATTCGGTATATGCCGAACAACTATGCCGGGGGAACTCTGTGGATTCCTGCCACAGTGATAGGCATCACCAGCCCTTGCTCTTACCTCTTAGAGCTTGAGGATGGTCGGAATTGGAGAAAGCACATTGACCAACTCCATGGCTGCCTTTCCAACTCCACTCTTAGACAACCAGAGGTAACTCCTGCACGAGTTAACCAAAGCCCTACCCAAATGGAGCAAACAGTCACTCCTTCAATGGCCAGCACAAGCCCGAGGGTACTGGGAAACCTATCTGTTTATGTTGCAGGCCCGCAGCAAACTCCAAGCGAACCAGCTCTAGAAGCTCCAGCTGTGGCCTGTGAAAGGTTCCAGGAGCTTCCACCAAGCAGAGCTATGGAGCAAACAGGTCCATCCGACCTGTCAAAGGAAACACCTACTACTGAACTGCGCAGGTCTGGCAGAGCTACCCAAAAGCCTGCCTACCTGCGTGACTATGTAATAAGTAGGATTATTCCATCCAAGAGGGGACAGGTGTTAGATATTTGTTCTAATTATAGTGGTTTCCACCAAGGTCCTCTGGGAACAGAGGTTTAATCCTATTGGTTGAAGGGTCTGACAGCTCCCTATAAAAGGGCTGCTGTCAGACTCAACCTTCGCTTGAGTATTCTCATTTGTACTTAATAAAGAGCTGTTGTTACCGTTAGCCTGGGTGGGCCTCTCCATTACCCAATCTAACAGCAAGCTTAAGCTCTTTACAAGAATCTGAGCTACTAACGGTCAAGCAAAATGAGTGATTATTAAGTAGGCATTCAAGGTGGACTGGACTTAGATCTCTTGCAGGCTTTCAGGGACTCATGAGTTATGATGCATTTGACCCCTTCGTCAGTCTCAGCCAGGCCATTGCTACATTAGTAAGATCTTTGTGTGAAACAGTATCCATCATAAAGTGCTATTTCATGTCCCTTAGATTTTATTACTTTTATCAATTTTTCTTTCAATTTCCCTCTTTGCCTCATTGCTAATGTGACAAACTTTGTAACTACCAGATTATAAAGAAATTATAGAAATTCCACATCTTCTGTACTTATATTCTGAATCATGGAAAAATGTACAAGGAAATAGCTTGAGTCATGTTCCCAAAAATTCACATTTCATCATTTTGATAAATCTTATTTTACTACCACTATCCTAGTTTAGCAGTATTTCAAATCTTAATAGTAATGATAAATGTATTTGATATCTACAATTTATTTTGAGTGGCGTATATTCATCCAGAGAGATAAAAGGAGCATTCATGTTCAATGCAACTTGAAGGATATGAGAAACTTAATACAATATGAGGTAAAGTATTTCTCAAATTTTATTGTTCATCTTTGGAAGAAAGGTCCTAATTTTCTTATTATGTCAATTTTAATTACTCAAATTACAAGCCACTAAAATAGAGGTTATCTTGCAAACAATGAGTCCTTGAACTGTAGATGTGTTGATAATATTTTGTAATATTTCACTGGCTTAAATATTATTACCACAGATAGAGTTGAAATTTATGGACTAATTATGTAGCAACTAACTCATGATAAATGCATGCAAAATCAAAACAAGATAGAATGAACAGAAGAAATGATGGAAGGGTGTGGGAAAACTATTAACGAAGAGCTTGAACCATTGCAAGTAATTATATTTGGAAAAGAAAATAGTGTTTAGTTTTGGAACTTTTCAAATCGGGTACTTTGAACCAATACAAAAGAAACTCAAATGAGCTATTTTATTTCAAATTGATTGACTCGGTTCTGGTAAAACTGTGTTCTCAGCTACAAAGCCATCTGGTACTATTAGCTACTGAACAGTACAATTCTCCAACTTTATAAGGTGTTTAGTCATAAAACTTTAATTGAAGAACACTAGCAATTTACAAACATGAATTCAAGAAAGTTCTTAGTAAGACAATAATTTTTCAATACATGTTAACTTTGGAATAACAACATATGGATATAGGTAACGTTTAGCAACAGGAATGAATGTTAAACTGTGAGAAGAAAGAGGAGACTATTAAAACTTAGAAGTATGCAGTGCAAACATTAATCTTTTTGACAATATTGCTATGTTTACCAGAGTGATTAATCTTGAAATAAATATTGAATTCATATTATGAAATTATGTGTGGTTGATTAAATCCGATATGTTATTCCCTGTGCTTTATTGTGGAAGGAAAGTATTTTTTTCATACTTATTCTCAATTTTTATTGACTGTTTTCTATATTCCATTTTACATATTCCCTTTCCGTTTAAGGAGAGAGATAGATATCCTGGAAATTATCTTCATGGCGGTGTACTGAGACTAGTATTTTAGGGTTGGATACTTTTTGCAGCTCTAGGTAGGAATAAGCAAACAAAGACAATCAGCAAAGGAGAAGAGCAAACTAAGAATTTTTCTCAGACTATAGTCTGCCTTTGCAAAATCTTCTTTCAAAAGAGAAAAGCAGAGAGATCATGCATTAAATTGTAATGCCATTTTTTCAAAGTTCTGAAATACTGTGATTGTTTAAAACTACAAGAAAATTTGCTTTTGTTTTGTGTACCACTTAGTTCACTATGTACAATTTGTATGCATCTTATCATTTTTATCAACAAACATAGTTAATGCATTCTTATATAATGCTAAGGAAAAAAGTGTTAAGGCAGATTTCTTGAATAAGTGGTGTTTTTTTTTTCTGATTAGAGTATTTCATTTGAAAACAAAGCCATGATAGATATCCTGCATTTCCCACACCGAATCATAACTGTCTGAATTTGGGAAATCAGACATGTGCCAAATTTTTATTTAGAATAAATGAACCCCCCAAAAATAAAAATCAAATTTTATTGAAAATTTGCATAGTTTTTTTCCAACACATTCTAATTAAAATGTATTGCTGTTTGTTTTGAGATGATTGTGATATTTTGAATCATCCAAGTGTGTGTGTGTGTGTGTGTGTGTGGTTGGGTGAGTGTGGGTGTGTGGTGTGTGTAGATGTGGGTGTACACCCCCCACCCCCACACATCAGCTTCAAAGAAGATAAGATGGTATTCAACATATAACTGTATGTATCTTTATGACAGATTCATTCTAACACATTTCCCCTGAAAAAAATATTAAAGTTTCTTTTCAATATTATGTTTTAAATGTGAAACTGTGGAAACATAAAGGGCACAGTAAAATTGAATTTGTATATCGACTTGAATCTCTGCACTCCAACTATAAGTTGTATGAAGTAAAAAAATAAAGTCACTTTAAGTCAAGTTGACTATGGGGGCATATTCATATCATTCTCTGGTAGCAGAATATGAGAGTTTTCATGTTCTTACATGTTTGCCAATGCCTTTCAAAGTATGTTTCTTCAGTATGCAATTTCCTAGTAGTGTCACATCTAAGCAAAACCAAAGCCTTTGTTTAGCTTTTCAAGATAACCCAAGTCAGTTAAGTGTTAAAGGACACATCTTATATGTCTTCATCTTAAAGCAGAATAAGACCAAAGACCAAAGATGAATAGACCTGTCAACTCACATTTTGCTGAAATGGTTTAATGCGTAACAATCAAGTACCTTAACATTTTTCTTTCGTTTTATTTACACACACACACACACACACACACACACACACACACACACACACACTCATATCAATGTTGTTTATGCAAGAAAGAAAATAGAAGAATAGTATTTCCTCAGGTCATTCTATATTCTGTTTCAAGTGGATTCAAATTATAAATCCAAGAATACAACCTTCAGGCTGTTACTGTATAAAAATATTAGAAAAGTAGGATTTCAATTTTGCTAAATCTTAGTTACCAAATAAAAACTGGTTCTAGAAGGATGCTAGTTTCATTCTGGAGAGATTTAGCTAGTCCATAAGGTAAGAACATGCTTTTTAAAAATTAATTAATTAATGTATTTATTTATTTATTTATTTATTTATTTATTTATTTATTTATTTATTTATTTATTATTTATATTTGTTAAAAAGTCCAAGGAAACAAGTATGAAAACACATTAAAATAGTACAAATAAATGAATATAAATGAGCAAAATATAGCCATAAACACATAAAAAGAGTACATATAAATGGGACAGGAGAACAGGGATGGTAGCACGCTGGTGCGCTTATGCACCCCCCCCTTAGGTACCTCTTAAGAAATGCGTAAGGTCCACAGTAGACAGCTTAAGGTAAAAGGTATGTTAAGTTTCTCCACAAAGTAAGAACATTTAAATCTCCTATTTAGGATATGCATTGCCAATATTTTAAAGCATGAAATCTAGACATTTTTAAAGATATAATCCACAATAATTACCATTAGGTTTTTATTGTACAATCATTTATGTTTCTACTCATAAGTCTGTTAAATTTAATAAATTTCTTCCCCCTATGTTTCTAGGACTCTAGTCACCTCAAATATGATCTCAACTGATCAGTTTGGCATGCTATCTTTTCAGAAGCAGAGAAATCTGCTGAAATCTAATGCCAATAAAAAATAAAATAAAATAATAAAACAAATAAAACAGAAGAAGACAACAGCAACAAAGTATAGTGCAAAGAGGAATCAAACAAAACAAATCCATAGAGAACGTTAAAAAACGAATATTAAAACAAAAACATAAAGGTCAAATTACATGTATGAGTGTGTGTATGTGTGTTTATATACATATGTGTGTGTATATAAACATGCTCAAACTTTTCAGTACACACACATATATAAAATGAAGCTAAAGAGAATTCTGAATTTTTCTAAAATACAATAGTGCAGTCAAAGGAAAAAAGGACCAATTTTCTGTAGATATTCTCTCAAATAGTCATTTGAACCAGTTTTACTTTATGTCTAAAGGATGTTGACCTGAACACTAGCAAGAAGCTCCATTGGAACTGTAGCTTGAAAACAGGGTCAAACATTGCCACCCTGCAGTTCACTTAGTAAGATATAATATCCCTTTATCTCTAAATGAGATTCAAAGAAACCACTTCAAATAAAATTCTTGATTATAGTTACAAGTTTAAAAAAGATAGTGAAGACACAAACAAACAATTCTCAGATCAAAATGGCTAAAATGATCACTAACTTATTCAGAAAAAAGTTCCTAAGGTTAGAGTAACCTAATCAGTGACGTGCAGTCAGGTGAGGCAAGTGAGGCACAGCCTTACCACTCTCATCATGAAAAAAAAAAGTAAAAGGAAAAAGCTGAGCTAGTTGCTGCCTCACCGTGGATGACTCTGCTTAACCTCACTGGTGCTCTCCTCCCCAAGTGTAGTGACTTCCTCCCCAGGCCCCCATTCATTTCTCTCTCTCTCACACACACAGCTGGATAAAACTATATAAAAATCTAGCCCAGCTTCACTGATTACAAGTTTGAAAAGGCAACGTGGCTCCACCTGCAATCAAACTACACTTGGGGAGGGAGAGCACAAGCGAGCACTGAGGAGACCACAGGAGGAGGCAGGAAGCCAGGCAAAGAGCCATGCTGTAGTACACACACTTCCCCCCAGCCTCTTTCTTTTGGAAGGCTCGGCTCGGCTCCCCTCCGGCTTCTCTGCCTCTCCTCTCACCCCAGCCTGCCAGCAGGAGGTGGTGGGTGGGCTTTATTGTGTTCCAGGCATTTCTCACCCAGACAGCAGGCTGCATTTGCAATGGTGGAGGTGTTTGGGAAAGGCAGCAGGGGAATGGGGGGGGGGGATGGCAGAGGAGCTGCTTTCAAGCCACTGGAAAAGATATCCAATCCAACTTTTGTGTGTGGGGGGGTTTGTTTGAGAGTGAGTGAGAGAGGGAAGGGGTAGGAGAGATAGTCCAATCCAACTTGTGTGTGTGTGTGTTTGAGAGGGGGAGGAAGGGAGAGAGGGAGGAAGGAGGGGAAGGAGAAGAAAAAGAAAAAGAAAGAAGGAGCAAAGGAGAAAAACAAATGCTGTCGCTTTAAATTGGAACTGAGCATGCCTGGCTGTGGAATTCTGGGAGTTGAAGTCCACAAGTCTAAAAATATTTGAAACCCAGCACTGTGTCAGTGCCTCACCAGTCATAAACCTCACCGCACGTCACTGAACCTAATCAAAGTAAGAAACATTTATATATGTTGGGAAGTATTCAATCCTAAATTCAAAGGAATTCATGGCAAAATATTTAAACAGACAAATCCAGTCTGGTGCTTCCATAACTTACTGTAAATTTGTTCCACATAAACAGTATGTGCCTACGTATGTATGTATGAATGTATGTATGTAGGTATGTATGTGGGGGGACACAGTGATTCAGTGGCTAAGATGCTGAGCTTGTCAATCAGAAAGTTGGCAGTTCAGCAGTTCGAATCCCTAGTGCCGCATAACGGAGTGAGCTCCCGTTACTTGTTCCAGCTTCTGCCAACCTATCAGTTCAAAAGCATGTAAAAATGCAAGTAGAAAAATAGAACTACCTTTGGTAGGAAAGTAACAGCGTTCCGTGCGCCTTTGGCATTTAGTCATGCCAGCCACAGATACGTCTTCGGACAGCGCTGGCTCTTTGGCTTTGAAACAGAGATGAGCACTACTCCCTAGAGTCAGGAATGACTAGCACATATCTGCAAGGGGAACATTTGCATGCATGCATGCATGCATGCATGCATGTATGTATGTATGTATGTATTTTCTAAAAAATACTTCAATTCCACATATTCAATAAAGGGAAAAGGAGAAGAATGGATATCAGAATTATATGTTTCTCTATCCAGTTGTCATGCTCCATAGATAACAAGGAAGAGGAATGTTGCTTCTGTAAGTTTTAATATTCAGTTAACTTTCCAGACTAAAGTCTGCAACTCCACTGAATACAGCTCCCATACAGTACTCTGCACTCCTAAAAAGTAATTAGGGTCCAGTTAAAATAACAACAACCCTGTTTCGTTACATTAAATCTGAATTCAATCAAACTTTTATTAACCTAATGAAGTACCATTTCTGTATCTACTTTGTACTAATTTAATCACCTCTTCCTTTAGTCACATTTTTTAAAAAAAATACTATTTGGCAGCACTAGTGGGAAAGACCCAAGGCATTACTGGGCCACTTTCATCCTTGGTTGTGTACTACATCTGCTAGAAATATCAGCAATAAGGTAAATGTGATTCAGTTCAACGAGCTTATTTCTAAGTATTTGGCATAGGATTATATTTTTGAACATATTTACCATTATTCAAAACATTTTTATTTATTTAGTCAAGGCTGAAATAACTTATAGGATTATTGGTACAAGGCTCTTTTCCACAAAAACAACAAAACAGAAGGCAAACAGTGCATTTTAAAAGAGGGAGTTACACAGCTTTTTTTGTTTTAATATTGCTTTCAAAGTTCGATCCATGTGGTGTTGGATATAGTTGGCTACACAAATGTTACAGCAAATTCTGTCATGCTGTCCCATTTCAAGTTCTCTTTTACAGTTTGTAATAGCCTGATAAAAACTGCCAGAAGGATACAGAAAGACACTTTCATATTTAATAATCAAGTGTATAAATTTGAATGAACAATGACTTTACATAAGAATCCCACATTATTTTGAACTGTTAAAAATAATAAGACTTTTCATAGTATCATCCAGGCTTTCTCTGAAATCTTTCATAGCTGTACCATATGCATATGTAACAAAAGCACTTAGAATATAATCAAAGAGAAGAGAAGAGAAAAGAACAGAACAGAACAGAACAGAACAGAATTCTTTATTGGCCAAGTGTGACTGGACACACAGTGTGATTGGACAAAGACAAGGAACTTGTCTTTTCATATTCTCTCAGTGTACATAAAAGGCAAGATACATTTGTCAAGAATCATAAGGTACAACACCTCTAGTCCTATGGTACAAATAAGCAATCAGGAAAAAAAATCAATATGAATATAAATCATAAGGATACAAGCAACAAAGTTACAGTCCTGCAGTCATAAGTGGGAGGGGATGGGTTATAGGAATGATGAGAAGACTAATAGTAATAGTAATGCAGCCTTCGTGAATAGTTTGACAGTGGTGAGGAAATTATTTGTTTAGCAGAGTGATGGCATTCAGGAAAAAAACTGTTCTTGTGTCTAGTTGTCTTTGTGTTCAGCGCTCTATAGCATCATTTTGAGGGTAGGAGTTGTAACAATTTGTGTCCAGGAGACAAGGGGTCTGTAAATTTTTGTGCAGTGTACAGGTCATCAATGGGAGACAGGTTGGCAGTAATTGTTTTTTCTGCAGTTCTGATTATTGTCTGAAGTCTGTGTCTGTCTTGTTGGGTTGCAGAACCAAACCAGACAGTTATAGAGGTGCAGATGACAGATTCAATAATTCCTCTATAGAACTGTATCAGCAGCTCTGTGGGTAGTTTGAGCTTCCTGAGTTGGCACAGAAATAACATTCTTTGTTGTGCTTTTTTTATGATGTTTTTGATATTAGGTGTCCATTTTAGGTCTTGAGATATGATAGAACCTAGAAATTTGAAGGTCTCTACTGTTGATACTGTGTTGTCTAGTATTGTAAGAGATGGTAGTATGGGAGGATTTATCCTAAAGTCTACCACCATTTTTACGATTTTGAGTGTGTTCAGTTCCAGATTGTTCCAGTTGCACCACGAGGCTAGTTGTTCAAACTCCCGTCTGTATGCGGTTTCGTCATTGTCTCGAATGAGACAAATAACTTGGTATATCCAAGCTGCATTCCAACCAACAGAGTCATTACTTTTAAAACTCATGTTCCATTTGGATGGGTGTATGGATGGTGTATGGATGGGCTTCAACAACAGTTACATGTTTTCATTTTTAAGGAAAAATGTGTCTGTCAATCCTGACGTTGGCTGAACTATGGCCATTTTCTTTTTTGTAGTTTTTAGGGAGGTATGTTTTCTCACTGCTTAAGGGGTGATACAATATGGAGTGATGGGGCCAGTGGCAGTGGTGTAGAGATTCGCTGGAGTGTTGTAGCCTAAATACAATTCTTTCCCCTGGGAATCAAGGACATTCATGCAGGTATCTGCAGGAAGGAGACTGAGGTCATCTTGCAACTGGGCTGTATGCTGATTGGACCATGTGACTGGAACTCTGGGGGAAAGTGATTAAGTTTTATTTTTAATTGGGGGGGGGGAATAGTGCCCACTCAGAGCCAGTTTTCCAGCAAGAATACTCCAAGTTGACGTGTTCTAATAAAATGTTCTTTGAGGAACTTGCCTGCCTTGGAGTTCTTATTGAATGGGATGTATTACTTGGAAATCTGACAGTGTGCAGCATAGCTAACAGATAGGGTATACATTGTCAATATGTAAAAGCAGGAGATATCTACAAAGCAATATGTGATAGGTTAAATTACACATCATTTTCATGATTAGCAGCCAGGAATCTATAAGATACACCCAAAAGCATTCAAGAAAAAAAAAACATCATTGTCCAGTGAATTCAGTTTACACAATTATGTTGCTATGAGGGTTTTAACTTGTTCACATTTCAGCAAGACCACTGGAATTTACTCTTAGAAACAGCTTTATAAAAACATTATTAGCTTCAGGTTGATTTGGGGCCACAGCTGAAAGAGATGACTTTTATCTCTAACTTCTTTAACTGCTTGGAACGTTGGCATACTAATCTCTTATATGAAATTTTGTCAAAGGCTTTGCTTCTCAATACTATCATCCTGAGCGATGAGGCTGGTAAATAGGAGGAAATGTGCTATACTGGATTTCTGTCTGGCTAAATTTTGTTCACCCAAACTTCTTAATGTTTTCATTTATTTGTTTTATTCTGTCACAGCTATTTTATCACTTTCATCATTCTATCATTACTTTTTATTGCTTTCTTAGGGAATCCTGATATAAATTGGATTTAATAGAATACTTTAATTGGATCTTTTATCATCTTACTTGTTAGCCACCTTGACAGTTTCATACTGAAAGGAAGGTTATCTATCTTAAAATCAGTCTATCAATCAATTGAACTAAAAAAAAAGATTTGCATTAAAAAGATTAAGACTAGGAAACATGATCGAATGTAGGTCTGACATTGTTATGTCAGTCATGTACCATATACACAGCAAGTTCAGAAACTGGTAAGGTAAAAGCTGAGCAATATTGCATGAAAAAGCTTTCTCATAAAAGCATCTTTATCAAGATTGCCGTGAGTTGTGAAGTTCAAAATTCCTGAAGCAGCACAGTTAAAGGACAGAGATATTGCTAATAATATTTCTGTGTGTTTCAAGCTAAAGCTTTTCAACACCAGATAGCTTTTTGATGTACTTTCATTGAATATTGGTATGAGAACCTTCACCTGGCCTGGAAAGATTATATAACAAAAAGTAAATATAACACAGAAGTAATATCTTTATCAAAGATAGAGTTTGCCCACACATTTTCAAATACTGTTATAGATCTTAATAGAATGTCTCTGTTCTCTGAAATGAAATGTCTTACCATAAAAATATCATGACAAAAATGGTTTTGTCTGTTATTAATCTATTGAGTGCAGGCAGTTGGCTTTTTTGTAATAAAGTAAAAGAAATGCAGCAAAGCCTCCCCCGTTATGGGTGCTGAAGTTTATTTCTGACTTATTTTTTTAATTGATTGGTTCAATTCCGGATGACTTCCATTGTTCACCCAAAGATGGGTAACAAGGAGGGCAAGAGCAAAACTGGGGCAAAAAACTTACAGCTTTTTAAAAAATAGTTTATATTAAATTAAGATGTGTTTACCGAAAGTCTTAGCCATCTGTAACTTTAAGAAAAATATTTTTCTATTCTCGCTTTCCAAATCAATTACATTATGTAGCCAGAACATCTTTTCTCTTTTTCATTTATGTATTTAGTATTTACATGGCCGCCCATATCACAGCATGACTTGATTCCACCATGATGCTCAAATTTGCTCAAGAGAAACTGTCAAAGTCAAATGTGAGCTGTACTGCATCATCTCGTGCTAATTAGCAGGGATTTACAGGGACTTATCATATACCTTAAATAATGCTATTGTGGGGGTTCCAAATAACATCCAAAATTAAATCAGAGTCCAAGGCAAAGTAAAAAAGGGAAAAAATTAGATCCAGGAAACTACAGACCTATCAGCCTAACCTCAATACCAGGAAAGATTCTGGAAAAAATAATCAAGCAACGAATTTGCGAACACCTAGAAGCAAACAAAGTAATAGCCAAAAGCCAACATGGATTTGTCAAAAACAGATCATGCCAGACTAATCTTATTGCATTCTTTGATAATGTGACAAAATTAGTGGACCAGAGGAATGCCGTAGATATAGTTTACTTGGACTTCAGTAAGGCTTTTGATAAGGTAGACCATAACCTACTACTAGATAAAGTAGAAGAATGTGGGTTAGACAGCATCACCACCAGATGGATTCGTAACTGGCTGACCAACCGCACTCAACGTGTAGTTCTCAATGGAACTGCATCTACATGGAGGGAAGTATGCAGTGGAGTACCCCAAGGCTCTGTTTTAGGCCCAGTACTCTTCAACATCTTCATCAATGATTTGGATGATGGAATAAATGGGGAACTCATCAAATTTGCAGATGATACCAAGCTGGCAGGAATAGCCAACACTCCAGAAGATAGGCTTAAGATACAGAAGGATCTTGACAAACTTGAACATTGGGCACTATCTAATAAAATGAAATTCAATGGTGAAAAGAGTAAGGTTCTACATTTAGGCAACAAAAATGGAATGCACAGGTACAGTATAGGTGATACCTTGCTCAGTAGTAGTAACTGTGAAAGGGATCTTGGAGTCCTAGTGGACAACCATTTAAATATGAGCCAGCAGTGTGCAGCAGCTGCCAAAAAAGCCAATGCAGTTCTAGGCTGCATCAACAGAGGGATAGAATCAAGATCACATGAAGTGTTAATACCACTTTATAATGCCTTGGTAAGGCCACGCTTGGGATACTGCATTCAGTTCTGGTCGCCACGATGTAAAAAAGATGTGGAGACTCTAGAAAGAGTGCAGAGAAGAGCAACAAAGATGATTAGGGGACTGGAGACTAAAACATATGAAGAACGGTTGCAGGAACTGGGTATGTTTAGCTTAAGAGAAAGAAGGACTAGGGGAGACATGATAGCATTGTTCCAATATCTCAGAGGTTGCCACAAAGAAGAGGGAGTCAAACTATTCTCCAAAGCACCTGAGGGTAGAACAAGAAGCAATGGGTGGAAACTAATCAAGGAGAGAAGCAACTTAGAACTGAGGAGAAATTTCCTGACAGTGAGAACAATTAATCAGTGGAACAGCTTGCCTCCAGAAGTTGTGAATGCCCCAACACTGGAAGTCTTTAAGAAGATGTTGGATAGCCATCTGTCTGAAATGGTATAGGGTTTCCTGCCTAGGCAGGGGGTTGGACTAGAAGACCTCCAAGGTCCCTTCCAACTCTACTATTGTATTGTATTGTATTGTATTAAATCTTGGTGGATCTGTGTAGGACAGCGTTTCTCCACTGAGTAACTTTAAAGGGAGTGGATGTCAACTCTCAGAATTCCCCAGCCAGCAATGTTGGTTGATAAGTAAATAACCTGGTTGTTAAGTGAATCTGGCTTCCTTTGGAGCAATGCTGGTTGGGGAATTCTAGAAATTGAAGTCCCTTCGCCTTTGCAGCAGCTGCCAAAAAAGCCAACACAGTTCTAGGCTGCATCAACAGAGGGAGAGAATCAAGATCACGTGAAGGGTTAATACCACTTTATAATGCCTTGGTAAGGCCACACTTGGAATACAGCATTCAGTTCTAGTCGCCACGATGTATAAAAGATGTGGAGACTCTAGAAAGAGTGCAGAGGAGAGCAATAAAGAAGATTAGGGGACTGGAGGATAAAACATATGAAGAATGGTTGCAGGAACTGGGTATGTCTAGTTTAATGGAAAGAAGGACTAGGGGAGACATGATAGCATGACAGATATCGTTCCAATATCTCAGGGGTTGCCACAAAGAAGAGGGAGTCAAACTATTCTCCAAGGCACCTGAGGGCAGAACAAGAAGCAATGGGTGGAAACTAATCAAGGAGAGAAGGAACTTAGAACTGAGGAGAAATTTCCTGACAGTTAGAACAATTAATCAGTGGAACAGAAGTTGCCTCCAGAAGTTGTGAATGCTCCAACACTGGAAGTCTTTAAGAAGATGTTGGATAGCCATCTGTCTGAAACGGTATAGGGTTTCCTGCCTAGGCAGGGGGTTGGACTAGAAGACCTCCAAGGTCCCTTTCAACTCTGCTATTGTATTGTATTGTATTGTATTATTGCTCATAGTTCCAATTTATTAAGAGAGTCATGTTGGCATATCTGGGAAAACCCAAATTTGAAAGCTTCCCGGTTTTCCCCACCCAGTTGAAAGTTCAAGATCCTGCCCTGTTATCTGACATGGTGCCATCTGCTGAGGGAAGGAAGGCACCCGCTGGCATCTCTCCCATTCATGACCTGGGAAGAAAGCCCATCCCGGTGGTGTTTGATTCACAGGCTTAGCCCAAACATCGGTGGCTGGCTAGGGGCAGATGTGAGCCAAGCCCCTTCCTGCTGGCTGGATTGAATTCCCCATATTGGTGGCCAAGCAGGCAGACACTGGTACTCTCCCATCCATGACCTGGAAAGGAAGCCCACCTCAATGGTGCTTGATTCACAGGCTGCAGCCCAAACATCGGTGGCTGGCTAGGGGAAGATGTTCCCAAGCCCCTTTATGCTGGCTGGATTGATTTCCTCATGTTGATGGGGGGTCTGTCTGTGGCTCAGCTGCAGGGTAATGGGTCATTTCACTTGTTGCTGTGTGAAAGGAGTAAAAATCTTCACTCCATTTGGCCTGCAGCCTGCGAATCAAGCACCACCGGGATGGGCTTTCTTCCCAGGTCATGGATAGGAGAAATGCCAGTGGGCACCTGCCTTCCCTCAGCAGATGGCACCATGTCAGATAACTCAGCAGGATCTTGAACTTTCAACTGGGTGGGGAAAACTGGGAAGCTTTCAGATTCGAGTTTCCCAGATGTGCCAACATGACTCTCTTAATTAATTGGAACTTTGAGCAATACTTTGCCTTTGACTCTGATTTAATTTTGGATGCTATTTGGAACCCTTACAGCTATAGCTAGTGCCTGAACTTCCCAATTATAATTAAAGACCAAATAAACTGTATGAAATCCAAAGTGATCCACCTGAATAAAAGTATAAAGTGAAGGAAAAAGTGATAAGAGTGGCAAAAAATAAATAAAAAACCAACCCATTATCATAATTATTGACAATTAACCACTCTTTTCTATTAAAAAGAGAAGTAGGAGAGAAACAAAATAGAGGACTGTTCTGTCTGTATGAAGGATATAAAATAACCAGTCTAATGCTGGGTAAGCACAAATACTTATTTTAAATAGCTAGCTCAAGTGTTCTTCCTGAAGGATAAGAACAAAATTCATGATAGGTTATTTTTAGTTAAATCTAAATGTCCTGTTTTCACTCCTATTTTGGGAATGTGAACTCTATGACAAAAATCCAAGTGGGGCCTATTAATGGAAAAAGTTGCACAATATTGTCTGACTACTATATTCTAAGGTAGAGGATAAAAATAGAAGCATGCAGTAGCAATTTCAATTATTACATTAGATAGTACCATTATTGAATGCAGCAAATAAGGAATTGCTGTTTGTTGCCATTTATGTTTCTCTATGACTCAGAGAACAATTACTTCCTCATTTGTCATCTTCTTTGTCTTCATTGATTCAGCACTTTTTAGTTTTTGGTTGCTTAAATTGCCCATAAAAATCTGATTAGGATTTTGTCATATTAAATTGCAAGTCAATCTGTCTTGTCAACTGGATTGGCAGGAGAAAGCTTTTCCAGACTTATGTTGAAAGAGTAGATGTTTTATTATGATAACTTTTATAATTATAATGTAACTTTATAACTCTCTAAATTAAAGAAGCATCAGAAACAGTATACAAGTACATTATAGTAGTTTGTACTATATACAAGTACATATCTTGTACATTTTGGGATTGTATATCACAATGTAATTTATCCCTATTATTACAAGACCAAATCAGGAATTCCTTCTATTAATTTTCCAATACAATAGATGCTATCTTTTCTCATGTCTGCAAAAAAAGGATATAAATCTAAAATCAGAATGTAAAAAAAAAGAAACAACTTCAGTTTTCCACGAAATTGTTCTTTATATTTTAGTAACTGTTCTTGAACAAGTGAATATTACAATATGAAGTCGCCGAACTATAATTTCTCAAATAGTTAAATTCCTTGTTTCTTAAATTAAGAAAACTGAATATTATCACACAGCATATATTAAGTCATACGTACATAATTTTAAGATATTTTAATATCTTAATTTTAAGATATTTGCCATTTTTTCTACACTGGCATAATTAAGCTCTTACAATTTTGCAACTGCTTAGAAACCTGCCAGCTTATGCTAAACCTTTATGATCTGGTAAAAAGGGGGATTAAAGTCATAGAATCATAAAATGTCAGGATTGGGTGGTATTATTGAAATCATATACTTTGATTCACAGAGCAGAAATTGGCTAAGCTTCCCCAATAGAGTCTATGACAATTTGCCATGGCCAACTCACCACAACCAACATGGCCAACTCACTGCAGAACAACTTGCCGTTACAATCTCGCCACAGGAAAACTCACTGTGGGGCAAGAATTACACTAATATCAAAGAAATGGTGGAATAAAATCATTAACGAAAAGATGCAAAAGGGCAGAATAAAAAGTAAACGGCAAAAATTAAAATACGACTGTCCCATTGTCAAATTACTGTTACCTTAGTAAGCTTTTCTTTGATTTTGTTGCAAGTAGAAAAATCTGGCTGATACATCAAGTTTGGAGGCTAATGTGGTATGAGTTTGATGCACATTAGCAGCAATATCTGTTTATGAATTTTAGTATTTCCTGAGCCAGTTAGATATTATTGTTTTTAATGTTGCTATTATATTTATTTACTTTTCTTTTGCTTTGTATTACAATGGTGGTTTCTATTATTTTGATCCGGCTTATGCATGTGAACAAGGCCAATGAAAAATGGATATAATTTAAGCATCATAATAGTAACCTAGTATGACAAATAAACTAAAGTCAAAGCTGGCCACTACTACATCCCTCCAGTTTATCAAGTCCTCCATTTTGTCAAGAAGATAGTTTCTTCAATTAGACATAAAAAGTACTTGTGGAGGGACAATGACAAGAAGCTCTGGAAGATAAACGGAAGCTATATGGAGCAATGGACAGACAAAACATGACACCCCAATAAAGACAAACTCTACAAGCTGAGCAAGAGCACTTTACAGAGTCTACCAAAGGAAGCAATCCTGCCACTTCCTTGATGGATTGTGTTGATTTTCTCTGAGAAGAATTGAAGCAACAATCCGTTGGGCCAGAGTGTCTGTTAAGAAAAGTGTACTGTCTTACCAGACCACACACATTCAGAATGTGGCAGAAAGGCTTATAAGACTCTTTTAGTCTACATATAGTAGTATGATATTTATTTATGTGGAAATAAATGACACAACCAAACAGTTTTGAAGATGTTGCAATGGATTATAAAACATTGGCACAGGTTGGTAAAGAAGATGGTGGCAATGGGGTTGTTTTGCCATCTTTTTTCAGTTGAAGGATGTGGCTCAAGAAGTGAAGTGGAAGTGAATAACTGGGTATGCAGGTGGTGCAAAAATGAATACTTCAATGTGCTCTCCCCCCAAGTTCAGCGACTCAATTTATCACTCATTCTAAAGATATCAGCAACATAGCATAAATCCATCCATCCCTTTTGGTTCCCAAATTATAGAACAATTGTTATGAATGTGGATAATATTTTTGGCTTACGTCATACTACAAAAATAATGTTAAATGTCATTACATATGAAACATTTCAAGTCAGGAGATCACCACTGTAAACAGAATAAAAGGTCTGATTCAGCAGGGATCTTCTAATGCCCTACCTACAACTTTGTACAGTAAACATTTCTTTTTTATATAGTGGGTGAATAATCTTCCAACATGAGCTATATTGGGATATTTTGAGTTATAGGTAGGATTTTCCTTGATTTCTTTTTATTCCTGATGCCTTGTTTATGTGTATTCCAGCTTTCTTGGAATACAAATTCAGACTTGGAACTCTGCCCTAGGTGCTCATGTGCACTAATCTAATCTATGAAGAGTATTTGAAAATTGGGGATGCTATCTCAGAATAAAGAATTAGATGAAATAACGTTCAGGCATTTCCTGCCTTGTCATTTGCCAATATGAAGTTTCTAAGGCACTCATCATACTAAATCTTGAAAGCATGCAGCTGAAACAAATAATTTCTATGGGCCTTATCAAGGCTGAAAATCAAAGGGATAATTGCAAAACCAAGTAACTCCTCCTTTTGAATAAAGGGTAATTCACTTAGGCATTTGAGACTTATCATTCTCTCTCCCTCTCTCCCCCTCTCTCTCTTCTCTCTCTCTCTCTCTCATCCTATTTATATGGGATATTAAAATCATGATATGCTATGCTTGTTTTAAAATTTAAAATGTGCTTTCCTTGCATAAATATTTGGAAGAGAGGATAAATTAAATGAAATTTAATGTATATTTTAAATCAATTTATGCTGGTCTATGGCCACACTAAATATTTGATTTGATTAAAATAAATGGACACTGTACATTCAAAATTTTACTTTATCCAGGTCTGTTAGCAAAGTATCTACTGATCAGACTACTTTTGTCCAAATGGTGAAAGCAGCATCACAGTATTACATGCATGCAAAGTTGTGATGTACATATAAAAATATCATTGTTTGCATTATGATACCTGAGGCTGAATTTATCAGCCTGATTGCTCTTCCCCTTAGATGCCTACAATTATTATGCCAACTAGTGTTGTACATGGAGAACCCCTTCAAACACATAATAAATTCAAAGTATTCTTTAACACTTGATCATTCAGTGAGCAAGATGCTTGTTGCCATTTATACATAACATGTTTCCTTCTGCTATACAAATTGAACATGAAACATTTCAATAGGGTCGTATGAACTGAACTACAAACATCTGGAAAAGAGTGATCGACCTGATTTTTACAGCTCAGATACGATTAGATCTATGTTCTATACAATTTTATATCTACATGATAGTTTTAAAAAATGGCTTTTGTATTGGAGTTACTATACTTTACACAGAAGATAGAGTTGTGATGAAGATAGTTGGTATGAACTGAAACTTTTCTAAATGGCTGACAGAGTGTGGTTATTATTAAACTGCTATTTAACAGATACATATTAACATAATTAGAACTACATGATAATCTTTGGTGCAAATATATTAATATATATTTATCATATATACTTTTAAAAATAGGAAATGAACATATAGTGTTATCAACAGACTCTCAACTATTACAAGCAAAGCAAGTCAGTACATTTAAATAATATGTAGCAAATTATATCTGCAATTACGTTTGTAAATAAAACTTGAGCTATAAATAACCATTTAATCACTCAACATGACTTTAAAAAGTAAAAAAAACAAAAAACAGAAATAGAGCAAGGTCTCAATTATAAGCTCAGATAGGCCTGGACAGATTCTCCTCACATATTCAAAGATATAAAAGTGGAAAACATCAGTTGTGAAAGGAATGACACCAAATTTCATCACAATTTGACCTTCAGATATGGCATTGGCACAACCTTTTTAGGCATAGAAAAATGCTCTTAGAAATAAACAATATCAATTTACAAGTATTTCTTAATGGCATAAATGTAATCCTTGTAAAATTATTTTGAAGATTAATTTAATGTAAATTAAATAGTGTTATGTATGTGTGTGTGCTGGGCAGTGTATTGAAAGTGCATATACTCAAACCAGGGGTCGCTCCTGCCGGTTCTAATCAGTTCACTAGAAGAGGTTTCATAAATCTAGCATGGTGTTTAGAACCAGTTCCAGTGGTGGAATACCCCCTCGCTCTCTCACCCCTCGGCCCCACCCATCTGGTTGCCACTCATCCTCTTGCTCCCCCCACATATCCATCCCATGCCTCTAAAAACCCTATAGAGAGCCCTTGGCTCTCTATTGCTGCCTGCCGAGGGGATAAGAAAACTCTTTGCTGCTGCAGTGGCTTTTGGGGCTAAGGACAGGCACCAGACAGGATGCCAGCGGCAGCACTGGGAGCCAGGCTGTGTGCAGAGAAGCCAGCAGCCGGGGGCCACTGAAGCAGCGCCAGCCAGCATATCCTGCAAGAAGAGCCCCAGGGGCAAGGGCAGGAGCACCGCGCCCTCCTCTGCCCTGTCCATTGTGTGGCCCAGGAGGGGGCGGCCAATGGGGGGGCTGCCCAGCCGGCTCTCTCTCACCAGCAGCGGTGAGTTCCACAAGGTCACCTTCAAGGTAAGTGGTGGCTGCGAGTGCCACTTGGTCAGGACAGTGAGGCTGGCCTAGTGCGGGGCGGAGGGTTGCCCTGGACTGACCAGTGGCTGGCACGAACTCCCCTCTGTTCCTTCTTTTGCAGAGCGCGCTGCCTTGTCTTTGAGAGCTGCCTCATTTTCAATGTGGGGGGGGGGAGAAAGCCTTTGCATGGATCCTCCCAATTGGAAACAAGGCAGCTGTGAAAGATATGTGGGGTCCGGAGCCCATCCGCGGGGGGAGGGATCCCCCTCACATTCCTCATCTTCCCAGATTGGCTCCGGAGTGATCGCCAGCCAGGCAGAGCCTCACCGCAGCTCCACGCCATTGAAAACATAGGTGTGTGCACACACCATGTAAATTACAGCCTCAGAGACTTTCCCCCAGGGAAAAACGCTGCTGCCAGGTACTTTTAACCTGTGATTGGAACACAAAGTGACCACATTATGTGTGTCTGTGTGTGTGAGTTAGAGAGACAGACAGACAGAGAGAGGCACAGAGAGGGAGGGAGGGAGGGAATCAGAGAGAGACATACAGACACAGAGAGAGAGACAGAAAAAGAAAGAGAGATAAAGAGAAAGAAAGAAAGGAAGGAAGGAAGGAAGGAAGGAAGGAAAGAAAGAAAGAAAGAAAGAAAGAAAGAAAGAAAGAAAGAGAAAGTGGTAGAGAGAGAAGAAAGAAGGAAAGAAAGAAAGAGAAAGAGAAAGGAAGGAAGGAAGGAAGGAAAGAAAGAAAAAGAAAGTGGTAGAGAGAGAAGAAAGAAAGAAAGAAAGAAAGAAAGAAAGAAAGAAAGAAAGAAAGAAAGAAAGAAAGAGAAAGAGAACTTATGACCACAACTGAACCTAAAATTTTGGTTGCTAAGCAAGAGCATTGTTAAGTGAGTTTCGGCAAATTTTCCCAGTTGGCCATGCCCACCTGGTCACATGACTGCCGAGCCACTCCCACAAAACAGGCCCCACCTACAGAATAGGTTCTAAAAAAATTTGAAACCCACCCCTGACTCTCTCTCACACACACACCACCTCAAACTTGGAGTCCTGTAATGTGGGAAAAGTAGATTCCACCCAGTTCTGAACTATAGAAAAAGAAATAAACTTGTTTTACTTGAGTCATATTTTTTTTCAATGGTTGTGATTTTTGAAGGAGCAAGTTATTGACCAGCAGAGTCACAATGTTTTCAAGTCGTAGGACTCATTGCCAACAATTTATGATTCAAAGTGTTTACAGTTTTAAGCAAGGTTATGAAATAATTGACCCCGACTGCTCTTTAGAAGGCCAGATCCTGAAGATGAAACTTAAGTACTTTGGCTGCCTAATGGGAAGGAAGGACTCACTGGAGAAGAGTCTAATGCTGGGAAAGATTGTGGACAAAGAAGAAAGGGCCGACAGAGAATGAGGTGACTAGACAGAGTCACTGAAGCATAGGCGTCATCTTAAATGGACTCCAGAGGATGGCAGAGGACAGGAAGGCCTGGAGGAACATTGTCCATGGGCTCTCAATGGGTCAGACATGACTTCACAACTAATGACAACGAAGGAAATAATTGTTTTCTTCTTTCAAACAAACAAATGTTTTCTCTTTTAAATGCCAGACATCCTTTTAATTCCAATTATCTTAAATGTCACTAAAGGGGGGGGGGGAGATGAAAGAAGACAAGCAAATTTTAGTGCAGTTATAAAAAATGCATCCTGAATGGTGCATCCCAACACTAACTTGACAAATTCAGATACTATTTAATCATTACTGTATGACACTTCTTAAGCAATAACATAAAATCAAGATAAAGAACTTTCCAACTTCTGAAGTTTTTTTTTTTTTTTTTTTTGTGAAAGAAAGTTTCTCTAGTCCAAGCATTTTGTTTTTTCTTGTTCTAGTTTATTTAGAATTCTCACTGATTTTTGTGAGGAGGGAGTTGAAGATCACTTTAATGTTGGTGTTTTGTTTCCTCAGTTAGTCATCATTGTATTGCTTCGTAATATCACTTTTGTTCATACTTCTGAACTGAAAAGGAATATTAGGAAAAGTCCCTTGATAACATTTTCTCTTAGAGTTGTAGTCAAGAATAAAAGCTGCATATTGAAGATAACAATATACAATAAAAGCCAGGACTCTTGGCTATACTTCTTAAGATAACTACCATAACTCTGAATACCATAACAATGATTTCTCAAAATGTTCTTCTCAAAATACAAGTTTAAACTAAATGCAAGTTTATTTTCTATTAAATTTAATAAGACTGGTTGGAGGAATATTGCAGAATAAGTTTTATTTCTGCATTAGTATGGCAATACTAAATGAAATCTTTATTAATGGGGAAAAAATAAGATCTATACACTGCAAAATTATAAACCAATATGCTTTTAAGTTCAATTCCAGACTGCACTCTCAGATTTATTTAAGAATGTTGTATTAATTGTAAATTAATGCTTATGATCAGACCTAAGTAAGATCCATTTTTGTGTTGCTATTTATTATGCATGAAGCCTTATAACGTTTAAGTTCCATGCAATACATATCTGCTTACACGACCCAGTAGAAATTAGTAGAAATATGTACTAATTCTGAATGTTTGCTGGAAAAGTAAAAAAAAAAAATGAAAAAAAGTGTAAATTTGTGCCCTAAGGTTTTTTCTCTCAAGAAGCAAACTGACATAGCAGCAAAAACTGTTCCAGTTCTTCTGTAATCTGCTTCCTGATGTTGTTGTTATGTTATTTGATTTGTTAGTACAGATAGTCTTTGTTTAGCGATTGCCTTATTTAGTGACTACTTGCAGTGACAAGTGATGAACAAGTAACTTTACTATCAATTCTTGCCTTTACAACTGTCTGTGACAGATCATTTACAACAGATCTGTAAAGCAAATGAAAGTTGAAGTAAGATCATAAGGACAGTTTTGGTTTCATTTAATGACCAGTTTCTGATTTCAGTTATGGTCACAAAATAAGGACATAATATTTTCTCATATATAATGCAACGACCTGGTCATAATGACAATGGTGACGATATGGCATTGAAAAACAACAATTACAATATTAAGAATAAAAGCTAGGATTTTACAATCCTGCATGCTTTGTAATATGTATTCTCAAATTATTGATATAGTTGCTGATTATTCTGACAACAAATAGCAGTGAGGAACAGTCTGGTGTAGTGATTAAGACACCAGGTTAAAAACTATGAATTCTAGGGCTGTTTAGGCATGAAGATAGCTGGATGATCTTGAGTCACATCTTCTCTCCCACCTCTGAGAAAGAGGCAATGGCAATCCACTTCTGCGAAACCTTGCAAATAAAAAGGATTTGTGTACATTCTCTCCAGGGGTCAACATTGACTCAAAGGCATACAAAATATAATTCCTATGACATATTTCTCTTCTCTGCATGAAGTATAGCCCACACTTACTGACGTAGGAAGCAGAACATTTATATTGATTTTTCATAATAGCTATGGATTGGTCTGCCTAATTTCAAGATTATATTTACATTTTTGTTTGCACTGGCACTACTGCAGAGCAACAGTAACAGAATATAACTCTTCCAAGATAAAGTTATTGAAGGGCAAACCAATGAAGTTATTACTTTTCTCTCTCTTTTTTATATTACATTATATAAATACACACATACACATTCACAATTACATTATCACAGTGATGAAAGGACTATTTAAAACATAATTTTGTAGAAGGAAAAGGGAGCAAAAAATATTTCTGCAACAAACTTCTTTAACATCATTTATTGTCATTTATAGGGTTATACAACATATTTGTTCTTACTTTTTCTGTTTTGGTGTATTGTTCTAATAATTTCTTACTGCTTTTATAATTTGTTTATTGCATCTTTATTTTTGTTATTATAATGTATGCTTCTATGGGGACCTCAAATAGCTTAAAAAGAATCAGAAGTGCTGAAATGAGTTTCACCCTTCCAAAATTGTTCCATCTAATCTTCAAAAGCATTCAAAATGTCTTAAAATGAAGATTGCAGCAAAGATCCATTTCTGTATATTCAAAGAAATTGCATGACTTTGAGCCTTGCTGATATAGAGTGCTTTGAAGATTAGATATGACCAACATGAAGTAAGAGGGTCAGGACTCACCCCTACTGCTTCATTATGACTTATAATCTTTTTCATAATGCTCAAGCAGTGCTTCTATTGTACACTCTTCTTGTTTCTTTTAGTAGCTTTATTTCAAGATCATAAGGTACTCCTGCTGAAAGATTTGTACTGGTTGTCAATTAATTTCTGAGCACAATTATACATTTTGATGTTAAACATCCTGAAAAGACTCAGTCTTTTTTGTCTAGGTTAAGATCTCTAGAAGAAATCTTTTGACACTACCTATAATGACTTCAGTTATTAGATATTCAGAAATGGCTTCCTTCTGAATTGCCCCTAAATGAGACAATGTACTTTGTTAGAAGTTATCTTTGGCTATTCTTCACTTCATATTTAGAACAAGAGGTAAAGACACATTTCTTCAATTAGCCCTTAAATACCAATATCCTTACCCTTAGGTAAGAAATTACCTTAAAGCTTTTAAGGTAATTTCTCTTTTGTTTTAAAATTCATTTTTTGGTTAAAGTTACTAGCTAATATGACTGTTCTATGAATGGAAAAGTAGAATGCTAAATGAATGATCTAATTCCATTATCTAATTATCTATCAATAATTCTTCCTATTCTGCCCAAAATTTCCACAAATTAACATGAGAATCAACTCTAGTGAGCACAGCTAGTTTACTGAAATAATAGGAGATGCACTTCTGTTTGTTTCAATGAGGCATATAGCTTATGCCTTCAAGCGCTGGTTCTTTAGAAATATTTTTTTTTAAAAGATGGCAGGTTTCAAAGCAGCTGAGATAGCAAAGGAAGATGAAAGCTTGAGAGCACATCTTTGAAATGAAGTGATATTGGCTTGGGGTGTTATGTGCAAACAGCTTAATACAGTGATCTCAATCATCTTTTCCTTTGCAATCTCAGTGGAAATAACTTGATAAATTGACGTATTACAATATTTTACACACCATTTTCCAGGTCAACTTGTAAAGAAACCCCTTGAACAGAAGTACATACATAGCAAAGACAGGGGGGCAAGAGAGAAGGGGAAGGCGGAAACTGCTCTTTGAAGTTATTGGTGATGCGTTTCTAAAAATAAAATCTGCTGACAGTATCTGCACTTGCATATTCCACTTGCCTTTGTGACAGACACTGCAATAAATTAATATTAAAAAAGAAAATATGTTTTTCAGAGATTTTAAAACTATTCTTAATGGCCTGGAAACAAAAGGCACTAAAGAATTTGAATTAAACAACCAACCTTTACATGTTTCTTCTGGAATAAATTTGGAACAAAGTGATGTAATTGATGCTAGAATTAGTTGTTGCAAGGAAGATTTTGACCACTACTTGTAGCAAGAGAAAGAAATAAAACAGTCTTTGAAATCATGATATGAGCACCGATACATAATAAACATTGTTTGTTCAGTGATTAAACTATTCGAAATATCACATGTAAAAGACTCTCAAAAGCCCAGAATTACATTATGTAGTTAATTATTGTAATGTGATTCTTTTGAAATAAAAATAGTACGCATCTCAGGTAGACTATTTTATTGAAAATATCAATGAAATATACTGATCTTACATTATATTAGGTAAGATGACAATATATAAAATATCTTGTAGATGTTCTTCTTTCTTAAATGTATTGATTTTTCTTCTGTTATTACTAGTATATTGTCTATGTCTATGATATCAGTCATTTACATCAAGAGTAGATGTAAATATGCACATACTCAACAGAAATTACATCTAATGACACATAATGCAATGTTTTAAATTATATAATGATGATGCTTTAGTCCTTATGCAGGGCTCTAGATTAAAATATGATTACATGATGCCACTAGTAAGAAAGCTAGTAATGTCCTGTGATAATGCCCTCTGAATCTGAAGCCACACACCTCTATTTGTAAACATCAATGAGAAGCTTCCATAGTACCAAACCCAGTCACTGATATTACTTTAAAGCAGACATACCTATATGTAGTATTGATGACTATACTGAAGAAGTGGAATGGGAGATATGTTATCAGAATTGTCCTTACAACATAAACAGAATTTATGCTGCTATTCTTCTTTAACTTTCTAGTGATTAAACTACAAAATGGGGAAAAACAAGGAAGACTTTGGATGCAACAACATACAATACAGTATAGGAGATAAAATATTAAATTAAGATAAAACCATAATAAGATTGCCATAATATAGAGCCGTAGGAATTGTCATGGCATCAATTTTATAAATCAATACCTAAGGAAACTAACCATCTAAGTGCTTGTGATGTGGCTGCAATCGTTCCATATGTCTTGAAATTTTTGAAGTTTGAAGAATCATTTTTTTAATTATATGTATTATAGTTTGTTCCAGGGCACAAGTCACTTGTGAGCTTTCAGCTTAAAGGGCTTTGCCTTAGTTCTGGCATGACCTGTCCTAATTCTATACAGGGGACTCCATATTTTGGGAGGTAACTTCTGGAAGTGATTTTGTTGAATCTGTGTGATTTGTTTGGTTGTAGTTATTAAAAATTGTTCATCTTAATCACCATTCTTCATCCAGATCCTAAGACTATAATATGCTATCTCAAATTGGTTTTGTAGACTTCTACCTGGGGAGAGGTAGAAAGTCTAATATTTTATCTATTGGTAGAACTCTGAGAGTGAATGGCATGTTTACGTTTTCCATTATCAAACTGTCTGTTGTTGTCACCAGAGATCAGGAGGGACAATATTAGAAAGGAACAGCCTTCTAGTTCATTTGCAAAAGAAAAGGCAGTAAGTTTTTGAAAACTGAAGTCACAGACACAGTAGAACTAAACGAAGTGTGTATTCACAACCAGCTGTTGTGAATAACATCATTGATGTGTCATCCAATATTTGCTTTGATTAAATATAGATTCAAGAAAAGATCATAGGGCAAGCTGTATTCATATTAGTATGATGCAGGGCCATGATTTAATAGGGATTGCATAGAAAGTTTCACAAGCACTGAGGTCAGCATGAGTATACATTCCCTTCAGACCTTAGCTGAATGCTTAGCAGTCACAAAATGGACACTTAGGTCTATGCACATGGCAACAGAGGTGGGTTTGGCCCAGATCAGGTGAACTGGTAGTGGCGGTGACAGGAGGCTCCTCCCTCCCACCCGGACCCTTCTGCACATGTGGAGAAGCATCCCACATGTGCACAAAGAAAAATGGAAACCCACCACTGCATGGCACATACTTCATCCAGTTTGAAATATTCCATGTGTTCAGTTTGGATATCTGAACTGATTAATATATATTAATTAATATATAATGCATCTTTCTATCTACCACATTGTAGATTTATAGTGGTTTTAGTTTTAGTAAATGTATTTTGCTTTCCTCACTCTGTGACCTTAACAAATCCATACAATGGTATCATCAAAGATTAATGAAACCATATTAAGTAAGTAATATCCACATAGTAATTTATTTATTTGTTTATTTGATTTATTTAATTTGTCAATCGTTTACAAGATAATAGGTATAAGAATAAACATGAGGATGAAAGAAATGGGTACAAATAAATGGGGACAGTAGGACAGGGATGGTAGGCACGATGGTGCACTTATGCATGTCCCTTACAGATCTTTTAGGGATGGGGTAAGGTCAATAGTAGACAGTTTAAGGTTAAAGCTTTGGGGATTTGAAGATGTAACAACAGAGTCAGGTAGTGCATTTCAGGATTCACCATTCTGTTGCTGAAGTCGTATTTTCTGCAATCAAATTACATTGTGTTTGTATCTGTTGTGTGCTCTCATGGTTGAATCTGTAGTAGTCATTGACTGGTAAGACGTTGTAGAGTATAATTTTGTGTACTACGCTTAAGTCAAACTGTAGGCGGCATAGTTCTAGGTCCGGAATGGCGAACCTATGGCACGCATGCCACAGGTGGCACACGGAGCCAATTGTCAAGGCACGCGAGGCGTTGCCCTGTCAGCTGGCCAGCGCGCATGCGCGTGCTAGCCAGCTCACTTCAGCCTTTTTTTCAGGCCATTTTTCACCCCCCCCCCAGGCTCCAGAGGCTTTATAGGAGCCTGCGGAGGGCGAAAACAGCCTCCCCCGCTCCCCTGTGGAGGCTCTCCGGGGGCTTGAGTAACTTACTTGAAGCCTCCAGAGCACAAAAAACCAGCTCTACCGGCAAACTGGAAGTTCAGGAATGGACTTCCGGTTTGCTCGTAGGGCCAGTTTTAGCCCTCCAGAACCTTCAGAGGCCTTCCCTGAAGGCTCTGGAGGGCTAAGATTGGCCCTACAAGAAACTCGAAAGTGACTTACGGTTTGCTCGTAAAGCATGCAAAAAATGGGGGGGAGCGCTGGTCATGCATGCATGTGCGCTGGGGGTTGTGCATTGCATTATGGGTGTGGCACTCCCATGCATGACCCCCCCCCTGCACTCCCCCCACTTTTGTTACATGAGCCACAAAGGTTTGCCATCACTGTTCTAGGTTGTCCAAGCTCAAAATTTCAAGCCTGGTGGTGTAGGTTATTCTGTTGTGAGTAGAGGAGTGTATTACTCTTCTTGTGAAATACTTCTGGACTAGCTCAATTGTATTAATGTTCAATATACGTTGAGCTGCATTGGAGTTGGGGTGGTGGTTAATGCATGTTTAAATATATTTCTGCGTATGTATTGGTTTACTTTTCTGTTTGTTGCACTAAATGTGTTGACTTAATTGAAGATTAGCAGTACAATAAATAGAAAGATACAGTCCCATACTTTTTCAAGAATCACATTTCCAAAGTAATCCTCCCCAATCAGAAGAGCATGTGAAAGATAGCGACATTTTAATGAAATGTCCTGGTTAATTAAACCTTGCCTGGTTTTCTTCTGCTTTGATCTGAGACATTGATTTTTAAAGAAACCAATATGACTTTGCACAAGAAGACTATATGCTCAAAATGTATTCTAATAGTCCTACTTGCAGCAAAACATTACAGTTATCTTGGAAATTGATAGAGGTCTGTATTTTCACAGGGATAAATAAACCTCTATTAAATCTGATATGATGGGGAACAGCTGCCAAATCCTTTTCAACTGTGATTATCCACTATGTATTCTACCATAATTTTAACTATTTCTATTTAGATTTATGCTGCAGTTTGTCAATCACGATAATTGTTAAAACAGCTTCAAAATACATGACTGGATCCAGATTAGTCATATTTAATATAAATTCATCAAAACCAGTGACTTAGAAGTTCTATTAAAATTTATGACATCTAAGTGAGTTACCTTAAGTATGATTAAGCTTGAACTCATATTCATGCTTTCACTCTATTTTTTTTTCTATCCAGTGATCAACTAATATTATGTTAGCCAAAGAATTTGAGTATGTCAGAGGTTTATACAAAATTATTACTTTACAAATTATGAAAAGTTTGTGATTTGGCTTCAGATTGGATTAGGACTTTGCCAAGTTTTTCTTTGCTCATGACTATTTATTATTTTCTATGGAAGATCATAGAATCTCAGAAAAATGATTTTTCAGCAGGTTCTTTTGTTTAGCCCAGTCTACAATAAATTCAATATAAACCTAAAATCTATAGAAAAATCAAGCATGCCAAGAGGACAGCATTTAATGAAAACCTATGCGGCAAGCACCTATTTCACGAACAATTAAAGACGTCTCATTTAGTTGCTACTACAACAAGCAATGCACATTTTCTCACAATAATTTTATTAATGCCCACAGCAAGAATAAAGTACACTCCAAAATGCAATTTCCTGAAAGTACCAAAGTATAACTTTTCCCCCTAAGTAAACATGTAATTTTTAAGTTTAATATTTAATTCCTGGGTTTCTACATATATAAAAATCTAATATACAATGTTTATAAAGCAAAAATGACATTTTCTGGATATCATATATTCACAAATGTCTTCTCTAAATAATATACAATAGTTGAAGATATTATTCAGTTCCTTGGTTCAGAATTGGTGGCTATTCCAAGATGAACATTGTTGATTATATCTTCTATATCTATTTCATCTATATATCTATATGTACATTGATCTATAAACCAAGATAGAAACAACTCCATAATTAACCCTCAGTTAATTTATTCACCATCCTCAGTGATTGCTGTGTTTTCCCCAAAATAATACAGGGTATTATTTTCTTTTGACCACCGAAGTAAGTGCTTGGCCTTATTTTCAAGAAGTCTTATTATTTTTGAGGTGCAGGAGGTGGCAAACGTGGTCACATCATGGCTGCTGCTGTGTTGCAATATTTTTGGGGTGGCTTATTTTCAGGGCAGAGCTTATTTTCGGGGAACAGGGTAGGTCCTGAAAAAAATATATTTTCAAGATGCAGAAATACACGAGAGAGCAGAAGCTTCTGTTACTAATATAGCTCACAGCTATATAAAAAGAGACAGAGGTATTTTCTATGACTCCTGATATAACTGTGCAATTAATTAAGCAAAAATATTTGGAGAGGATTGAGAGAAAGACTGATTGTAATCTCTGTTCCAGCCACTTAAGAAGAGTTGTGTACAGTGTATGAACTCTGCTGAATTCCTGATAACATCAATGGATATGTGGCAAAATGCAAATGTGATTAAAATAAGGCTTGAAAATAATTAACACATTCTCCACTTTCATGAAAAATTACTTGACTGGATAATCTTATTTTGTTCATCCATTTTGTGGGGTTAAAACACCACTGCAAATATTTTAGGAAATCTTTCTGTAATTTGAATTTGGTTATTGTTTTTAATTGTATGAAGTGAACAAATACTTATATTTGTTTTAAAGAGTGGGACCACAATTTATCAATACAGCATCTGAATTAATAGCATATGGATGCTGTTAATAGTGGAGATTTGCCAGGCTGACTAATCTGAAACAGATTGAAGTTGAACCCAAACAAAAAGGAATGTGTTGTTTCTCTATTGAGATACTTTGTCAACCCTGCTGTTTCCTCCTGTAGGGGTTGTGCTTCTGAAAGATCAGGTGAATAACTTGCAAGTTATCACTGGATACAGTGATATTGTCATATGGGCAGGTGGATGATATTGTCAGGTCAGCTTTCACCAGCTTCAGCTAATATACCTGGTATGACTTCACCTGGAATGGGAGCATTTAGTAACAATAACTCATAGTCTCACATCAATTAGACTACTCCACTACTGGGGCTGTCTTTTAAGGCAACTCAGAAACTGCATTTGATGCAAAATATAGCAGATTGCGTACTAAAAGTACTAGGACCCATAAACATATAACTGTGCATCAGAATCATGTATGTATGTATGTATGTATTTATTTATTTATATTCTGACTTTATTATTTTTTTATAAAATAATGTATCCAACACATCTTCTTCTTCCTATTTTTCACACAATTTAATTTAATTTAATTTATTAAACTTCTAGACTGCCTCCTCTCCCCGAAGGGACTCGGGGCGGTGTACAGGTACAAATTTAAAAACCATACACTCGATAATATACATAACTAAAATTGAATTAAATATCCCCTGTACAAATTTATAAGAATTAAAAACTTAAACCTTAAAACCAAACTATAAAATTTAAAATACAACAACAATCCTATGAGCTGAATTGGGCTGAGAGACAGTGACTGGCCCAAGATCACCTAGCTTTCAGGGCTAAAATGGGATTAGAATTTATGCTTTCTCAATTTCCACCTGAAGCCAGATTTGGTCCAATTATATTGCTCTCTCAAAAGTATATTAAAATGAGGCTGACCTGAAGGATCTTTTTACTTCGCTCCAATAGCAACAGAGATTTTATGGACAATGATTTTAAAGTATTTCTATGTATCATTATTGTTTTTATTCATCTTAAACCATAACATTACAGATTAGTTCCCCCCTTTAATTCAACAATGATGTGATGGGATAGAATTAAAATATAGAAGCAATCAATCAATCAATGCAGATCCTTGGGATTTTCACATCATCGCTAAATTTTCTGCATCAATATGGTGAACACGGTATCTTCTTTTGACATTTTTAAAAATCCTTGGCTTCAAATCTAGTGAAGTGCTAGGCTGATATTTTGCTACCTGAAGTAGCTTTCTTAAGAAGGTTGAACTCTGCCCAATTTCCACGGCTGACACCTGGGCTTAACTGTGCTCTGTGGCATCCTCTTGGCTTCAAAAATCTTCAAAGCATCTGGTACACATCGGGCTCCTTAGAGAAAAAGACATAGAGGATTACTGCTGAACTCTTACGAGTACTCAGAACTACCTGAAAGATATGAGTATGTGACTTCCCTGAAACATGTACCACAAATTGCAGTAACTTAAAACATGAGAGTTTTTCTACCTTATGCCCTAAAAGAGACCAGCAGAATTTTTTTGTAGTTCCATTCAGAATGCAGGCATGTTTTCCTCATAGTTCATTGGTTAAAAAAATGGTTCCTGCAGAAAGTTATAAGACCTTCTTACCAGTATCTACAATAGTATGATAGCATTGTCTGTACAGCAGCACAGACAGAAATTTATTAGCCTGTTTTGGGAGATGAAACTCTTCTTTTATTAAGGTATCAACCATAATATAGCGGTTAAAAAGTAGAGCCAAAATATACCCTCATTTAACCTGTTTGCTAGTTGGCACTAAATTTGGGAGGCAACTGACTATAGTAAATCTCACTCTCAAACTGATATTTTTATATATAATAAAGTGAATAATTGTCTATGGCTTGTAAATACTTTGAATTGTTTCCAAAGAGTTTTTTCTAGAAATGGAATCAAAGGCTTGCTTGAAGTTTACAAACAAAACAAAAAGGACTGAATTAATGCAGCTGAATATATTTTTGAATCAAATGGGAGAGTATCAGTCCTTAATCCACCATTGAGTGACCTGCCTGAACCTCTTCCACTAGTATAGAAGTTTCCAATAAAAGTGTCTAGCATAATTTTACTAGCTGCACTAAGAAGACTCACTGGACAGTAATTAACTGGATTGTCTTTCTTTCCTTTCTTCCAGGTAGAAATAATTATGGCAATTTCCCAAACTCTAAGGATGGAGTCTGTTTTATTAATGTAAGTGGCAAGTGAAGCCAAAAGGGAAGTCCACCATTCATAATGGCATTCTATTGCTTCAGGAAGAATTGAACCCAGACCTTTGGCTTTTCTGATCTTAACTGACTAATTAGTTTATGTTCTCCAGCAATTGAAACCTGAGGCCCGTCTGGCAGAGGCTTTTCTTGTATATCAATCTGAACATCTTGTAAATTCTCCCGTCCAACGTAGTACTGGAAAATAACCTTCCAGATTGTTGTAGGGATATATCACTTCAGGGTAGAGGGATGACTTTCTGAAGATAGTAAATCCTCAAATATAATCAATCACAACTTTAGTTGATTACTAAGTGAACTGTGATCTGTTGGTTCATTGCTTTAGAGATATTTCCTAAACAGAAACAGATTGAACACATGTGGGTAAGAAAAACCTCTGGTAGTTGATGTGCACTTGTGCAAAGCTGGGAGCATTGAAAACCCTTCCTTCCTTTCTTCCTTCCTTCCTTCCTTCCTTCCTTCCTTCCTTCCTTCCTTCCTTCCTTCCTTCCATCTTTCCTTCCTTCCCCTTCTCCCTCCTTCTACCTATCCTTCCTTCTCCTCTCCCTTCCAAAAGTGTTTTTTCCTTCCTTTTCCTTACCTCTCAAGTATTCAACAACTTTCAGCCCAAACATCAACTTTAATCAAGAGCTATTTACAGAAGAAGGAAGGTCCCTCAATGCCACTGTAAAATTACACAATGGACACATAAGCATCATATTATAAGGAAAACAAATAGATTGACATGTATATATGCATGCCCCCAACTTCTACCAAGGACATAGCACCAAATCTATCATATACAGTATATCCATGCCATATGCTGCAACTACATGTATTATGACCTATTGGACAGAGATGCTTAACTGATGAATTTCATCTAGATATTCAGAAGAAAAGAATTACCTATCCAATAAAATTAAGACACAAATCAATAGAGCCAAATCAATTCCAAGAAACTATGCCTTTAAATAAAATTAGTAGGAAAAGTTCCTACTAAACTCTTTCTGGCATAATTTAAAAACATTATTGTGGATGTAGACATTAAAGGGATAGGAGAAAGGGGAAGTGAAAGAAAAGTCAGCAGAACACAATTTATATACGGTCATGCATGGTAAGAAAATATATATCTGGGGTGAAAAAAATTGAAGTATTACTAAAGTGTAGCAAACATTCTGTTGTTATTTTCTTTCCAACATATACAGCAAAAAGCAAAGGTTATTTAAAAGGCTACTTATCAGTTTGAACAGAAATAAAGCTTACTATCTTATTCCAAACATATATCGGCTTTATTTATACTCAACAAAGTGCTTATGTGAATCCTGTTTACACTTATTTTAGGCAGTATCTAAAACTTCAGACTGTACTTTTTCCATGCTGCTAACCACATCTCCGGAAGACATACTTAGGTGCTCTGACCATGCTTACAATTACATAATGCTCAGCAGTTATTTGAACTCACTGTGGACTATTTCTCCATGAAAAAATGAAATCATGGATGGCATATAGACAATGAGCAATCAACAAATAAGCACACTATTTTGAAATTTATATGTAAGGAAATCATCTGCTACAGAAGGTGAAAATTACCATGCTTTTATTAGGCTTCTGGACAGAATGCAATGGGATGTTTAAATATTGTGTAACTCTGCAACCTGACATTCCTTTTGGCCTACAAGGTCATGAGGACATGTTTTGGGTATTTTCTAGTGTGACCTCTTGTGGATTTTGTCCATGTTATTCTTGGCTCATTTGTGCAGATCAGGGCAGGTGACTTGCTCATTCTAAAAGACAGTTAATGTTTTTTTTTTCCTGTTGGAGAGGGTGAAGCGAACAGCCTTGAAGGGAATTGAACTGTGCCATTTCTTTGTGGGTTCCTTGGATCCAGATGTATGGAACAACTACCAGTCCACCATCTTCTTTTTTGGAAGGTTAATTGATTCTGTGGTGGGAATTTAATTGTAGAAGAATCTAGTGGCACCTAGAAGAAATAGCTGGACCTTTTTCAGTTGGGGCTCAAGGTTGGACATTGTGTGGAGAAGAGCATTGGTTGCTCTAGTGGATGACTTTGATTCTCTTGATGATAATAATTAACTTTAATCCTTGTGACATTTTAATACCTTGAACTATAGTATATTTCCAGGTACCCTTTTGCAGATTGGTCATTGGCAAAATTGTTTTATGGTAGTTATGTGGCATAGAAGATAGAAATGTCAGTCTAGTGGTATCTCCCTGTAGGATTCCACATAGAATAGATCATTCCTTTTTCCTTAGTTCAAGATTATTTTGTGATGAAATGTAACAGAAAGTAGGAACACCCTCAAGCGACAGTGGGAGCAGCAACCAAGAGTATGGTTAGATAAAAGAAAGTTAAGTCCAAGCAGAACTATAATTTGAGAAAGCATCTCAGATTGAATCTTGCTAGTTCTCCTGAAGATAAAGGAGAAGGGTGGCATAATCAAACTTGTAAGATTCTGTACTATAACCTATTAGCATTCATAACTTTGATTTTATAATCAAGTTATTGTGAAGAGATGACATCAATCAAGCAAGCAAGTAAAGAATATTCTTTAAAAGTGACATGACAGACTGTGACATAAGTGACTTTCTATGCCTCAATCAAGTTATAGTACACAATCCTCCATCCTCTGAACAAAATAAAACACCTGTTCGGAAGGATTATGCATTTGCCCATCTTGAAGGACATACAGGGGAACTTTCCTTCAGCAAAGGGGATCTACAAAATCAATCAGCAACATAAACTGCCAGGCATTTGGCAGCATTTCAGATTACAGTGCATAAGCAATCAAAAAGTAGGTGCTGGGATTTTTTTAAATGCTATTCCTAAACTGTAAAAAGCATTTGAAAGAGATGATATACTGTTTGAATCATTACAACATCTGGCTCTTAATGACAAAGGAAAGCACTTGTACATGGAAACAGAAACAAGAGGCAGAAGCTTCCTAAGTAGATATGGCTTTAATGACATCTGTTCTATCAATAGGCAATAAATAAGCTCAAATGACTAGTTGAGTAGTTGCTTAACTTCCATGGGATAGAAAGACAATACCAGAAGTATGATTACTCAAACACAATTAATACTTAGTTCATTGATGTATGATATGGTTTGAAATGACTAAGGTATTACATTGCCTGAATATTACTTCCTTTGACATTAAAATATCAGTGAGCATACTTCTTAATTATTTCTCATTCCTACGGGCATAATTTGCCCAGCATCCAATGTTACATGTATTTCATAGAAACCTGATGGGAACCTTGTTAATCTAGCATATCAGAAAAGAACAAATGATATAAAAAATAGCAATATTATTTTTTTAAAAAAAATTCCCAGTTCTACAGCCTATAGACAAACAAAAAGCAGTGATTACAGTTAGGGACCTCAGGTACAGATTTAACAGTACCCAAAATAGCAAGTGTATCCAAAATGAGCCAAGTGATGTTCAAGAAAGATAGCAAATTAATCTATTATATATGAATTGCTGGAAATGTGTATGATTTTGCATGCCCATGAGGAGTCTGGAAATTCTTCTAATAAATTAAAGTATGATATAAAAAACACTAAGTATTGCTGAAAAAAATCCAACTAATTAAGTAGAATAAGATAAATATTCATAATATAGTTGTCTTACATGCCTAGTTATCCATAAATATTAATGGACAAAAGGTTAGGTAAATAAATATATAAGGATAAGAAAGCCTTATTTCTTCTAACTTGTTCTTGAAGAGATGGAAACATAAAAAATATTGATACAGGAAGTTCTCTTATCTCTCAAACATAAAAACTCTTGTAATAATAGGGAAGAAACATAGGTACGGCATATGAAAACCATATGAAGTCTCTCATCATTTCCTTAATGGTTAAAATAAATCATAAATGCAAAGCAAGGATGCAATGTCCAACATATCTTCTTACATTGTCAGTGTCCACTCACAACTTTCTTTTCTGAAAGCTTCTGGAATTCTTGGTACAATGGCTTCACTAGTGCATCAATTACCATTTGGTCTGGGAAGTTCTTGATGCTTTCTAAGCTTGGTTATTTGCTTACAGAGATTTCCTTACACACCTAGGTAGCATCAAGGATGTATCATTTACAACAAGGACTATAACAGTTACCATGTAGGGCAGGGAGGCAGGCAGGCAGAAAAATATTATTTGACATTGGAATAATTTGTTCTATGAAAAAATATTGAAAAATCATATTTTGGTACATCCCATTCATACAGCATTTGGTGTCAATATGCTTTATTCATACATTTATAATTTCTTTTGGGTACAACTGAATACAATGCTATTTTTAAACATCACTTTCGATTTGGACTCAATAATGTCCAAATTCTATAATTTGGAAATCAATATGGCTTTATGAATGCTTTCACTCATTGAAACATACTCAGCCTTAATGAAGGGTGAGATTCCAGTAGCTTGCTTTCTGTTGGCCCACCTGATAGTTTTGCCATCATAAAGAATTGGAGGTTTCCAGATAGCTTAAATAAATAGGGGCTATTCAATATAATTTATTCCTCTAATTCACCATATAAGGAAAAATACTCAGATAATCAATTTACATGGCTCAGCCTGCTACAATGGAAGAATTTGGACTGAAAAATGTTTCAGAATTGGGACAAAGGTTATCTATTTCCCATTGCTACTGCTTTCCATTTTTGTCATCCACTGTAAACTATTGTTTCATTTCTCATATTTTCAACACTTTCACTACTTTCATAGTGATTATGGCATATTTGCAGCTTGCAATATTAAGATTTATGGTCAGTTCTTCCCTTTATATCTGCACGGTTTGTTCTCTGTTCTAATGGCTCTATTTTATCAGTTTATGTTGCTTTACATCTCTTTTTTTTCCCTTAACAGAAAATGTACAATTCTTTGGGGAATCCACTCTGATAGGATTTTAACAATGTTCTTTCAAGAATAGATCACCATTCTTACTTGTGTTTAAGTTCCTCAAATAATTCAACTTTCTGTCTAACAACATAACTTACAGTTAGTAAATTGGAATACCAATCTGTAAAATCCATCCCTAATATGTGGGCTTTCTATCACTCACTTTGCATTTTATTAAACCTCCTACAAGCTTATATACTTTCTGCTTGCTCCCCTAGTCAGCCTTCTTTCAGCTTGTATTGAAATCATGAACAAAATCTTCATTTCTAAATAACTGAGCAGATGTTCTCCTGTCCAGATAACCCAAGTTTATAGCAGTTTGTATATCTTGACTGGCACCTCAGTAAAGCTCCTTTGAGGTATTGCCTTCTCTTTTCCACAATGCATCATTTCCAACTCTTTAGTCTTGCCTCTGCCCTCTTCTCCAGACTTTTCCTGATTTGGCCATTCCTCCATGAAAGCAGAAATGTCCAACTTTTCCCATTATTTATAGTACTTCACTTTAAAATGCTGGCCAAACCCTTTGTCTCATTGTGGATATAATACCCTCAGATATTTTGCAGGTAAAATGGGATTTTTCTCTATGCTTGAAGACATAGGCTTTTGTTTGTTCACATATTTTCTCTGTTTCTGCTATGGATGCTTGCTCATGTACTTTGGATATTATCTGATCTCAGGTCAGAGTTTTCCTAAGCTTGTTTCTTTATTGTTTGTTTCATTGCAAGAGTGACAGCAGAAGGAAAACAGCTATAATTTTATTTTGCATTTCTATGCCATGATTTTAAAGCAAATTTTATATTGTATAACTGGTTCACGTAAGTTGTTTGCTTCATCCTTAGTTCTTAAAGAGCACAGTTTTCTATCATACACTTATGGGCTTTGGATAATAAATTTTATTTAATTTGTCCCAAATATTTCATCCATCGCTCAATCCCCTGCTATAAAGAAGAACATTGCTTCTTACATATCCAGATATATGTGCAGATCTCTTAGCTTTTCTCTTCACAGGGCTTTTGTACTTTCAAAACTTGCCAGAATCCAAGGATTTCCAATGATATCTCTGTATAGTAGGTTTGTTTGCTCCAATACTAGTTGTTGAAGATTACAGCAAGACAGATAATTAGCGGGACAAAGATAGCACTTGTTTCATCCTAGGTTTATATTCTACATCTTTTATTACAGATTAGGAAAGTTAAGTTTAAATTTGAAGTATATTCTTAATTGTCTGAATGACCACCCTAAGAAAGAAAATTTGACATTTATCAGTTGATATTTTTGTTAGAGATGAATTATTTTTGCTCTGCCAACTTTCAAAGACAAATATATCAAGGGTAGCAAATGCTTTACAGCTTAATGAACACAGGCAAATTGTTGAACTTTGCAAATTCTAATATAAAGAAAAATCAAATCAGGCTGTAAGCCGTTGATGCAACTCAACATATTGCAGTAATTAAAAGAAACAAAACATAAAGTCCCAGTACAGATGCCTTTGCAGTGCAATTGTGTCCTCATAAATCACTTATATTCATAGTGTGAAAAGCATGTGGCTTTAAATGCCACAGTTGAAAGGCAGCTAATGGTAGTGATGCTGCTCAAATGTCTTCACAGCACTTCCCAAGCCTGTTTTCTCATTAACATCAAGCTTGCCTTCTGTCACTATACTACCAATGCAGATGAATAAACATAAAATTAACAGGCTTTGAAGTAACAGTAATCAGCTGGTAAATACAGTAAAACATATTTGTCTTGTTAATATCTCTCCAATTTGCCAACTGTGGATCAACAGAACTCAAATATTAAGGCTGCCAGTATTTTACAAGCCTGCCCCTTGATAAGAGCCAACATATAGATTTAAATACTAAAATCTTTTTCTACTTCTTAGTAAATGCTGTAGATTTCAACTTTCTTGGGTTATTGATCTTTGCTTCTCTTCCTGCAGATGCTTCATTATTAGGTATATAACATCATCAGTCAAATACATCATCTTTCTTTAATTCTCAATGCCCGTTCCATCAGGAATTATGAATTGTACACGCTAGGTGGAAAGTACATTCAGAAGAGGAAAAAAAAAACCCTTCTCATTTGGACATATTTCACTTTTTAATGTATATTTATAGATACAACGATGAGAAGCGATGGCTCAGTGGCTAAGACGCTGAGCTTGTCGATTAGAAGGTCGGCAGTTCAGCGGTTCAAATCCCTAGTGCTGCTTAATGGAGAGAGCTCCCGTTACTTGTCCCTGCTTCTGCCAATCAAGCAGTTCGAAAGCAAGTAAAAAATACAAGAAGAAAAATAGGGACCACTTTGGTGGGAAGGTAACAGTGCTCCATGTGCTTTTGGCATTTAGTCATGCTGGCCACATGACCATGGAGATGTCTTCGGACAGCACTGGCTCTTTGGCTTTGAAACGAAAATGACCATGTCCCCTAGAGCCTCAAATGACTAGCACACATGTGGGAGAACCTTTACCTTTATACATTTTAACACTGAAAATCAAAATATTTAGACTTTTGTAAAGTATTTATTTACACTAAGTAATTAGTATGCTATATATTTTGCTTAGGCTATATTCCCATTATTACTTATCTTATTAATTGTGCTTTAAATGCATCCTTTTTAAAAAATATTTTCTTTGTATCTTTATGGAAAAATGAGGAATAAATACATTATTTTTGTAACAATAAATGGCTGTCAATTAGTTATGATGTCAGTCGTTCAATGGCTTAAGGTTACAAGCAATATCATCAGTCTTATCTTCAAATTTGGTGCATTTTTGCCTGCTTTATTAGAAGTATGAAAAGGCATAAAAATAATTTCTACTTCATTTTAAGTTATTCTAATTTAAAATGTTTTCATAGCCTAATTGTGTCTAATGGATAAATCAATTCTACTAGCCAAGATTCAAATGATTAACCAAAAGACTGGTTTACTTTGGTCTAAAATCATGTTTTGATGAAATTTCTATTAATATTTATGTTAACTGTCATCAGAGCATGAAGAGATGTATTAATGCCAGTCTCAAAGCATTCTAAAATCACATTATTCTTTAGGTGCAGAGAAACAAGCCACTTCCATTGTGAAAGCTTTGCGATTTTGGCTGCTATTTCCTTTGAAAATGCTTTTCTATCATCCTTCCAGATGTTCACAAAGAAAGAAGTAGGTGATGTGGATAAATGAAATGCAAACAGTTGCCTGAATAAAATTGTATGGGTTTAATATGTTTCTAGATGGTTGACAAACAATTTTAAGTTCCTTAAAACTAAATACAGTTCTATATTGTATCAAATAATCAGAATAATTTGGAAAACTTCAATATTCTCAATCAATGTATTTAAATCAATGTGTTTTAAATTATATAGGTAACATAATAAATCACTACTGACTATAAAATGTAGACAATCAAAACATGATGCCAAAAGGATATAGAAAAGTATTTCCTGCCATTGGAGTTAGAAATTGTTTTCCAGTCTAGTTGTAACACCATAGCATAATGGTTTTTATCTCCCCTTACTCAAACTTTTTCCCTCCGTAGTTTTCTTGAGTTATATCTGGAACAATGAACAATGTGAAACTTATTCAGGGTATATCATTAAAATCCGTGAAATTTAAAAGGTTAGCTCTTAATTTGAATAAGTCTAAATCTTGGTTTGGAACAGTGATTTGACGAATAAGAACTCAATAATTATGACATCCTTAATATGGTTAAATGATGAAGTTTACATAATGTAGCCAATTCTTTGGCTCCTCAGAACATTATGTTGTTTGTTGTTTAACCATTTAATTGTGTCCGACTCTTGGTGACTTTATAGGAAAATATTCTACATGCTACCTATCAAGCACATCTTATTTCCTATTGGTGTATGATCTTATCAAGTCAGTGTATTTTTGCTTCCCCTTCTTCTTTGTCCTGTTAATTTTACACTATAAATGTATCCATTTAAGATTCTAAGCCAAAGGATGGCTGATTAACTTGTGGTTTGGTCTTTTGTGTGATACAGTCAATGGTGAAAAGCTTGTATGGTTTGTCTAATATGCATTACTATTAGACAAACTGCTAGACAAGAAAGTATGCATTAAAAACTTTGAAAATAAAATAGGTAACACAAAGATATTTATTACAACTCCATGAAATAAGGATACTTTCTGAAGGGAAATCAGGGTTGATCATACCACCTGGTGACATTTGAGATAACCAACCTAATGCAATTGCAGAATATAAATATTTCAAAAGTAAAGTTAATAAGAAGCACTCAAGAATATGATAAATGTTTTAATTGTTAGTACATATTTGTGACTAAAGAATAGAAAAGAGCTATCATTATCTGGGGCATATGTGTTGGTCATGTATTTAAGGATCAGAACTAAGTACCTGATTTCTACTGAGCAACGTTGGATAGCAAAAATGTGGTCTAGATTCTACAGATTAATCTGGGGTAGTGTGCAATAGAATGGTTATTTTACTTTGAGCTATGTAAGTTGGTAAAAAGAAGATAAGGGGCATTTCATTCTTCAAAAATTCTTGTTCTTATTGTAATCACTCTTAATTACAAAAAAACGTAATAGCCCTTAGGAAAAATAAAAATCAACACCACATTACTAAGTTAAGAAATCCACTTACAATTTTAAAGAAGGTAAGTTAGAATCATTTTAGAGCTGAAAGCAGATAAGCAGATGCAAGTTGGCTTCCACCCACCCTAAATAATAGTTTTTTAAAAATATATATAGTAATAGTCTTAATGATGATTACCATCTCTTTGTGTGATTAAAATTTTGGCATGTTACAAATATCAACTTATTTTATGTTTTCCAGAAATGACTAATTATGTCGCCTGACCAGATTGTTGCTGGCTGTAAAATTGAATAGATTTCAGCCTCGCATAGAAACACCAATTTCTCAGCTTTTAAAATTAAAAGACACATTATTGTGAGTATATCATCAACTCAATCTGGCTGAATATTATGGTCCTTGTAAAGTGCCTAGTATGCTCATGATTATAAACAGAATGGCTCAATTTTTTTGCTATAATAATAAAACAACCTTTAGCATAATGAAACGTTTCTTCTTTTAAATTAATGATTTCTTACACTACAGAAAATTTTGATGAATTTTACCACACTTCCAAACGATTTTTATCCGGCACTAAGCATCTGCAATTTGATTATTAAATTCTCTTAAATAGAAAACTATCACATACAAAAGAATTATTTGATTATCTGCCTTAGTATTCTTTGCTATGCTTGGCATATTTAAGTTCCCTGGTACATATATTTGATTTCTTCTATCTGATCCTTTCAACCAACATAGCAAAGGTTGACAATATACAGTACATATAAAACATGTTGTCTATAGTTATGGTATTTTGCTGTGCCCTCCCACTTCAATATTATTCCATGTTATTTTTAGGCTGACATATATCTGAAAAATGGGGGAAACATTTTGAGAAGGACCTCTTGAAACTGCTTGAAACCAAGGCAAACTTCATGAACTGAACTACTAGAGAGGGGGAAAAAAGTCCTGTTCCTAATAATATTCACCAGATGCTAATCTATTAATTTATGTCTTCATCCTGCCAAACCATGCTGTTTAGTCATTTTTTATGAAGTTTATTTTGCCTACATTTGCATTGTTATTAAAGTGGGATCATTTATTATATTGAAAATACTGGAAAAGTCATCCTGCACTAAAATTGCTTTGTGTTCTACCCTTAGAATGCTAGTAAAATAAATTAACATTGTCTTTGGATTGTGGTGCTATTGTAGATTTATACATGCCCCTTTCATAAGTAACAATTGTAAGCACTTACAGATAGCAAGCACTTTGGATCTTTTTTAAATTATTTTATTCCAACAATAGGATCATCTTAATCTTGAATCAACAAACATCAGCTTGGCATACCGTACTACAGTGGACCCTGAATTATAAATGTCAATGCAATGAATAAGACTTGGAAAAAGTCAAGAGAAATATATATGCAAAGTTCAAGGTTTTAAAGAAGGCTTTCATATGGATTCAGTAAACTATTCAGTTTTAGAAATTAAAATTATAAAATTGGGTTTAAAATAAAGTTACATTTAATAAGGATAAGAAAAGACATGCAACTCAAATTAATTAATATAATATGTTATTGGTTCATTTGGTCTGTTCTGCCTATGACTGGTTGTTCAATGTAGATTATTTTGTATAATTTCTCAACTGAAAAAACTTCTTGACTCTCTCTCTCTCTCTCTCTCTCTCTCTCTCTCTGTGTGTGTGTGTGTGTCTGTGTGTGTGTGTCTGTGTGTTTTGTATGTATTCTCAAATATTTGTTGCTTTGTAATGCCTTAAAGAAACTACTCAATGTTATTTATGTTGAATATGTATCACTATTTCTGGGATTTTACCAGATAATTTAATTGGAATGCATTCAACTCTGGCTTCTTATCAGATCACTTCAAAGTTTCTGTTCTGAAATTAACTGTGTGTCACTGGAATGACACGATTGTGGCATGATTTATATCAAGCCTCCATAGCATAAAAAGTAGGATATTTGCTTCTCCATTCAACCATTTGACTTTCCATATTTGGACCCAGTTTGTTCATTTTATCTGACATTAGCCAACTTCCACCTGTTCCCAAACCAGACACCAGATGGCATTGCTTAGGCTGACCAAGACAAATGCCAGTTCCTTCCCATCCTTCTGCACTGTTTCCAGATTTTCAGTGAAAGGCCATCTGCTCAGAGTATTTTCACAATGTGCTAAACAACATTTTGCCACTGCTTTCTGAGAAAGAAGCTATTACCACACCAGTACATACAGTAATTAAATCATTGAGAGAAAAAAATGTCACTATGATTAAGTTATTCAATTGTTGCCAGCAATGAAGATTCATTGGGAGTTTCTGAATCATCCTCAATCATATAGATATTTATATTTTAAAAAAATGACTTCCTATATTGAGCATGCCAAGCGATTGGCTATCAGTTCACCCTTGTATAATACTGGAGTATGTGGGAATTTGTAACCTATATATTTAGGTTGATTTTTTAGTAATACAGCCGAAGTAATCCTGAGTGCTTTATCAACCAATAATATATTTTTTAAAATTTTGCTCTAGAAAACTAATTTTTTTAAGGGATTTATATATTTATTATGTTAAGAAAGATGTAGACTACAGGTGTCAAACTAACATCGTCATCGTGTGACATATCAGGAGTTTTTCCCTATTTGCTAAAATGGGCATGGGCATGGCCATCGCGTGACTCATCGGGCCCGCGGATCGGGAGTTTGACAGCCCTGGGGTTGACAATGTAGTAGTCCACAGGTGTTCTGGATCAAATGCCCCAGAATTCCTAAAAATTGAACATGGAAGATTGGTCTTATAAAATCTGTCATCTGGACTAGTGGAGTCCAGATTTCATTATGTGGCTTTAACATTATGTTACATGCATATATAAACCGTATCATATTAATCCTATTAGATGAATCAATCAATCTATCTAGTCTAATATCCAGCATCACATGATGGCCAACCAAGTAGACATGGAAAATTTTCAAATAGGAAATGACTTCTTGCAGTCTTCTCTTCCAGCTGTTTGTAAATCTGCATTAAAGAAAGGAGGAATACACCTGAAACCATGACTCTAGAAGTTGCTTTAGATCTTCCTCCATTAATAAGAAAGGAATGCATATTACTTGGACTTCAGTAAGGCTTTTGATAAGGTAGACCATAACCTACTACTAGATAAAGTAGAAGAATGTGGGTTAGACAGCATCACCACCAGATGGATTGGTAACTGGCTGACCAACCGCACTCAACGTGTAGTTCTCAATGGAACTGCATCTACATGGAGGGAAGTATGCAGTGGAGTACCCCAAGGCTCTGTTTTAGGCCCAGTACTCTTCAACATCTTCATCAATGATTTGGATGAGGGAATAAATGGGGAACTCATCAAATTTGCAGATGATACCAAGCTGGCAGGAATAGCCAACACTCCAGAAGATAGGCTTAAGATACAGAAGGATCTTGACAAACTTGAACATTGGGCACTATCTAATAAAATGAAATTCAATGGTGAAAAGAGTAAGGTTCTACATTTAGGCAACAAAAACGGAATGCACAGGTACAGTATAGGTGATACCTTACTCAGTAGTAGTAACTGTGAAAGGGATCTTGGAGTCCTAGTGGACAACCATTTAAATATGAGCCAGCAGTGTGCAGCAGCTGCCAAAAAAGCCAACACAGTTCTAGGCTGCATCAACAGAGGGATAGAATCAAGATCACGTGAAGTGTTAATACCACTTTATAATGCCTTGGTAAGGCCACACTTGGAATACTGCATTCAGTTCTGGTCGCCACGATGTAAAAAAGATGTGGAGACTCTAGAAAGAGTGCAGAGAAGAGCAACAAAGATGATTAGGGGACTGGAGACTAAAACATATGAAGAACGGTTGCAGGAACTGGGTATGTTTAGCTTAAGAGAAAGAAGGACTAGGGGAGACATGATAGCATTATTCCAATATCTCAGAGGTTGCCACAAAGAAGAGGGAGTCAAACTATTCTCCAAAGCACCTGAGGGTAGAACAAGAAGCAATGGGTGGAAACTAATCAAGGAGAGAAGCAACTTAGAACTGAGGAGAAATTTCCTGACAGTGAGAACAATTAATCAGTGGAACAGCTTGCCTCCAGAAGTTGTGAATGCCCCAACACTGGAAATCTTTAAGAAGATGTTGGATAGCTATTTGTCTGAAACGGTATAGGGTTTCCTGCCTAGGCAGGGGGTTGGACTAGAAGACCTCCAAGGTCCCTTCCAACTCTACTATTGTATTGTATTGTATTGTATTGTATTGTATTGTATTGTATTGTATTAAAATCATAATATTACCCGAGAAGCCACTGGTTTAACATGAAATGTTTCTATAACTGCATTTTTCGTCTCATATTTAATTTTAAAATAATTTAAACTTTAAGCATATACATTTTTATAAAATATTATTCTAATTAAGAGTAGTTAGTCCTCTTTCCTCTTTAGCCTGAGATTGCATTTTGCACTTGACAAGTTAATTTTCAAATGTAGCTATTTATCAATACGAGGGTCCTTTTTATCTACATCATCCTTACATATCTTTTTTAAGTACCATTTTGAGGAGAAAATCTTTATGTACTGGCAAAAAACATTTTGAAAATGTGCTTTTAAATGGAAGCTAAACCACATTGGCAACAGTTATGATTGTCTGAAGATTGAAAATCTATCTCATAGGATAAAATATTTTGAAAGTTTTATGTTCTACATATGGTGATAATATGCAATAGTTTGCTTAATAGTGCAGCACATGAAATATTATGACAACACATGCACAACTAGCATCCAATTTGAATTAACAAAGTTGGAAAAACATGCACAGCAGGAATTCTGTAAGGCTTTCCAATCATCACCAATGGAAATATCTATATATTTATATCTATATCTACATCTATATCTATATCAGTGGTGGGTTTCAAATTTTTTAGAACCTATTATGTAGGTGTGGCCTGTTTTGTGGGAGTGACTCAGTGGTCATGTGACCAGGTGGGAGTGTCTTGGCGGTTGTGTGACTGAGTGGATGTGGCCAACTTGGAAAATGTGGTGAAATTCACTTAACAACGCTCTTGCTTAGCAACCAAATTTTTGGGCTCAATTGTGGTCATAAGTCAAGGACTATCTCTGCCTTCCCCTGCACGGCAGCCTTGTCCTAGTAAACCTATTCTCCTTTCTGGCAATTTTTCTTTCTGTTAGAGGCACCAAAATAATCCAGATGATATAAGGTTTCCTGCCGGGTCAGGGGTTTGGAATAGATGACCTCCGAGATCCCTTCCAGCACTAGATTGCTGTGCTGTTTCAAAGCATTTTCTAAAGCCATGTCTAGCCATCTCTAGGCAAAAAGGCTTGGAGCTCCCTCCGCACACACGCCAGCAAAACCTCCCAGAAGGCTTCTGCTGGCAGGCGAGCAGGTGGGGGGGCAGGCCAGGGGGAGTGACAGTTCTGGTATGGGGCCCCCGGAAGCCCCAGTATGGGAAGGCACACTAAATTCTTTCAACCAGTACGGGCATACGGGACAGAACTGGCTGCAACCAACTTCTGATCTATATCTATATCTATATCTATATCTATATCTATATCTATATCTATATCTATATCTATATCTATATCTATATCTATATCTATATCTATATCTATATCTATATCTATATCTATATCTATATCTATATCTATATCTATATCTATATCTATATCTATATCTATATCTATATCATCTATATCTATATCCATATCCATATCCATATCTATATCTATATCTATATCATCTATATCTATCTCTGTATCTATCTCTGTATCTATCTCTGTATCTATATCTGTATCTATATCTGCATCTATATCTATATCTATATCTATATCTAGCTATCTAATCTACATCTACATCTCTATCTATCTCTATCTCTATCTTTATATCTATATATCTATATCTATGTCTGTCTCTCTCTCTGTCTTTCTCTCTCTGTCTCTCTCTGTGTCTGTCTCTCTCTGTCTGTGTCTCTCTGTCTGTGTCTCTGTCTCTGTCTCTCTGTCTCTGTCTCTCTCTATGTTTCTGTCTCTCTCTCTCCATCCATCCATCCATCCATCCAGTCAGACAGACAGACAGACAGACAGACACACACACACACACACACACACACACCCCTTGAAGGTCTTCTAATCCAAAATCCTGCTCAAGCAGTAAACCCTATACCATTCCAGATAAAGGTTTCTAATCTCGTCTTAAAAACCCGATTGATCATTCACAACTCTGGAAGCAAGCCATTCCTCTGATTGTTCTAACTGTAAGACTATGTTTGTTTCTGCTTTCAACTTATATTTCATGGGGGGTACATATGTTCCATTCTAGAAGTGGTAATCAGGAAGAAAACAGTTACAATGGAGTAATTGGTAGCATTCTAATTTGATGCCTAACTGCCTCTTTCATAGGGAAACATTGGGATTTTTTTTCTATCATTATTATTGATCACAGATGGGTTTGGAATTGCGGCCAGTCAATGGATTATTCTATACAATATAGCAAACAAATAGAATATTCAACACCAATGTGTGTTTCTACAATTGGTTTATTCTCAATGAATGTTCGAGAATACTAGTATTATTAAGAGAGAGTGGAATGTTTTAAGGGAGATTTGCATTTTATCATATAATTTATGTTTGTAATAGAAAATTTGATTTTTCAGCTATAGTTAATTTCAGAAAATAACCTCTAGTATTTTTTTTGGTTTTCACCAATGTGTGAAAATCAATTTATTTAAATTTTTAAAATAAATTTAAAATATTTTTCCTGACTTTATTATTGTTATAAATAACTCAAGGTTGTGAACATGCCTAATACTTCTTCCTCCTCCTACAGTATTTTCCCAGAACAACATCCCTGCGAGGTACGTTGATAAAGTATGATTGGCTGAAAGGCAGTTTTTCATGCCCTAGTCTGGACTGACTGACTATCTCCTGGTTTCTAGCTTACAATTTTTAGCCAATAGGAAAAACTGGCTCTTATCCTTTATGGTAAATATAGTCACATTTACCAATAAAGGAAACTGTTTGTAGCTCAGGGATGAAATGAGCAGTCCTTGATGCTCTCTGAACTTGGTTGTTCTTTTGCTAGATGATGTTTCCTAGTTTGGGTAATGAAATATCTGAAAGGAAACAACAAAGCTCAGAGAGCACCAAGGAACTCTCATAAGCACATTTTGCACTTGATCATGCTACACTATTTTTATGTTTATATAGCATTTAGATTCAACTTTTTCTTATGAGAGTTCGCTACCTTTCTCCTCCTTTTATTTTATTTTAAACTGTATGTAAACTATGTAATCTGCTAGAGTATTGAGAGTGAATCATCCATTATAATCTTGGCAATCTCCATTTAATTAGGACATCCATTCCCCAGATATGCATTTACTTTAAAAATGTGAGTGTACAACTCACTCTTCTTTCATGCTGTTTATGGAAATTACTTTCTAAGACTGACTTTCTACTTTCTAATTCTTTATGGGCAGAACCAATTGAACGACTCCTCCAACAAATAACTCTGACTGCCAAGGGAAAATGGGAAAGTAGTTTGATACCTCTACACATATTTATATCTCAGACCAATCAGACTCAAATTATTATTCTTTGGATGCATTATGTGAAGATGCATTATTCTCTCTATCTGGAAAAGGTTGTAATACTGGAAAAGGTGGAAAGAAAAGATAAAAATGGGGTGAATGGCTTCAAGGTGGATACCCTTTGTTACAATGGCAATGGGGTTACAATTGGAAGAGCTGAAAAGCCAAGTTATGACACATCATCATGAATAAAACCTTTTTGGCTACTAAAAGCTGACCATGATTTAATGGCTGTCAGTCTTTCAAATTAATTCAGATCAAAAGCACAACAATGAATAGTTCTATCTTTATCATAAAGTCACATTAACAAAATATATAATGATGTCAAATTTCTACAACACGACTCTTACTTTTTACATAATGTATAAAAACACAGAAACATAAAAAAAAAAAACCCATTCCAAACCATTTGTATTAATCCCTGTCTGTGAGGCAGAATAATTTGGATTTTCAATCAGCTAATTCTAGCTTTATATTCTACATAATATTTTCACTTCTGATCAGAAAAAAAAATGCAGTTCCATTTCTTCTATCCCTCTACAAACTCTATTTGTAATTTCAGCTTGGAAATATGTTGGGATGATGTTACGATTATGGAATTCTAGCCCTATAGTGTTTGCATCAAGACACTAAATTGTTGCTCTTCATTCTGCCATATTTAGACATTTCTAGGTCACATAATTACTGTTGCTCATATTTTAAGATCATGGTGACTGCAAAGGTCTATTTCTGCTATGTAATACTAGACTTTCTGGAATATTATATTTACTGAAATTTTGACCAGGACTTTCTGTATGGATGACAGTCTCTATTGACACCAAATAAAAGTCTTTCCTATCATTATGACTTTAAATATATATATATGCCTCAGGGTAAAAGCAAAATAAATAAATAAATAAATCCAGGAAACCAAGAGCAATTGATTTAAGTATACTCTTTCTGTGAATTCATATGGAAACTTCAGTTGACTTTTATTTATTTATAACTAACCATCAACTGCACACAAACCAAACTGTCATGACACACAGATAAAAATGATTTATGCTCAATGCTGCCAGTCTTGACTTAAGGGCTGATGAAAGTACGCAAAGCATGTATTTTCTATTATTATGCCATCAAGCATGTATCTTCATTTGCCTTCTCCCACATGGGCTTTTAAAAAAAAAACTCTTGACAGCAAAATTCTAATAGAACCATTCCTTTCTTTTTTTATTAGTAGAGTTCAGAAATGCTACAGATCTAGTTGTTTAAAGATATTGTGTAAAGGAAATTTATTCTATAATATGGAATACCATTGTCTCAAGTAAAACAGTGCTGAAAGTGGCACTAAAGATTCATAAATCCACACTCAGGATGACTAAGGATTTAATTTCATTCATTCAATTCCTATTTATGTAAAATGTTAAAGAAATTATTACTTTAAGGTTAGGTTGCCACCTCTTTCTGTCATTTATAGTTACTTGTGGCATGTATCTTGTCTTCCATTTTAGAGTTTCCATATCATGAAGAGAAAAGATGTGGTCCATGCTAGATAGGTTAATTTTCAGCATAGGGAAGGTAATGGGGAGGAAGGAGTAGGGGACAAATATAATAATCATTGCTAATCTATGTTACTATAGCTAGAAATGATCTTTGATCCATTCCCTAAGGCTAAGCACCAGATCTTAGTCAAGTTTTAGTCTGATATTCTGCTCTGGTTTTATAATATTTAATTCCTATTTTTTCCAGTGACCATCTAGATCAGGGCTACCAAACTTGCAGCCCGCGGGCAGGAGGCATCACATGGTTGCCACACCCATGCACGGTTTAGCAAAGGGGGGGAAAGTCCCAATACGTCACGTGATGCCGTTGTGATGATGTGAGTTTAACATTCCTGATCTAAGTGATCTTAAATATCCCAAACAGACCAGAAATCAATATACCTCTGCAACAGTATAACCAGATTCTTGTTAAAAAAAATGACTTTCTAATCTTTAGAATTTTTATCAAAATTTGCCTCATATGCAATGCTAAACACTTTTTCTAAATCCATATATATTTCACTTCTAGCAATTTTTGTGTGTATGGTGTTCAGTGGATACATTTATATTCATATCAAAAAATCTCACAGAGAAATTATAATAGGTATCATACCAAACACTTTTTGCCTTTATTGGCATTTTGATCAGAGCTATGTTATCCAATTTCCAAAGGAATTAATAAATGTAATATAAGTAAATAGATACATCAAGCATTCAACATTATTTCTATTTTATACAGGAAGTTTTCATTGCAAGTACTGTTTTATTATTATTTTTTCCTTTTTAGCAGATATTATATTGCAAAATAAATATAGTTAAATAAAATGTATTACTATCCTAAGTATTAGGAGAGTACAATTGTTTACCATCTACTGAAGATTTTCACATAGATGCAGTCAACAATATCTTAAATTTATCTCTAAAATCCTAAAAAATGCATTTCACTATAAAACCAGAACAAATTAATTTATCTTTATCGGTGGCTGCAGAGTGCAACAAGCAATAGTAAAAAAAAAATTACTTAGCTAGAAAAACATTAGCTAAGTTTTTATTTCTCATTTTCTTTCTTTGACATTTATAGGTGTAATGGATCATGCCATTTAATTTTTCAAATAAATACAATTATATTTTCCCTTCTGCCAAAGAGAAAAAATAATCATTCATCTGGGCCATGACCTTCAGTTATGTATATGATTTACAAGGATGAACATTTAATCCAGTTTTCAGTTAGCTTCACTGACCATTTACTACTCACCCAGATATTTGTAATTATCCCTCACTCATCTCTATTTGTTGTATGTTTGAAAAAGTTTTGGTTGCTTATAATATTTCCTAGTGGAGTTTCAGATTCATTTACTCTTCAGACACACACTATTTCTCACTATTTCCAGTGGTGTTTCTTAAGAAATTCTTATTATTAAGAAGAAGAATATAGATTTTATGTAAAACCTATATTAGAGGAAGTTTATCCATGGAATCTTAGATTGTCTACAGTACATATAAGCAAAAAATATCACCTTTCAATTATTTTTCATAGCACTTAACATTCAAATTCCACTGCAACTATGCCAACAAGTATCTCAAGTCATATACTTTCAAGAACGCAGGTCACGACCCTGTATACTTTATTGCATGAAATAGAAAAACATGAATTTAGGATTTGTGATTTTGATGACTTGGGCGCGGGGGGGGGGGATCCTATAAAATAAAAAATAAGTTTTTTTTGTAATTATAGCGTGAGAGATTATTTCATTTTTGGACTACCATTTATTCCTGTTACATCAAGTTTCATTAAGTGTTACTACAGTAAGAAAATATAATGGTGCTGGATATGATTTTTCTTTCTACTTTCCTGTATAAAACACTTCTTTTTTTATATTCTTGTGTATAGCTTGGCCAAATCGTTAGAAGTAAGCCTTTGCTTTTTTCTCCTGCAATTACTTCTCATAATTACTGTAACTGCTTTCTCCTGCAGCTTAGCTTTAAGGTGTTATAACTTTCTTTTAATTCCAAGGCCAATCACCTATGGATGAGCTGGTACTTATGTTGCATAAACGTTTAATAAGAATTAAACAAGAAGTATGAACAATAAGTGTGGTTAATTAGAAGTATGAGAGATTGCAATAGAATTCCATATAGGCTGGGAAATCCTTTCAAGAATGAGCTTTAGCATAGGCCAGTTTTGGAATGGTGCCATACATTAGTTGCAGTATTTGGGCAACAACTGCCACCACTGGTGTGATAAGAAGACAGCATTTCCCATTAAAAGGAAAGTTAGGCTGTTTTATTTTAGTCTTATCACCTTTACTTGGGTAGTTACTGCCTATACTAGACTTTGTCATTTAAGTTATAGTTTTCCTTTGCATGTTCCACTGTAGTGTTTTTGCAGTATATTCTCAATAGATCCTTTCAGCTTCGTCCTCATATTTCATGTTTATCTAAATTTACAAATCTCCTGTTCACATTTTACGGTTTCAGTAAATATATAGACATCGTAGATATTGATACTAACTTTTTCAATCAAGATTTTGTTGATCAAGGCTTCCATACGGACAGAAGTGTAGAGTAAGATACCACACCAATCCTACTCATTTTCAATGACAAATACATGAAGATTTACATTATTTTTAAAATTAAGAATAATTACTTATCAACATGGACAACAAAATAGATTGGATTTATGCTGATTCATATTCTTGTAATTAATCAAACTCTATTGTATGACTGTCCTAGAAGACAAGCTACCATGTCATTCAGACCCATAGATATATATGTGAGTAGACAGTGGGGTGGCCTGAGAGTACAAAAGATATTCTCTTGGACTTTGTGCACTTAAGTTGTGAAATGTAACAGATAAACTGCTGAACCAGAGTATTTTGATCTTAAGGTTATTTCAACGATAAGGTAACTTGGTTAACTCGAGTGAAAAAAATAAGAAGAAAAATAGTTTCAGAAAAAATTACCTCTCATATGACATTTCCACTGACATTGAATCAAGGAAACAGAATTGACCTCTTTTGACCTTGATGTTGCCTAGTAGCTTGTCTTTGGAATATCCATTTCCTTGCTCTGTTGAATTCTCCAACCAACAAAGGTTAGTGGAGAGCAGAAAGCTGGGAGTACACATCTTCTATTTATCGCTATGTTTTATAGAGATGCATAGACAGATTCAGATGTATAGATGTTATAAATCTTCATATATTTCAGTTCATATTTTTAAAGAGAATTAATGTGATGGAATTAAAAAAGAATATTCCCTAATTGTTTTATTTCAGCTGGAATGAGAAGGTACATAAAGTGTCAGTGTAAACAAAATATTCACTTTGTATTCATTAAGCAGTTATTGTCCCATAACTAATGTCAGCTATTGCATTAAACTCTACTATTGGTATCTTTGGTCTAAGTAACAGTAGCAAATTGTACATATATGTCAAATCTGTCATATAGAGTCATACCTCTCACCTTGTTAATTTGCCAGTATCTATTTTTGTTGAAATCAGTAAGTGTAATGTGTTATAATGGATGTTAGACTTCAGTAAACAAAAGGTAAATTAAAATGTGGGGCTGTGATATATAACACAAATGAATGTATGATATTATTAACCATCAAGTAATATGTAGAACAGATTTAAAGCCATTTTGGGTATTTGTAATTTAATTTTTAAATAGAGTAGGATGAGAAGGTAAATACTCCATTTGTTTATCGTCATCCAGACTTTAGAGAGCATAGAATGAGTTCTACTATCTTATGAAAGTAACCAGGAGATCCATTGCATTAATATACCCAGAAAGTAATTTACTAAATGCTTTTTGCTTTTTGCTATTTCATTTATCTTTCTGTAATTTTTCAGTTATACAAAAGTATAACTTTGAAGTAAATAGACTATCCTTCTTACTGGTTAACTTTTAAGAGGAAATACAAACTCATCCTTCTTTTGGCTTTATTTTCTGTGAAATGTTTATGGTAGTACTGATTATAAGGATCAATAGGTGGCTCCTTAATAGTGCTGAAATTGTCTCTTTACATCTACCATAGTTGTGTTCCCTTTTTATTCTGCAGTATTTCTAAATGGGAACAAATGCCCCTTTGTTGCTTACTGGCTCTATGGAATATTCCAGTTTAACAAGGAATTATGCATATCTTTCAAGGAAAGTTATATGATTTTTGAGCAAACTTCCTACTCAATATGCTTCACTGTCACAAATTCACCAGATTCCTTGGTGATTACCAAGAAGAGATGAGAAAATAAACTAAAGTTTTCGCAACTATCTTTTTGGATGGAGAGGTGTTTCCCTTTCCCTTTGTCACAAGTTCTTTTTTTTTTAATATATTCCACGAAATGTTGTTGACTGAAACCATCTGTTCTCAGAATATTAAGTATGCTTCAGAATGTTGTTACAGTTGCATCATTTCCCTGATGGCTTTACTGTAAATTTCTTCAGTCATGAATCCACAACTTAGATTTTTTTTAGTAAAAAAAAAATACCACAATAAAAGCTAATTTAAACTAAGGACCAAATGAATAGAAATATATAATGGGCAGAAAATGAAAAAATGGAAAGAAAAATAGAAGTAAAAAATATAAAAAAAGAAAATATAGATAGATTATATAGGTATAAGCACAGATATACAGATAGAAATGACTTCCCCCTTCTCATCACAATGAATATAAAAAATTTAAATGATAACAAATGACCTCTTCTTCCTATAGTCTATTATCTATAAACAAATCCTAAAACTCTCTACATTTCAGTCCTAATGTTAGCGTTGGTTTATTAAGGATTAATAGAATTAAAACAATTATTTTAATCTTAATGCAAGAAACCCAATTTATAATTCTTCTCAAAGAATGTTCTAGAACTTGATATCTTTTCATTTTTGCTTTTCTCACAAAATTTAGTTTATTATTTGAATATTCCTTTCAATTATTAAAAGTATTTAAATGTTATTCCCCTTCAATTATAATTTTAGCTTTTTCTAGTTATCTCTAGTGTACATTTACAAAGTCTTTAAAAAATTCAGAAAAAAGCATTTTCTCATAAGAAGGATTATTTTAATTATTTCCAAAATCTTATTTAAATGTATCTGGACCCTCTGGTCCATTTGTAACTTTCTAAAGTTAAAGTTTTAATCATCCTTTTGCTTTTTATTCCCCCCAAAATAATTCTTGTACTTCTTCCACTAAAGATTAAATATACTCACCCAGGATTTGTAGTCTTTTCAATCAAAAGATTTCTGAGCCTTGCAAATACAAAGCTGTTTAATAAATAACAATAAAAAGGTATTTACTATGTATTTATGCATATACAGTAAATATATATGATTAGAACTATAACTTTAATTAGTAGATAGATTTATGACCTGCCTTTTACCTAGGAAATCCAGAGAGTGGATGTAGTATTTTCTCTCTGTTTTGATTTTCACAACATTGTTTTGAGGTTGTGCTGCAAGACAATAGTTTTAATGTGAAATTAAATTGAATCCAATATAGCTACTATAGTATACTATTGCATTTAAAAGACTGCTTTTCTACATAATCTCTAGGTACTGAAATTAGTGAACCTGAGACTGATGTGGCTGTAGCCTTATTAAAAATATCTAATGGGCAATTCTTCAATTTCCACGCAAATCCATTTTTTTTAAAAAAATCTAGATCTTTATAAAGGAAATACTGAAGAACTAATAGTTGTCAGGCCTGCAGTTATATTCCTTTTTAGGATCTTTGGCCTGCCACACTTTCTATTATTTTCCTATGCTGTTTCATCAGTGTAGTAATTGGGAGGGGGGAATAGAAAGGAGTAGAATTGTGGAATGTGTTGTTGTCATTCTTTTCTAGAAGCCAAGGTCATCTTTTGTCTCCGCACCTCGACACCTGACCGGAACCAGCTGGGTGGAGATGCCAGCGTGGCCGAAGAAGATTGGATCATGTGATGGATTTATGAGTGTGGGGATAAGATCATGAACTTTCAACTGGGTGGAATCCCAGGAAGTTTTTCAGAATTGGGATTTCCACAGCACGATGCCAACATGTCTGTCTTATTAAATTGGAACTTTAAGGTAGTTTTGCCTTGGACTCTGATTTAATTCTGCAAGATATTTGGAACGCTGACAATAGTATTCTTTTTCCCACTGACTTATCTACGTTTAAAAGTCTCAGGGGGCACATATTTTACAGTTATGTCAGTCATTTGTTTCCAAATCTTCCTGAACATGGAACTCTTTTGCTGTTCTTTCACTGCTAAACTATTTATTGGCCTACCTTAATGGATGTGCTTAAGGTTTAATGAAATCCTGATTAGCACTAAAGAGGACAAGTAAATACATGTTTTAATAAATAACTTGTGTCTTTTTAAATAAAAATAGCATTGGGGTTATTAATAGAACATTACTTGGCATTGTGATTCTCAACCTTAGCAATGTTAAGGTGTGTGAATTTCAGTTCCCAGAATTCCCCAGACAGCCATGTTTTACACTATCCATAAAACCTTTGCATCATCAAGAAAGAAGCTAGCTGTTCATCTGATGAGCAGCAACAATCTGCTCTCTAATTTTATATATGACTTCCTAACATAGAAGTATGTGTTACAGTCTTTTGGAATTTTGACATGCCAGAATGTTAACCAAAAGATGATTGACACGAATTAAATATGCATCTGTTCATGAATGGTCAGCAAAGAGAAAAAAAAGTTCAGTTTTGTATGGCATTTGAGTCTGGAAATTCAACACTATTGAGTTCCTAACTGTCATTAGATTCAAAGCATCTATCAAATTAGTTTGCCCATATAATAGTTATACAATATGCATAAATGCACCAGCATTTATTTATTAAATAAGTTATAGCTGAAATTAATTAAGGATGCATAAGCATTTGGGGATGTTGTGTCAATCTCTGGCTCTAGAGACCTAATTGATATTATGTACCAAAAATGGTTTTCACAATAGAGGAATTCACCTATTCAAAAATGATATCAGGTTTTATTGACCATATTTTTTATAAAATAAGTCAATTAAAGCAAATTATTATATAGGCTGTTTGTAGAAAGTTTGGCCATTTGGCAAACATTGCACCAAATGGTTGCATACAATTTGGGTAGTCTCTCTCTCTCCCTCTCTTTCTCTCTCTCTCTCTCTTTGTGATGAGTCAAATGATCTGGATATGAAAAGAAGTATGTTATTTAATTGTCCTTTTATGACCTCATTAATTTGAAATTACTTTACTAATCATACATAACAGTCAATCTTATTCACCCCTAATAATAAACATCGGTCTATTGTATGCAGAGCAGTATAATGTAAAATCTCACCAGATGAATAAGAACCCAAATTAGTGTTTCTTTGTTGAAAAAATACACATCTTTCCTTACAACATAAATTGAATCATTTCATACTATTGCATAAAAATACAATCCTCCCCCTCCAGCATCCATTGTTGAATATGTGTGTTGTGACTGATGATCACAGCACTTTTATTATAACATGATTAGTAGTGAGTCACACTACTGCAAGCTGTGACTGAAGTATTTTTGACACTTTAAACATTTATCTTATTTCTGTTATTCAATTCTATAAATGTTGCCTGTCCACATGCTGTGATTTCCCCCCTTTCCCTCCCCATCTAGAGCATCATTTTTCAACCATATAAAAAGGCAAATCTTTATATATTAGCTAGTCAATCTGAAAGTCATTAATCACATCCAGTAAATTCATTTTCATGTGGGAAAAAATTAACTGTTCATTACACAACTATGTGGCTTGGAGTGCATTAGCTGTAGATTGATTGCAACTTCTAAGTAACAAAATTAACAATGTTTGTTATTTGAAATGTTGAAAAGTGCAGTTAATGAGATGTCTCACTTGAAAAAATTCAGACACTAATGAGTAAAAGAAAAACTGAAATCTGAATTATTAATCTAGTCAGGGCTGTCAAACTCCTGACTTAAGGGCCACAGGTGTCATGCATTGGCCACACCCATGCCCAGTTTAGCAAAGGATAAAGTCCTGACACCATGAGTTTTATACCCCTGATCTAGATAGTGGAAGGGACAATCAAAATCTGGAAAATCAAGCTCTAAAGATTGATCAGAACAGGTGGTTCCTCTTTCACGTGACTTTTTCAAAATATTTGCCTTTGTTCTAGAACTATTTTCTAACAGAAAAAATAGACTGGTTCAAAGCAATGTTACTAAAATTTCAGTCAAGGAGATGGTTAAAGAGCCAGGCAATAGATAGCCATGTGGAACTAGTTGAAGCTAGACAAATAAGAAATTTGATTTGATTTTATGAAAAAATGATTTGAATTGCCATTCTTTTCTTATTCCTCATTATCTGTTGTTCCATTTTGTCCTATTACATATTGATCTTTGTATATTCTTTTGATAAAGAAAGAAGAAGGTCTTCAATTGTGTAAAGGCTAGCCACTACCTTGACTTTTTTTTTAAAAAAAAATGTCCCGTACCTACAGATTTATAGGCAAGAACTGATTAGTCCAACATACAAGTCTAGCAAATAAATAAATCATAAATAAAATGTTTTATTTTCCTTTTGTCCCTCTGTGTGGGAACATGTTTTTGTTTCTTCCTAAAAGAATAATGTCTAGATAACCATCTATCTTTGGTAGATTGCTATTCGAAGCCCAACTATGTTTCTAAGTTAAACCTGTCTAATCATCTGTACAATTTGCTGCAATATTTCATTGGATACATCAAGTGCCAGCTTATTGCCACCTCCGCATGCTCTGTTTTAGGCTGTCGTGCCCCACATTTTTGGCCTCTATGTGTCCTATTTTCCACACATCCCATTCGACATTAATAGGCAGTCCCAGCAGTGATCCCTGGCACCTGGAATGTGCAGTGGCTGAAAATGGAGCATGTGCAGGTGTCGATAGCTGGCGGCAGTGATGGGCAGTGGTGGCAATGGGCAATGTCGATCCCTGTAGCCTGGAACAACTGATTGTTGGTATTCTGGGAGGGTGATCCAGCCACCAATCAGCTGTTCATGCTAAATCATCTGTGCTGAAGTTGATCAGGCTGTTTGCTGTTTGCTGCATGGAGGATAATTGCTGGGAGGCAGAGGCAGATTTTTTTTCTTGTTTCCCCCCAAAAAAACTATGTGCGTCTTAAAGTCCCCAAAATATATCTCAAAACAAAGTCATGATGATGTTGGCATTGGCATTTGAGAAAACCATGCTTTTTAATATTTAAGCAAGACTGGCAGCTGTTTCATTTAGCCTTTCAATCTTCATCAGATTGAAAACTATGGAAAGTACATGACACCTGTCATTGTTTGGAACTTGAACATTCCAGGGGACTATTATTGGTGACAGTGATGTATTGGTCAAAATATTTACTTCAAAATAATATTGAACTTTCTTTCATTCATTCATTCATTCATTCACCCACTCACTCACTTGCTCATTCATTTCCATTAATCCCCCATTCCAATTAAATATTTATTTCAAGGCAAAGTGGAAATAATACATTTGATATGGTTAATGTTTAATCAGTATTCTAATCTGCTAACAGTATGTATCATATATAAGAGCCAATAGTTTCTGCCTTCTGTTCCTTTGCAATGATAGATGCCCTGTCCAGTAGAAGGGAAATCACAGATGAGCTATCCTTGGTGGAGAGTTAATGTGGATCAATAAAGATAATAATATTCCATTGTTAATCTTATGTGGGAAAGCATTATTTTTATTTTATTTTATGTTATAAAACCCAATTTTATATTTTATTACTTTGAGTGCCAATCCATCATTGCCTATGGTAGATTTCTTTTGTGAAAGCTTGATTAAGTGTCTGCTGACATTGGCTTAAGTAAACCAAGAAAGATGGGTTAAACTACCTTAGTAGACAAGTTATTAATAGAAAATAAAATATTAGAAAAGCAGGGAAATTCTCCAAAATGTACTGTGCCTTTTAGACATGTGAGACATGGTACATCTACATTCTTTAATATCAAATAAATCGCAGTTGATTAGTGAGTAGTCAGCCAGCTATGGCTGAATTAGTTGAAATTAGAAACTGGAGCAAGTGGAAATGAATGAATGCAATCACTAATTGGATCATCATCACTGAGCATACATTCTGTAGGTAACTCAATGCTTTAATGAGATTACCTTTGACAGTAAAAGTTAACTAATAGCTTTAAATAGATATATAAAAAGAACCTACACATTTTACAACAACACTTCAATCTAAGCTATAAGGGTCTTGTGAAGTGACTTTTAAAAGCAGGTACTTCTTAATTGCTCACCATTATGAAATTGCTATTCTCTATAAAAATATATTACATTCCTAAAACTTTTGCTGGTAAAGTTTTGCTAATTGTTCAGGTCCAATTTAATAATGGCCGTGGTGCAAGAGGACAATGAGATAGGTGGAAGATGTTCATTTGCAATACTGTTTACTGATTAGAATGCAGATAAACTGAAATCTTACTATATCATAGTAAAGGATCTTCTCTTGTCCTTTATATTTATTTGATTCCTGTTAATCCATATATATTAAGTCTTTTAAGATTCAAGTCTTTCACTAAGAACTTGCATAGTTCTCTGCCCCTCACTTATATACTCCCCCATTCCCCACCCTCTGATGCACATCCTGAGTAGCAAGGTCACAGATCAGATATTTGAGAATCAAATAAAACCTCTTTTCTGAAGCATATTTTTGAATTAGGACTAAATTGCTTTTCTACTATCACCAGTGATGTAGAATTCACATTATGGCAACGACAATATAGTGTGCCATCTTTCTTCCAAATGCAAGAATTAAGACAGGTGTATATGATCTTTCTTTTGTTCTCCCCATTTGTATCTTGGAACAGTTTACTTTAAATGGAAAACATTCTTCATTGCCTAGAACTGTGTTGTTCAGATTTCCCACATGTCATTCGTAAAGAGGAATATCTAAAAGCACTTTCTGTTCAAAAGAGTCAGCTCAGCACCTGACTGCTTTTATCTCTGAGGCACTTTGTGGGCACTTTGCATTCCATGTGTTGCTTAGAGCTCAATGCAGTGATTTGTTTGTAAAAAAAATATATGTGTTCAATATTGTAGTAAAGGCTCATGTTAAATTCAAATCCTTTATTGGATCCATTTTGTTGAGAGTCCTTCTGGCAAAGATACTAATATAGACACCACTGCCTGGAAACAGATGCACTGAGATTTCAAAGTTTTCCCACTGATGGTTCAGCATCTGGTAAATAAATGCATGCATGTTACATTGTGGACTGCATCAAGAAAACTAAGAGATCCAAGTCGTATAATGCTTACATAAGGAGAACTGTGAGAAGGAAATGGAGATATTAACTTGCCATGTACCTTTATTGTAAATAATGTTTCTGAAGTCTTGTCATATGGAGCTTAGCAGCAAATCTGACATAAATAAAAAAATTCACCACAACAGTGAATCTTTAGTTTTGAAATATTGTTCCCTCTAGAGCCAATTTTCTATTTTGTTGCTTTACAAGTTTCTAAAAATTGTGGGAATAGCTGTCAAAAATGTACTGTATATAAGAAGCTGCCTTCCTCTTTTCTTATCAAACTGTATTTGTTTCAGGAGCATACACAGAGCAAAGGCAAGAGTGCCTTTGGAACTGCATGCAATTGCAGGAGAAGATGATAAAAGCTCCTTAATTTCACAATACACAGGCAGACTTCAACATAGTTTCAACAGGGAAACTGAGATCACTCTAGACCAGCGGTTCTCAAATAGTGGGGCGCGCCCCTCTGGGGGGGCGCAAGGCTCCGTAAAGGGGGGCGCGAAGGCTCCCTTTCCATCTGGGTGCAACGGCGGCGGCGGCGTGGGCGAGGCATAATATATCCCGCCTGGAAGTGGCAGCACTTCGGACTGTGGATTTTCATTGGAGCCGCGGGCTGGAGCTGTGCAAGAAGCCTGCTCGGGCGGGGGTGGGAAGGAGGGAAGCATGGCTGTCCCAGGCTTCCCTCCCTCCCCCCCCAGCCCAAGCAGACTTTTTGCACAGCTCCAGCCCGCGGCTCTGATGAGTCTCTGAGCAGTCCCCAGCGCTGCCACTTCAAGCCGGGATATATTCTGCCATGCCCTCGGCGGCGTCTTTATGCAGGTAGCTCACTTCCCCACCAGCAGCTCCACCGCCAGCATTCCGTCTGGAAGCGGAAGCGCAACAGCCGCTGTTGGGGAAGGGACAAAGGGGCGGCGGTCACCCGATCTTGCCACCGCCACCCCTTCGCCCCTGGTACGGCGACTGTTGTGCTGCTGCTTCCAGCTGGGATGCTGGAGGAGCTGCTGGCAGGGAGGGAGGGAAGAAAGGGAGGAGGGAGTAAGGATAGACAAGCAAGAGGGAAAGAGGAAAGAAGGCAAGCAGGCAGGAAGGAGGCAGAAGGAAGGAGGGAAGAATGGAACTGGAAGGGAGGCAGGGAAGGAGAGAGGGAGAAAGGAAGGATAGGAGGATAGGGAAAGAGCAAAGAAGGCAGGCAGGCAGGGGGAAAGAGGAAGGAGGGAACTGGAAGGGAGGCAGGAAGGAAGGGAAGGAGGAAGGGAGGGTGGAAGGAAGGATAGACAAGTAAGAGGGAAAGAGGAAAGAAAGCATGTGACTACGGTGGGAGACGAGGAAAGACCGGTGTGCTATGTTATGCAGAGGTGTACTTATAACAATTTTATAGACAAATTATACTATTTACAGTCGCGCGGGGGGGGGGCGAAATGTTTTCTTCTTCCTAGGGGGGGCATGACAGAAAATAATTGAGAAGCACTGCTCTAGACCAAGCCAAATGTAAAAATGCTAGAGAATTCCTGAAAGTTTGGCACTCTGACACAATGGCCATTAATAAGCACATAGACATAAACAACATCTTCATACCATTCAAAGGAGACACTGAATGAGCCAAAAAGGGAAGAAAAAGACCAAAACATCTTCTCTTCAAACATTTCCTCACTAGCAATCAATACCCAGGTGAAAAGAGATTAACACCAAACTTAAAATTAAACCAACAGACAAGAAGCAAAGCCAATCAAGGAACTGCCAAACAAGTTAGCAGCCCAACCAAAGAACCACCAAGACCACTCCCACTCCCACAAACACTGACAGGGCACTAGACTACAAAGTGAGATCAAACCTCACTCCCTGCTAGCACTGATGATGTTGCCTAGTCGGATTATGAAATGTCAGCAAGAAAACAATCAATCTCAGAGAGCATCAAGGACTTCTGCATGCAATTAATACAATACAATACAATAGCAGAGTTGGAAGGGACCTTAGAGGTCTTCTAGTCCAACCCCCTGCCTAGGCAGGAAACCCTATACTGTTTCAGACAAATGGCTATCCAACATCTTCTTAAAGACTTCCAGTGTTGGGGCATTCACAACTTCTGAAGGCAAGCTGTTCCACTGATTAATTGTTCTAACTGTCAGGAAGTTTCTCCTCAGTTCTAAGTTGCTTCTCTCCTTGATTAGTTTCCACCCATTGCTTCTTGTTCTATCCTCAGGTGCCTTGGAGAATAGTTTGACTCCCTCTTCTTTGTGGCAACCCCTGAGATATTGGAACACTGCTATCATGTCTCCCCTAGTCCTTCTTTCTCTTAAGCTAAACATACCCAGTTCCTGCAACCGTTCTTCATATGTTTTAGTCTCCAGTCCCCTAATCATCTTTGTTGCTCTTCTCTGCACTCTTTCTAGAGTCTCCACATCTTTTTTACATTGTGGTGACCAAAACTGAATGCAGTATTCTAAGTGTGGCCTTACCAAGGCATTATAAAGTGGTATTAACACGTCACGTGATCTTGATTCTATCCCTCTGTTGATGCAGCCTAGAACTGTGTTGGCTTTTTTGGCAGCTGCTGCACCTGCTGGCTCATATTTAAATGGTTGTCCACTAGGACTCCAAGATCCCTTTCACAGTTACTACTGTTGAGCAAGTTACCACCTATACTGTACCTGTGCATTTACTTTTTGTTGCCTAGATGTAGAACCTTACTCTTTTCACCATTGAATTTCATTTCATTAGATAATGCCCAATGTTCAAGTTTGTCAAGATCCTTCTCTATCTTTAGCCTATTTTCTGGAGTGTTGGCTATTCCTGCCAGCTTGATGACATCTGCAAATTTGATGAGTTCCTCATTATCCCCATTTATTCCCATATTCCCATGAAAGTCTAACTACTGAAGCAAGATATATTTTGTATCCTCACTTTCTGCATGCCTGCTTAGTAGACACGTTAAAGCCATTCTAAACCTCTATTAGAATGATATATAAACTTTACCTTTCCTTAACTTTTCAGAACTCAAATGTTACATAATGTCACATCCTCATATGTGGGGTTTTACATTACCTCCACTCTTGTGAGAGAAGGCTGTTTATATTTGCAATTTAGATCCTATGTAGGGTTTTCAGTCATACTGATCACTGGAAGGTAGGTACTATATGAATGGTTTTGTCCTTATTGATACTCCTCAGATAAGGTAGCTTGATGAGTTTCTTTGGCATTCAAATCATCACTGGGCATGAACCTTTGCACTTTATAAGTAGAATGTAATGGAATGCTATATACCAGTGGTTCCCAAAGTGGGCGTTACCGCCCTTTGGATGGTGGTGGGATGACTTGAGGGGGCACTAAGAGACAAGAGGGGTGGCAGTGGGGTGCTAAGAGGCAAGGGAGGGGGCAGCAGGCGGCAGAGAAGGAGCTGCACTGAGCCTACAGCTTCAGCTGGCCAGCCTGCCGTTAAGTGCAACCGAGCAGAGGAGGGGTGGGAATCAAAACAACTAAATTGGAAGACAACAAGCTGCTCCCACGTGGCGGCTATGTATACACCGCTCAGGCTTTTTTCCTCTCTCTCTTCAGACCAAATGCCACTGCTTGGAATGTGCATGCTCCCTGATCCTGACACAGACATGGGCCACTCCCATCCTTCCCCCTCCCCATCCCGTCGAATGGTTGTTTCTGGCCTTATGCATACCACATATTCCTCGGGGTAGCCAGTCAATCAGCGCACACTCTGCCGATCTGCACACTGTGGACCAAGGATGGCAGTATCGCGTTCCACGGGCAGGGAGCCCTCTTTCCTGCAAGCGCGTAAAGGACGATCCCAGGACTGGGGATCCCCATATGTGCATGTGACAACTAAAATCCTCCAGCGACACAAAAAAGGGGTGGTGGTGTCCCATGAGTGTGAAGGGGGCAGCAGGGCAATGGCCAAAGGGAATTTTGATGTGGGTGACGACAAAGCAACTTTTGCATGAACTCCAGGGGCAAACTGGTAGGAAACGGGCTGCTCTTTATAAATGTCTTTTAAGACAAACCATCACCCAAAACTACTGGAAACTAGAGCCAGGAGTTAATGTTAAGGCTCCTCTGATACCGTAATAGGAGAAGAGAGGAAAACAGTTCTGATGCTTTTAGAATAGTGTCTCTCAACATTGACAATTTGAAGATGTCTGGACTTCAACTCCCAGAATTCCCCAGCCAGTATTCCCTGGCTGGGAATTCTGGGAGTTGAAGTCCAGACATCTTCAAGTTGCCAAGATTGGGAAACATTGCATTCTACTAAGTGACTTAAAGCCAGACATTGGGAAACTGGTATCACTTCATCAAGCCCATCCATTACATTAAGAATTTACTGAACAGTGAAGTAGTTACTAAATTTTACTGAGTTTACCAAGTTAGTAGTACTAAGCGTCTTGATAAATGACTATCAGACTTTGAAAACCTGGTATCACTGGATCATGTTCAACAATTTTGTTGAATTAACATTAACTAAAAAGGTTTTTAAATTGGATTTTGAATAAATGTGCAATTAATTGTTATAGTTTTGAATTTTCCTGTTACAAACCACCCAGTCACATGACCTCCCCAGCTACGCCCACCAAGCCATGCCCACAGAACAGGTGGTAAAAAAAATTTGAATTCCACACTGGGTGGGGGGCACTGAGGATCAGTTTGTAGCACCAAGTGGGCGGTGGACTGAAAAAGTTTGGGAACCACTGCTATATACCATACATTGTATCATGCAAGTCATGTTAGTCAGGTAAAATATTCAGGTATATGACTCTGTTTTGCAAATCTTAATCTCTCTGCACTGCTCCAAATATTCTGCGAGTTTAAGGGAAGGTGGATTATTCACATCATTCTGATTACTTCTTATTGGAAGTGTTGAGTATCACGACACGGATAGCTCATCAAAAGTAGAAAGCCCATGAATTTGATTTTGTCAAGTACATAAAGCCCATAGAATAAGATCTGGTTATCTACAACTTAGAAATGTCAAATGGGATGACAGTAGGTATATAGTAACCATGGATCATGGTTGTCAATGTAACCATCCTAAGTGTGGTATAGATAGAGTATATAGGATTAAATTTGAAGCAATTTAGATTGCTCACCACTGAGGTAAGTCTCTTTCTTGATAATATCTTAACAAAGCATGCATGCAGGCGTACCATGTCTATACCCTTATCTACTTACTGTCAATCTGAGAAAATTTAAATAAAGATTTAATTTGTTTATATGGCAATCCTGTACCTATTTGCCCTACGAAGTGAACTTAGCAACATTAATTTCTGCTAATGTTTGATGTATAGAAGTATAGTATGAGTTGACTGCAAATGTTATTTAAAATAAATTAAAGCCACCACATTTAATTTCCCAAGATATTTTACATAGAGGGCATGCAAATTCAATGACATAGTTACCTTTCTCAATATATCAAGTTTGGTACACTTCATTACATTTTTATGCTTTCAGTTTCTTCAACATTTAATGCCTGACAAGTAGAAAACTGTATTTTTGGTGTAGATATATCTAGAGGGTTAATCATGTTTTATCACTATATCTTTTCTATTTCAAAATTTAACAATATCTTTAGCTTTCTCTATAGGTCAGTCTGCTAATAAAGTTGAAGTAGTTATTTAACATAAAAGACGAATATCTGCTATAAGCCAAATGGCACTCCTTTAAAACAGTAAAAATGCAAAGTAAATATTTCTTAATTGTCCAAATGTAGAAGTAAGTGTATCACAGGGTATTCTATTTCTTTTTTGTTGTTTGAATTTCTTTTCTATTTCTAGACCTGGCTTCTTGCTAACATTATTGTAGAATAGATTAGGAAGAGGATGGGAAAAGCTGTTTCTGCCATAACTCAAGTGTGCATGTAGTAACTGTAGCCTGATAAAAATACATTTTGGGAAACGGGGTGGGAAATGGACCATTTGTTCATTTTTAGTTAGATTAGATTATAATCAGTACAATCTAATCACATGACCCAGTACTTCCGTAATGAAGTACTGAAGTGCTTCATATTTGATGCTAATTGTGTTGTTTGGAAATCTATATCTCTGCAACATTAATTACTGCAGAACTTGGAAGTAGACAGAAGATTATAATTTTAAGGAAAAACCCAACACAATAGAAATGCAAACAAAATGTGTCACCTAAACACCAAAGCCAAATGTTCTCACAAAAAAGCCCTTCATGGTAACATCAGTTGGTCAAAGGAATAACTGCAGGGAGAACATTTTATTCCTGTTTGCCAGTACAAATACCTAGCTGTGCGTTTTGCATATACTGTATTCTGCTAAGAATAAATTCCATTTCATTTAGTGGAGCTTATTTCAGAGTTTATATTTCTGTCAAATATACTTGACACTGTTTGGAATTACTAAGTTGTTGCATATTGCTCCTAAATATTGGCAGAGCTTCCTTTTGGTTGCAATAGTATATGAAGGGAATCTTAGTGAGCAAATACTATCAAAGTTTTATATTTCATTTATTTCATAACAAAATAATCCAACATACAATGAGCCAAGAGAAAAAATCATGAGTTGAAATCCAGACTTAGCTATGAAAACCAACTTGACCTCATCCGTGACCTTGGGGAATATCTCAGAAACAAAGTTGGCGTACAAAACTGATCAGTTACCACAGCGAATAAAAATTTGGAAGGTAAAGCCTTTGTTTGATCAAAAACTAAAGCAAAAAACAAACAAACCCCAAACGAAGAGTAAAAACTGTGACAATGATTTCAGCTCTGAAGTGTCAAGAAGAAAAAATGTAACAAATTAGAAATTATGCATGTAATGCACACTCTTCTTTAATTAGGTTTACATTAATGATTAGTTTATTAATATTATTCTAGATATATATATATTACAGTTCTCCTTTGTCTATAATTTTAAACAGTGCAATTTGACTGCAAATTTTTATCAGGCAATGAAGCTAAACACAACAATTTTGTGAGGAACGCACACAGCTCCCGTGTCACAGATTATGAACCCTGGCAATATGAGGTCTTTGATACTTAAGCCTGACCACTGAATGTCAGAATTGAAAGCAGGTGAAAGCAGCAGATTCAGTATCTTCTATCTAAAAAAAATGATGAAACTCATTTCAACAAATAACAATGTATTCATTTTATCCAATTTATATAGTCACTCAATACTCAGAGCTACTGACTCTGAATGGTGTATAATTAAAAAGAAATTAAAAACAAATCTAAAATAACCATTCAAACAATTAAACGTAAATGTAAACAGGGCCGCAGGAAAATGGATCAAAATCCTACAAATATGCAGTCTTTATGCAGGCTTTCTGAATAGTCCAAGGTCTCAACAGTAATCCAATAAATGGCTAGCTTTTTTTGCTTTGGATGTTATATTGTATACTTCCTCAAAATTATACTTAATCATGCTGTTGCCTAAATAAATTTTGACTTGTTCCCTCAATTCAGTTAATGAATGGCTGCCTGAGATGTCCTCCATTATGCTCCCCCCCCCCATTGGACTAAAATGCTCAAGTATTTTCTCTAGTAAAGGTAATTCCATTTAAGTAAACAGCAAGCTCCGCAGATATATTCTGATGAATGATCTGGCTAAATGATATGAAACATTTGCCCTTGCAAAGGGACCCTTCTGATTTATTGATGAGGATGACATCAAACATAAAACAGCAGGTCTCTGTGTCTTTATCTCTTTTCCATTATTCATTTCAGCAATAATATTATTCCAGCTGAATGCAAACAACATTTTTTTTTGCTTTTGAAGCAGTGAAGACAAAGAATGGGTTCCAAACTATTAAAAAACAGGTCACAATAAAATAAACCATTCGAAATAATATCTTGTACAGAATTGTCGGTTCTATTTACAATTTTAAAGAGAGTCCATGTCTTGATTTTTTAATAGTTTTTTTTAAAGTTATATCAATATACATGCACCTGGAGCAGAACCCTTCAGGGCACAACTCTTCATATCTTTTTTGAGACAAGTAGATGCAAAAAAGAAAGAAACCCAAACCCTACAATAATGGAAACTCTGCATCATACAAAATATGTAACTCAAGTCTGATTTGAGAATAAAGCCCAACTATAACGCCATTCATTTCTCTCAAGAGGGTGACCAGTGTGAATTTTGCTGCAAACAAATCCAGCTGTTGGGCAGAAAAAAAAATCCTTATGATATGTCTTCTTTATGAGGCTTCTGCATTCATGTGTGGCTTTGTGAGCGTTTATTTATTCATATAATACAATGCAAGTGAATATATCTATCATAAATGTCCCCAGTAAAATACTAGAAAATATATTTATTAAGTATCAAATTGTACCTCGGTGAATTTCCCCACAGATACAATTTGATACTAAATATGAGCAAGCTTCTTTATTATGTGAGTAAGCAAGCGAGCCCATATAGTTCAACAGCATATGAAAAGGGTGAAACAACACACATTCATTTGTTTTATACATTGAACAGACAGACTTTTCAGACCTTGTCAAATGATCTGGTTCAAGCCATCACTGTATTTTCTTCTTGTTCATTACGTGCAATGGTGGATTCTGGCTGCTGCTACTGCTGGTTTGCTCAGGGACACGCTGGGAGTACAAACGCACACTTGATGCGTGCTACACATGCATGGACAGTAATTTAAAAAAAAAACCAGGATGGGCGAGAGAAGTGTGGCAGGCTGAGTTACAACCTACTTGGCCGAACCAGTGTCAGCGTTCCAAATATCATGCAGAATTAAATCAGAATCAAAGACAAAGCCTTCCTTAAAGTTCCAATTTAATAAGACAGACATGTTGGCATTGTGCTATGAAATCCCAAATCTGATTTGCTTCCTGGGATTCCACCTAGTTGAAAGTTCATGATCTTATCCCCACACCCACAAATCCATCACATGTTCCAATCATCCTCTTCCACGCTGGCATCTACACCCCTCTGCTTCTGGTCAGGTGTCGAGGTGCAGAGACAAAAGATGACCTTGGCTTCTATAAAAGAGTGATAACAATACATTCCACAATCCTACTCCTTTCTATTCCCTCCTCCCAACTACTACACTAATGAAACAGCATAGGAAATTAATAAAAAGTGAGGCAGGCCAAAGATCCTAAAAAGAACATAACTACAGGCCTGACAACCAGTCTGAAACGGTAGGAACCTACGTCTGATTATGTGGAATATAAACACTTGTGTGGAAAAAAAAACAGAGAAAGACGGAGTTACTCGATGTTTTATTTTATCAGGATACATGAACAGCATTTCATGCTGTTGAAGTACAAAATCTAAGCAACTACGTATGTAAAATGTATAACATTAAAACAGTTTCTATTCTGGCAGATTAACTAAACTTCAGTTAGATTCTCCATACCATCTGTCATGGATTCTCCCAATCTGAAAAGCATAATACGCAATATAGTTTTGAAGTATTTTTTTTAAAGCAACTCGTTTGGAACCTTCAACCTGAGTTGAGATGATGTTATATTATTGCAGGTGCTTTAATATTAATTTAATATTCTATTCATTGTGAACCACTTAAAGTCTCAATCTGGGATAATGCAAATTCACATAACACGTAAATTGTTTAAAATAAATGCACCTGTGACTCTACCAATGAACAATTCTACTAGCCATATTATGCAGAAATTGTTTCCATTGAGAAACAGAGGAAGAAGCAGAAAACCTCTTAGTCCCATTCTTTCTGCATATTTTGCCAGGTACTAATCTGACCCAGTTTCAAATATTGATTTCTTTCTTCCTCTGTGTTAGATTGGGTAATGGATAGGCACACACAGTCTTAACAGTAACAACAGCTCTTTATTAAGTACAACAAGTGAGAAAAATCCAGCGAAGGTTGAGTCTGACAGCAGCCCTTTTATAGGGAGCTGTCAAACCCTTTGACCAATAGGATTAAATCTCTGTTTCCACCGTAACAGAGGATCTTGGTGGAAACCACTGTAGTTAGAGCAAGAATCTAACACCGCTCCCCTCTTGGATGGAACAATTTTACTTGTTACATAGACATGGAGGAGGAGCTTCCGGGGGCAATGGCGGACCTTCCCAAAGCTCCGTGAACGATAGGGCTCTTTGGCAGGGACAGCAGGCGTTTTCGGCCCCCGTTGGTCATTCTGGGGGCCTAGAATCATTAAGTGGCAACCCTGGCTCTCGTTGTTAACAGCTGGGACCCTGGGGGGGTCCAGATAGCCAGGAGGACGGAGGCGGAGGAGGAGGAGGACGGCGAAGAGGCGAGAATGCAGAGAACGCAGAGGCCGAGCCGCGGCAGCGAAATAACACCAAGAAGCAGAAAGGAGGAGGTCCGTGTGGCTGCCAGGGCGGCGGGACAATGGGACAGCGGAGGAGCGATTCCGGGAGGAGAGCGAGTCGGTGAGGAGAACGTGTGGGAGGCGAGCTACATCCTGCTGTGCGGGGGCGGCGTTTGGATCCGACCGGCGGTGGTGACGGGGCGGCAGAAATGGCGCTGGAATATCGGGCGCCTTATTTCTCATCTATCTCTCTGACCGCAGCCTGGTTAAGAGGCCAGTGGGGCCGGTGGGGCTGGAGAGAAGCTGTGGAGACTGTAGAAGAAAGCCAGGGGGTCGCCGGATGTTCTGGGCGACCTCCAGAAGATCAATAGGCCGAGCAGCTGGCCTTGGCACCCCGCCTACCCCCCCGCCCACCCCACCCCCCGCACCCCCGCTGAGGTGCGATCCCTGTATACTCTAAGAACTACCTAAGAACTACCTCTGGGTCTCTGGGCCTTAAGAACTACCTCTGGGCCTCGCTGGTGGACTGTAGATTACTGTGGATAGCGAGGTCTGCTTCCTCTCCCATCTTATCTGCCTGTCAAATACTCATTGCTCTATTTTACATCAAGTTACATCTTGGACCTGCTGTAAAGAAAAACCCTGCCACAGCCATAGTCATGGATTGATTAACATTTTTATCTATTCAAGGTCTGACATTCTTCGACTGCGAGGGTCCCCCCTCTCGCAGGCATGCCCCCTTGCCCTGGTGAGGGCCCACCTCGATGAGGGGTTTATTAACCCAGAGAGGTGGAGGAAGCGGGGGATTAGGGTTTTTTTAGTAAAATGTTTTTTAAAGGTTTTAAGGGGGTTCCAGGGAGCGGGGGAGGGTTACTTGGCCTTGGGGTATGGACATAGCCAGGTCAACAGGTGGGGTCAGGACGGAGGGGAGCGGAGTGGGGGGGTGGGAGGAAACACCATTCCTACAAGGGGAATTCCAATTGCAACGGTCGTAGGGAGGGGCGGGCGCGAGGACACTAGAAGAACATACAGTCGGTTGGGAGACCGGGGCCGCTGGATACGCCCGGTCGCTTGTACCAACCCCCGCAGGCTAGGTGGACAGGATCGGCAGAGCCTGGGCCTTAGGCTGATGTTATGTAATGCGAGGTCCGTGATTAATAAGGCCCCCCTCATCAGTGACTTGATCACAGAGGGGGAGCCGGACCTCGCAGTAATAACGGAAACCTGGTTGGGCCCAGAGGGGCGGTTGCCCCTCAGGGAAATGTGCCCTCCAGGTTACCGTGTATTCCACCAGCCACGGGCCCAAGGTAGGGGTGGTGGGGTAGCGATAATCATCCGGGAAGATTTGGCACCGAGAGAATTCACTGTGTCGCAGATATCTGGTTGTGAGTCTCTGGGTGTGAAATGGGGCCCAGGGAGTCAGCTGGGCCTGTTGATAGTATACCTGGCTCCCCGCCATACATCAACGGCCCTGCCCGGGCTCCTCGAGCGGATCGCGGAGATGGCGGTTGAAACCCCCAAGCTATTAGTGATGGGGGATTTCAACCTGCCATCGACGGGAGAGGCATCCGGGGCACCCCGGGAATTCATGGCTTCCATGACAGCCATGGATCTGACTCAAGTAGTTCAGGACCCCACGCACGAGGGAGGCCACATACTGGATCTTGTGTTTGTCTCCGACCAGTGGACGAGTGATCTGGGAAGAGGGAATTTTGTCATCACGCCCCTGTCATGGTCAGATCACTCAGTTCTCCAGCTGGACTTCCCTGGCGCTGCTCCCCACCGCGGGGAGGCGGAACCAGACTATCCCAGAGGGTTCCGCCCCAGGCGTCTGATGGAACCAGATAGGTTCCAGGAGGAGCTTGGGCCACCTCCTGCAGACCTGCCCTGCCCCCGGGCAGAGGACCTGGTAGCCGCGTGGAATAATGCAGCCGCCGGTGCCTTGGACCGGGTGGCGCCTTTGCAGCCTCTCCGACGGCCACGATCGACCCGGGCCCCCTGGTTTAACGGGGAGCTAAGGGCGATGAAACGCCTTAGGAGACCCCTAGAGAGCAAGTGGAGGTCCTCCCGCTCCGAATCCGACCAAGCACAGGTAAGAGCCTACGTAAGGACTTACCTTGTGGCAATAAGAGTGGCCAAACGTCAGTATTGTGCCACCCTTATAGCGTCCGCAGAGAACCGCCCTGCCGCCCTGTTTCGGGTGACCCGCTCCCTTTTGTCACAGGGGCAGCGGGACCCCCCATTGCTGGGCCGGGCAGAGGAATTTGGAGAGTTCCTGCAGGATAAAATCGATCAGATCCGAAGGGGATGGACCCACCTCAGTGCTCCAGTGGGGACGTCCGAGGCTAGTCTTGAGAGACCATGCTGGGAGGAGTTTGACCCTGTTGTCACCGAAGATTTGGACAGGCTGCGCGGACGACTGCGAGCCACCACATGTTTATTGGACCCGTGTCCCTCCTGGTTGGTACTGGCCTCCTGGGAGGGCTCACGAGGCTGGCTACTGGGGCTGGTGAACGCTTCGCTGGGTGAGGGCCTTTTACCAACCACCTTGAAAGAGGCGGTGGTGAGGCCCCTGCTCAAGAAGCCTTCTCTGGACCCAACGGAGCTAGCAAATTACCGTCCTGTCTCCAACCTTCCTTTCTTAGCGAAGGTTGTTGAGAGTGTGGTGGCTCAGCAGTTTCCGCGCCACCTGGAGGAAGCTGATTATCTAGACCCGCACCAGTCCGGCTTCCGACCCGGTCACAGCACGGAGACAGCCTTGGTCGCGTTGGTGGATGATCTCTGGAGGGCAAAGGATGGGGGTTGTTCCTCCATCCTTGTCCTATTAGACCTCTCGGCGGCCTTCGATACCATCGACCATGGTATCCTATTGCGCCGTCTGGAGGGGTTGGGGGTCGGGGGCACTGTATTACGATGGTTCCGCTCCTACCTCTCTGGCCGGACGCAATGTGTGTTGGCAGGGGAGCAGAGGTCGACCCTGAGGACGCTCACTTGTGGGGTGCCATGGGGGTCGGTCCTCTCGCCTCTCCTGTTCAACACATATATGAAGCCGCTGGGCGAGATCATCCGTGGTTTTGGGGTGGGATACCATCTGCATGCTGATGATACACAGCTGTACATTTCCACCCCAAACCACCCCAACGAGGCTGTTGAAGTGATGTCCCGGTGTCTGGACAACAGGCTCAGGCTCAACCCCTCCAAGACAGAGTGGCTGTGGCTTCCGGCTTCCCGATTCAACCAGCATATGCCATCGCTGGCCATCGGGGACGATCAATTAGCCCCGGTGGAAGGGGCGTGCAATTTGGGCGTCCTCCTTGATGCCCGGCTGTCTATGGAAGATCACGTGGCAGCCGTGGCAAGGGGGGCGTTCCACCAGGTTCGCCTGGTGCGCCAATTGCGGCCCCTTTTGGACCGGGAGGCCTTGCGCACAGTCACTCACACGCTGGTGACGTCTCGCCTGGACTACTGTAACGCTCTCTACATGGGGCTCCCCTTGAGGTGCACCCGGAGACTGCAGTTGGTCCAGAATGCAGCCGCGCGGGTAATTATGGGGAGATCGAGGTTCTCCCATATAACACCCATCCTGCGCGAGCTGCACTGGCTTCCTGTGGCCTACCGGGTGCGCTTCAAGGTGCTGGTTACCACCTTCAAAGCGCTCCATGGCACAGGGCCTAGTTACCTGTGGGATCGCGTCCTGCCCCATACATCCCTGCGACCCGTCCGCTCACACAGAGAGGGACTACTCCGGGTGCCGTCCTCCAGAGAGTGCCAGAGGGCGGCGCCCAGGAGTAGGGCCTTCTCTGTAGTGGGCCCCACCCTTTGGAATGACCTCCCCCCAGACATCAGGACAACAACCGACCTTCGCTCCTTCCATATGAAGCTGAAAACCTACCTGTTTCGACTAGCTGACCTGGCATAATACTACAACCTCTCCAGCCCAGGGCATTTTTAATTGGTAATTTTAGTTTTAAGGGTTAATTTCACTGGGGTTTTAACTTTTTTAGGTATTGTAACTTATTTATTTATTTTTACCTCCTCTGTACGCTATATAATACTTTTGTACGTCGCCCCGAGTCCCTGTGGGGAGAGGGGGTGACTAATAAGTTCAAGTAATAAATAAATAAATAATAAATGCAGGTAGGCGGGCTTTGGGGTAGCTCTGCCTGACCTGCGCAGTTCAGTAGGAGGGGTTTCCTTGGACAGGTTGGACGGACCTCTTTGCTCTGCAGCTCTGCAGCTCTGCAGCTCCGCAGCTCCGCAGCCCCGCTTGGTGGAAGCTCCTGGAACCTTTCACAGGCCACTGCTGGAGCTTCTAGAGTCGGTTCGCTCAAGCTCGCTGCGGGCCTGCAACATAACCAGATAAGTTTCCAGGTACCTTCGGGCTTGAGCTGGCTGTGGAAGGAGTGAGTGTTTTTTTCCATTTGGGTAGGGCTTTGACTAACTCGTGCAGGAGTTACCTCTGGCTGTCTAAGAGTGGAGTTGGAGAGGCAGCCTATGGAGTTGGTCAATATGCCTTCTCCAATTCCTACCGTCCTCTAGCTCTAGGAGGTAAGAGTGAGGGCCAGTGATGCCTATCACTGTGGCAGGAATCCACAGTTCCCCCGGCATAGTTGTGGGCGTATACCAAATCCCCTATGCTAAATGTCCAAATCTTGCTTGTGGAGTCTGGGGGGGATGAGGTAGAATAATGGGGATGTAGCTGGTCTAAGTGGGACCTTAGCCGGCGACCCATGAGAAGCTCAGAGGGACTTCTCTCTGTAGTGGCCCTGGGTGTGATTTCCTGAATTAGCAAATAGTGGTCAACACATGTTTGCCAATCTCTCGGGCCCATCCTAGAGCGGGCCTCTTTTGCAGATCTCACCATTCTTGCCACCTGACCATTGGAGGCCGGATGGAATGACACAATGCCTGATTCCCTGAGCTGCTAGGATGGTCTCAAATTGCATGGCCATGAATTGGGGCCCATTGTCAGAGACCAAGATGTTGGGCAGGCCTTGCATGGAGAAAAGTCTCTGTAGCACCTTGATGACCGCTTCTGCTGTAGTGGATGTCATCAGGACTACCTCTAACCATTTCGAGTAGGCATCCATAACTACGAGAAATGTCTGGCCGTGAACTGAGCCAGCAAAGTCAATGTGCACCCTAGACCATGGTGCTTGAGGTTGCTCCCACTCCTTAGCGCGTGCCTCTGGGGGAGCTGGTCTGGACTCCTGGCACAGTGTGCAGGTAGCCACCCATTCTTCGATCTCCCTGTCTATGTTAGGACACCACATATAACTCCTAGCCAAAGACTTCATCCTGGCAATTCCAGGATGCCCTATGGGTAAAGCCTCTAATACTGCAATGCACAATTTGGGTGGAACAACAACCTGGTCCCCCCCATTGTAAACAGCCATTTACAACCGATAACTCATTGCGTTTGGCAAAAAACATTTTGAAATCAGCCCCAACAAGCTCCTTGGGCCACCCCTTCCACACCCAGTTAAAAATTTGTTTTATGGTGGAGTCCTTTGCAGAGTGACGGGCAACATCACTGGATGAGATAGGCCCAGTCTTAAGGCAGTTTATGAGGAGGACTGGCGTCTCGGGGGTAGTGTCAGTGAGAAGTTCAGGCAGCAGGCAGTGGCTTAGAGCATCAGTGTGCCTCAAAGTGGAGACTGGTCGATGGATAAGACAGTAGGAGTAGGCAGCTAAGAAGATGGTCCATCTGGTCATGCGAGGTGATGATGACACTGGGATAGGTCGGTCCCCAAGCCAGTAAGCCCAACAACAGCTTGTGGTCCATAATCAGTTTGAAGTCCCGGCCATATAGATACTCTTGGAAACTCTTTACTCCTGCCACTGCAGCCAAAGCCTCATGGTCCAGCTGGCTGTAGTTCCACTCTGCGGCATACAAGGTCCTGGAGTAAAATGCAATAGGGGCCTCGGTTCCGTTGGGCATGCGGTGGCTGAGGATGGCACTGACTCCGAATTGGGAAGTGTCGCAGGTCAGCACCAACGGCAGGGTCTGGGTGTATTGTACCAGGAAGGAGTCCACCGAACGAGTCATTTTACCGCAGCAAATGCGCTAGCCTCGACTGTGCCCCAGGACCACTTTGCGTTCTTAGCCAGGAGATGGTGTATGGGCTCAGCAATGGTGGCTTTCTGTTTAAGAAAGACGCTGTAGAAATTAAGGATTCTGAGGAACGCCTGCAGCTCGGTTTGATTGCGAGGTGTGGGGGCATCCTCAGTTGCTTTAATTTTTTGTGTGGTTGGGTGAATCCCAGAACCATCAATTAGGTACCCTAAGAATTCAACCCTTGGCATGTTAATTTGGCATTTATCTTTTTTGAGACGGATGCCTTTGTCTCTAATTTGAGAGAAAACTGTACACATTTGAAAAGTTGTGCCTCATTTGCAGCCGATACCAAGATGTCATCGAAATAGGGGACAACTCCTGGAATTCCCTGCAAAAGCCATTCCATGATGCTTTGGAACAGTCCAGGGGCGATACTAATGCCAATTGCAGATGGTGACATTTGAATGCACCCCTGTGCGTCACAATGTTTGGGCCTCCACCGTAGTGCCATCTACAGGCAATTGTTGGTATGCCTACACCATGTCCAATTTGACAAAAAAAATTGGGGGGCCTAATGAATGGAGGTGCTGTACAATGGGTACAGGTAGGCGCTTTATTGTAGCGCTTTATTTATTGTGCACTTGTAGTCCATGCAGATGTGGACAGGCCCGTCAGATTTGACGGGTGTCACAAAAGGGGTCTCCCAGTGTGCGTGATTGACCAGCTCTAGGATTCCCTGGCCTACAAACTTGTAAATTTCCCTGTCAATTTTGGGGTGGGGAGCAAAAGGTACTCTCCTGGGTTTTAGCCTTATTGGGGCTATGTTGGGGTCCAAATTAAAGGAAATTGGAGTTCCCACATACTTACCCAGACCAGTGCTGAAGACATCCTCGAACTCCTTAAAGATGGCTTCAGCTCTGTCATCTTTCAAGGCATTGATACCGGTCACTTCTAGGCCCAGGGTTTGGAACCAATCTAGCCCTAGGAGGCTCTGCAGTTGTCGCTGACCACTGTCACTGGGAGTTTCCCACTGGACTGCTTGAACTTCACCTGGAAGGTGCCTTGGCCCATGATGGGGACCCAGTTTCTTTAATAATCGTGTAAGCAGATGTCAGGGGTATGAAGATGCTGCTTCTTTAGGCTAAGGATACCCTGCTTTAGGGTAGACCACAGCATGATGGTCAGTGATGACCTGGTGTCGATCTCCATCTCACATGGAGAGTCCTCAATGAGGACTGTGACCTTCAGCTTTTTGGCCACCTGGTGTGGATTTGGCTGATAGACGTGTGGTAGGTGACTCTATTGTCGCCCTCTGAGCGCCGTGGTGGCTTCTGCCAGGCCCCTTGGTTGGGCTGCTGTTGGCGGTTTGGTGTGCTTCTAGACTGCCAGGCAGTGGCAGGGAATTCGCTTCGGCACACCTTGGTGATGTGCCCCTTTCGCTTGCAGCGCTGGCAGGTTGTGTTGCAGAAATGGCAAGCCAATCTGGCGTGGTCTCTTCCGCAGCTAGCGTATGCGGTAGCTGTCATCAGGCTCTGCAGCCTCGTGATATATTCTTCTGCGCATTTTCTGGAACGCTTTGGTGCTGCAGAGCCTCGGTAGATTTGACGGATGATTCAGACGCCCTGGCCTCATCCAAGGCAATCTGCACAGTGAGGTTAGATTTAGCAAGTAACCTCCTCTGTAGGTTAATGTCCTGCACACCGCAAATTATGCGGTCCAGAATCAGCTCATCCAGGTCTCAGAATTCGCAGTACGCTGCAGCCTTGCGAAGCGCCACAACATACTCATTTATCGACTCACCCTCTTTCTAGTTCCTGATGTTAAACTCATGCCAGCAAATGTGCTTGGATGGCTTGGGGGCATAATGGGTCCTCAACATTTTCTGGAGCATGGACCAGGTGACTGATTGCAGTGGTGTCAGCTCAGAGAGGTCTTTCGCCATCTCGAACACTTCCCGGCCACAGTATCCGTGCAACATGTTCTTCTTGCAGCCTTCAGAAAGTCCTTTGCCTCGAGGAAGCAGTCAAATTGTAGCATGTGCTCGGTGACTGGGTCATACGGAGTCGGTGGGGCGTGCATGGCCATTTTGTGTTGAGATGGCATTTTGAGTTTGCCGCTCAAAAATGGCTGCTCGATTCCGCGCTGAGCTCCGGGCTGGATGTACTTGCTGGATTGCTACGCTCTCTTTGGTTCGCCTAGTTGCCTTCCAATCCCATCCTCGTCACCAGTGTTAGATTGGGTAATGGATAGGCACACACAGGCTTAATGGTAACAACAGCTCTTTATTAAGTACAACAAGTGAGAACAATCCAGCGAAGGTTGAGTCTGACAGCAGCTTTTTTATAGGGAGCTGTCAGACCCTTTGACCAATAGGATTAAATCTCTGTTCCTGCCGGAACAGAAGACCTTGGTGGAAACCACTGTAGTTAGAGCAAGTATGTAACACTCTAAGCTTTCTATATGGTTCTTTCTGGAACTTTCTTAAGGGGTTAAGGTTAAGGGAGAGGGAGGTTGAGTCATATATCAATTCAATTACAATGTCAAAACTACATATTAGGGCCAATTTTGGATTTACCTTCATGGTGGTATCATAAACCATGGAACTCTATTCTGAACACTAGCATGGTTCGACATTTTGTTATAGTGGGTAGCATGCATGGAAATCAATATGAGTAACATTATTCAGCCACTTCTACTCCTGTCTCTTTAAAAACTATTCACGGAATACCCAGTTTTTTATTTAAAAATATCCCTCCCCCAAATTTAACCTTAATTTCTTAATCCTTATAAATTCTTGTATCTTCATTTCAGAAAGTGTGGTGGAAGTATTAGCATACATCTGAAAGTGGGAATAAGTGGGAACAGTTTTAAAAATAGGAAAAACTCTTATGCCCTAAATTTTGTGTAGGAAAAAAAATGAAAATCGATTACACCTATTTGAATTATCATCTTTTCCAGCACAATACTAAAACAGGGTCAAATGTTATTCATTAAACATTTGTTTGCCACTGCTTTAACATTTTCTCATGCAATTGCATCAGTAGAACTGTAATGTTTGCAACACTTAATAACTGAAACTATTATTATATAGGAATTTAAACTTCTTGTTTAAGGAAATTTATATTATGTTTATATTCTGTCCTTTTGTGCTTAAAATGTTTATTGAAAGCAAGGAATAACTGACAGAAAGTTACAAATGAGCCAAGTTTCTCAATGTCAACATTTGTCTTTTTCCGACAGAGGATGAAAATGTAATCAGTTTAGTTTATTTTTTTAATACAGATAATTTTGTTATCTATAATATAAAATTGTTATACCAGAACTGTCTTGCCCAGAAAATGAGTAGTTACCTTATACCTCCTACAGTACTTTTCCAAAACTATGTATTTCTTTTATAATACATTTGTTTATTATTACATAATTTCTTTTAAAAGGATCTCAGATCTCTTAATTATCCAGTCATTCACATATATTTTAAGGCTGTCCCAACAGATTAAAAATATGCCAAGTATAAATGGAAGGAACTACACTATGTGTCATTTATGAAACTTTTTTTAATTTTATTTTTAATTTTGGTATTGTTTCATTGTATTTATTCACTTCTTCATTTTCAAAACTCAATAATTTGCAATGGGTCTCCAAGTCATTAGTGCAAATTAGCATGGCTCTACAGTATTTGCATTTAATTGCTTTTTAAATTAATTAATTTATTTTAATTCTCTATAATAATTTGCTACAGGATATTACTTTTCCTGAGAGGGTTCATTTCCCTGAAAGAGTTTGTTCTGGTTTTGTGGTTTATTGCATATTTAAGAGCTTTTTCATTTACAGGCAGTGTTCTGTTTTGCCTTCTAATATATTTGGACTTCATGTTTAATATACATATATTTTAAATGTTCTGATACTTTTCAGACTGTAAGCCTAATGCTTTGGGGGATTCTATTAATTGTATTCTTTGAATTGGCACTAAGCATAGAAGCCAAGTTGACTAAAATATAAAGCTGTAAAAATGTTTATATTTGGCTTGAAGGTATTTATAAATCTTCTTGAAAATTATTATGGGACTAAGTGGTTTATGAAGAAAACATGATCTTTATTGATTTCTTTTTCTTCAGCTGTAAAGGTGTGACCAGATGAACTCTTAATACATGATTTCAAGGGAGATAGCTTTTGTTCTTTTGGATCCAAAACACAATGTTAGTGCTTGCTGATTTTGTAAAACTCTGGCACAGCTGGGAGCACAAATATCTGAAGGACTCCTCTAACCATAAATTTCACAAATACACAAGCAATTTAAAATGAAGCAAAATATAGAAATTCACATGTAGTTATAATGTATAAATATTTAAAATAATCTAAATAAATATGGGTTCTATTATTTCACTGTAAACAAGTATGGAAATCAACCAATAGGTGGGATACTATGATTCTTCTATCACTAACTTTTTTTGATTTGGCCTCTTTGCTTTTGCCTCTGAATACAATAGATGCCAATACCTCAAATAGAATTTAACTCCGGGAGGCTTCATGGACAAAACTGAGCAATTACATTGGCAACAACATATACCACTGCCTTTCCCCCACCCTGATTTCGAGTGTGATCTATAACCCTGGTATCCATTGATTTATATCTATCCAAGTACTAACTAGTCCAACCATTTGTTCCCAGGTTCAAAAAGGATTACCTGTTTGAACCTGGAAACAGAACCCAGGTGCCAGCTCTGGAGTCTCGGATAGAAATGGGGAATAAAAATTGGAAGTACGGTAATCTATTTTTTCAAAAAATGAAAGCAATCTACATGCCTACAGAAGTTGTGAGTGTTCCAGCACTGGAGGTTTTTAAGAAGAGATTGGACAACCATTTGTCTGAAATGGTATAAGGCAGTGATGGCGAACCTATGGCACGCGTGCCACAAGCGGCACGCGGAGCCATTTGTCAGGGCACGCAAGCCGCTGCCCTGTTAGCTGGCCAGCGTGCATGCGCGCACTGGCCAGCTGAGTTCACCTTTTTAAAAGCTATTTTTCACCTTCCCCAGGCTCCAGAGGCTTTATAGGAGCCTGGGGAGGGCGAAAAGAGCCTCCCCCTCCCCGGAGGCTTCAGGGACCATCCGGAGGCTTCCCTGAAGCCTTCGGAATGCTTAAAACCACCCTCCGAGCAAACCGGAAGTCGCTTTGGGTTGCTCGGAGGGTGGTTTTAAGTGTTCCGAAGGCTTCAGGGATCGTCCGGAGGCTTCCCTGACGCCTTCGGAGTGCTTAAAACGACCCTCCGAGCAACCCGGAAGTCACTTCCGGTTTGCTTAGAGGGTGGTTTTAAGTGTTCCAAAGGCTTCAAGGAAGCCTCCGGATGGTCCCTGAAGCCTCCGGAGGGGCCTCCGGGGGGCGGGGGAGGCTCTTTTCACCCTCCCCAGGCTCCTATAAAGCCTCTGGAGCCTGAGGAGGGTGAAAGAGCATGTAAAATGTGGGGGTCACACATTGTGCGTGCATGCACACTGGGGGGGTCGCGCGTTGCATTATGGGTGCGGCACGCCCGCACACGATTCCCCCTGCGCTCCCCCTACTTGTGGCACGTGAGCCAAAAATGGTTCACCATCGCTGGTATAAGGTTTCCTGCTCGAGCAGGGAGTTGGACTAGAAAACCTCCAAAGTCCTTTCCAACTCTGTTATTCTGTTATTTTATCATCAGTACCCCTACTACCAGCACTATCATCCTTATGAAAAATAGCTGCTCAGCAGCAGAGAATACAAATCCATAGGCTCATTATTGGATGCTCAGTGACTTGCACTGATTAGTAGTGGGCTTTTGGGTTCAGTTCAACATCCTGGCAGCCCTCTATGAAGCACTACATGCCTCATGCCCTGGACTTGGGAAATCACTTATTTCTGGTATGAAATGCCCTGACTTGGCATGTCCATCAGTCTCACTCATTAAATAGAACACGAGCATCCCTAGGGAAGAACATTCACCTGGCTCCATGGTCTTGTCACTGCCAGCCTTAAAGAAGACCATCTTCCAGGCACTAAGTCACACCCTGCAAACATAAATGTAAGAGTACCACATTTTTCTTCCCAAAGTTTCCCACAATTTTTATTGTTGCTTTTTATATTGTAGTGTTTTAAATCAGTTGCTAAACTGAATCTATGAAAAATCAGACACAAGTTCAATCTGTAACCTTCACACCAGGTATGAAGCATTAGATAGGATAAAGAAGTTCAGATAAAATGAGCAGACAGCTAGAAATCCAGCCAATATACAGTACAGTAAACTATTTTAGCAGTCACGTAGTCTCATTAAGTAGAGTGTTTTTTTAAAAAAAATCTGCTTTAATGGCTGCTTAATTGAAAGCCAAACATTTTATTTCACTCAGAGTTTCGACTTGATAGTGTGGTGTAAAACAGAGGCACACAACCATGAAAATGAAATTAACAATTTATTATTTGAATGATTGTTGTCTTCAAATTTGTGGGAGAAAGTGGAATACTGTTACAGTAAAAAAAAAAAAAAAAGTACATTTACACCAAAAATTAGGTTCCTAGTACAAGGTTTCCTGATAGAAAGATTGGTTGCTAGTTGTGCAAGCTCCATATTTGACTAGTTTCTTAAAAAGGTTCTTCTTCTTCCAGGTAATAGTTATGGACAGATGTGACAAGGGTTCTTCTAATAAAATAACTTCAAAGAGGATTAAGTGGATAGTTTCGATTGTCAGTGTAACAATGTAGAATTTATGTTTGTTTTTTTTACACAGGTGGAGAAATGTGAATGGTAAAGTCTTTTTCCCTCCAATGCATGAACTGCATTAATATTTGTACGTCAGAGATTCATAGTGAAAAGTTTATCTTTTACAATATGCAAGTACAGGGGCAATAGTTATGACCTATTTCTAATGTTTGTAGCATAATGGATAAAATAGTAACTGTTATAGTTAGCAATTAAGTACTGGTTTCAGTGGAAATCAATCTCTCTGTCTCTCTGTCTCTCTGTCTCTCTGTCTCTCTCTGTCTCTCTCTGTCTCTCTCTCTCTCTCTCTCTCTCTCTCTCTCTCTCTCTCTCACACACACACACACACACACACACACACACATTCTGACTTGGTAAGGAAAGTAAAACATCCTATTGCTTCTGTTACTTTTTGTTTTTCCCATAAGGACAATTTATATGGGATGCCATTTTGATTGGCATTTGTTTTCATATATTAATACGTATTGTCCTGTTTCATGTGCCAAATGAGACATGAATTCAAGTAAACAGAAGATAATGCTGGTTGTGGACTAGCATTTTCTTACCAGATAATAGAATATATATTTAAGATAATTAGGTCAAACGTACTTGAAACCTAAAAGAATATAAACACCTTTGTTGAAAAAGGTGTTCGTTGCAACCAATTAAGGGATTTGGGACACTTTCAGTAGCACTTATAGATTCATTCTGTCCGTTTTTCTGATAAGTTCAAATAAAGATCTTTTATGAATATGTTCATGTAATTTTATTAGCAACGTAATAGGACTGGTTTTGCTATTGCCTTTTAAACATGATCTTCCTTTTTTCTTTCTCTCTTTCTCTTTTCTCTTTTCTTTTCTTTCTTTCTGTATTTCTTTTTGCTCTCTCATTAAAGTTTTGAGCAGCTCTAACCCTTAGACACTTAGCTTGTAAGTCTGGACAATCTCTGTGAGCTGCTGCTACAGAGGAATCAAAAGTTGAATATTAATGTTATTATTGGGCTTGCATTTTGATTGGCAGATTTTTGAGATAGCTATTTCAGATCTTCACCCTAAAATAAGTGCTTTTTTTACTTATTATGTTATCTTAAGCTGTCATGAGGTCACTCAATTAAAGGTTTTGAATATTTTTAAAAAAATCAGCAGGGTTTTATTTATAGAAGAGTATGAAGGAAGATCACCCTAAAAAAAATCAAACGATTGAAACTAATTGTTCAGAGTAATTAAAAATGTCACATACAGTGAATTGACCTACATTTTTTTATTTGTGCATTAATGGCAACTCCCTACAATACTTTTCAAATATCTGAGCAATAAAAACCAGTGGCAGTTAATTGAATCAAAATATCCTTTTATAGAATGCTTCCCTTGTTTTAGAATGAGCCAGACATATTCAATATGCTGAATGATGGTACTATTTTGATGTACGGGATGAAATGTAAAGTAATGATGAGGTGAAGAAAGAAAAAGAACAATTTATTGGGTTGTTGGATCACTCAATTTCCCATTAAAGGGACAATATTACAATTCTGTTTTCTTCCAATTTTTTTTATAAAAAGTCAATAAGCAGAATCATCTTCCAATTTTTCATAAAGTTAAGGCCACATTGCCATTTTTTAGATTTCAGAATTCCAAAGTGACAAAAAATGTTTTTCCCCCCTTATATACTGCTGCCTGCTGGGAAAGAGTCTTGAACATTTTGGCCAATTATATACTTATCAGAAAAGACATTACAAGGGCAAGGAAAGCTTGGTAGCATTCCAAAATAAAACAATAGCTTTATTTTTTTGTCCACTAAAGTGATGAAGTCAGATATACCTGGGTTGAATCTAATCTCTGGATAATATTTTTATCCACTGATTGAACTACAGCAGAACCAGTGGTAGGCTTCAAAAAATTTATTTATATTTATTTATTTAAAAATTTAGCAATGGGTTTTCTGCCTGGTTGCTGGGTAGGTGTGGCCATGGTGGGTGTGGCCTACTCAGCTTCCTGCACCATGGCGGGGAAGGCGTTTTCACCCTACCCGGGCTCCAGAATTTTTCCTTGAACCTCTGGGAGGGCAAAAACAGCCTTCCCCAGGCTACAGAGGCCAGAAATGGGCCTATTTCTGGCTTCCAGAACTTCCAGGTGACCTGTTTTTTGCCCCGAGCCTCCGCATGGGCCCTGTATTTACCTGGCATCCCAAATGAGCCACGTGGAGACTCCTGGGAGGGGAGGGGTGGGAGGGGCCAGTCAGGGATGGGATTTGTGGATTCTCTGAATGGGGCAGATTCTTAGCTAGAGGTTCTCCTGAACCCATGCGAATCGCAGCAGGCCACCCCTGAAACCATAGCAGACTAACTCATCTAGTATTAGTAGACAGCTATAAACAGTGATCCAAAAGAATTTGAGTTTTGGTGTTTTTTCTAGTGATGCAATTATAACCTTTTTTTAGTGATGTCATCATAACCTTAGAGTTAGATCAAGCTAGATCAATACCAAGGCAAAATTATTAAATATAGAAGGTAAATCAGAAATCTCTGCATTCCCTCACAACACAATTGTAAATAATTACATTTCAGTGTTTAAACCAACCTCATATTTATATCATATCACAGTTCCCAAATTTAGGAGAGCTTGATTGTATTTTTATTGGTCAAAAATATAAAAATAAAGTACTGTCTGTTGTCCAAAATGTCTGGGGGAAAATACCACTTAGCCATAAAGTTACCATAGATTTTTTCTTTGTGCAAAGTGATAAGCTCTATTTCTAAGTTGCAATACTGCCATTCTCAGAAAGTGACAGTGACTTTCCAACATGTATTGAACAAGTTTGATTGGACAACTTGCAACAATGTGATATGCCATCAGGGGTATTTTTGGGAGTAAAACAAAACCAAGATAGTGGTTAGTGATTTTTTTTTACTGGTGTTCACTTTTTCTTCTTACATTAAATGATTAATATATCATGAATTTTATTCAAATGAAGATCTTTGGTACTCAGTACGTGGAAAATGATTTCTTATAGATATGTTAAAAAAAACAGGATATATTTTTGCAAATTTCTTTTAACTACAATCATTGTACTTTCCCCACATTTTTGAAAATGATAGATTTTAGGAGAGCTATAAAATAATTATATGCCATCTTTGCCATCCAAAATGAACGTTACTGGAATTAAATGAATGTAATTTCAAAAACGATCTCCAAAAGCATCTTAAGTATATTCCAGACTGTATGCCTACTTTCATTTCTAGCTAGAAATTATCATTCCTATTTCTCCCTGTGCCCCTCTTCCCAAAATGCCTGTTCTTGTTTTATGAATACAACGTGCAAGCCATTACTTGAATCTTCCCACCTCACCCTGATTCCCATCATTATGTATTTATTCAGAGGCCCACGCATAACCACTAAAAAGCATTAATATTCTTTTGTCAAATCCTATAATAAAAAACCACTAAGGCAAAGCCATAGTGACAGGCCTATTCCAGCAATCAGAAAACACATTTGCAAAAGTACCAAACAGATGGGAAATTTCCGTTTGTTGATGAATGCCCAAAATGCTTTGATTTTTTAAAATGAAAAAAGCAACAATATATCCCAAGTAAAAACAACCATTATTTTAATGTGTAACTCATTTTACGCATCTGTTTTCATGCTTCAAGGATGAACATGCAACATGAGTTGCACATGTCATTATGGATTCTACGCAGAAAAAAGCAAGATAATTCTTGTGGCTTTTTCCTCCTTTTTGGTCATAGCAAACAAAGGTAAGCACTTAGGTTCAATTTTGGGCACATAAAATAATTAAGTTACATATCACTTTCCCACCCTTTTATGTCTCATTCCCACCATTGCCACCATTTTGTTAGACTATAAGGAAAGCGAATAAATTGGCATGATTTATGAATAGCTAACCAATCAATGAAAAGTTAATATTCTTTCTCTAGCTGCATAAGGAAGTTCCAGTGTTGCTTCAAAGGATGTCTTTGGGTGTTTTTTTGTATACCATTTTTATTTGTATACTCTATTGTTTTACCCTATTTAAAGTTATAAAAGATGCAATCACTCTTATGGCTTTCTCTGTCTTAGCTATACATGTTTTCCCAAAGAAATAGAGGACAAACAGAATTTCTCTGTTCTGCTTCCTTCATCTTCCAGGCAAGACCAAGAAGCAGGGATTCATGGATTCTTCATTGTAGTATGCTATAATAACAAAATATTGAAAGCTATAGATTTTTTCTTTCTGTCCCACTTTATACCAAACTAAACTAAGGTGGTGTTATTTTGAGTTTCTCACACTATCTTTTTTCAGGACTTGGTAATATTCCCTGAAAAACTTTCTTTAAATGTTGTAACCCTGTTAGAGATATAAAACAATATTATCAGATATAGATTCAATATTGCTATTTTCCTTTTTGGATTTTTTTTCAATCCCATTAGTATTTCTTTATAAGTAATTAAAGGTAGAGAACATATATTGTACTTCATTCTCTATTTTCCAAAACAGCAGCTAGGTGAGATGGGTTGGGCTGAGTGTGATTGTCCCAAAGTCACCCAGCCAGCTTTCATACAGCACCAGAACTCACAGTCTCATGGTTTCTAGGCCAACTTTTTAACACAATTATAGGCGGGAACACCCAGAAAGGGTGTAACAGCTACTCATGGCTACCTGGGTCAGATTCAGGAATGCTCACCTCCAGGCAATCAACAGATCTTATGAGCAGTTTCTTCCATTCAGTCCATGCTTTCACTTTGTTGGTGACATCAAGTGAATTGTTTCAAGGTTGAATCATGGCAACTAGACCAAGTGCCATGATTCAACCATGACACATCTTTGACCTGGGTGATTGAGTCTTCATCAATATACATCAAGTGAATTGAGATTTCCCTGCCTGCTAACTCTTTTTAATATTTTTGAATCTCTCTTACAGAAATATAACTATGAGATATTGCTCCAAGGAGTTGAAGGTATCTTGTCATTTCAGGGAGTCAAATATGGATTTTGAAGTGATTTTCTCAAGCTGAGCTTTTGGCAGAAGAATCAATGTTAATGAATGAATGAATGTTATTGTCAAAAAGCTCTCCACAGAACAAGGGAACAAAGTGTATATTTCCAGACCACACTTTTTTCTTTCTCAATAGCTGAGCAAAGAGTCAGAATTTATTGGCATTCCATCTAGCACCATGTTGTTGAAGTACTGATATGTCTGACTGCCTTCATTGAACAGTCACAGCAGATGAGATTATATTATCACATATTTTTTTTTAAGTAGACGTCAAATAAATGCTTTTAATAATATATCTAATTTCCCTAGCTTTATTCTTCTTTTATTTCATTTTCTTTTACTTCAACAGAAAACTGGCACAGATTTCTCAGGCAACCCAAGTTAATATGGAGCAGAACTGTGATTCCCATTCCAAGTGCATGCAGGAGAATATATTAAAAAGATACAGAAAAGATAACAAAACTTTGTCCTAATGTTTTAACAAGTCTGGTAACGATATCAACCACTGTAGCACTCAAGGGCTTTTAAGGTATGAAGTTATTGATATCTCTTGATTAAAAACTGACTGCAAACTTGTCTAACAAGAAATTAGATGGGAATGACATCAGTCATAGGCAGCAATAATAGATTAAACAAGAGGTCGAGAACTGAATTCTTTGAATGAAGCAAGAGTGATTTTATTTGCCATAGTGGCACTTATCATTTCCTGGACCCTGTGATTTATTTAAGAAAGATCAAGAAGATTATTTTCTTATGTAATTCAGAGTAAAATAAGTGCAAAACCTCTGATGAATCTGATCTAATTATTAGGCCCAACAGTATAATTACCCTGAGGATATTACTTATTTGTAACTAAAAAATTATACATTCTTTTTAGGCAGGAATGCCTCAATGTGCCAGCAGTTTTGATTATATCCCTAAGCTGTACAGAACAACTATTTGCAGCATATTCAATAGAGGCAGCAATTTTTGAGACACCTCAGAGCATGAGCTCAGAATAATGCAGTGTCATATTGGCACTAATTTTCTATACATACATATTTCAGACATGCACAGCCCAGATTATTAACTAACAAATCAAGGTATTTTTCCAGCACAGAATTAATTCTGTTTTTCCTATTTGTATGCCACTCTAGTTGGATGAATATCCATGTACTGTTGCAGTTGTTATTTGCTGTTTCAATAATGACACATTATGTAAATTTTCTATCAAGTCCTGTACTCACCTCCATTACAACTTGTATTGAAATGCCAAGCTATCAAGGCAGACGTGATAACTAAAGTAATACATATGGATTCTATAGGTGTTGTGGAGTAGGGGAAACAGTAGGGTCATAAAACAGGTATGCTTGTAATTTCAGGTAGCAACTTTCTTCTTAATATAAAAGTTTGGATACAAATTATGGGGAAAAGCATATATAATTAATATAAGGACTTGACATCAAGAAATTAAAGAATATTATCATTACTTATTAACCAGAGCTATAAGAATAAAGCTTTAGAAGAAGGGCATATGTTTAGAGACATGAACTTTTGATGGCTGGGTGTTATTAATAGCAAAAGCACTTAGACTTATATATTGCTTCACAGTGCTTTACAGTACTAAGCAGTTTACAGAGTCAGCATATTGCTCCCAACAATATGGGCTCTCATTTTACTGGCCTCATAAGGGTTGAGTCAACTTTGAGCTGGTGAGAATCACACTGCTAAACTGCAGGCAGCCAGCAGGCAGCAGAAGTAGGCTGCAGTACTGTATTCTAACCACTGCGCCATCACAGCTCATAATCAAGGACAGACACAACTACTGTAGTCTCTAGCCCTGATGAAGGCCTAGGTGGATTCTTCAGATTTGTCAGATAATGCAACTGCTACCTTTTAGCTACAATAAAGGTCTTTTCCTAATTTATTTATCTATCTATTTAACTCTCAATCAGATTAGAAATGAAAATAAAAAGTCATGTTCAAGAAAAAGCTTCACAAATATGTGTTGAAAGATCATTCTTCCTTGCATTCTATATGTTTATTTTTAAAATCAAGTAAAGGAGGAATTCAGATTATGAAATCATGCAGGCACAGGACCTTGAAGTTCAAGCTCCTGCCCAGGCAGAATCTGCAGATCATTATTTATTTATAAAATTTATTGGCTTCCCATTTTACCAGTAACTCTCGACAGCTTACAGTTATATACAGCCAAAATATTAAAAAAAAATCTGATATTAAAACCAAGGACAAATGGGGAGTGCAAGGGCAAAGTAGAAGGAAGGTGGGATCTGTTATTACTCAATCAACTACCTCCATTGCATTGTTCTCCCACTGAGCTCCAATACAACGGGCAGAGCCATCTCTTTAGGCCTTGCGAAAAAACAGGAAGGTTGGGTCCATCCCAGTGGTGGGTTCCGGATCCCGGTGCAACCTGTACAGTGCAACAGGACCCGGCATCCACCACATGAATGCTTGCAGTACATGTGCAGTGTGCGCATGCGTCCTTACCTCCTGCGACTCTCTGCGACATCTCCGTGCTCCAATACCGGTAAGGAGCATGGGCAGGTGGGTGGGCCTTTTGGAGCACTGTACCGGCAGGCACCAGTATGCCCATACTGGGGTATACCGGTCATAACCCACCACTGGACCATCCTCACATCAGGGCAAGATGTTCCAGAGGGCAGGAGTAACAGCATAAAAGGCTCTCATCCTGGACCCTGAAATATCAGGCTGTTGGCACCATACCAGCCAAATGACTATTCCAGTGATGGACATCCAGTGATGAAGCATCCATATTTCTAGGACTCAGGAAATTCTTTCTCAGTAAAATTTCAACAGACTGGTTTGTGTCCTACATGTACCCTATGGAGAATAAATCCCTCTTCTGTATGACAGCTCTGTAAGTATTGAAAGTCTGCTATCATGTCTCCCTTTAGCTAAATATACCCAGTTTTTAAAACTGTTCTTAGGATTTAGCCTCCACTTTCACCATCTTCTCCATACTCTTTTCAGTTCTTCAGTATCCTTTTTAAATATTGATGTCCAAAACTGGACCAAACCAAGTTACCTCTATCTTGTATTTGTGCCTCTGCTTTACTAATTAAACAGCTTTCCTACTACATTTCTTACCATTTAACAGCATTTTTTTTGTATAAGATCAAGTATTCAAGTCTATCAAGAACCTTTTGAATTTTCAGCTAACATATTAGCAATCCCCTATCCCTTCCACTAGTTTTATTTCATTTGAAATTTAATTAGTATTTCTTCTATTGCCTCATCTAATTAATTTTCAAAAAATGATAATAAGCCCCGGGACAAAATCCTGAGTATCACACCTTGCTCTATGTTTTCATGAATCCATTAATGGTCATATATTGGGTAGAATTCTTTAATCAGCTATGACTTCAAATGGTAATGGCCATCCATCCCATATGGTTCCATCTAACTAAACCAGCTTATGATTAGTTTTGTCAAGTGACTTACCAAAGTGTAATAACAATAAATCAGCAGAATTCTCCTGTTATGTTCTACTAATTACTTTATTTATTAATTACTTTATAAAAAAGAATCTCAACTACAAATTATTGTAATGAACCAATACTGGTTTTTAGTCCTTGCCTTGTTTCTTTCTAAATCATTGCAAACCCACATTTTTCTGGGATTTTCCATGGTACTGATGCCAAATTGATCAATAATATAAATCACTTTCTCCAGATTAAAAAAACAATTTTTATTGTGCCCCAAACTTCTAGTTTTAATGCATTGCACCGAAATATCTAATGTTATATCTCATGGTATGAACTGAATACAAGTTTCTGATGGTATAACATCAATGCAAGAAATTGTGCTGCTGTTCTCTTAGCTTCTCTGTTTATTTTGCCTTCAAGACACTTTAATAAAGGTTGTTTGGAAATCATCTTGCATCCACTTATTTTATAATGCCACATACAAAGTTTGCTACAAAATATGAAGGCTGTTGATTATATTTTCATCAGAGTAATACATAAATGTTTACTACATTTATCACATTCACAGCTCCCCTGAGGACATTATTTCATGCAAGAACAGTCCTGTTTATTTTTATTCTTACTTAAAAAAATTATATGGAACACAGGGATTTACATATGCTTATGGATATACCAGCTAACAGAAGATTGTTGGAATATATATATATATATATATATATATATATATATATATATATATATATATATATATATATATATATATATATATATATATATATATATATATATATATATATATATATATATATATATATATATATAAAGAACATATTCAATTTTGAAAATTTAATTATATAAATACAAAGTTTATATATGCAAGGTAACTTCCAAAAGCTATCCCTATTCTCTAAAGAAAATAGATTAGGCATTAACTAGTAAATTACATTTCTCCTATAGGAGAAACAAATTTAAAAAAATAAGGATGCTTTTAATTGCAGATACATAAAAGATTTAAAGAATTATGTAACATTAGCCTACAGAAACGAATAATTGGTTATTTCTTTTGCCACTTCCTTAAGATGAAAGTAGTACTTTCATCAAGTATGTTACTTGTACTTATAAAGTCATGAAATTGTAATATTTAATTAAATTTACAGAAATAGTAAATTCACAACTTTCAAGGTTTTATGAGAGGGTCAGCCCATCCTATGTTCCAGATGGCATGTGCTATGGTAGAAAGGGCATAGTTCCTGTTCCCCACCAGCTAATATTCCTTGGCTGATCCCAGTTCAATAGAATCTGTAACATGTCTATTCATGAAACAATTGAAACAAGACTGTTCCTTAGGTAATCCAATCCCAAATCATGAAAGGCTTCAAAAGAAACAACCAATATCTTGACTTGCACCTGGAATCACATTGACAATCAAAACAGTAGTGTAACATGTGCCGAATAATCAATACCATTTGCAACTGTGCAGCCACATTCTGTACCAACTCTGTATTAAAAATTCTCCTCAAGGGCAACCCCATGTAATGCACATTGCACTAGTTCAAACAGGAGACGACAAGGTCACAAGTGATAGTGCTTCCCAATAGAGGAATTGAAACAACTGGTGTTCAAGCTAAAGATGTTCAAATCCCTGTTATCCACAGCTGACACTTGCTCTTCCAGCAGGAGCTGTGAGTCCAAGAAGATCCCTAGATTGTAAACTTTCTGAGGCAGTGCCAACCCAACTAGGATCAGAGGGGGAAAACGTACTCCATGTTTCTTTGGTTGAATCATAGCCCACTGAACTCCATCCATGTCTCCACAGCTTCCATGCACCGAGATGAGGCAGTCATGCGGTAGCACTCTTGAATAGCAGTTGGAAGCACACTGGCAATCAGTGCAGCACAATATAATGTAAAAATTGGATTCTTCTGGATCATACACAACTATGATTGGGTTGTAGCTTGCTGGCAATATGTTTATGTCAATAATTAAAGGATCAGAAAAAAAAGGAGGGAACAATCTCATAAATAAGAGAGACATTGGTACCAGACAACTACCTAACAATGACAAGTGCTGATGCCAACCAGTCCTGATCTTATTTTTGCCTACTTGTAAAGTAATGAGGAATTATTTTGGGAACACACTCCATGTCATATAGTTCTTTTGTGAAATATGACAGGTTTTTTGTCCAAAATATAATGTTATTCCTTTCTCATTAAGTTGAAAGAAACACTAATTTAATTAGTTTATCTGTCTAAGAGTTTAGCTCTGGACAAAGATAAGGACAATGAAAATTTGTGAGCATTTGGCTCATAGATAATGTAATTGAATAGAACGTTTTCCTGATGGTAAACCAATCACATGTTTGAGTTTTCTGCCATAGGTAAAGTGTTCTTAAAATTCTATCACATTTATCTATTGTCAACCTTTGCAAGTTGACAATGATAGAATTCTGGTAAGAATTCAGCTTAAATGTTGGGCTCATCAAAGAAAATGATTCATGAACATTTCCCAACAGTTAGCTTTAACAGCATATATTGCATCAGAATAAAATGTTAATTGGTATCTATAAAAGGCTCTCATTTTCTTTTAGTCATTGTTTTGGTATTTGGATGGAAGACTGATAATCTAATGTCTAGGAAAATGTAAACAAAATGTTCTAGTTCAGTTACAGAGATTTCATTCTTTCTGTACAAAAGCCTAATTGATATTTTTTCAAGTTAATTTATGGAACTTATAATACAGCTCATTCTCAAATATTAAGGATATAAATATGTAGATCTTTCCACTTAAAAAAATAGAATGGCATATAAATTTGTTTCCTTAAATTGCTTTGTAATGACTTATTAGGTGAAGTCAAAGTTCTCTTTGTATATGGAACATAAAGGCTGATCCATACATGATCTGGTTCTGGAATTATATAGTACCGTGATGGCAGATGTGCCAGAGTTGGTGTGCAGAGCTCTCTCTGTGGGCATGCACGCCGTCACCAGCTGGTCTTTGGGTTTCCGGCACTCTGGCACGTGCAAAGACCAACTGGCCGGCACTCATGCGCGTGCCCAAATCCCAAAAACTAGGTGGCCGGCACGTGCATGCACACCGGCCACCTGGTATTCAAGTTTTCGGTGCATGTGCATGCATGTGTGTTCCAGTTTGGGCACTGGGTACCGAAAAGGGTTGGCATCATTGATAAAGTATATTGACTTTTGATTCAGGAAGTTCTACAGGGCTGGGCTAACATAGTATATCATAGGAATGGGATATAATGTCCCTCATTTTCAAAGGGGGAGAAAAGTTGAGAGAGGGAGAGAAGGTAAAGACAGCAATGGAACCCCAAAAGCCTGATAAAGCTGTGAGGGAAAAGAAAATAGGAGATAGAAAAAGGAAAAAAAGTTGCTAAGAAATGTATCAGAAAATTATCAGAATTGTAAGGATGGCTTAAAAACACAGAACAAGTTGATAAAGATCGCTAACAGCAAGAGAAAGACCTGTTATAAAAACAGAATTTTTAATTCAGTGGAGATCACATAACGATAGTGGTAACAAAGAAATAGCAGAATTACATAATCCTCCTTTAATTCACTCCTCTCTGAGAAAAGAATATTTGAAGACCAGGAAAACTGAAACTTCTGACTCATCTATAATTGGTCACTCTGAATGAATTTAAATCTGCATGGCCAGATAAATTTCATTCTAAAGTACAAAGGAATTTGCTTGAGTCATGTCAAGATAAAGTGATTGGTTATTTGAAGCAGATTCTCACTTCTTCAAAAAGGCAGCCAAGAGGAAGAGAAGTTGAGAGAAGCTGATTAGAAGTCCAGCTCAAAAGGATGGAGCCTGAGGACAGCAACAGAAGAACTAATACCTGGAACTCTATGCCACGCCAAATAGCATTAGTGCATCTGCAGGGACGATAGGAGAGTTGGCTTTCATATGCATAGAACTTTGTGAATGTGGTGCACTTTTAATAAGATTATTATTATGTGAAAAGTGTATTGAAGACCCTGGCCTATTCACACTTAGTGTTTAAGTTCCTGTTGTATCTATATTCCTTTTACTACAAAGTAAAAGGTCTAAAATTTCATACTTTAACTAGAGGTTGAATATTTCCTTTCTTATTGGATTTCTATCCAGGAGAGATGAAATCTTAGTGATTTCCATCTTAGTGATAGCAGATTTGAGAAAGTGAATCTGAACAGAACTGAAAAGACCCTTCTTTGAAGATTATTTGGGAAAATCAGATTTCAAACTCAGAAGTTACACAGAGCAGAACAGAACAATTAATTGCTATGCTGTAATTACAGTTCTACTGATGCAGAGTAAAGATACATTTGTCCTTTTTCAGTCGTATCACATCACATCAATAATTCCAAGGTCTTTTCTGTATTTGTCAAACTAGCTCCTCAAGTATTAGAGTATGATCAAGGAAGAAACATTCACATGGACTTTCTAACAAAAAGTTTAATGCCAAGAATTAGTGGTATTACAAAACTTTGAAAACTGGTATAAAAGTCCTCCATTTCTCTTTTATTAGCGAGTTCATTAAGGTGGGTCCATTTAAAGTTTTTCCACTTTTCTTCTGCAGGTATTTACACAACAGACTAAAAATTAATTCTTTAAAATATTTATACTGACTTCTCCAATTGGATAATGGTTTGTGACTACAAGTAGTCCTTGATTTATAACAGTTCATTTGGTAACTGTTCAAAGTTACAACAGCACTAAAAAAGTGACTTATGACCATGGAACACTTAACAATGGTTTTTAAGGATTTTTTTATTTATAGAATATCTTTTTAAAAAATTATTTTTAGGGCATTTTTATTTATTAATTGTTTATAAAATATATTTGCTACAAGAAATGTTATTCCTTTTTGCAAATGTTTTCTTTGTGATGCAATATGTTGCTTTTAAGTGTTCAGACCAGGTTTATGTGTCTCAAAGTGGCTGCTTTTCTATGGGCAGGCCAGGTAGGTGCAAGGCAGCTTTGCCAGATTTTGTGTTCACCCTCGTTGTTTAGCTAATTCTGAGGTGGTTTGTTTTGTTTGTTTGTTTGTTTGTTTTATTGGATTTATATGCCGCCCTTCTCCCAAAGGACTCAGGGTGACATACAACATTAAAAAGCATATATCACGAAAGTTAAAAAGAAATTAGATACATATCCAAAAAACAAACCCAATTAATAGGACAATAACATTTTAAAAATGAGATAAAATTAACAGGCCAGGCCAGCTTGCTGGAAAAGCCAACTTTTTAGGGCGCGTCGGAAGGACCGGAGGTCAGGGATTATGCGAAGCTCCGGGGGCAGCTCATTCCAGAGGGAAGGCGCTCCCACAGAGAAGGCTCTCCCCCTGGGGGTCACCAGCTGACACTGTCTGGCCAGCAGCACCCTGAGGAGGCCAACTCTGTGGGATCGTACTGGACAGTGGGAGGCTACTGGTGGCAGTAGGTGGTCTCGCAGGTACCCTGGGCCTAAGCCATGGAGAGCTTTAAAGGTCATAATTAATACCTTGAATCGCACCTGGAAAACAACCGGCAACCAGTGCAGGCCGCCTAAAAGGGATGTAACATGGGAGTACCTAGGTACCCCCATGATAACCCCTGCGGTCACATTCTGGACCAGTTGAAGCCTCCGGGCGCTCTTCAAGGGCAGCCCCATGAAGAGAGCGTTGCAGTAGTCCAGGTGAGAAAGGGCGAGGGCACGAGTAACTGTGCATAGAGCATCCCGATCCAGGAAGGGGCGCAACTGACGTACCAGGCGAACCTGGTAAAAGGCCCCTCTGGTCACGGCCATCAGGTGTTCTTCTAAACTAAGCCGCATATCCAGGAGGACTCCCAGATTGTGGCCCTTCTCTGAGGGGGCTAAAATTTCTCCCCTATTATCAAAGATGGAACAAGATGCACAAATCGGGATGATGGAAACCACAGCCACTCAGTCTTGGAGGGATTGAGCCTGAGCCTGTTCCTCCCCATCCAGATCTGCACAGCCTCCAGGCATCGGGACATCATGTCGAGGGCATCGTTTGGGTGGTTTGGGGTAGAGATGAAAAGTTGGGTATCATCAGCATATTGTCTAATAGGACCAGGACAGAGGAGCAGCCCCTGTCCTGGGCCCGCCAGAGATCATCGACCAATGTGACCAATGCCATCTCCATGCTGTACCCGGGCCTGAAACCCGACTGAAACGGATCCAGGTAGACAGCTTCATCCAGGTACTGGGGAAGCTGACGTGCTACCACACTCTCGACAACATTTGCTACAAAGCGAAAGTTGGAGACCGGATGATAGTTGGCTAAAGAAGCTGGGTCCAGGGAAGGCTTCTTAAGGAGGGGTCTCACCACCGCCTCCTTCAAGGCAGTGGGAAAGAACCTCTCTCTCAATGAAGCGTTGGTAATCGCCTGGAGCCTCCTGGGAAGCCGAAACTAACCAAGAGGGACACAGGTCCAGCACACAAGTGGCAGCACTGAGTCTCCCCATAATCCTGTCCATGCCTTCGGGGGTCACAGGGTCAGACTCATCCCAGATTGTCTCCACAAGTTTCATCCCCGTGGGCTCGCCCAAATCTACCCAGTCAGAGTCCAAGCCTGTCCGGATCTGAGCGATTTTATCCTGCAGATACTGAACAAATTATTCAGCCCTACCCTGCAAGGGGTCTTCCCCAGTTCCTTGGTTAAGTAAGGAATGGGTCACCCTAAACAGGGCAGCTGGCAGTTATCTGCGGACGCGATAAGAGCAGAAAAATGTTGCCGTTTTGCCGCTTCTATCGCCACTAAGTAGGATTTAATATGAATTCTTACTAGTGTTAGGTCAGATTCGGACTGGCTGGTCCTCCAGCCACTCTTTAGGTGTCTTTTCCAGGATCAACACCAGGTCAGAGGCCACAAAGGCACAACATGATCCAAGGCCCCAGCGGCCGCCCTATTCCAGGCTTCCACTAGGGCTTCGGTCGAGTTGTGAGCAAGGGATTCAGGAAAAGTCCCAAGCACCATCAGGATCCTTTCGGGGTCCATCAGGCACCTGGGGTGGAACCATCTAGTCAGTTCCGCCTCCCTGCGGTGAGGGGTAGCAGTATGGAAGTCAAGCCTGATGAGGAAATGATCAGACCATGACAAGGGTTGAATAGAAATATCCCCTAAATCTAGATCATTATTCCACTGCCCAGAGACAAAAATCAGGTTGAGCGTGTGTCCCCCATTATGGGTGGAGTCTTGAATTAACTGAGTTAGGTCCATAGCTGTCATGGAAGCCATGAACTCCCGAGCTGACTAGGATGACTCGCCAATGGAAGGCAGATTGAAATCCCCCAGGACCATAAGCCTGGGGAAATCAACCACCAATCCAGCTAACACATCCAGCAGCTCCGGTAGGGCCAATGAAACAGAGCAGGGAGACAGGTACGTAACAAAAAGGCCCACTTGAGCTCCAAGGCCCCACTTCACAAAAAAGGACTCACACCCGCCTATCTGAGGCACAGTGACCTCCTGAGGTCTGAGACTTTCCCTAATAACCACCGCCACCCCCCGCCCCTGCCCTGGGCTTTTGGCTGGTGAAACACCCGGAAGCCTGGTGGGCATAGTTCGCTAAGGGGAACACCCCCCTCATGGCCCAATCAAGTCTCCGTAATGCACGCCAGGTCCACTCTACCCTCTTGTATGAGGTCGTAAATGAGGGGAGCCTTATGTACCACCTACCTGGCATTAAGCGACACCAGCCGGAGACCAGGGTCCTGTAATCCCAAACACCCGGGGGTGTGAGAAGGGCGATGAGGGTCGGAATGTGCGATCGCTCTTAAACAGCAAACCCGCGTCCTCCGAATATCATTTGGCTCTCGGCCCCCACTATATTTGCCTCTCCCACAAACAGTAGAGATGGTGAACCCCCCAATGGAATGGCTTAATGTCTCCCCTGGAATCCCAACCCTTCCCAGCACTCCCAACCCGCACCCATTAGTTAGTCTGGCCTGTGCCCTGGCAGACTCCCCCCCAAGCCTGTCTGAACCATCCGAATCAACCCCCCCTTAAAATTTGGTTTAAAAGCCCCTGTAAAAAAACCCTAAGAAATCTCTTCTTCGCAAGCCACCTCTCAGGATCCCAAGATCCATCATTAAGGAAGCGCCTTGATAGGCCAGAAGGCCATCTCCAGGGAAGGGGGAATTCCCGGAGGGAATAAAGTTCTGTCGCAGTATAACATAGAGGAGTGTGTGGCATCAACCAAATGGGATGACATCATGGGGAGATGGAACGAGGAGATGACATGTCCATGGGGGGGAGCAGCCGGCAGTGTTCAAAGGGGTAGCAGGAAGCTTATGTCCATCATAAAAATAGTTGTTGTTGAGGACAATATTTGGTTGGTGGTGAAGTGATAGCGGCAACGAGGACAGCGGTGGCATCGGCGGCTGCTCCAACTCCGACTTCAACAGCTAAGCTCTGCCTATGCCAGCCGCACTCATATCCATTGCCAAGGCCACACTCCATTGATCCAGTCCATAATATCACAGGAGGAGGGGCCAAATGGCCAAATGGTACAGTACGGTGGCCCAGGCAATGGCGGTGTTACCGGGGGGCACAACGAAGGACGCCCCCATTCCAACCGCACCCACGCCAACTCCCAAAGCCATCTTCCGCTGGCATTAGTATCCATGCCAGCTGCCTCAGCCACTCCCCGCTGATTTAATTTATCATGTCCATAAGCAAGGGGGGGGAGCAACTGGGATAACACCACAGTGTGGCGAGCGGCAGCTGTAGAGACCCCAGACCGGGCATCCCACCGCCACCGCCGACCATACCCAAGCCGGCTGCAGAGACCCCAGGCCGGGCGTCCTGCTGCAGCTGCTGACCGCACCCATGCTGGCAGCCGCCGACGCTCTCCATTTCTCCTTTCACTGCCAACCGCCCCATTTCACTCACGATGTTCCAGCTATAAGGCAGGACATCACAGCTCAAGGGTATCCCCGAGGTCCCAGGAAGTTCTCATAGCTGGACCTGGAACCAACGATGGGATAGTACCCCTGCAAGCCCCAAGAAGGACAATCATCTCCCCTAAGCTCTCCTCAAAAGTGACAGGACACCATCTTGGACATGCATAGTAAGAACTGGTTGCTGGTTCTGTGAGCTTCCTGGCACTGTCCTTTATAATTTCCCACAATGCTTTGATGGTTTTTATTCCAGTGGCTTTGTCTTTCCTGTCCTTAGGGTTAGGAGGAAAAAACTGGTTTCATTTGCAGTCTTTTTGCGAGGGGGGGAGGGAATTCTTATTTTTTGGTGTTTTCATGGCACTGTCATAATTTGTGTGGGTGTGGGTGTGTAATGTCCCACAGTTATCTACGCATTAATAATGATCTAGTAATATTTCCTTATACATTTTAGTGACCTTTCCTTACATAATTGGTGTTTTCTTTCATACTTTTGGTTTTCTAATTTCTGTTTCTTTTAGTTAGGAATTGCTAAAACAAATCCCACGTGAAAAAGTATTCAAAGCTTTCTTGATTTTAATTGTCAATTTATTTATTGCTGCACATTGTAATATTTATTCATTTTCATATCTCTGTTTTTCCACTGTTGTGCAAACACAATTCCAGCAGCTGCTAACATGTGTAAAATTAAATATATATTGTACTCCCTTTCAAATAGCCAACAAAATATTTCTGGTTTTAATTCCATATCTTGCTTTACCATTGCTTCTAACCACTAACTTCTGAATAGCTACTTGGACCGACCTAAGTAGTGAACCTAATTCATATATTCCTGTTTTTTGGAACTGAGAACTAAATTTCAGAAAAATGAAATAAGGTGGTGTGCAGAAGACCATCAAGCCAGTGAGATCCTTCCTCTGTAAGTAGCTGTCTTTATTGCTGGGTGTGCTCTGTGATTGGTTCATCCTTGAGATAGTAAAGTCTTGCTTTCTGTGTCTCTCCTTTGTGCAGGTTATTGGTGAGCTGGTAGTGCAGAAGATGCAAAAAAGGACAGTAATTCTCCTTTTCTATTATTTTTTGTGCTTGTTTCATCCTAATGCAATCTTGCTTTCTGTTTCTCTCCTTTGTGCAGGTTATTGGAGCAAGGTGGTGAGGTGGTGGTGCGGAAGACCAGCAAGGCAGTAATCTTCCCTCTGTAAGTAGCTGTCTTTATTGTTTTGTATGCTTGTTTCGATGCAGTGCGTGCAATGAAAGAGTTCATTTCTGTGTCTCTTCTTTGTGCAGCCCATTCATTGGAGTCAGTTATACTGAAGACTGACAAGAACAGTCATCTTCCTCTGTAAGTAGCTCTATTATTGTTTCTGTACTTATTTTAATCTTATTGTAGTTCATCCATTGGGGCAAAGAATTCAGTGACATCATCTTGGCCACTCCCACCCAGTCACATGGGTGGCAAGCCATTCCCACCCGGTCACATGGCTGCAAGCCACTCCCACCTGGTCACATGGCCAGCAAGCCACTCCCACAAAGCAGGCCACACCCACAGAGTAGGTTCCAAAAATTTTTGAAACCCACCACTGCAAATGTATATCTAATCTCTTCTTAAAAACTTCCAGTGTTGGATCATTTACAACTTCTGGAGGCAAGTTGTTCCACTGATTAATTGTTCTAACTGTCAGGAAATTTTTCCTAGGCTGCTTCTCTCCTTGATTAGTTTCCACTCATTGCTTCCTATCTTGCCCTCAGGTGCTTTGGAGAATAGTTTGACTCCCTCTTCTTTGTGGCAGCCCCTAAGATATTGGAGCATTGCTATCATGTCTCCTCTAGTCCTTCTTTTCATTAAACTAGACATATCCAGTTGCTGCAACCGTTCTTCATATGTTTTAGCCTCCAGTCCAGATTTATATTTATTGTATCTATATTTACTATAACTATTTGTACTGTTTTATATTGTTTTTGGTTTTTTATATTGCATTGAATTGCTGTGAGCTTTTGAGAGTCATATATTTATCATATGACTATGTATATTTAAATAATTGAATAACAGAATTTTCCTGTATGTGAAGATTTAGTGTTAAGGGTCCCTCCGCCACCTTGCCCAATAAGCTTTTGTTGATGAGCTGGCAGTACTTTCAATGCAGTTTGAAATTTTAAGCATCTGTGCCACAGATGGAAAGCTGAGTCAGAAGCCTTAAATCAGAGGAGGAATTTGGGCAGAGATATTTTTCAACATTCTATAATCACATATTGTTCAATCGTAATACCTAACTACAATTCAAAAACTAACTAAACATTATTTAACTATGCTTTCTTAGTCAAAAGAGAAAAATAAATAAAAATATTTTCTCAGCAACATGAACAAGAATGCTTGTAAGTATGATTCAACTTCAAAATTAGAAGAATGAAATTTAGCATTTAAAAAGCAAAACAGAAAGTTAAAAATCAATTATGAAAGCAAATGATACCAGGTGTTCTTCTCCTAATTAGGAAACAAACTAGATAATTTATTATTTACCATGCATATGAAATATTATGGCTCCTATAAAAGGAACCTATAAGAAAATGGTAATTTATTCCTTTGACATAATTGTTTGCCCAGCTATCTTTAAAATTAACTAAAATGGTATTTACCATTTCAGAACCTTTTGAGTCAGAAAAGAGGACATTTATTTTCATCTAAATAGAGAATGCTGCAGTATTATATTACATTTTAATCTTAATTCTAATTCTAAGAAAGACAATATTTGCTGACTACATTACTAGGTTTATAATGATATATCTGTAATTCTGTTCTTTTAAATACAAGGGTATAGCATACTATGAAAGTTGGACTTTTTCTCAACTTTTGCTTATTGAATGGACTTTTGAAGTAATGCTGATTATTTGATTAACCCTAGTAACAAGGTAAATTATGCAATAAAATATAGTTGCTGGCAATTAGCAAGTCATTTAGAAGCTGAAACTTTTGTCTCTATCAGCCGACTGGTGAGAAGCAATGGCAGTGATTCTTGAACAGTGATCAAGTTTGTCATTTCAAAGAAGAGTATGACACAAAGATATACTGAGGAAATTATTGGTATACCAAACTCCATGCTTGTCAGCACCATCCTGCCTGAGCTGTTAACTTTATTGTTGGGCTACTAATTGATTCCATCTAATTTTGGAGGTTGGAGGATTTTGGATTTTGTCGGGTCAGAGTTGCCTTGGCATTGCTCCTAGTACATTTGGGACAGTCTGCTTCAGATAGAATCTGCCCACCTCATACATGTAGAATTAGAAAACACAGTTTCCTCTGCTACTGATATGGTACCGTGTTTCCCCGAAAATACAACCTGTCCTGAAACTAAACCCTTGCGACATTTTTTGCGTGCGCAAAAATATAAGCCCACCCTCAAAAAAAAACCCTCTGGACAATCCCCCCCCTCCGACCAGGCAGAGCACCGCTCGCCGACCTAGCGGTATCCCGAAGGCACCAAGCCACGGGAATGAGGTGGGGGCAAAGGCGCTTGCATTGCTTGGTGCTTTCGGGGTACCGCTAGGTCAGTCAGCGGCGCTGTGCCCAGCTGAAGAGGGGGGGGTTTTGCTGGGCAGCTGCTCTCTTGCGAGCAGGCTCCCGAAGAGCCGGGCACAGCCTCAGGGTCGAATGGCTGTGTTGCACTGTCGCAGCAGCAACGCAGCAGCCATGAGGTGACCAAGCTTATGAGCAGCCGCCCCCCTTTCCAGCCGGGTACAGCGCCGCTGACCGACCTAGCAGTACCTGGAAGGCACCAAGCAACGCGAGCTCCTGTTCGCCGACCTCCGCCTCCCGCGGCTCGGTGCCTTCGGAATGCCCCTAGGTGAGTGAATGGGGCTCTGCATGGCTGGAGAGGGAAGTTGCGCAGCGGCTTTTCCTCTCCCCGCTCACGCGAAGGGCATCTGCGCTGCTGGCGCTGTCCACCGCTTGGGGTTTTTTTCAAAGCACGGAGGATGGATGCCGCTCTGGAAGTACGCTCTATGGTTGTGGGCTGCAGATTGTACAACCATAGAGCGTACTTCCAGAGCGGCATCCATCCTCCGTGGTTTGAAAAAAAAACCCAAGCGGCGGACGGCGCCAGCAGCACAGATGCCCTTCGCGCGAGCAGGGAGCAGAAAAGCCGCTGCACAACTTCCCTCTCCAGCCATGCAGAGCCCCATTCACTCACCTAGGGGCATTCCGAAGGCATCGAGCCGCGGGAGGTGGAGGGCGGCGAACAGGCGCTCGCGTTGCTTGGTGCCTTCCGGGTACTGCTAGGTCGGTCAGCGGCACTCTACACGGCTGGAAAGGGGGGTTGCCGGGCGGCTGCTCATAAGCTTGGTCACCTCATGGCTGCTGCGCTGCTGCTGCGACAGCGCAACACAGCCATTCGACCCTGAGGCTGTGCCCGGCTCTTCGGGAACCCAGTCACAAGGGAGCAGCCGCCCGGCAACCCCAAAATAATAAGCCCTTCCCTTTAATAAGCCCAAGGCCATATTTCATGGGTCAAAAAAATATAAGACCCTGGCGTATTTTCGGGGAAACACGGTAAGAAGCAGCAAATCGGGAAAAACATTTTCCAGTATATCGATCTCAGTCTAGACCAGCAATGACGAACCTTTTTTGGCTCGCATGCCATAAGTGGGGGGAGTGCAGGGGGGTCGTGTGCAGGCGTGCCGCACCCAAATGCAATGTGCGAACCCCCAGTGTGTATGCGCACACTACTGGCGCCCAACCATTTTTGCATGCTTTTTCCGCCCTCCCCAGGCTTCAGAGGTTTTATAGGAGCATGGGGAGGGTGAAAACAGCCTACCCGTGCCCCCGAAAGCCCTCTGGAGGCTTCAGGGACCTTAAGGAGGCTTCCCTGAAGTCAAAATGACCCTCCAAGCAAAGGCTCGGAGGGTCGTTTTAAGCATTCCGAAGGCTTCAGGGACCTTCAAGAGCCTCGCGTGCCTGACAAACGGCTCCGCGTGCCACCTGTGGCACGTTTGCCATAGTTTCGCCTGGAGAGAAGCAGTGGTGAAATCTAAATTTTTTCCCTATTGGTTTTGTGGGTGTGGCTTGGTAGGCGTGGCTTGGTCAGCATGGTCATGTGACTGATAGAGCTCAAAAACCAACTTTCACATTTCACACACACTTCAGACACAAAAGCCACACAACTGACTCACACACAATGGAAAAGCAGCTGGATTTCACACAAAATGGCCCCTGTAACAAGCAGGAACCTCACAGCGAGCTCAAAAACAAACTATCATGCTTTACACAAAAATAACACAAAAGCTACACAACTGACTTGCACAGAATGCAAAAGCAGCTGAACTTCACACAAAATGGCCCCTGCAAGAAGCAGAAACCTCACAGAGAGCTCAAAAACCAACTATCATACTTTAACAAAATTAACACCAAAGCTACACAAGTGTCTCTTACACAACTGACTCCCACACAATGCAGAAGCAGCTGGACTTCACACAAAATGGCCCTGCAACAAGTGGGAACCTCGCAGAGTCATGGTTAGGGCTAATAGGTAGCAAAAAGTGCTTTAAAAAAAGGGGAGGAAGGTTTGACATCCCCCAGCACAGCTTATTGTCACAGCTGATATTTGGAACATGTTTTCTTTATTTTTAAAGCATTTTTTTACTACGAGTTGGACAAATAGGTAGGAAAAAATGCTTTTAAAAAAGTAAAAGAAAGGTTCATCAGCTGTGACAGTCATCTGTGCCGTGTGATAAGGGGAACCTTTTTTTTTTTTTTACTTTTGAAAAACATTTTTTAGTGCCGGTTCTAGCGAACTGGGCAGAACAGGTAGCATTTCACCCCTGGAGAGAAGCTTTCCTTTACACAATTTAAAATGGCTATGGAGACAGTCCTTTTTCATAAAGCCATTAGAACAGTGAGTTTATCATGACCAAAGTTACTGTTCATTTAGGTATTTGGGTTGCTTTCTCTGATATGTCTTTACTTGTGATGTGCTCATGATTTATTATATACAGCAAGCTACCTAGAATCATTAGATGAAATGGCAGATGGATGGATAGGTAAAGGTAAAGGTTCCCCTCGCACATATGTGCTAGATGTGCCTGACTCTAGGGGGCGATGCTCATCTCCATTTCAAAGCTGAAGAGACAGTGCTGTCCGAAGATGTCTCCATAGTCATGTGGCTGGCATGACTAAACACCGAAAGTGCACGGAATGCTGTTACCTTCCTATCAAAGGTGGTTCCTATTTTTCTACTTGCATTTTTACATGCTTTTGAACTGTTAGGTTGGCAGAAGCTGGGACAAGTAACGGTAGCTCACTCCATTAAGCGGCACTAGGGACAAGATGACTCAGTGGCTAAGATGCTGAGCTTGTCGATCAGAAAATTTGGCAGTTCAGATGGACAGACAGATGATTAAAGAAATATTAATCTCACTTCCATTTTTAGGATTTTATCTTACCCAATCATAGAGACTTCTTAAAATTATTTATTCTATTTACCACAGACTATCTATCCTATCTTTCCTTTAAAAATCAACTAAACAACACACAAACAAGCATAAATGATAGTAATTAACACAGTGATACATTAACAGAAATACCGAAAAAGTGCAGAAAAGGGTCAAAGAAAGAGAAACAATAATATATTTAGAGAGAAGACCAACTATTTGTAGACATGGTTGAAGAGACCATTTGTTGTGATCTAACTGACTATAGAGCAAATAATAGACAAATGTATAAGAATATTTCCTTGTATAGGTCAAGAAGAAAGTATTTATAGGTGGATTTTTTAAAGACTACTTATCTGAGATTCATGTACTAAGACATACTTAAAAATAGATAGACTGGCACAGTATGGTCATGCATATATCCAACTTCACAACAGCTTGAAAGGCTGTTGGAAGGTAACAGTAATCTTACTTTGATTCACAATTTATTCTACATATATTTTATTGTAAATTTTTACCTGTCAGGCACAAATAACAAGATTCACGCATGTAGAGTTCTTTATTATATGGTACTTTTCCTGTTATACAAGAATCTTCCCAGACTGCTTGCCTTGTGTTGGGAACAGATAGATTAGGTTCTATGGAGCTTGGGGTGGGGTCAGTTCTAGATCTCTTGCAGCTGCACAATGATTCAGGGCTAATCCCCCACTTGAGTCCTCCTTCTTGATGGCTGGGTGTTTCACAACATATCTTTTTTTTTCTTTTTTAGTGATGGATGGCATAAAAGGATGCTTCCTTTAAATGATTAATTTAGTATTCAAAATTACCAAGGATATGTTAAGGAATGCAGGATCATTATTGGATAATGGCACTACTAGAAAAGCTTTGGAGAGTTGTGTGATTTGTAAGAGTCATTCCATTTTAATGAAACATTGCTCAGATTCTGCTGGTAAAGAGCAGCTCTTTCGCCAGTGACTGTTAGCAATGTGATGTTCTGGGAACCAAAAAGGTAGCTAGGACACACAGATTGCCTATTGCTATTCTAAATCTTTTGTTGAATTGACTCATTACTGGTACAGTTAATACTGTGCAAAACTGTAAGAAATCATACATAGCTTACAGTGCCATGTTGTTATATACTGTCTTCCTACTCCCTCATGTTTCATACTAAATTGAACATGTCATAAATGTGCAATGTTTATTTTAGTGAACATCGTACTGTAGACATTCTGAAATGTGTTGATGTTAATTAAGCTTTTCTCTATCCCTTTCGTGACCAAGCTGTGGTTCTGCGGAAAAGATTACACAGGCAGTGGTCCCAGTCTGGATTAGCGCCCATGCTGTTTAGAAAAAACAAAACAGACAATGAGCTCAGTTTCTGCCATAAAAAAATAAATATGCAATTTGACCTTGACAGATGAGTAGATTGGAATAAACTGCTAGAATGGTAAATAACAATAATAACAATCATCATCATCATCATCATCATCATCATCATCATCATCATCATCAAATGCCATTAAGGCCAAAATCGAAAAATCCTCTGATGATGCCAAATGCAGACTCTGCAAAGAAGTTGATGAAACTGTTGACCACATACTCAGCTGCTGTAAAAAAATCACACAGACTGACTATAAAATGCGGCACAATTCAGTGGCACAAATGATCCACTGGAATTTGTGCAAAAATTATAATATTCAAACTTTACTTTTACTTTACTTTTATTTGCGCTTATAGACCGCCCCTTCTCCCAAAAGGGACTCGGGGCGGTGTACAGTCCATACAAAAAATATATCACATGAATAATTAAATAATTAAATTGTTAAATTGTTAATAGATAAATATGGAGGAGGTTAAAAAGAACTGTGCAACTAAGTAAAGTATCTAAAATAAAATTTTAAAAAACCCCTAAAAAATATCCCATAAATGTAATTTTAAAAACAGTTCCCCTAAAATACCAGTTAAAAAATCTATCTGCCAGGAGGTAGAAGTTATGAATGTGCCAGGCCAGCTAAACAACAACAAACTGGTGGGAACATAAGCCTGAAAAAGTCACCGAAAATCAGATGGTCAAGATCCTGTGGGATTTTCGTATACAAACAGACAAAATACTAGCGCATAACAAGACATCACACTGGTTGAGAAAAATAAGGTTACAATCATAGACATCGCAATACCAGGTGATAGCAGGGTCGACGAGAAGGAACATGAAAAAATCACGAAATACCAGGACCTAAAAATTGAAATTCAACGATTATGGCACAAACCAGCAGTGGTAATTCCAGTGGTAATCGGCACACTGGATGCTATTCCAAAAGTACTGGAATTACATTTAAAACAGTTAAAACTTGACAAAATCACCATCAGTCAAATGCAAAAAGCTGCACTGCTTGGATCTGCACGTATATTACGAAAATATGTTACGATGTCCCAGGCCCCTGGGTGGGGCCCGACTAGTAATCAATGCCAAATCTGGTGAAACAACTGGCCGCTGTGATACAATTCTGTTGATGCAATAATAATAATAATGATAATGATAATGATAATGATAAGAAGAAGAAGAAGAAGAAGAAGAAGAAGAAGAAGAAGAAGAAGAAGAAGAAGAAGAAGAAGAAGAAGAAGAAGAAGAAGAAGAAGAAGAAGATATTTTAGAAATCAGTTTGCCACAGCCTAATGGAAATTAAATTAAAATGCAAATCATGCCTTATATAAAACTGAACAAATACATGTGTTAGTTTATGACAACAAAATTGCATTGGGAACTTAATTATTTTGTAAAAATAAATATATACATATATACATAAATACCCATTACCACTATTTCTTTTTTGAGATAGACAATGTTATACAGACTGTACAGGATGATTAAAAAGTAATAAGCGACAAGAAATTGAAGACATGAAAAATAAAAGGATATCTTACTGAAATTAGTTTGCACCACTATTATTCATTTTATTTTTTTGTACCTTTCCATCCTTGCATACTGACTATCCTCACATCCTGCAGGTCCAAACAACCCTTCATATGTTTTTTTCCCCTTCTGCTTCCTGTTGAACTTTCACTCGTCCTTCATTTTTTTCTAATTCACTATGACCAAACCATCTTAAGCTACTACTTTCATATTGGTAACTCACTTTTGTTTTCAATCTGCATGCATTCAGCATTCATCCATTTGTGATCATATCTCTTTATTTACCAAACATAGTTCTAAAATACCTTTTTCCCACTACATTCAACATAATGCTCCTATTTCCATACATCTCTCTAAAATATATCTACCAGCATTTTTCTTCTTCAGTTTCATAACAGATAATTTCATCACTTGTGTTTCATTCATTCTGTTGGCGATGTACAGTTTAGCCTCTTCACCCACAATTTTGTATCTTTCCTGACATACCCAATTTTTGCTATCATATAACAAAGAGGCAAAAGCTCATTGTTATGCATTACAATTTTTTGCTTCTTTCTACAAACATTCATTCCTCATTACAGACCGGATGTAACTTGAATTTGCATTTCTTACATTTTCCAATTTTAGTGAATTTTTAGCAGAGGTATAGAAAGTCATCTACCTACTGTAGTTTTTTTTACCATTTTTGTATAACTTGCAATCATACACTCTATTTTTGCTGTGAAACACCAATTACCTTTGGTTTTGATATATTAAATTTCAGTCCTGTATTTCTCACTGTCCCCTTCATGGATTACTGCCTTGTTGTGGCAAAGGGGCTTTCATAGCTCAATGAAGCTATGAGTTATGCTGTGCGGGGACCACCTAAGACGGACAGGTCATAGCAGTGGGCACTGACAAAATGTGGTCCACTGGAGAAGGAAATGGCAACCCACTCCCATATCTTTGCCGTGAAAACTCCATGGACAATGGTTGTGATGGGTCAGACACAACATTGCAACTAACAACAACATTTTTTGCTGCATTAGAGCCAGTCAGTGTAGTGGTTAAAGATATTAACTGAGAGATCATGACTTCTAAACATGGCTTAGGCATGAAGCTAACTAGCTCATTTTGGACCAGTTTCTCTTTCTCGGTATTTTTTCAACCATTTGTGAAAAAGTTACCAAGAAAACTGTAGGATTTTTTTCAAGTAGTTGCTAAGAGTCAAGATTGACCCTAAAGCATACATGTTCGTGGTTTGATATATACCTACTCCATTGCATCCTATAAACTGGGTCAAGCAAAATGGGTGTGCCGCAGATTTTATCAGCAAAAGAATATCGGCTGGTGGAGACCAGAAGGTGAACATTTTCTATAGTAGTTCCTGCTCTTTGGACCCTTTCAAGATCAGAATGGCCGCCACCCTGTTAGTCTTTTGTAAGACTTTAAAAACATGGCTATGTTCCTATGCCTGAGGCATAGAATGGGACAAAGCTATATTGCTATGTTTACTGACTATATTGCTAGAAAGCCGAATATCTTCATCTTATTTATCTTGAATTGGATGTTTTCAAGTTTTAACTAGTTTTACTGTTTTATTGTTTTAAAATGTTTATTTTTATTTTAATTTTAAATCATAATACATTTTATGAACTATATATATTTATCCCTACCATCCCTTTATTAATGTCTCCATTTATTTGTATCCATTTCATGCATTCCTATTCATGTTGGTACTTATATCTGTTATATTATACATGCTTGACAAATAAATAAATAAAATTCTAAGCCATTGACTGAGATAGCCATAGAAATTGAACAAACAAATTTAGCAAACAATTTGAAAAAAATGCTGCCTACTTAACATTTTCTGCAAATAATTTGGATTATCAGCCAACAATATAGCATCATCTGTTTACAAAGGTATCCATGTACACACATTCTTATACAATACACCTCTAAATAACCAGAAATATTTTTATATTTATCCATAAATTTATCTATCCATTTATTTATCCATAAATACATTAAATATCAAACATTTACTGATTGACTGATGGTATTTTATTGCTCATTGTCACTTTTTTCCTTTCCAATATTATTATTTATAATAATATCAGGTGAGCCGAAAGACAGAAAAGGGAAGCAGTATGCTCCCTTCCATATTTGGGCATACCAGGGGTTGTGACTTAATACATACCTATTTCCCTGGCTTAGCTGATAAAGGAGGGGAGCCTGTGGCTTAGTGGCTAACACATCTGCCTGATATGTAATACAGTCCAGGTTCAATTCCCAGTAAGGGTATGGCTAGCTGATGAGAGCTAAATAGCTTGAAATAGATCTATACTAGACTCCCTTTATTCATTTATCAGCACAATATGTATGTGTGTGTGTGTGTGTGTGTGTGTGTTTCTTCATACACCAAACACGCCGAGACAAAGATACTGCACGATGATTTATTAACACACAGACCTTGGCAGCAATCCAGCACAGATGATACCTTGGCAGCAATCCAGCATAGACTAGACCTTGGCAGCAATCCAGCACAGACGACACCTTGGCAGTAATCCAGCCTGCCAAGATAAGACAAGGCCTGATAGCTTCTCCATTATTTTATTCAAAAATCTTCCATTATCACTATTGCACTGTTTACTGTAACAAAACATGCAAACATCACAAACCTATGAGAACCTACTTTCACTTCAGCCTAGATGTCATCAATTCTGACATATGTCATTGTTCATTCTTTAATTCCAGAATATATATCATATAAAAAGAAATACATTCAAAAGTACTTTCTTAATTCATTTTATTCATTAAGTCATACCCTTGTCATGTATTCACCTTACATTCCATTTTGCAACCTGCATTTACTGCAGTCATCACCAGATGGCCCATATATTTTATTCTGTTGGTTATAATGGCTTTAGTCAACCAATGCATTAGTTTGCTTGTTTGTTGTAAAGCTATACACTAGTTTACCAACATTCATCCTATACGCCACTAGCAGCATTTATGATAATGCTGGTTAGTTTTGACACCTTTTGGCTCCTATCCCATAAGAACAACTAAATTCTGTTTTGGTCCAAGGATACTCATGCAATTCTATATAAGTTGGAGTTTTGCCAGAAGAATACTGTTACCTAAATCCCAGTGAGAATCCATAACTGTGTTTAAAAAAGAAATCCTTGACCTAGCATTTCCCCCCATCTCATCATGGAAAAAAACCTATAAATATATAACAGCTTAGAATAAAAGTAAAGATACAATACAGAAGTTAATTTTAACACACTGAAATAATGTTTAAAGTTCTTTAGTTGTGGTTCATATCACTTCAGTATTTATGTGAAAATGATGCATATTTTAATCACATTCCCAATACCAGTACTGTATACGCACATTATAATGATTATATCCATCTTGTTCAAATATATCCATGTAACTTTCATCATTTGTTAGTGTTACTTTGCAAGTTAATTTACAATGATAAAGTATCACTTAAAAGGTCAAGGAACTGACTTAAAAATCTTTAGTAGATGGGAAAATACATTAAAAATATGCCCGAGGTCACCCTATTTACCAATTTTGAATAATACATTCACATCATTCATGAATTTCAATTTTTTTTTATTTAGGTAAAAAAATTTAAAAAATGTTGCCCTAGGTATATTTGATTTAATATGAGGAACTGAGTATAGCAGTGAAAAAACAGCCAAATAAATCCTATCTCACAACAAGCATGAATTGGTTTAATTTAAAAGTTGCAATGAACAGAAGAAAATAAATTATGCTATAATCACATTTTTAGAGACGGTCACAAGGTCAGATGTCAAAAAATTGGCAAATAAATTCAGAATGCTCTCAGAAATGGAAGCTAGATAAATACTAAGGAACTGTCAATAAAAATGATAGGGTGGGATTTATATAATCCCACACAAATAAATATAAAAAACTAATCTGCAAATAAATATATATTTGTTACAAATCAAAACCAGAGTTAAGGCAAAAAATTTCAGGAGGCTGTAGAGTGAGAAAAATAGATAAATGGCTAATAATATTTAGTGATGCTTCTGATATATCTGCAATTGGGAGATTATAGTAGTAGGATTACAGAGAGTTCTTTTTTTTTTAGACATGACTTTCTGCCTTAATAGAAATGCTTTTTAATAGAAAAGTAGACTTGCAATATTAAATAGTATTCTGGGGCAAAAGTTAGTTTTGCCTCCTGGTCCCTTGGACATAATAAGCATTTATATTTGCAAGCCCAACGATCAAACAAGTATATCTGGTAGAACCTAGAAAAAAGAACTTCTTTATGATGTTTTCATCTCTTTGGAACATCATTCCTTCAGAGATAAGGTTGGTCCCACCTTGTTGCTTATTCACAAGGCCTTGAAGACATGGTTTTGGCAGAAGGTTTGATATTGAATATATTCAGAATGTGTGCTGACTGAGAAGCTTATCTGATTGTGTTGTTGCTGCTATGGGAATATGGGGTTTTTAGCTGTGGATTTTTAATGTTAACCTCTAGTCACTGCATTTGAATTGGGGGGGGGTATATAAATATGTTTAATAAATAAAGGAAAGCATGTGGAATTCTGTTAACACTGGGATTTATGTAAGCTTAATTTTAGCTTTACATTGCTTGTTATAATAAACAAAATAAACACATGGTATTGGTTTTTTTTTAACCATGCCAATTTTTATCACCCAATGTTAGAATTTGATAGAAAAAAAAAATAGCAGTAAAATATATTCATATCACCAGTACTTGAAGGCTGTTTACATTCCATATGTTTTCAGAACATTTCTTCATTTTGTACTCAGTTTCAGATGGTTTTCTTCTCAGTTTTGGATTAAAAGCTTAGGTCATTCTTAATGAAAACAGAGAAACACAATATGGTATAATTCTTTTAATATATATTATCCAGATGATTGTGTTTTGGACATAATGTAATTATTTTGCACCAGCTTATTGTTCTAAGTAAAAAAACAAATTTATATTGTGTTTTGGACATAATGTAATTATTTTGCACCAGCTTATTGTTCTAAGTAAAAAACAAATTTATATTCTTATTGATTCAGATATGACATATAATTACTTTTTGCTATTTTTACTATATATTTATATCCGTCTAACAGAAGATGCAAATTTTCTCTGGTGATATAGTTAATCATTATCTAAAATCAATTCTGTGTTATCTGCCCTTTTAAGAAGCATGGCTGCTGAATTTTGCTTTTTTGCAGTTTATGCCTCCTATTTTGTTGTTGGGCTGAATCACTTTTTAGTACAGTTTCTTCAATTCTTATCTTTCCTTTGTATTACCGGTTATTATTTACATCTACACCAGTGGTTCTCAACCTGTGGTTTGGGATCCCTTTGGGGGGTCGAATGACCCTTTCACAGGAGTCCTGTAAGACCATTGAAAAACACATATTTTCGATGGTCTTAGGAACCGAGACACCAATTTTATGGTTGGGGGTCACCACAACATGAGAAACTGTATTAAAGGGTCGAGGCATTGGGAAGGTTGAGAACCACTGATCTACACTAATAGGAGTAGAACTGATTATATAGAAGAAAGAAAGTAATCCCAGCAGTGGTGGGTTCCTATGGTTTACTCCCGGTTCGCTGAGCATGCACACGCCAGACAGCACTGCAAGTGTGTGCACAATTGAACAAAAATTACTCAGAAAAAAAGGCAAACAGCTGAGAAGTGCATTTCAATCTGCCGTCCCAAATCAGCTGGGCTTCGGAAGCTGGAATAAAGTTAAGTATAAACCAGGGGCATGCAGGTGGGCCCACTTTTTTAAAAAACAGAGAACCAGTTCGCTCTTTGTTTGAAGGCAGCACTACCAGTTTGGAGAATCGGTCCAAACCGGTAAGAACCCACCACTGAATCCCAGTCTTATTTACACATCTAGCCCAAGATTGTTTGCTAACTGAGAGAAAATCAAACTGTCACCACCTCTATTTTGTATCCAAAATGGACAAGAAGGTACATTTTATCATATCAATGTCAATAACGTAGCATGAAACTGCTTAGTAATAGTCTTGATAAGAATGGAAAGCTGGTTAAGTGATGAAGTAACATTTGTGTCCCTTAACAGCTTGTTCTGCTTTGATTTTATCACTTTCTGACATGTGAGCAATCAACAACACGATTCACATTTGCCGTTTTGGGCTTAAAATAATCCAGTTCTTGAAAAATCAGGTAAATGAAGGATAACATCAGTGAAGAAAGGGAGAAAAAGAAATATTAAGGCTAAAATATCATACAAATCTCTTTACTAAGATGGTTTCAGCAACATAGCTAGATTGCAACTTGAAAAATAGCTAGCCTATAGCTGGATAGAAAAATAGCTAATTTTATGTTCTGTTAAACACTTTTTCATATGTCCTGTTATGGTAAATATGCACTCTTCATCACTTTGTAACATATTTGATTTCACACTGTTCCAAGTAGTATTCATATTTCTTTCCATTTATTTTTTTCATGAAAAGTAATCAAATGTCTAATATAATTTTATACTGACAAATTTTAAAAGATATAAGACAAAGGCAATAAAGCACCTAAGATCAAATTACCTGCAGGTGAATGCACCCCATGTGCATTTCAAGGAATAAAAGCAGATATGTTGGTCTTTGACCTTCTAGCAAATAAGAGAAAGCTGTCGTAGTCTCATAAGAAAATATATGGATCTTGGAATTTTTTTTAATCCTGCTATTTTATATCTGTGGGAAGTGATGTAAAGGTGGGAATGAGAATACAAATATTTTTGTAAATACCGTATTTATCGGCGTATAACACGCACAGGCGTATAACACGCACCTTCATTTTAAGAAGGAAATTTCAAGAAAAAAATTTAAATTTCAAATAAAGAACTTTGAAGCAAAATAAGGGTAGCTCAGAACTTTTTTTATTAATATTATTACCACTTATAAGGTAAATAATGTAAAAGGACAGTAAAAGCAACTATGAACACTGCTGCTTTCACTGCTACTATCTTCCACCCTCCCTTCCTCCTTCCCTTCCTTCCTGCCTCCCTTCCAGTTCCCTCCTTCCTCTTTCCTCCTGCCTGCCTGCCTTCTTTCCCTCCTGCTTATCTATGCTTCCTTCCTTCCTTGCACCTCCCTCCCTTCTGCCTGCCTGCCTTCTTTCCTCTTTCCCTATCCTCCTATCCTTCCTTTCTCCCTCCCTCCTTCCCTGCCTCCCTTCCAGTTCCATCCTTCCCTCCTTCCTTCTGCCTCCTTCCTGCCTACTTGCCTTCTTTCCTCTTTCCCTCCAGCGTGTCTGCTTTTCTTTCCTTCCTTCCACCTCCCTTCTGCCCTCCTGCTTTCTTTCCTCTTTCCCTCTTGCTTGTCTATCCTTACTCCCTCCTCCCCTCCTTCCCTTCCTTCCTGCCTCCCTTCCAGTTCCATCCTTCCCTTCCTTCTGCCTTCCTGCCTTCTTTCTTCTCTCTCCTGCTTGCTGCTTTTCCTGTGTGTGCGCGCGCGCGAAAAAGAGGTTGTGGGAGAGAAATTTGAAAGGTCTTCTGCTTTCGGAACTCGGAAATACCCCCCCACACTCCCCTTTTTCTCCAGCGAGCACGGAACTTGACGGAGGCAAAGTGTGTGCGCGTGCACGAAAAGGAGGTGGTGGGAGAGAAATTTGAAAGGTCTTCTGCTTTCGGAACTCGGAAATACCCCCACACACACTCCCCTTTTCCTCCAGCGAGCACGGAGCTTGACGGAGGCGAAGTGTGTGCGCGCGCGCAAAAAGGAGGTGGTGGGAGAGAAATTTGAAAGGTCTTCTGCTTTCGGAACTCGGAAATACCCCCCCACACTCCCCTTTTTCTCCAGCGAGCACGGAACTTGACGGAGGCAAAGTGTGTGCGCGTGCACGAAAAGGAGGTGGTGGGAGAGAAATTTGAAAGGTCTTCTGCTTTCGGAACTCGGAAATACCCCCACACACACTCCCCTTTTCCTCCAGCGAGCACGGAGCTTGACGGAGGCGAAATGTGAGCGCGCGTGCGAAAAAGAGGTGGTGGGAGAGAAATTTGAAAGGTCTTCTGCTTTCGGAACTCGGAAATAACCCCCCTCCCCTTTTTCTCCAGCGAGCACGGAACTTGACGGAGGCAAAGTGTGTGCGCGTGCACGAAAAGGAGGTGGTGGGAGAGAAATTTGAAAGGTCTTCTGCTTTCGGAACTCGGAAATACCCCCACACACACTCCCCTTTTCCTCCAGCGAGCACGGAGCTTGACGGAGGCGAAATGTGAGCGCGCGTGCGAAAAAGAGGTGGTGGGAGAGAAATTTGAAAGGTCTTCTGCTTTCGGAACTCGGAAATAACCCCCCTCCCCTTTTCCTCCAGCGAGCACGGAGCTTGACGGAGGCGAAGTGTGAGCGCGCGTGCGAAAAAGAGGTGGTGGGAGAGAAATTTGAAAGGTCTTCTGCTTGCCGTGGGCGGGCCGCATTTACATAGAGCAGGGAGGGCTGTTAAAGGGCCATATTAAACCGCCCCCCGGGCCGCAAATGGCCCGCGGACCGGACTTTGGACATACCTGGTGTATACGGTACTTGTTAATACTGTAAAAACATGGCTTCTTTACATTATATCGGTGTATAACACGCATACATTATTTGCCCCCTATTTTTCGGGGGGAAAAGTGTGTGTTATACGCCGATAAATACGGTAAACCATTTCCATCATACCACTCATATATGGCACCAAAATGACTAGGTTTCATTGATGTGACTTAGGACTGTGGTTTAATACTTTATTGTAGAGAAGACTTAATAGATAGAAAGGGAGGCTTATGGAGGCAGACCTTTTCTTTCTTTCTTTCTTTCTTTCTTTCTTTCTTTCTTTCTTTCTTTCTTTCTTTCTTTCTTTCTTCCTTCCTTCCTTCCTTCCTTCCTTCCTTCCTTCCTTCCTTCTTTTTTGCAAATCAGACAAAAAAAAGAACAAGAAAAAACATGACACCAAAAATCCAACTATTTTCCCCTTAATTTAGATAGCACTATGTCCTCTTTGATTAAACTGAATTTTTATCCTTAAAATAATAGTCAAACATTGGGGGAAAACATGGGATTATGTATATTTTAAAAACATTTTAATATTTTTGCTATCTAAAATCGTTCTTCACAATAACGTGTCAGTTATTTCTGCTATTGCCTCTTAATTATTTAATAGTGCATATAATTACAGGTTACAACAGGTCATCTGTTAACAAGAAATGATTCTGAAAGGACTTCTACTTTTCTTGTGGAAATCTCTGTTCTTCTGATGAATGATTTCTGCTTCTAATGAATAATAATGAGCAGGAGTTCTCAGGTTCATAAAGAAATACAGAGGAGAATGCACATATCACAAGATGTGCTTACTGACAAGGGAAAATTAATGTTGTTGTTCTTCTCTTGTTGTTATTTGTACCAAGATTCGGGTCCTTGCCCAATTATATATCTTCACGAACAGTAAAGTTGCTCTGCTTGGAAACCTTTGTGAGCTATCATTAAAGATGTCATGTACAATTATTCTTCCAGTGTTTCCAGATAACTCATATGATAACAAATTTAAAAATTGTTATGGTACTCATTTTCTCTCAGCCCTTGGAAAGAGACAATATCAAATCACTTCTGAAAATCTTGCCAAGAAAACTGTAGGAGCTTGTCCAAGCAATCTATAAGAATTGAGCATGATTTGAAAAGAAAAAAAGAAAAAGACAAATACAAATACATGGCTCCCTACAGCTGTTGTTGAGTTACATTTTAATTCTCATCTTTTTATAATCTCTTGTTGAATCATCAAACCATAAATCAAAAATCATTTTAATTTTAATGTAATATATATTCATACACAAATACACATATAGTATTATATTATATTAGAGCATGTCAAAATTTTCAACCTTAAATTTCCAAATAGCAGGGATGCTCAAAAGTTGTGACATGCCTTTGGGATTATAAATATATTTTGATTACTTTAATATAATTTACATGTGCTTTGTAAATAACTACATAAATATCCTAACTTTTCAGATCAATCAGTCCCCTGGAAACAATTCAGATCAGCAATTCCCCATTACCATCAAAAGATAATGTTATTCTGTGTACAGTGAGATGGGTGGAAAATATTTTCATGATTTCACTCCAGAGAAAGGTCCCAAAACAGGAAAACCTGGTCAAGTGATTGCAGATAATCTGGTATATTTCATCCAGAAGAAAGGCATTGACAAAAGCTTGAAGGCCATTGGAGGAGATTTTACAAATGTTAATATTGGCTGTGAAGATAGGGCCATTGGGTAGAGGTCAAGCCAGAGGATCGACTCTGCTGGACCTTATTGACTCATCCGAAGGTATATATGAACCCCTTTGACATTCAAACTGAACACAGCAGAAATAAAGAAGCTCATTGACAAACCCATGCAAGTATCACAGTGATCTGTCATGGTCAATCAATAGAAAGATATGTGAAACAGTCACAGAGGCAGGAAGCAGAGTGTGTGTGTGTGTGTGTGTGTGTGTGTGTTTGTGTGTATGAGAAACATGAGGGTTATATCAAAGGCCAAGTCGGGGGCTGATGTCAAAGAACAAATCAAAACAAGACTTGATGAAACTCACTTAAAAATTTTTTGATAATTGCTTTCTGATGTTAGTTTATGATTTCATAGATTATTTTTTGCTTAGATAGATAAGATTTATGCAGAAAAAATCTTTAATGTTTGTAGCACAAGGTGTAATTTTGAAAGGATAAAGTTAAAAGTGTTTATGGGGTATATGATCAGACAGGGATTTACCATACCAAGCTAAATATTGCGCAATTGCAAAATTAAAAGCAGATTTGAATTCTTGGTGTAAAAACACATACTTTAGAACCCCACACTGAAAGAATTGCAAAACTTAACTTTCACCCCATTAAATGATACACCCTAATGTTATAGTCTTTTATGATTTTAAGCCACCCAGAATTACCCTATGGTAAGATGGGTGGCCAATATATATATTATTATTATTATTATTATTATTATTATTATTATTATTATTATTATTATTATTATTATTATTATTATTATTATTGCATCAACAGAATTGTATCACAGCGGCCAGTTGTTTCACCGGATTTGGCATTGATTACTAGTCGGGCCCCACCCAGGGGCCTAGGACGTCGTAACGTATTTTCGTAATATACGTGCAGATCCAAGCAGTGCAGCTTTTTGCATTTGACTGATGGTGATTTTGTCAAGTTTTAACTGTTTTAAATGTAATTCCAGTGCTTTTGGAATAGCACCCAGTGTGCCGATTACCACTGGAATTACCACTGCTGGTTTGTGCCATAATCGTTGGATTTCAATTTTTAAGTCCTGGTATTTCGCGACTTTTTCATGTTCCTTCTCCTCAACCCTGCTATTACCTGGTATTGCGATGTCTATGATTGTAACCTTCTTTTTCTCAACCAGTGTGATGTCTGGTGTATTATGCGCCAGTATTTTATCCGTTTGTATGCGAAAATCCCACAAGATCTTGACCATCTGACCCTCGACGACTTTTTCAGGCTTATGTTCCCACCAGTTTGTTGCTGTTTTTTTTTTATTATTATTATTATTATTATTATTATTATTATTATTATTATTATTATTATTATTAAATAATAATTATTATTCAATTGCTTTCAACAATTGAATCGGGATCCATCTTGGAAACAAATCAGTTAATGTACAGTGCAGCTGTAATAGTCACTAATGAACTAGGCATTAAAATAAAAGTACCTAATCACACAATGGAAAAAGCATCAAAGCCAAAGTGGAAAATCCGATTAGAACAAAAAGTCAAAAAATTAAGGGCAGATGCTAGCAACTTAAAGAACCTGCATGAGCAACGGCTTAAAAACAGAAAAATCATAGATCAGATAATCAGAAGAAATAGATTGGATACAAGAAACATCAATGAAGCTGTAGAGATTGTAAAACAGCAGATAACAGCAACAGCTAGAAAAATTGAAAGATATGAGGCACGAATCAACCAGTATAAACAAAATCAACAATTTCGATCAGACCAACGGTGTTTTTATCAAAGTCTTAATGTGAATGGTGGCACCAAAAGTCAAAAACCAGAAAAGCAGGCCACAGCTGAATTCTGGAAAGAATTGTGGGGAAATGCAAAGGACTACAATAAGGAAGCAAAGTGGATACATGACTTTGAGGAAAGCATTGGTAACAAACAAATGCAAGTATTAGAAATAACAACTGAGATGGTCAAAAATCGAGTAAAAAAAGTAAAGAATTGGACATCACCTGGAAATGACCAAGTACATGGTTTCTGGCTCAAATATCTGACCAGTTTACATGCAATGTTGGCCAGGCAACTGAATGAAATTTTACAAAATGGTCAAATTGATGAATGGTTGACAACTGGAAAAACATACTTGATTCAGAAAGATGCAACTAAAGGAACAATACCTGAAAACTACAGACCAATAACAGGCTTGCCAACAACCTTTAAATTACTCACAGGCATTATTGCAGATAACATTATGGATTATTTGGAAACAAACAACATCTTGCCAGTAGAGCAAAAAGGCAACAAAAGAAGGAGTAGGGGCACAAAAGATCAGCTCCTAATTGATGAAATGATATTAGAAAATTGTAAGAAAAGAAAAACGAACTTGAATATGGTCTGGATTGATTATAAAAAAGCATTCGACTCATTGCCACATAGTTGGATCATAAAATGCTTAGAAACAACTGGTATTAGTAAAAATATTACATCCTTCACTGAAAAGGCGATGAAACAATGGAGAACTGAGTTGGCAGTAGGGAATGAGAACTACGGAATGGTCAATATCAAGCGAGGAATTTTCCAGGGTGATTCACTTTCACCTCTTCTCTTCATCATTGCGATGATCCCACTATCAGTAATCTTAAAAAAAATGAAATTAGGCTACCAAACAGCCAAAGAAGCTGAAAAAAATTCACATTTATTATATATGGATGATTTGAAACTCTATGGAAAGTCAGAAATAGAAATCCAATCATTGACAAACACAGTCCGAGTATTCAGCAACGATATTTCAATGCAGTTTGGCATGAAAAATGCGCCACTGTATCCATAAAAAGGGGCAAAATCACTACGTGTGAGGGAATTGAAATGCCCAATGGCCAACTAATTAAATGCAATGAAAATGAAGCCTACAAATACTTAGGCATTTTGCAGTTGGATAACATCAAACATGGAGAAGTAAAAACTATTGTCAGGAGAGAGTACACCAACAGAGTTAGGAAAATTTTGAAATCTAAATTAAATGGTGGAAATACAATCAAGGCCATAAATACCTGGGCAATACCAGTTATAAGATACACAGCTGGTATAGTTAACTGGACACAAACTGATTTGGACATTTTGGACCGAAAAACCAGGAAACTAATGGCAATGCACTACAGTTTACATCCACGTGGTGACACTGATAGACTATACCTACCCCGAAAATCAGGTGGAAGAGGATTATTACAAGTGAAGCAAATAGTTGAAGAAGAAAAACATGCACTGGCTGATTATTTAAAAGAAAGTCAAGAACATCTATTAATCGAAGTAAAGAACAAAAATCTATTGAAGGCCCAACAGACGAAACAAGAATACAAAAAAGATGTGATAAAATTAAGAATGGAGAGTTGGCAGAACAAAGCATTGCATGGCCAATTTCTGGAAAAAATAAAAGATAAAGTGGACAGTGAAAAAACTTGGTTATGGTTAACAGCAGGTACATTAAAGAAAGAAACAGGGTCACTAATCCTGGCTGCGCAAGAACAAGCTATCCGAACAAATGCCATTAAGGCCAAAATCGAAAAATCCTCTGATGATGCCAAATGCAGACTCTGCAAAGAAGTTGATGAAACTGTTGACCACATACTCAGCTGCTGTAAAAAAATCGCGCAGACTGACTATAAATTGCGACACAATTCAGTAGCAAAAATGATCCACGGGAATTTGTGCAAAAATTATAATATTAAAACAGCAGCAAACTGGTGGGAACATAAGCCTGAAAAAGTCGTCAAGAGTCAGATGATCAAGATCTTGTGGGATTTTCGCATACAAACAGATAAAATACTGGTGCATAATACACCAGACATCACACTGGTTGAGAAAAATAAGGTTACAATCATAGACATCGCAATACCAGGTGATAGCAGGGTCGCCGAGAAGGAATATGAAAAAATTGCGAAATACCAGGACTTAAAAATCAAAATCCAACAATTATGGCACAAACCAGCAGTGGTAATTCCAGTGGTAATCGGCACACTGGGTGCTATTCCAAAAGCACTGGAATTACATTTAAAACAGTTAAAACTTGACAAAATCACCATCAGTCAAATGCAAAAGGCCGCACTGCTTGGATCTGCACACATATTACGGAAATACGTTACGACGTCCTAGGCCCCTGGGTGGGGCCCGACTAGTAATTAATGCCAAATCCGGCGAAACAACTGGCCGCTGTGATACACTTCTGTTGATGCAATAATAATAATAATAATAATAATAATAATAATAATAATAATAATAATAATAATAATGTATTGAAATTATCTGACATAACTCTTTTCTATCTTTATATCCATCAATCATAAATAGAAAGGTTCTCTGTATCAATGTGTATCGTTAAATCCAATATTTTAAGCATGTCCATCATATCCATCAAGCAATATTTTAAGCATGTTTTTCATGTCCATCAAGCATAGTAGAATGTCCTCTCATATTTTCACATTTCCAATATGTACCTGAAATGCCTTTATAATTCTTGATAATTCATGTGGCATCATGTACAAAAATACATTATTTTATAAAAATTATTGAAATATCCCAAACTTCTAATTGGTGCATAATGATCTGCAAGTGGTTCTGATCCTTTTAAATGTGGAACTTTGGTGGAACTGCAACTCCATCTGCTTGGACCAGTTTCTCAGTCTCTTTATTGCTGCTAGAACAGCTGAAGTATTTTTAGATGAAAGTAAGCTATATTCAACACATACTGTCATAGTTAACATTCTGAATAATATTTTCCAGTATCTTCTTCATGGCCCAAATGTAATCCTGCACTGCCTGGAGGGGCCTGCAACTAGGTCACTTCAACAACCCCTGTATAGAGAACCCTTGGGCAGAGAGACTGGGAGATGATTAATGAATTGTTAGCCAGAAAAACACAGTGCATACCAAAGAAGAAGAAAACTTGTTTATAATTATATACTCTGTTAGATCGGGCAATGAGAAGGCAGACAATGGCTTAACGCAACAACAGCTCTTTATTCAGAGAGACAAGTATGTACAATCCAGCAACTGTTTGGTCTGACAGCAACCCTTTTATAGGGAGCTGTCAGACCTCTTAGCCAATCAGATTAAACCTCTGTTCCCACCGGAACAGAGGACCAGAGTGGAAACTCTGGTAGCTAGTGTTGATATCTAACATACTCCTATCTCTTAAACTGTAATAAACTTGGCTATAAACAAAAACAGACTCTTTGACGCTTCAGTCATTCATATTACAGTAGTAATTCATATTATAATGACTACTGAGAAGAGCTATTTTAGCAGCATTTGACATGGCATTTACTCTTGCTCTGCCCCTAACAGACAGTTCAGCTTCAGATGATATTTGGGCAGTTTCTTCCCTTTTACAGTATCTAGCTCTCCCCCCCCCCCCACCTCCTTCCAGGCATTTCAGTAACCTGGTTCAAGGCCAGGTTGCAATGAAGAATGGCAGAGTTTTTACAAGCCCAAATACAGAAGTTTAGCCACAGTTTTGTTTGCCTTCAGCTTTCTGTCTGCCATTGGCTTGCATCCATCATCACCCTCAACTCCCCTCCTTACCCTGTCACTGCAGCCTTTAAGCTTAGCAGACACCAAGACTGAACTTTCTGAATGCCGCAACTAAAGCTTATTCTCAAGGAGCTGGAGTTTCCCCTCCATTACCAGTCAGGATAAAGGCTAAATAGAATGTAATTTTAATATAATTAAATCTTGTTGTGGCCTCATTTATTGTATAAGCCATGTATTTCACTTTCTTTGCTTGATTTTTTTTAAAATTATTACTAATGTTTTATATCATAAAAAAGCTAATACAAATAAAAATAACCATAAAAGCAATAGCCACATTCAGTCTTCAAAAGTTCTTTAAAACAGAGAATTCTTGGGTGGCCAATAATGAAAGTATTTTTTTTTTCAAAATTAAGAGGGAAGCATGGAGATTGCAACAGGAAAAAAAGGTTTCCGAGGGCCACTTATTCATTTTTTCCTCCTATCCATATTCATTTTAATATATTATATTATTTATTATTATTTTATTTTGATTTATTTTATTATTTTATGTATATTATTTTATATTATTAAACTTCTATGCTGCCCACGTTGCCATCCTGCAAGAAATTGGGCACAAATCACATAAAGTTTTATAGCTTAAGCCAATAGTTTGAACTACACCTGGAAAATACACCTTGGTAACTGATTCGCATAAGTATAATTATCTTGGTTCTTTCTCTTATTAGTAATCATCATCGTTGTTGTCAATTATTCAGTCGCATCTGACCCTTGACCACTGTATGAACCAGCACTTTCCATGCCCCTCTGTCTCTCTTTCAGATCTGCCATAGTCATCTCAGTGTCATCATTTATAGTGTCCAGCCAGCAGATGCCAAGGCAACTACTTCTTATTTAGCCCTGGTCATTCCAGCATCATTGAATTTTTGAGTAAATCTGTTAGATTGGGTAATGGATAGGCAGACACAGGCTAACAGTAACAACAGTTCTTTATTAAGTACAACAAGTGAGAACAATCCAGCAAAAGTCTGAGTCTGACAGCAGCCCTTTTATAGGGAGCTGTCAGACTCTTCGACCAATAGAATCAAACCTCTGTTCCCGCCGATACAGAGAACCTTAGTGGAAACCATAGTTGCTATTGTAGATATATAACAAAATCTTTATCATTAACCATTTTTCCTTGTTTCATTTAAATCATTGCAAGTAAAGGATTTGAAGAGTCTTTCTTGGAAGCAGATGCAGCCAATTTCTATTCTCAAATTTATCTCTCTCTCTTTTTCTATAGGTTTGCTTTTCCTTCTGTTATAAATTTTGGTTTTTGCTAATGTATGTCTGAAATGCATGTAAAAGACATGTTATTTCTTTTCAAAAGCTCACAAAACCTTAAATGATTATAACATAGTTTAATGATATATTGATAAGCCACCATGCATGAGACTGGCAATTAATATGTACATTGCAAGTTACTTCAATACTACAGCACACTGCAAATAATAATTTAAAAATGTAGAATGAGGGCAAATGTTTGCCTTGTGAATCCCTGCATACACATTTGTCATTGTATATACTTAGACATTTTTGAATAAATGATATTTGTGACAAGCAGCTGTATATAAAATGTACTGCATGTCTTTAAGTCAAGGGCAGTTTGAAAATCTGTTCTGCTGATGGCTTTTCAAGGATATATTTAAAACAAAATATTAAAGAAGCATATGAATATTCTATAATGGCCGTGTCTTGTAAACCATTAAAGTTAAGTATCAGTCATATTGGCATTCCAACTTTCACAAAAGAAGGTTAAAATGACATCTCATCATATTTACTGTCATAACACTTGTGTCATGCCCCATCAGAGCCTGAATCTGCAGGAAAAGATGAGCTGGAACTGGAGCAGACAGAGATCGAGGGGGTGGCTTTGTTAGAAAATAGGGAGGAACAGAGCCAGTCAGGCCAGGGCTTTTCAGGATTAGGACAGCTTGTAGGCAGGAAGGAACAGGGGAAGGATGACCAAGAGCGGTTAAGCAGTGAACATGAGAGACAGAGCTCATGCTATGAGTAAACACCATCCCTTCCTGATCCATGATCACAGAGAGTGAAGAGAAGGTGAGAATAGAGCAGACTGAGCATGGGAGGAGAGCACCCCCCACCCCTCTTCAGAAGGCACACCTGGGGACTGAGACTTAAGGAGATGCTGTAGAGAGGGACATTTGTTTGGAACAAACACTGAATTCCTGGATTGTTGAATTGCTGATGCTTGAACTTTCCTGGATTCCTTGCATTCTTTCTAGCTTTCTGGATTCCTTGCCATGCTCCCTTGCTTCTTGGACTCTTCAGCTTGTCCTGCTGGATTAATTGCTATGCAGCTGTGCTGTTCATAGTATTGTGCTGGGCTATTGCAGCAGAAGCTGCTTGAAGTGTGTGTGTGTGTGTGTGTGTGTTTGTCATCACGTTGCTCAGGGACTTACCATAAACCATGTTTATCAATTTAATATGTTTAACCATGTTTATGGTAAGGGAAATTTGGAACAATAAACTGTCAGCGGCATGTGTTATCTCTGTGCTGTGTCCTGGGTCATGACAACTTGTGTGGAATTAGTTGCTTTGTTAAATACACTGGAATGAATTTGTAAAATTCTTATGTAGCAGATCTAAATCACTTAGATCAGGGTGTCAAACTCATGTTGTCACGTTGTTGTTCCATAATGCATTGGAACTTTTTCCCTTAACTAAACGTTACATGAGTGTGGCCAATGCGCGATGCATCCAGCCTGATGTCCAGGATTTTTTCAGCCGTGACTTAGATTATTCAGAGTGTTTGTTTTTTTAAAGGTGCTCTTTTAAAACTACAATATTACACACATCACAAAGAAAGATTTTAGCTCAGTGGGCAGGTCAATCGATACATGGATTCACATATCTTTTTACATGATTTTTATTGAAACTTTTATAAAAGAAGTTAAATGCTAATATGAAGTACTATAAGGTAAGGAAGAAAAAAGAAATCAAAAAAGAAAAAGTTGAAGAAAAAAATAGAAAAATTCTTTTGAAATGAAGAAATTCATTTTACCAATTTAAAGTTCTATATTCACATGCCTACCTTTTTCTGCTTGAGCATGACTGAAGAAGAATATGAGTCTTATTTCCTTAATGTTTGGACCTAATAATGTAGAGATGCATACAAAATGAAGGCATTCAGCCACAAAGAATTCAACAGGTGTGCACAGGGGAAGGTGATAATTTCTTTGCACTGTATGACAAACATGGCAAGGCAAGAGTTGATTCCCATCTTTCCAGCTGTACTTTCATTAAAAAAGAAAAAGGAAAAATCGGTACTCACCTATGCAAAAATTAGCTTCAGAAGAAAATTTCCCATGGGTGCAAGTGGGAAGTCCTTTCTTACAAGCTGAAAAAGAATGTGAATTGCCTAAAATTTCAGTCTACTGTACAGCCAACAATTCACTTCCATTATGCAACTGTTGTACATGTTCCTCTATTGCCGCACATCTTTCTCAAGATTTCTTAAAACTACCAGAGCACATGACTTAAGTAAATGCTACTGTGTAATGGCTTTTGAACTTGTAATTTGCACTGTGCTGAGAAAGAATAGTGTTTTTCTGAAGCAATTATAAGCAATAATAAATATATTCCCAAACTTCTTTTAAATTACCAACTGGTAAAGGTGAGATGGAGAAAGAACATCAAAGCAATATTCCAGCAGCAGAAAACATGTTACGCTTCTAATGCATATTTTTTATTGTTTCATCAATTTATTATTTATTTCTCATCATAAGTTCAAATAAAAGCAATTTAAGCATGCAATTTTTATGCTTATATAAAAGACAAGACATTGCTTAGCTCTATGGAATGACCTCCCCCCGGATATTAGGAATACCTCTGACCTCCGCTCCTTTCGTGTAAAGCTGAAGACCCACCTATTTCAAGTAGCTGGCCTGGCTCAACTTTGATCCAACTATATCGCTCCTGACGGGTTTTTTTATTTGGGGTATTTTAATTGTATTAAATTATTTAGGGGTTTTTAAACATTGTGTTTTTAATTGTTTTTATTCATCAGCTCACCTCCTCCTTGTATATGTATATGTCTTGGTATACGTTTTTGTTATATGTATGTTTGTCTATATATTTATTTCCTATGTTTTATTGTACGCCGCCCCGAGTCCTTCGGGAGAGGGTGCGGCTAAGAAATAAATATTATTATTATTATTATTATTATTATTATTATTATTATTATTATTATTATTATTATTATTATTATTATTATGTATGTGGTAAGTGTGTGTGCGTGCTTTCTCTGCCTTGGAAAAATTAATTTTACATTAAGTTATATATCTTTCAAAAAATTGAGTATATATTTCCAAAAAGGAAGTCTTACACAGAAGCCTTGGTGAGTACATGTGGCAACTAACCGTATTTACCTCTAATATGAAGAGTATAAAACAGATTTCAAAAATGTGGTATACAAACACAAATTAATATAAAAGCTATATCAGAAGAATGAATATTTTAGGCTGAATTTTCCACTCTCTATAATGTTCATATTTTTCCATGTTAAAAATATGCATGTATTTGTAACTATTTTTCTGTTCTTAGAAAATGCATATATATGTTTAATTTTTTTTAAAAAAGTATACCCTTTTCCTAATGTATTCATTTTTTTAATTTAATAATATATTTATTTTTGTGTTCATTTGCTTTCATCTATATAGGTAGCTGAATTTGCCTGCTTATTAGTTGGGAAAACATAATCTAGGTCGGCACTTATTTTTTAAAATATCAAAATTACCTATTTATATGCAAATTGTTTTAGACTTTTTTTATTTACAGATTAAAAAGCCAAAATTTATATCTCAGGAAACAAATCAAAAATTTCCTTAGTTATCTTGGAATATTTCAAAAGTTAAATGGTTCTTAGCAACTGCATGCAAAGTTTTCTACCGTCAATCAGAAATTTAAAGAGCATGTATTTATCAGTATTTTTCTAACTTGCAGTAATATGTAGTATTTTGATCGCATGCAAATAGATTTCTTTAAAATTTTGTGCTTAGGCCTTTCACCTTCAGTCAGTTTTTTTTTACTTATGTAAGTTGGAAGTCTGTATAAAAGTGGAATTATTCCTTGATTTTGCAAGCCTCTATGTTGAAATTTCGGAGACTATGAAAGGAGTTAAAAAAATCAAATAGAAATTTAAGCAACAATGGCTTCCACTTATATAAACATGTGGAAAGACAAATACAAACATTTACCCAGAGGTAAGTTGCAAATGCTAGTGCTACCGGTTTGCTTGTGCTCGTGTGTGTGTGTGTGTGTGTGTGTGTGTGTGTGTGTGTACGATGCTTCTGCACATGCGCAGAAGCATCTGGGCAGGTGGGCGGAGTCTCCTGCTACCGCCACTATCAGTTTGCCCAATCTGGGCCAAACTGGAAGCAACCCACCTCTGCATTTATGTATGGTTTTTCAGGAGGTTTAAATAGTCATAAACATTGCAAATGATTTGAAATGCAAAGAACACAAAAGTTAGAAATTATGTACCTGTATACTTTTCCAATTAGCTATATTTCTCCCCCCGTCCCCTCCATTTTAATATTAGAATAGAATAGAATATAGTTGGAAAGGACCATGGAGGTCTTCTAGTCCAAACCCCTGTTTAGGCAGGAAACCCTACTCCACTTCAGACAAATGGTTATCCAACATCTTCTTAAAAACATCCAGCGTTGCAGCATTCACAACTTCTGGAGAAAAGTTATTCCACTGATTAATTGTTCTAAATGTCAGGACATTACTACTTAGTTCTAAGTTGCTTCTCTCCTTGATTAGTGTCCCCCCACTGCTTTTTGACCTGCCTTCTGGTCCTTTGGAGAATAGCTTGACTCCTTCTTCTTTGTGGCAGCCCCTGAGATATCAGAACACTGCTATCATGTCTCCTCTAGTCCTTCTTTTCATTAAACTAGACATACCCAGTTTCTGCAGCTGTTCTTCCTATGTTTTAGTCTCCAGTCCCCTAATCATCTTTGTTGCTCTTCTCTGCACTCTTTCTAGCATCTCCACATCTTTTTTTACATCGTGGCGACCAAAACTGAATGCAGTTTTCCAAGTGTGGCCTTACCAAGGCATTATAAAGTCATATTAACACTTAACTTTATTCATAAATAACAATAAGATAATACATTAGAGACCTTAGTATGAAGTTCAAAGTTATACGTGTTTTTATTTTACATCTTGCACTGTATTATCAATGTGGAGCATTAACTGCAAACTTAGGCAACTTTGTTCATTTATATTAGCATTATTCATATTTAACACAACATTATTGTTCCACTTTGAAAGTTTTAATTTACTGTAATCATCACAGTGCTAAAAGGTTCCAGTTTCTGTTGTATAACACTAATGTCCTTAGCTATTATTTGTATATCATAATATTATTTGTATTTTACAGTAAATCATTGGAGGGAAAAAAGACCCCCTTCCCTTGTAAAAAGTCAAGATTGTGACTACAACAATACAATCAAAGCCAAAGCCTAGCACAGTCTGTTGCATAATAGTGCAACAGACATAAACAAGATGTAAGATTTTTGTTGTGGCTGTTTTCTTAGGATATCCCCAAACATGCACAGATATCCTCAGGGGAAAAAAACCATGAAAAGAAACTTAAAATAAATGATTATAGCATATCTGACCTGAAAATAGCTAGTGAATACTACGCAAATAATGTTAAAGGCCTAAATTGTAAAGACTTGACTTAGAAACAAGTAATGTGTAATCTTCTATGAAAGTTTTTAGTTATCCTTTAAAAATAAAAAAGCATATTCAGAAAAAAATCTGTATCGTATGTTTTCAGTAGAAAACATGTATGTATGTATGTATGTATGTGTGTGTGTGTGTGTGTACACTATATATTTACACGCACACACACGTACCCCACATGAGTTTTTCAATTAATAACCACTGCAATTCACATTTTCCTTGGGGACTTTTTCAAGCAAGAATTTCTATAAGGTAACTTGCAACTAATGAGTCTAGAAGGACATAATCCTAAAGAGATTGTGACAAAACTTTTTTCAAAGAAGTAAGCCTTTGGAAATATGGATCTGCAAATTAGTCCTTAATTAATTTAAAGAGACAGAAAATGGAAGAGGATAAGTGGAAAATAATTTTCAGTAATGCTGTCTTCTCTTGAAAGTCACACCTGAACCTATACAATTGTGGTGTGGTGGGTTGTTGTTGTTTTTGTTTTGTTTTGTTTTGGTGCATGGAGAAAGATATTTTCATTTTATCAAAGCTTGTTAACATTTTAGAACTTTAATTTTTTAAAAAGTTCTTTATTTGGACTTTGAAGACACAGGTCAGAAAGAGTATTGACATTTTTGAATGTGGTGTTCCCCTGCCTCATCATATCAACATATCTTTATTTTTTCCATTTCATTAAAATCATGATTCAAATTGAATCTTATTTTTTTTAAAAAAAAGAAAAACTCATTGGAATGGTAGAATATATTTGTTATGGAATGAAAAAATGTCATTTCAAACCATGCATAAATTTGCATTCTTTCACAGCACAAGGTATTATACATGTAGGATTTCACTCACAAATATAAATAGAAATCATTCAATCAGTTGTCATAGTTGTTAGAAATGTGCTGCAATAGATGCATATGTTATACATATATTATTGAACTATAATCAATGACATTACAAATTCTTTCCTTAGGGGAAAAAAGCAATCATTTTTCTTGGATTTCTGAAAGGCCGAAGAATAATAGACTTTTTTTTTGCTTCAACTATTTTTAGTAGCTAAGAAAGTATTATTTATACAGTTTTGAACATAATAGAAGAATGGAATGAGATCCTGTTTTCTCCACAAAATCCTGGTAATGTAGAAAGTAAGTTCTACAACTGCCCCCAGGAGAAGTTCATGCTTGTGCTATAAGTCAAAAGAATTGTTTTTCTCAGGGCAATACTTTTTTCCTCTCTGTTTTTCTCAGGAAAACACATCAATAAAGTTGGCACACTCTTCTAGCTAGAATAAACAGTGACAATTTTTCATATAAAAAACTGATGATAAAATTTTAAAGGAGTGAAAGCTCTATTTCCCATCTCATTTCTCTTTTGCTAACCCTTTAATTCTAAAGAATTGGCATAACCCCAAATTCTTCCAGTTCTCCCGATCATTAGGAATTGTTTGACATAGGCATTAGGTGGAAGATTACAGTTCTCTATTTAGCCTAATATTTTCTATTCTAATATGGCTAGATAAAATGCAGTTTCATTTATCCCTAAGGAACCTATTAATTTTTACAGAATGGAATTTAAAAGGTAGTCTGAGCCATAATAGCACCTGTCTGCATTGACAGCAAAGTATAACTTCAGTATAATTATAAAATGATTACAATTATATTAAATGAATTATAATTATAGTAAAAGTATAATTATATACTGAGAAATAAATAACAGAAAAAAGTTAAAAGTGTAATAAGAAAAGAAAATAGAAAAAATCAAGCTATAAAGAAAGATTTAAAGATGTAAATCAGAAATACTTTGGTGTAGTGATTAATGTGCTGGCCTAGAAACCAGAAGACTGCAAGTTCTAGTCCTACCATATGTATGAAAGCAGGTTGGATGACTTTGGGCCACAAGCAAGCCAGCAAGCCAGCTGTTAAGCTGAGAACTCTCCATAACTCTCCATGACTGACTGCCAGGTGGTTTCCACTGAGAACTCTTCATAACTTTCCATAACTGATTGCTGGGTGGTTTTCACTCTGGATCAAGAGGTGATGGGTGTGTGTGCGCGTGCAGGTGTGGGGCTTACCCTAAATATCACATAAAGTATAAAAGGTGGTGGGGCGCACCGGATGTCAGCTTTGACAATTTATTCATTGCCTTAGTGCTTTGTTGGTCAGTTCATGCTGGAGGAGATAAACTGCATTTTCAAACCATCTCTGTGTTTGGCTGTTTTCCTTCGGAACCTGACAACAAGGTTCTTGTTGTGGGGAAAAGAGAAGAAGGAAGGAGCACTATGCATGTTTGCCATCTTGAGTTATTTATAAAGTAATAAAAGCAAGATAAAAATCTAAAATAAATAAATAAAAGCTATCAGTTAAAGCACTGGCAGAGAGTCATGGTCCAGAACTTTCTGGATATTATTCTTTAATACTCTAAACTGAAAATATGCTTAAATGCTGATTTTGGACTATCAATAGATAGCCTTGTTTGTGCTAGTGGTCTCCATGTTAAACATGAATCATTGTTTTGCACTGGCATCATTTTTAAAGATCTGGATTCATTTACCTTTCCTGTCTCTGGTATAGTTTTTCACTCCATTTTAGATTTCACAGGAGAAATTATGGTTTACCAGACGTTGACCATAGACCTATAAGAAAATAAAAAGGAGTTAGCTATTACTTAAACCAAAATAAAAAAGCAAAACTAAGATGGAGATAGACAAACCATTGCAGTAAAGGTGAAGACCAAAGCAAAGAAAGGGCATTAGAATGGCTTATATATGGAAAAAGATGCTGAAGAAACAAACATGGTGAAGAAACACTAAGATGGATGAGGTAACAGAAAATGTAGCATCATATTCTCAAAGTTTTAAGAGAGACACACATTAAAAAGGCACCAGAGTGGCTAAAATAAACTTGAATTTGGCAAGGTAATTTTTTTAAAAAAATCCAGTCTTAAAATAAATGTAGCAGTTGGCACATAGTTTCTCCAAGGTCATCTTTGTGGCTCTCATCACAATATGCAATATGGAAATATTTGATTCCTTCCATCCTGGAAGTGTTTGTATGAATTCAGTTGATAAAGGGGAATGAAAGTCTAATCAACTGGATTCTTTTTGGAAGTAGTTCTCAACGTGTGTGTGTGTTTGTGTGTGTGTGTGTGTGTGTGTGTGTGTGTAAAATAGCTTATTTCTCTTCTGTCCTTGTTTAATGACAGTATGGTGTCTCAGTGGTTAAGACACTGAGCTTGTTGGCTAGAAAGGTAGGAGGTTCAAGACTAGAGTGCCGTGCGATGGATGGGGTGAGATCCCATCCTTTCCACAGTTCCTACAAACCTAGCAGTTCCAAAGCATGCAAATGCAAGTAGATAAATAGGTACACTTTGGTGGGAAGGTAAAAGTGCTCCATGATGTCATGCTGGCCACATGATCTCAGAAATGTCTTCAGACAGCACTGGCTCAATGGCCTTGAAATGGAGATGAGCACCATTCCCTATATCAGCAACGACTAGCGGAGCAAAATCCAGAGGGACTGCTTTATCTTTTTTTAAATCTTGTTTAATGTAGAAGTGGTTAAGATGGTGACAACTCAAATGAATCAAATTTAAAGGATATCATTAGGATTAAAGGAGTATGTTCCTACAACTTGCTATTTTCATCATGGGACAATAAAACATAAATTCTAAGTTCCAGAAATACGTGTGTGTTTGTGAGCATAAAATGAGTTTATGTATATTTTTATTATATTATGCAGTTTACTCCAAGTACAGCTGCCAAACATCTAATAGGTTTTCTAATTTTTTAATCCAATCTTTGAAAAATTAATCTAATCAAATTCTTTTCCTGTAAACCATATATTCAGTTCTTGTACACTAAATGGTGAGAACATTCACCAATTGTGTTTGCTATAAGTAGCAGTATGTGTCACTTTGTGACAGCAATTATTGTCTATATACAAATATACTTTCAATTAGTTTAGAAAAGGAGTCTGAAAGCAATCAATTTGTCTTTTATTGTAAATTTATATTGGTTTTAAATTGGTTGGTAAAAGAAAGTAAAAATACCACCAATATTTGAAGGAAATGGGAAAAAAAACCTGGTTTAGATCATTCAAAGCTTTGCTTGTAACTTAGATATGGTCAAAGTAGGAAAATTTCTGATATCATTTGGAGGATTCGACTTAATTCTGAGAGAGCAAAAAGTAACAAATATCTGTATACAAGTGCAAAGACAACAAAATAAATATTATTGATCATTGAATTGAATTTGCAAAATAATTAAAACTGATCTCGAGAGCAATAATTACTTTTCCCATAATTAGATTCAACCAATATGCAGATACATCTTCAGATTTATTTTCCTAATGAACCATGAGGTACAAGTTGAAAGTTACATAAAATGTATTTTCCTATTGCATTTTCTTAATGTATTTAACTTTAGGTGTAGATAATATATGATGTAAGTAGGATTGGAATGCCACATTCAAACAGAGTAAGTGTTAGATTTTTTGTATTAATGCTTTGCAATAATGACAATATATGAAGAAAGTGAAAACTGGGAAAGTTGTGGTTGGATGGAGCTGATGACATCGTCAAAAAGAGAAAGCTGAAATTGTTTTTTTAAGCACAATAAGGCTGTTTATGAATATGACAGAAACAATTGTGATTTGCAGGGGTAGAAAGAAATGGGGAAATGTAATCAATGCTAAATTTTAGATTTTCCTCCACTACTATCATCATCCTTTCTTCTTCTCCTTCTCTTCCATTTACTGTTCCCAATTCCTTTGCTTACTGTTTCTCATATCATTTTTGTGCCTTGCAGGATATTGCTCCCTTGAATTAATATGATGAATATGTACTGTACATATACAAGCTATTCTTTTGTTCCTTCCCATTATCTTCTATTTCTTTTTTGAAACTTCTCCTTTTTTTAGATTTTCTCTTCCTATTTTTCTTCATTCTTCTTTAGTGTTCATATCTCTAAAATATCAGTGTCAAATTGTAATATGAAAATTGACAATTGATAAAAAATATGTATACAGGAGCTCAATATATCATGCATTAAAAGTGAGCCTTTCTATTCTAGTAAGCAAAACTATATGTTGCCAACTGAAATTAAATTTAGTTAATTTAAATTAGTTAGTTAGTTAGTTAGTTAGTTAGTTGTATCCTGCCTTTATATTTGTATATGTAACTCAAGGCAGCAAATATATCCAACTCACAGCAACAATCTGTGAGTTGAGTAAGACTGTGAAAGAATAACCCAAGATCACACAGCTGGCTGAGGCAGGACTAGAACTCATGATTTCCAGCTTTCTAGACTGGTGCCTTAACCAATAGGCCAAACTGGTCATTATATGTCTCCACTAGTGAAATTTATTTAGTGCAACACATACTTGTTGATCAAATACTGATTCCAGCATACATCTCATTTCTGGTTAGTAATTTAAATATTGTAGTGTATTAAAGCATTTCTAAAAGGAATCAAAATACAAACCTAGTATAAATTTCTTCAGAATATGAAGCACCACAATACAGAGAAGGTTAAGAAAGCAGTGCAATAAATATTCTTATCTTTTTTTATACAATGGAATAGAAAAAATAGAAAAGAAAGAAAAGAGAAAGAAAGAAAGAGAAAGAAAGAAAGAAAGGAGAAAGAAAGAAAGAGAAAGAAAGAAAGAGAAAGAAAGAAAGAAAGAAAGAAAGAAAGAAAGAAAGAAAGGTGGGTATCAATTACTGTACAAATTTAAAAAATCTATAAGCAATTTTTTAAAATGGAGTCAAAAGTATACATACACACAGCCCTCGAAATAAGAGTTAGTTCTCATGTCAACGGAATAAGGCACTAGCACTCAAATACAAAAGAGCCAAAAATTGCAAAAAGAATAGACTTATCTAACTCATGGTTAAGAGTGCTAGTCCTTCAAAGCCATGTGCTACTCTGCAGAGTTTCCTACTTCAATTCTCCTAGAACTCTAATCTACATAATCCGTCCAGCTAGGTTAAGAACTGAGTCCTTTGGGAGAAGGGCGGCATATAAATCCAATAAAACAAATAAACAAACAAACTGGGGTTTGTGGGGGTGTGAGTGAGTAAAAGATTTAAAGCCTTAGCTTCAGTAGAAAACCAATAAAAGCAGTAAACCTACAGGTGCTACAAGATGTTTTGAGTCAGTTGAAAAACAACAACTAGTAGAACTAAAGCTAGTAATAAATAACTTTTTAATGACGCACCTTGGAAAGTGCACTGCCTGAGTGAAATCTCTCTTCCCAAATTAATTGAACCATCTTTATCCTCCAGAAGGTTCAGTGCCATTGCTTTCCCAGGGGTCTCCACATGCCTGCATCCGCAGCTGTTTTGCTATCCTAGCAGTCCCAACAGGATTTTGTTTGCCTCACAGCCCTAATTTGTACAGACAAAGCTTATATTTTCAGGAAAAAAAAATAGGTATTACTGTGTAGCTAATTAATGGTAGCTGAATTTGAGTACGTCATTCATTGTAGAAATTTTCAAGCCTGTTGGCTGTCAAACTAAAATAATTTCTCATAGTTTTAAACATTGCTGATGTCAACAATTGCTAGATTTACCATCATGCTTTAAGTTTATAATATATTTAGCAACCTCACCAATGCTATGTTTAAATTATGAATTGAAATTATGTGTGTGTGTACACAGAAATAAATATTCTGTTCTTATTCTAATCATTATCTGTGTGTAGGGGGTATATACTGTGTTTCCCCCAAAATAAGACAGGGTCTTATTTTCTTTTGACCCCTGAAATAAGTACTTGGCCTTATTTTCAGGGAGGTCTTATTATTTTTGAGGTGCAGGAGGCAGTGAGCGTGGTCATCTCATGGCTGCTGCTGTGTTGCAATATTTTCAGGGAGGGCTTATTTTCGGGGAGGGATTATTTTAGCGCATGCGGTCAAAAGCCCAATTGGGCTTATTATCCAGGGAGGTCTTATTTTCAGGGAAACAGGGTATACACACACATACATAATTACACACACACACACACAAATATATATATATATATATATATATATATATATATATATATATATATATATATATATATATATATATATATATATATATATGTAAATAAAGTCAGGATACACACACACACACAACACACACACACATACACATCCTGCTTTATTATAATTACAAATTCAAGGCAATGAACATACTTTTCTCCTCCTATTTTTCCCACAACAAAACTGTGAGGTGAGTTGTGCTGAGAGAGAGGGACTGATGTAAAGTCACCCAGCTGGCTTTAATGGCTAAAGTGGGACTGCCACTTTCTGCCTCGTTCTGCCTTGTTCTGAATAATTGTATTCTATCAAGCGATTATAATAAATGATATTTCACTTTGTACATAGTTTTAAAGATCCAGAACTGTAGAAAAGGTTATAAAACTGGGAATGGTAAATAAATAAAAAGATAAGATGGCAACCAACAAGAAGGTGGACGGATTCAGTTATAGTGGTGATAATTGGAAAATATATAAATCAGATTAAGCACAGAGCATTATGAATAAAATCTTTCTATGTGGTTGCATGTCTCAATCCTATCAAATGCTATGCAATGCAAGAAAATCAGACAGGTCAATGAAAAGAGCAAGAAAGACATTGTTGAGATAATGATGAGTAAGATGGAAAAAAGATACAAAGTAGTTATAGCATATTTTAAAACTGGTATGTTTTGTAGCAAAGAGAAAGATATCAACAATGGTTAAATAATGGGAATGCAAATAAAATATATTATTATTAAGGTTTGTCACACAGCCATGTTTAGAATAGATTAGGCATTTTTATTTCTCAATCAAGTCTTTCTTCCCAAGGACTTATATATTTATTCTAGAAATCATTAAAAGTGGAGCTTAGTGTTTCCAGTAGTTTTTAACGATAAACAATTTAAAATATGTGAAAAACACAACCAGCCTCATATCTATCCAACTAGCCTTCAAAAATGGTCTAAGTCTTTTCTATACAATAAACTTTAATTTGACCATCTTTCCTTTGGCCCAAAGCAAATCACAGGAAAACATGTATCAATCCCACTTCTATAAAATTACTACCAAAGGGTGAGACCAGCAATAATTGTTTGTGACTTCTACCTTCCAAAATACTGTAACAAGAAAAAATATTTTTGACCTTCATAGCTTTTCTGTACTGTGAGTCATGCAATATTTATTATGAGGAAAAGGTGCCCTTCAAACAGGGATTTAATATTTTGGTCCATTTTCTTGAATATGTGCCTGACGGGTTCAGCAATGGATATCTCAATTCATTTTTATTGCTTTTAGTTAAAAGAAAGATATCTAACATCTGAGAGATTGAGCAATTAAAACAAAAAAGAATAAAGTACTAAAACAAAATAGATTTTTTTTTTTTTAAAAAAGGCACCTTTTCAAATATATAATTGTAGATTTTTTTTCTGGTATCCTTAGATAGTCTTTAGCACAAGGTTTATTTTGGGTTGGAAAAGTATTTCCCATTATTTCCTTTCCAACTGGAAGTAATCACTATTTGAACATTACCTATAATGCAAATTATAAAGATATAGCTTACTTTGTCCATTTCAACAGTGTTCTTTTCAGTCAACAATTTAAATTGCAGCATATTTATATCTATATCTATCTATCTATCTACCATCTATCTATCTATCTATCTATCTATCTATCTATCTATCTATCTATCTATCTATCTATCTATCTATCATCTAAATCTAAATCTCTATAAGTATACCTATATTTATTTCTATTTCTATCTATCTATTATCTATCTATCTATCTATCTATCTATCTATCTATCTATCTATCTATCTATCTATCTATCTATCTATCTGCTAATGATGACAACACTGACATCTTTCATAAATCAGCAGATACTTGTCCTTGTCCTCTAGCATAAACTCTCAGGCCAATCAAGGGGAAAACACAAGTAGAATCATTGCCATCCTGGTATAATAAGATTTTACTATCTGCATCAAGCAAATCACATGTAGCCTTTCCGCTCCACAATTTTAAAATCACTTCATTCAGCTTTCAAAATCCATTCATTAATAGTTTATGTATATTATATATCTTTTTCAAGTCACAGAACAGAACTTTATAGAAATTTCCATAGACTGTGTTGCCTATCTTCTCAGAGACATCATTCGTCTAGGAAAGGCATCAGTCAATATCTAGTGAAGCTGAAAAAAGTAATTGTTTAATATTTCATTAGCAATGTTTCAACTAATTGCTATAGTTTGGAAGGACAGTAAAGTATAATCAGTTGTATCTAATGATTGGTTAGACATTTAAACTTCACCTCAATCAGCACATTAATTGTAATTACGTGCTTGATGGAAACTCCTTTTCCTTCATCTTAGGTAAAAGTATGTTGCTTGTTTCTCATAGAAATAATTAGAAGTCTTGGAGTAAATGTGTTTAACCTCGCTTGCCTTCCTCAGAAGCATACAGCTAAGGAATATTTTTATCATTTCTCTCCTCACACTTCTTTGCAGGCTTACATAGCAGAAAATAAGTATCATAATTCCACCTGTCACAAAATAATAAGAATGCTTCTCAGGAGATACCTGTGTGATAATAAAATATTTGTCAGAACTTCTTGTTTACAGAATTTAACAAAAGCAGAAGTTTATAAGTAGCTCTTTACCAAGCACTTTTGGCAAATAAAAATCAACCTTTTTAATTTCAGAAAGGTCATCATTTTCTTCAAGTCTCAAATGGCACATAATGTAAGACTTTGTCATATCTCAACTTTTCTTTGTGAGATTATAACATTATGATAGAATAAATATAAATGGTATTGACTTGTCAATAGCTATCATCCATGACATAGCTTAGTCCTCAAAGCCAGGAGAAATTACAGAGTTTAGCATTTTTCTGGGTTCAATTGTCCATTTGAAATAAGCTCCCTGGAAAATTATGGCATCCGTAGATGTGAAGTTTAAATACACTGGAGATTCTGGCTGTATACCAGAGGTGGTATTCAGCAGGTTCTGACAAGTTCTGGAGAACTGGTAGTGGAACTTTTGAGTGGATCGGAGAACCGGTAAATACCACCTCTGACTGGTCCTGCCCCCATCTATTCTCTGCCTCCTGAGTCCCATCTGATTGGGAAGAAATGGGAATTTTTCAGTAACCTTCCCCTGGAGTGTGAAGGGAATGGAAATTTTACAGTATCCTTCCCCTGCCACACCCACCAAGCCACACCCACCAAGCCATGCCAGGCCCAAAAAGCCACACCCACAGAACTGATAGGAAATTTTTTTGAATCCCACCACTGTTATAAACCTCCAAAGTTTGTTGCCACCCTGAAATTATGTATTTCAGATGAAAGTCAACAGCAACATTTACATCACCCTTTCCAAAACTACCTGTCATATTTCACAATTAAATATCAAAAAAGTTTTCCCAGGACAGTTTACATGCCTTTTTTAAATAACTATCTAAAAATTTAAATTAAGAACAGTTGCTAAAAAAAAACATAGCAACATACCAATGTAATGATTTCTGAGTAACAAATAGTAAGGCAGCATAAATAAAATTAATTAAAAATACCACTGGCAGTACAATCATTCTATTAAATTGTACTTAAATCACCCATGTTGTCTTTTAACACATGAGCCACCCCCAAAACCTTTGTCCTCCCCAAAATAAGCCTCAACCCTGCTTATCCTGGCCACAGGTGGTACATTGCCCACTTGTCCACTAAAGGGATCTCTCAGTGAATAGATCATCTGAATGAATGCTAAGAAGCTTTCTGTCTCTGCAGGTTGCATGCACGCACAATCACATATAAAGATTCATGGGTATTCTAGCTCTTGAAATAAATGTTCCTAAATATTAAATCATCATGTTCAGCTTATGAATCAAAATCCTCTACTAAAATGAGGTGATTCATTGAAAATATTTTAAGTGCATTAAAAAAATCCTTTAGGACATATGAATGTAACCTTTTTGCAAATTGCTAATACTTTCAAGCTATGCTACTTGGCAAGCAGTTTCAACAGCCCTAGAGTAAACTACGAAGATTTATTTCATTGCCATTTATATTTCCTGACTTTATGGCAAGTATCATGGATAAAGGTCCACTTAAAGTCCAGATTTATGTATTTATTTATATAGATTTAAAGACACTCAGTTCTCAATGACTCTGTGTACATAGTTATTCATGATATTTTACAGTATTAATTCAATGGCAACTACATTTTATAGCAAAGTAAATGAAGATATTCATCATATGTATAATTCCTTTAAACATGTGCATAGTTGTGTCTATGTTTCTCATGTAAAAAGGGCAGAAGGCTTAAATTTTATCACATTATTCAGAGTGGAAAAATAGGACTGGAGAGTTATTCTTATTTCTTTAAATCACTATTTCTATTTTACATTTCACTTGTAATGTTAGAAAGGTCAACAAATATAATTCAAATGTATTTCAAAGTATGTTTTCTGGATTGAAGTGAATTGCCTGGAGTCATTGTAGAAATAGGCAGTCATATAAGTCCTGTAAAAAAAAAAATATCACAAATGAAATGCATATAACTTGTATAAAGAAATCTGCATTCTACAATCTGAAATATCAGCTAATCAATTAAATTTCAACATTTATATTGCGTAATCTTAGCATCATCAACATAATGCTTGGTTCATGATGAGAGGCCCTTTAACACAAGGTAAAGTTTTAAAAAGTGATTCATATCTTTCTTTTTTCTCTGTTTTTCCTAATAAAAACTCTAGGCTTAGCTATGAGTCAGTGATTAGCTCAAAATTATCCAGTGAGCATCCATGGCTGAGGGTGAACTTGAACAGTGTTAAATAGGAGCAGAGAGAGAATTGAGTCCTGTGGCACCCCAGAAATCAGATGTGAACCTCTTTGGTTCCCAAGCCCATCAGTTGATTCAGAATGAAACCTTTTTAAAAAAAAGAATTTTATTGGTTTTTAAACATTTATGGGAAAAGGTAAAGGGGTACATAGAAAATTTTGGCAGCCCCCACGCTAGTGGTAGAAATCCCTCCAGATCTCACAATTTTTACAATATTAAGAACAACGTATAAAAGATAAGCAAAAAAACAGAATCTTATTCTACATTGTATCAACCATGTGTTCAATCATTTTTCCTTTGTCATTTTCTAGTATATCAACAATTACAAATATTTCAAATATTTTTATTTTTGTGACCTGAGCCTTTTCGATATTGCTCCTTCCTCCCTGTCCTCAGGTGAAGCCACAGCTCCCCCCTCCTTCATATCTTGTACCTTGCTACCCTTTTCACTACTTTCCCTGTGTTCATCTTCTAGGAGAGACAAATGTTTTTTAATGAAGGTTTCAGCCTCCTGCACCGTATTAATTCTGATTCTATTTCCCTCCCAAAAGATCAACATTCACTCTGGCAATAACCATCTAAACCAAACTCCTTTATTGTATAATTTCTTTGATAAGGAGGAATACTTCTTTCTCTTATCTTTTTCGGAATTTGCTTTAGAATGGTGATTTCTTCATCTTTATATTTTAGTGGTCCCTCCTTTTGGGCCCCAAGCACCTCATCCCATGTGGTCCTCCTGAGAAATTTAACATGTAGCTCCCTTGGAACATTATGACTTCTAGCATATGCTGAATTAATCCTGTAAACCAGATCCATATCCCACCACAGCTGTTCTTTGTTTCTCTTAATGTATTCTGCTAAAATTGTACTCATAATATCCTTAAGGTCTTCATTTTCTGTCTCTGGTAGGTTCTGGAATCTGAGAAAAAAGGACATTCTTTCAAATTCTATTTTTGCCATAAAGTTTTGCAGGTCTACATTTTCCTTCCGGATTGCCTTAACCTCCTCCCCCAGCCCAGCCGCTCCCTACTCCAACACCACATTCTCTGTTTGTTTTCTGAAATATGATGTTTAACATCTCTGAGTTCATCTTTGAGATCTGTCACCTCTTTTTTCAACTCATTTTGACCCCTCATAATTTCTTGAAACATTTGGGTAACAGATAGCTCTTTTGGGCTCTCTCCAGACCCTTCTTGTTGTAACAATGAAGTAATTTTCGTTTGCTGCATGCTTGGACTGGAGGCATATGCAGGAGCCGAAAGTGACTTGCCCGTTGGTGGTTTCTTAGGCCCCATTTGTCTGAGTTCAGAGATGGTATAGGTTTTTTGCAAAGAAAATGGTGTCAGCGGATTACACAGCTGTGCCGATCCAAGGAGGCAGGCAAATCCGAAAGCGAAGAGTTAATTCTCCTTCACAGTTCCAAGGCACCGAGGCACACCAGAAAGGGGAAAGTCGAATAATCAAAGTCCAGAAAGACCACGTAACGGGGGGGGGGGGTTCCCAGTCTCCCTCAGAGAGGGTAATAAAACAATACCAGAATGAGGTTTTTTTGAAGGTAGTTTCAAAAGGCAGACTTCATTTGTAAGTGCAGAAACAAAGACAGAAGGGGGCCATCTTGGCTCCTCCTTTCACAGGGAGAAGAACTGAGATCTCGATAAAGTTTTTTTTTTTTAGACAGCTCAGCAATCATCTCTTGCAATTGTTATAGCAATCTTTCTCACATAGTTAGTTCAGGTGATGAATCAGCCTTGGTTCTTTCTCCATTCCAATATAGAACGAGATAGTTCAAATGCCGCTTAATCCGAGGGGGGGGTAAAGAGAAGAAACACCCCCCTCTAATCTTCAATTTCAAATAAGTTGAACACAAACTTACAGTAGTCTGCTGTTTATCCTTTAATGACGATTAAGGAGATCAGGATGGCTCCCACAACCAGCATTCAGCCGCTCTTCCTTGGATAAACTCCTTCCTCCCGGAGCCCATTCGGCGAAAGGGCGGACAGCCCGAAGCTGTCCCAACCCCCCCTCCGCTCCCCGGCTCCTGGGCGAGGCTGAAAACACCCCTGCCAGCTGCTGCTGCTTCTGGGGGGTTTCAGCGAGCTGCCCTTCGGCAGGAGACCCCTCCAAGGCCCCCTGTGCTCCTTACGGAGCCAACCGAGGAACGAGTGGCAGACAGCATGTCCGTCGCCAGCAGGAACCGAAAGTGATCTCGATTCAGAATGAAACTTTGAATGAGAAATAAATTAAGACCAAGTTGAATATAGCTCCTCTATCCCAACCCTACCAAATGTCAATCACAAGCATGAGCAATGCCATTTTGCTGCCTGAAACCTAGTAGAAACAGGTCCAGATAATGCACTTTCTCCAGAGACCCTTGACACTGCAGAGCTACCATCTCTCCATAGCCTCCCCAAGCCTTCTCCAAGATAATAAGATTAGAGACTGGACAAAAATGTTCTAACACCACTGCACACAAAGTAATTAATGCATACTTTGTCTTAGTTAGCAGACTTGCAGAAATTGATAGAAGTTTAAGAAAATAACATGATTCAATGTATAGAACTTAATATTTGAAAATATTTTACTTACAGAAATTTTAGAATGCTTACATTTAACAAACATTTTTTGATTTAGAAAAGATGCCTGTATCCATGGTTATCTTTCAAATGAAAGATATGTGACATGAATTATTAAGTAAATAATTAGGATGGAAAAATAAATGGGTAATTTATGCAGAAGCCATTCCAGTTGTCTCAAAATGACAGGCTAATGTTTACAAGCCTTAATTTGGAAATGTGATGGTGAGTTGATTATGTGAATTCTAGGCTATATTTATCTACATTTATTCTGTTTTGATATACTTTCATCTTGTCTTTACCTGAAATAAACTTGTATTTTAGTAGAAATAAAAATATTGTCTTACACATTGTTTTAAGAATAAATAAGTCTCTGTCTAAGACCGCACAAGTCACGTGTCAAAGAGAATTTGACAATCTTACTTTATTAATTAAAAGTATCAGTAACTCAGAAGCTAATTTTAGTTTAGCTTAATGCATTTGTTCAATTAAATTTATCATCCATAAAATTTAATAAATCTGATAAATAATAATAATAATAATAATAATAATAATAATAATAATAATAATTACTACTACTACTACTACTACTACTACTACTACTACTACTACTACTACTATACGATTGTATCACAGCGGCCAGTTGATTCGCCGGATTTGGCATTGATTACTAGTCGGGCCCCACCCAGGGGCCTAGGACGTCGTAACGTATTTTCGTAATATACGTGCAGATCCAAGCAGTGCAGCTTTTTGCATTTGACTGATGGTGATTTTGTCAAGTTTTAACTGTTTTAAATGTAATTCCAGCGCTTTTGGAATAGCACCCAGTGTGCCGATTACCACTGGAATTACCACTGCTGGTTTGTGCCATAATCGTTGGATTTCAATTTTTAAGTCCTGGTATTTCGCGACTTTTTCATGTTCCTTCTCCTCAACCCTGCTATCACCTGGTATTGCGATGTCTATGATTGTAACCTTCTTTTTCTCAACCAGTGTGATGTCTGGTGTATTATGCGCCAATATTTTATCCGTTTGTATGCGAAAATCCCACAAGATCTTGACCATCTGACCCTCGACGACTTTTTCAGGCTTATGTTCCCACCAGTTTGTTGCTGTTTTAATGTTATAATTTTTGCACAAATTCCAGTGGATCATTTGTGCCACTGAATTGTGCCGCATTTTATAGTCAGTCTGCGTGATTTTTTTACAGCAGCTGAGTATGTGGTCAACAGTTTCATCAGCCTCTTTGCAAAGTCTACATTTGGCATCATCAGAGGATTTTTCGATTTTGGTCTTAATGGCATTTGTGCGGATAGCTTGTTCTTGCGCAGCCAGGATTTGTGACTCTGTTTCTTTCTTTAATGTACCTGCTGTTAACCATAACCAAGTTTTTTCACTGTCCACTTTATCTTTTATTTTTTCCAGAAATTGGCAATGCAATGCTTTGTTCTGCCAACTCTCCATTCTTAATTTTATCACATCTTTTTTGTATTCTTGTTTCGTCTGTTGGACCTTCAATAGATTTTTGTTCTTTACTTCGATTAATAGATGTTCTTGACTTTCTTTTAAATAATCAGCCAGTGCATGTTTTTCTTCTTCAACTATTTGCTTCACTTGTAATAATCCTCTGCCACCTGATTTCCGGGGTAGGTATAGTCTATCAATATCACCACGTGGATGTAAACTATAGTGCATTGTCATTAGTTTCCTGGTTTTTCGGTCTAAAATGTCCAAATCAGTTTGTGTCCAGTTAACTATACCAGCTGTGTATCTTATAACTGGTATTGCCCAGGTATTTATGGCCTTGATTGTATTTCCACCATTCAATTTAGATTTCAAAATTTTCCTAACTCTGTTGGTGTACTCTCCCCTGACAATAGTTTTTACTTCTCCATGCTTGATGTTATCCAACTGCAGAATGCCTAAGTATTTGTAGGCTTCATTTTCGTTGCATTTAATTAGTTGGCCATTGGGCATTTCAATTCCCTCACACGCAGTGATTTTGCCCCTTTTTATGGATACAGTGGCACATTTTTCCATGCCAAACTTCATTGAAATATCGGTGCTGAATACTCGGACTGTGTTTGTCAATGATTGGATTTCTATTTCTGACTTTCCATAGAGTTTCAAATCATCCATATATAATAAATGCGAAATTTTTTCGGCTTCTTTGGCTGTTTGGTAGCCTAATTTCATTTTTTTTAAGATTACTGATAATGGGATCATCGCGATGATGAAGAGAAGAGGTGAAAGTGAATCACCCTGGAAAATTCCTTGCTTGATATTAACCATTCCGTAGTTCTCATTCCCTACTGCCAACTCGGTTCTCCATTGTTTCATCGCCTTTTCAGTAAAGGATGTAATATTTTTGCTAATGCCAGTTGTTTCTAAGCATTTTATGATCCAACTATGTGGCAATGAGTCAAATGCCTTTTTGTAATCAATCCAGACCATATTCAAGTTCGTTTTTCTGTTCTTACAATTTTCTAATATCATTTTATCAATTAGGAGCTGATCTTTTGTGCCCCTGCTCCTTCTTTTGTTGCCTTCTGCTCTACTGGCAAGATGTTGTTTGTTTCCAAATAATCCATAATGTTATCTGCAAGAATGCCTGTGAGTAATTTGAAGGTTGTTGGCAAGCATGTTATTGGTCTGTAGTTTTCAGGTATTGTTCCTTTAGTTGCATCTTTCTGAATCAAGTATGTTTTTCCAGTTGTCAACCATTCATCAATTTGGCCATTTTGTAAAATCTCATTCAGTTGCCTGGCCAATATTGCATGTAAACTGGTCAGATATTTGAGCCAGAAACCATATAATTGGTCCTTTCCAGGTGATGTCCAATTCTTTACTTTTTTTACTCGATTTTTGACCATCTCAGTTGTTATTTCTAATACTTGCATTTGTTTGTTGCCAATGCTTTTCTCAAAGTCATGTATCCATTTTGCTTCCTTATTGTAGTCCTTTGCATTTTCCCACAATTCTTTCCAGAATTCAACTGTGGCCTGCTTTTCTGGTTTTTGACTTTTGGTGTCATCATTCACATTAAGACTTTGATAAAAACGCCGTTGGTCTGATCGAAATTGCTGATTTTGTTTGTATTGGATGATTCGTGCCTCATATCTTTCAATTTTCCTAGCTGTTGCTGTTATCTGCTGTTTTACAATCTCTACAGCTTCATTGATGTTTCTTGTATCCAATCTATACCTTCTGATTAGCTGATCTATAATTTTGTTGTTTCTAAGTCGTTGCTCACGCATGTTCTTCAAATTGCTAGCATCTGCCCTTAATTTTTTGACTTTTTGTTCCAATCGGATTTTCCACTTTGGCTTTGATGCTTTTTCTGTTGTGTAACTAGGTGCTTTGATTTTAATGCCTAGTTCATTAGTGACTATTGCGGCTACACTGTACATTAACTGGTTCGTTTCCAAGATGGATCCCGATTCAATTGTTGAAAGCACTGCATTAACCATTTTCATGATAGGGGCCAAAATTTTCTTAGGCACAGTTTTTAATGATGGTAAATGTTGCCGTTCCTTATTAAGCAGAAAATCCTCCATGATCTTGTCCTTCAATTCTTTTTGTTTCTGAGTTAGTTCATCAGTTGGTTCAGTGATAACTGGTTCTGGTGATAGTGTTGTTATTTCCTCCCCGACAGCTTCTTCTGGGAGTTCTACTACAATGCCTTTAGGTGTGTCTTGAGTATCAGTTATTTCTGTTTGTGATGTTGTTTTCTTAGTTTTGCAATTTGCCTGAATTTCCTCAAGTTCAACTTCACTAAACACTTTATTCTGGGTAATAAATCGCCTTTGATCTGCAAGTCGTTGTTCACTAACATTTGAATCTGGATGTTGTTGTTTCCATAATTCATACATTCGCTTTAAATAACCTCTTTTCCCAGGCTCTGAGTTGTAATAACAGGCCATTATGGCACGGTTTTCATCTGCACTATATTTTTGTCGTTTTGTTGGCTGGTCCACTTGTAGCCCACTTGTCGACGGATGTCCAGGGACCTCAACATCCGCCGTGGCCCTTGTTAACCCGCGCGACGACCGATGCGGTATAGAATTTTTATTTGTTTCTTTCACCATGTTATATGGTTTGGCGGTTTTTTTTTTATGGGGCCAGGTTGCCAACCTGACCCCAACCCTCCTCCTTTCTCATCCGGGCTTGGGACCGGCAACGGCGGAGTATTATTATTATTATTATTATTATTATTATTATTATTATTATTATTATTATTATTATTATTATCTTATGTTAAATAGGGTCATACTGGAAGCCTTTTGATAATGAAGCATAAGCTCAAAATGTTGAATATCTACATAGAAAGAAATTTATTTTTATGTCCTAATATTATAATCTAGGTGGCTTTAAAATAACATTCAGGTTATTCATGAAGGACAAAACTATCAACCTATCTATCTAATAGTAAAATCTAATTCAAACTAAACTTAAGGGGAAAAAGAAGAGAAAGAAGCTAGAACTAACAACTTTTTTCAACCTCAATCAAATAAACCAACTAAATATTCCTATCTTCTAATAGTCTTAATATTCAATTAATTAAAATAATGCCATACGATTTAATTTATCTTCATTTCAACTTTGTTCCATCACATGAAGTTCTTCAGGGTATTAACAAGCTTCTTTTGTAAATCCAATTAAAAAAAATATTAGTTACGTCTTTGGGACATAGAGTCTACCCTAGAAACAGACATCATTACTGGTATTGTTGATACTTTGTTGATTATATGGCTACTTTTTGATTCTATTCCTCAAAAGTCTCCTTCAATTCTATTTATTGTTATAATGTTTTGCAACATTTCATAGGCTTATAAATCTTTACTTTACCTAAAATGCTTAGCTTTCTATAGTGTCCAGTTTTTGAAATCATGAAAGTAATTAAAAGTAGAAAGTAAACCAGAATCTATTTCTTTTTTTAAAAAAAATAATTTCGTTAGCAATTTTTTTCTTAATGTAAAATGAAAATGAAAATAAAGACAATAGGAAGAAAAAGCAAGGGGAAAGAAGAAGGGAAACAGTGTGAAAATGAAAGAAGAAAAGCAGCTCCCTTCCCAATTTTTTGCTGCAGTATATTACATAATAAAAGTATGTCAACCTCCTAATTAAATAAAAATAGTAAGTACTACTAGTAGTACTAGTCATTTCTATGATAACAATCCATTCAATCATAAAAACCTAAATTTTCCTTCCTTCCATCCTTCTCTTCCTCCTTCCCTCCCTCCCCTCCTTCCTGTCTTCCTTCCCTTCTCTTTCCTTTGCTCTAAGCAATTCTATGAAAGGAATAGATACTTATTTATTTGTCTGATGGATAGTTATAGCATTACAACAAAGAACAAAATTGGTGATTTTATAACACTGGTGTTTCTTTGAACAACAAAACAATTTATTTTATTTAGGAATAAAAACAGGGCCATTGGGAGCAACAAAAATAAGACTAACTGAAAGATACCCTTGAGGAATGCAAAAGAGGCTTTGGAAATTCTACATACCAAAACTTCAGAATGTAGAACTATAATAGTATCGAGGTAATTTGTCTTTTAATACAGTTCAGTACACATCTCTGTAAAAGGAAGTATACTACAATGAAACTTTCATTTACTGCAATGTTGAATTCTTGAAAGAATGTGTGCATACCTGTATTTGTCTTTTCAAATCACTTCACGGGGTCACCATGTTTGGTAATTTAAGTATAGCAGTGAAGAATATGTACATTCAGTTTATATTTCATTGGTCTTGATGTATTTTCTTTCCTTTCTTAGGCATAGAACAGAGGAAAAAGAGTCACTTCCAGAATCTCCCATTTTTACCCTATGAATGAAAATTGTCCCAGACTACCATTTATCTCAAAATCACTGAAAGTATAGCAATTTCTTTTGGACAAACTCTTCAGGGAAAATAACTGATATTATAAAAATTATACACCCATTATTATTATTTTTAAAAGTAGATTTAAGAATAAAAATTTACCTACTCTTGTATTTGTTACTGGCCAAGAAGCCAGGCATCTTTCTTACACATAAATAAACACAGAGAATTGAAAAAGAACTAACATGGCCAGAAGGATGCCTTCTGCAGATTTCTCTGACCACTATTTTGAGATTGTTGCTTTAAAATTGAGACAGAGGAGTTACTAAGGAAACCAGTGAGTATGGTTATATTATTGGCACAAAGAGAAAATTGGAAAAACTGTCCATTCATACAATATCTTTTTATCTCTGTGATCAGCTGCAGGCAAGATCATATTCTGTTTTTCAGAAGATGGATATACACATAGACAAACACACACACACACACACACACACACACATTCTTTCTCTTAGAATCTATGTGAGTGTATGCATACTTCAGACACTTTGATTGTTTTTACTTAAAAATAAGAATTTATCTAGTTTTGTTTCCATTTGGAAACCACTTCTGGATTTTTTTGTTGCACTGAAAAAAGTTGGATATCACTTTTTTCTTTTTTTTTCTTTTATCTCTTTTTGCACTTCCCTTGTCTCTTTAACTTCCTTAACTTTTATTTATAGGTATATATTACCTTAAAATAAACTTTAATTTCTTTTAAAGGAAATATATGAGACTTTTATGTTTTGAGGGAAGATTGTCTTTAAGTCAGCTTCGATCCATGGAGACATGCCTAGACAAGTCGCTACAGTTTTCCAGACAAGATTATTGGAAGTGGTTTGTCCTTGCCTTCTTCCTAGGGCTCAGATTCAGCCGTACAGTTTATGTAGTAGTGGGATAGAACTTTACAGTCCCACAGATTGTAACCTTTTATCTTATCCACTTTAAAATAAACTCATTCTCTATATGAGATATGGCTCAATTAAGTAAAGAACCTAATTCAGAAATGAATTAGGTTCTTAGTACAAATTTTAGTACATAGAAGTCATAATTATCAATAAAACATAAGTTCAGCATATAATAAAAAATGTACTCTTTTATGTTCAGAATGTCCTTCAATCGCCTGACAAAAGAGTACACATTAAACATAAGAAATAAAATATATTCTTAATTAAATCCATAAGAGGTCTGTCAGGCCTGCAGTTATATTCCTTTTGGGATCTTTGGCCTGCCACACTCTCTATTATTTTTCTGTGCTGTTTCATTAGTGTGGTAATTGGGAGGGGGAATAGTAAGGAGTAGAATTGTGGAAAGTGTTGTTGTCATTCCTTTCCAGAGGCCCGGGATCATTCTTTGTCTCTGAACCTCTGTGCCTGGCCGGGGCTGGATGGGTGGGGGTGCCGGTGTGACAGTGGAAGATTGGACCATGTGATGGACTTGTGGGTGTGGGGCAAGATATTGAACTTTCAACTGGGTGGAAACCTGGGAAGTTTTCAGATTCGGGTTGCCACAGATGTGCCAACATGTCTCTCTCATTAAATTGGAAGTTTAAGGATAGTTCTGCCTTGGATCTGATTTATTTCTGGATGATATTTGGAACGCTGACAATGTCTTGATAGGCAAAAAAATAAGTCCTTGTCAAATAATTAAAATAAATGCATTTGAATTCAATTGATAAAAAATATATATTTTGGGTTAAATGTAGAATTTCAAATTTGAACTGTACCATCCTGAAAGGCTTTTTTGTGTCTTTTTAGACAACTATGAGCAAATACATTTTCGCTGAGTAAATGTATAACTTCCTTTAATGAAACCAGATTGAATATCATTAAAAATAATACTAATAAAATTAAAGTCAGCATTATGAGCCGTAGTGGCACATTGATTAGAATGCAGTACTGCTGCAGAATATTGTTGACTGCTGGCAGCAGTTTGGCAGTTCGATTCTCATTAGCTCAAGGTTGATTCATCCTTCCATCCTTTAAGAGTCAGTAAAATGAGGTGCCAGATTGTTGGGGGCAATATGATGACTTTGCAAAAGGGCTGTAAATCAATGTGAAGTGGTATATAAATCTAAATGCTATTGCTATAAATGTTAGTTTATGTGCAATAGTTGCTGTAAATTTTTAATAAAAAAATCAAGAAATAGCTTACAAAATGATAGAATTTTTTGCAGCCTTCAAACTACAATACAATAGCACAATTGTACTACTGTGCTATTGTATTGTATTGCATTTTGAAGGCTGCAAAAAATTCTTTGGAGGTCTTCTTGTCCAACCCCCTGCCTAGACAGGAAACTCAATACCATTTCAGATAAATGGCTATCCAACATCTTCTTAAAGACTTCCATTGTTGGGGCATTCACAACTTCTGGAGGCAAGCTGTTCCACTGATTAATTGTTCTAATTATCAGGAAATTTCTCCTCAGTTCTAAGTTGCTTCTCTCCTTGATTAGTTTCTACCCATTGTTTCTTGTTCTACACTCAGTTGCCTTGGAGAATAGTTTGACTCACTCTTCTTTGTGGCAACACCTGAGGTATTGGAACACTGCTATCATGTCTCCCCTAGTCCTTCTTTGTCACTGCGTTAATTGGTTTGCTAGCTGTGTTGAAAATTTACTTTGGAGGTTACAGTTCTTATCTGCAAGTGATTTAGTACGCATGCTCCTTCACATTCCTTCCTTAACTTTCTCTTCTGATCTTCTGTTCACCTGCCGAAGGAGACAGGCATATAGTTTTGCCAAAATGTAATTAATTCAGTTAGCAAGTTTTGTATTTTTATTTTCTTTTATATTAAAAATATTTTTATTAGATCTTGCTTCGGGTTTATTTTTGCTTATTCAAAAGTATGCCACAAGGGATACCAACATTCACACCTCCTTAATTCAGGGCGGAATTCACACCCTAACATTCTTTTCATTAAACTACTGTAGACATACTCAGTTCCTGCAACCGTTCTTCATATTTTTTAGTCTTCAGTCCCCTAATCATCTTTGTTGCTCTTCTCTGCACTCTTTCTAGAGTCTCCACATCTTTTCTACATCGTGGCGACCAAAAATGAATGCAGTACTCCAAGTGTGGCCATACCAAGGCGTTATAAAGTGGTATTAACACTTCAACGTGATCTTGATTCTAGCCCTCTGTTTATGCAGCCTAGAACTGTGTTGGCTTTTTTTGCAGCTGCTGCACACTGCTGGCTCATGTTTAAATGGTTGTCCATTAGGACTCCGAGATCCCTCTCACAGTTAGTACTATTGAGCAAGGTACCACCTATACTGTACCTATGCATTTCGTTTTTCTTGCCTAAATGTAGAACCTTACTCTTTTCACCACTGAATTTCATTTTATTAGATAGTGCCCAATGTTCAAGTTTGTCAAGATCCTTCTGTATCTTAAACCTATCACCCACCTCCTGGTTCCATTTCATCAGACTAAATAAGTTATGCACATGAATGTAGCTTTGCAGGGCATAATGAGCTTTATACATTTCCATGTTTCTTCTTTAATGGAATGCTGGAAGTTGAATGGGGAAAAGAAAAAACAGTGATAAGATAGGAGCAGAGTGCAAGCCAATAGATTTGTGTTCTTAGAATTCAGTTATTGCTAGCTCAGGGTCAGTAATGATTACCTGACAATCGTCTCTAGTGCTCAAACTATGTAAAATATTTGGAATCCATATTGTATATGATAAGGGCAAAGTACTAAGGGTATTACAAGATTGGATATAAAGCCTGTTTGAATGATTTGGAGTGTTGGGTATTCCTGCCAGCTTGGTGTCATCTGCAAATTTGATGACTTCCCCATTTATTCCCTCATCCAAATCATTGATCAAGATGTTGAAGAGTACTGGGCCTAAAACAGAGCCTTGGGGTACTCCAGTGCATACTTCCCTCCATGTAGATGCAGTTCCATTGAGGACTACACGTTGTGCGGTTGGTTAGCCAGTTACGAATCCATCTGGCGGTGATGCTGTCTAACCCACATTCTTCTACTTTATCTAGTAGTAGGTTATGGTCTACCTTATCAAATGCCTTACTGAAGTCCAAGTAAACTATATCGATGGCATTCCTCTGGTCCACTAATTTTGTCACTTTGTCAAAGAATGCAATAAGATTAGTCTGGCATGATCTGTTTTTGACAAACCCATGTTGGCTTTTAGCTATTACTTTGTTTACTTCTAGGTGTTCGCTAATTCGTTGCTTGATTATCTTTTCCAGAATCTTTCCTGGTATTGAGGTCAGGCTGATAGGTCTGTAGTTTCCAGGATCTATTTTTCCCCTTTTTTGAAGATGGGAACCACATCAGCTCTTTTCCAGTCCTCTGGCAGTTCCTCGGTGCTCCAGGATCTCTGAAAGATATAGTTCAGTGGTTCTGAGATCTCGTCTGCCAATTCTTTCAGAACCCTGTGGTGTAATCCATCCGGTCCTGGTGATTTGAACTCGTCTAGGGTAGACAGGTGCTCACTTACCATTTTCTTCCCTATTTCAACTTGTGTTCCTAGTCTGATTTTTGTGGTGTTGTTTTTGATAGGTTGGACTGTTTTATGCCTTTGTGTAAAGACAGATGCAAAAAATGAGTTAAATTGTTCTGTTTTCTCCCTGTTGCTTGTCACCTTCTTGCCACTTTCTCCCAGCAATGGACCAATTGTTTCCTTAATTTTTTTCTTGTTTTTAACATGTTGGAAGAAGATATTTTTGTTATTTTTTTATTTTTGTGGCAAGCCTTTCTTCATTGTGAGCCTTAGCTTTCCTCACTTCATCTTTACAGGCTCGGGCTATTTGCTGATGTTCTGCCTTAGTTATGTCCTCCTCTTTCCCCTTTTTATACTTACCTCTTTTGTCTTTCAATTGGTCAGAGAGTTCTTTATGCAGCCATGCTGGTTTCTTTTGGGAGCTGTTATTTTTCTTCTTAATTGGTATTGTGCTAGACTGGGCTTTTGTAATCTCATTTTTCAAAATTTCCTAAGCTTTTTGAGTTGGTTTCCCCTTGAGGATTCTCATCCATGGAATTCTTCCCAAGCTCTCTCTAAGTTTATTGAAATTAGCTCTCTTAAAGTCCAAGATTCTAGTTTGACTTTGTTCTACTACTTGTGTTTGCATAATGTTGAATTCCAATATTGCATGGTCACTTGCTCCCAGCATTCCTGTGGTTTCAACATCTTCTATCATTTCCTCTCTGTTAGTAAGAATTAAGTCCAATATGGCTGATCCCCTTCTTCCCTTCTCTACTTTTTTGGGAAACAAAGTTGTCTGCTAGGTTCATTAGCAACCTGTTGGATCTTCCACTTGGTGCAGAGTTTGTTTCCCAGTTGATGTCAGGGTAGTTAAAATTCCCCATTACTATTGTGGTATGCTTCCTACATACCTTAGTTAGCTGACTAGCAAAAACTTCATCTACTTACTCTGCTTGGTTGGGTGGCCTGTAGTATAGACCTATGACAATGTCATTCCCCCCCCACAACCTTTAATATGGACCCAAATGCATTCAAGATAATTCTCATTATTGTTGTGCTCTATTTCTATAGAGATGTAGCTATTTCTTATACATAGTGCAACTCCACCTCCTCTTTTATTTGGTCTATTTCTTTTAAATAATTTAAATCCTTCTAGCTTTATGTCCCATTTGTGGGTTTCATCCCACCAAGTTTCTGTAATGGCAACAATATTGTATCTGCCCTCTTTTACTTGAATTTCTAATTCACCCTGTTTATTCCTCATACTCTGTGCATTTGTGTATAGACATTTGAGTCTATTTTGATTGACCCTGTGTTTACTGTCTACATAACCTGTGTTATACCCGACTGCCCCTATTTTTTGCCACTTGTATGATTCATGCACATGGTATCGCACTCACTATGAAATGCTTGGTTTTGCTTGACAGCAGGAGTGATAATCTTATCTGCACAAACATCTATGTTACATGCACTGATAACCCTATGAATTTTAGATTGCTGGGAACAGAAATGTTCTGAATCAATTAATTCTCTGTCCCCGCTATTCAGTTTAAACGTTTATCCAGAAAATCTGTGAATGTAATGCCAAGTAACTCAGTCCCTTTCTTGGATGGGTGCAAACCATCTCTTTTGTACAGTTTTTCATTGGACCAGCTGCAGGCATCATGACTAATAAAACCAAAGCCTTCTCTTTTGCACCACTCCTTTAGCCACACATTAAACTCTGCTACACACTGGTCCTTCCCTTTTTGTTCCTTATACATTGATAAAACCTCTGAGAAGATAAGCCTACAACCTAAACTACTAAGTTCATACCCCAAGCTCTGGAAATCATTCTTCACAGAAAGTACAACTTTTTGGGACAGATCATTTGTGCCAAGATTTATAATAGCATCAACCTCTCAGTCCTTACTTGCATTCTTGACTATCTTAAGAATATGCCTCTTGTTTCTGCTGGCAGTAGCACCTAGCACACACCTGACCTCTTTTAAAACCTCCATATCATTTCCTAAATTTACATCCCTTATCATAGCTATAAGCCTCATTAAATGAAGTTGTAATAAAAAGATTAAAAGGCTCATTACAAACAACATTATAACAACAAATGTATGTCTTAAATCAATGTCTGGGATCATTTTCTATTTTCTTAACTATAATAACACCCCTATTTCTAAATAAAGGTATAGCCAAACAGTTTGCCTAAGTATATTTAAAAATAAACACAGAAAATAATTTAGTAACATGATCATGGAAGATTTCTTTGGCAGTTTGTATATTCTTTATGTACATGAAAACTAAAATGGGAACTACCGGAGGTGGTATTTAGCAGGTTCTGACCAGTTATGGAGAACCAGTGGTTCAGAGAAGTAGTAAATACCACCCCTGACTTGCCCCCGGCCCCAGTCCCATCTATTTTCTGCCTCCCAAATCTCAGCTGATTGGGAGGAAATGGGCATTTTGCAGTAATCTTCCCCTGGAGTGGGAAGGCAATGGAGATTTTACAGTATCCTTCCCCTGGAGTGGGGTGGGAATGGAGATTTATACATCCTCTATGTTTTATATGCTCCATTGTACGCCGCCCCGAGTCCTACTTGGAAAGGGAGCGGCTAATAAATTCAAACTTATTATTATTATTATTATTTTACAGTATCCTTCCCCTGGAGTGGGGTGGGAATGGAGATTTTACAGTATCCTTCCCCTGGAGTGGAGAGGGAATGGAGATTTTACAGTATCCTTCCCCTGGAGTGGGGTGGGGATGGAGATTTTACAGTATCCTTCCCCTGGAGTGGGAAGGGAATGGAGATTTTACAGTATCCTTCACCTGCCACGCACACCAAGCCATGCCATGCCTACTAAGTCATGCCCACAGAACTGGTAGTAAAAAAATTGAATCCCACCACTGGAACTGACCCTATCATTAATTAATAAAACTGGTTTTATAACTGTAATATTTTATTTATAGGTAATACCTTATAAGAATAGACAAAGGCTTTTCGCTTAGTTAACTGCATCCTGCCACAATGCATATCCAAGAATATGTGTTCTATGTGTGATTGTCTAGGGAACAAAAATGATTGTGGATTAGCCAGGGACACAAAGGTGATGCAGAATTAATCCTTAACTTTCTATCCTATCCTACTGTCTACTTCTAGTGAGTGCTGAGAGGTCTGTACCACTCAAAAACAGATAGGGAACCCAGTAAGTGAATGGAGGATTAGTCATTCAAATAATGAAGAGCAATGTGTTTCTAACATTGCAGTCAGAAAGCATCACATATAGTGCTGTTTATTTCATCAGTACACATGCTTTCTACTTCTTATCTCCACTTTAGCCAAAATAACAATTACATGCTTGTAGTTACAACTACTTTTATAACTCAAAGCAGTATTACATCGTACACACACACACACACACACACACACACACACACACACACACACACCTTGCAAGTGCACACATGGAATTTTTGATTTTGATGATATGCACTGCTACCTGTTTGAATGACAAGCTGAAAATGCAAGCACTTGATCATGAATGAATTGTTTATAGTCTGTGATGAGCTAGATGTAAAATTCCCAGATAAATGGCAGTCTAGTGTAATGGCTTGGAAATTTTAATGTACTCTAATTTAAATTAAAAATGAAGGATCTTAATGAAATATGAAATTGAATAATAGAGTCTCTATGGTAGCCTTGTTGCTGCTTATTTTGATTTTAAATTGATTTTATGCTATTTTATATTCCATTTTATTAAGTGTCCATTATTTTGGAATTACAATTTGCTTTTGGAGTATAACACATGAAGTGGATAGGGCTCATCTTCAAAAAGGGCACTTTCTCTGAACATTCTATAGATCAGGGGTGGCGAACAAGTTCGACAAAAAGAGCCAAAATTTTAAACTGTGAGAGTCAGAGAGCCAGACCACGCAGTGACCTGCCAAAACAGACCCAGAAGCAATGTTCCCTCTAATTTTTTTTCGATGTGAGCAGAAAAGTATAGTGTTTGAGCGGCACATTTTCATGCCTGAGCACCCAAATTTTTTTCACAGATGTCACCTAAGACAACAACGAAATCAGTATTATTTGAAACTCAAAGTTATGTTTCTTCAAGGTACCCGCTTAATTCAAAGTGTTATATAATATCAGTATCACTTAACAACGCTCCTGCTTAGCAACCAAAATGTTGGTTCAGAAACTCTGGCATTTGAAGCACGCAACTCTTAAAGCTGTCAAGTTACAAGACCCTTGCACCCCTAACCCTTTAGGGAAAAAAACCCTCAGGGGTCTTCAAACCTGACAGCTTTAACACTTGTGGACTTCAACTCCCAGAATTCCTCCTCCAGTCATGTTGCAGCGACGTCATCTGCGTGGATCTGCTCCATCTTTGCTTTCTTCATTGTGGGCAGGGCTTCTGCTGAAGATGCCGACGAGTACGAGTTGCCACCAGAATAACTGCTGCTACCTCCTCCTCCTCCTCCTCCTCCTCCTCCTCCTCCTCCTCCTCCTCCTCCAACAGAATCACCAGATTCGCTCCTGAGTTCAGCGCTGGGTTACCTCTGCCCCCTCCCCCTCCTCCGTGCTTTTGAGGAGCCATGAGGCTTTTTTTTCCCTGCTCCCCCCCGCCTTCCTACTGGCTCCTGCAGCCTCATGGGTCCTCAAAAGCACGGCGGAGGAGGAGGAGGGGGCAGGGGTAACCCAGCGCTGACTGAGCTCAGCTGCTCCGAGCGGAGGGGAGGCGCCGCTGCCACGCCGGAGATGCCGGCTGGAGCTTTGGCGGCTTCATCTCAGCCGCAGCGCCGGGCAGCAAATCCGGCAGTGCTGCCTGTTAGAGGAGGATGAGGAAGAGGTGGCAGCAGTTCTTCCGGTGGCGGTGGGGGCTTTGGGGCTTCACAACTAGCCTCAGTCGCCCCGTGCTCCTCAAAGCAAGTCTGGGGAAGTCCTTTGCAGGCGGCCCGTTCTAGCTGCCTGCAAAGGACCTCCCCAGCTTCCGAAAGGGAGCGCGCGATCCGAGCCACAGTATACTAAATAATGATAAGAGGCAAAGAGCCTCATTTATTTTGCCCGGGAGCCGCATGCGGCTCGCGAGCCGCGTGTTCGCCACCCCTGCTATAGATTATTGTAATATCATAGATAATTGTGGTACTTTAATTTTCAATTGTACTAATATATTACAAAGATTTAACTTTTACCTGCTGCTGCTTCTATATGGGGTACGGTAGCTCAGTGGCTAAGACACTGACCTTGTCGATCATAAATGTTGGCAGTTTGGCAGTTCGAATCCCTAGTGCTGCATAACAGAGTGAGCTCCTGTTACTTGTCCCAGCTTCTGCCAACCTAGCAGTTTGAAAGCATGTAAAAAATGCAAGTAGAAAAATAGGAACTATCTTTGGTGGGAAGATAACAGCGTTGCATGCACATTCCACATTTAGTTATGCCAGCCATATGACCATGGAGACATCTTCAGACAGCACTGGCTCTTTGGCTTTGAAACGGAGATGAGCACTGCCCCCTAGAGTCGGAAACTAGCACATATGTGCAAAGGGAACAATTACTTTTACATGCATGCATGCATGCATACATACATATACAGTGGCGTAGTGTGGGGGTGCAGGGGGGGCCGGCCGCACCGGGCACAACATCTGGGGGGCGCGCGCTCGCACTCGCAGCTCTCTGCTGTTGACTTGCATGTATTTCAAGGCTGAATTTGAATTGAATGAAGCCGAGGAACGCTTCCCACGTTTAATACAAAAAAGACGCAAGCAGGTCTTCCCCGGGGTCGAGAGCACGAAAGAGGGCCAAAGTTTTCTTCTGCAGATCTGGGTCTCTTGAAGACTGCTGGGCAGGGTGAGGGACGTTAATAACGTGATACGTTTAAATTAGAGCAAGTGAAGACCTCGGGCGGCTTTCCTTTTCCTATTTTCCCAGAACCGAGGGAAGAAAATGATTCTGCTTCGGGCCTATAGAGGGCGCTGCGAGCTTTGCTAAGGAGGACGGCTGCTTCAGAGCTCCCTTCATGTCCCGAGTCCAGTGGCGTAGCGTGGGTTGCCACGGGTTAGGGGGCGCAAATTACTTGCCTTGCCCCAGGTGCTGACAACCCATGCTTCGCCACTGTACATATATACATACATACATACATTCTCTTTTACTTTTACTATTATTATTTTATTGTTTTGTTTTGTTTAACAAAAGCATAAAAACAGAAGTGGACCAGAGAAACAATACATGTACAAATGGAAAGTGAAAGCTTTTTATCCATAATTCCTTCTATCCTTTTAGAAATGATAATATTAACATCAAAAATGCACTGGTAAAAACTTTATATTTCAAGTTCTAACCAAGGACATGAGCTTGTATTCTTGTATTCAGATCTAAGTCTCAAGAAAAAAGCTGATAAGTTTGTTGATGGAGAAAGTAACAGCTCTACATATCACAGCACTATAGAAATGCATAAGTATTCTTTCCTGAATGAAACTTTAAATTATAGAACATCTACATGCATCTTGAGAGGAGAACTTATAGATAGTGCTTATCGTTCTTTTCTTAAGTATTCATACGAGAAAGAAATGGGCAGCATAAAACTTAACATCTGATAACTACACCTATTACTTAGCAGAACAGTATGTTAAACAAGCTTATTGCAGATGATCAGTAAAGTAACAGTAATATACCTTTAAGTCACTTATCCATGAAAATTTAGGTGAACCCAAAGATAACCTAGAAACCATAACGTACATTAATACATTAAGTTGTAGCCAATGAAGCATTTAAGATATTCACTTGAACTGAAAACTTAAAGTTACATTCCACATAATTTGATGTTGATTTAACTTCAGGCTCAATTTCTGAATCACTGTACACCTCATGAAATATTGAAATTGCTCTCAGGTTCATTTATTTCAGTGGGAATAGAAAATATTAATGAATGCAGTAATCAGTTATGTGTGGGTTTGCTTAGTACTACCAGCTGCCAGCACTATCATACTAGATTGGATGGTAGAATGGCCTTAATGGGGGTTTAAAGTTGTCACTTAGAGAATAAAATAAATATTGGTATGGTGGTCACTTAGCAGGAAATATTATTTTATGGGTATGGATGTATGTGTTTGCATTGTGGATATCTCTGATATATCTATTCCAAAATACACATTAAAGAATATTTTCAGTATCATATGAATTTTTCTTCATCATGGTTTGCTTTTTTCATGTTGCAGTTTTCTTATGTAGAAAAACCATCATTATGGATTCCAAAAATAGCATAAATGATTAAAGTACACCAACATCTAATTCCTAGACAAAATTCCTCACAGTAATATATACTTGTGAAAAAAATCCTATTCCCCCCCCAAAAAAAAATTAGTAGTAGTAATAAGTAGCAGGTTTTTAAAGTTATTACTTTAAAAAATAAGTCAGAGTAGAGAAATGTATGAGTAACATCAAATATTTTTATTATAATTATGCATAACAGTACAAGTTGCATTGAGAATCTCTACATGACAGGGAAGGTCATATATAAAATGAGTAGAAATACCCACCTAGAGTTACTGTTTGCAAGTTAGGCAGCCATAAAAAACTATTTAATAAAAACAAATAAATGAAATATTTTAAGCATCATTTCTGTTCTGTCCCATATTGGTATGGTAAATAAACTTGATTTATATTGTTTTTATATCAAGAAATATAAGTACAATTTTTAAATAGATGTTATATGAGACAGAAACAAACTGAACCAACAACCATATACCTTGGCTGCCATTTCACTATGCCTTATATCAACCTGACCTGTGGTTGTATTGACTAGAATCACAAATTTTTGGAATAAACCGAGTTAACAAACTTATGCTGGATAAGAAAAATGCTAGATCTCCTATCATATGCAACTCTACTGGCCAAACAATGTATGAGTTCCTACTGTTCAATACCCATAAATAAGCATTGAGAAATTATGCAAGAAAAAACAAACAAACAAAATTGACACTGTTTATGAACATATAAAGGATGACGGCAGCTATTGATTTTCAGAGAAAAATCTACAACAGAGGCATTTTGAGGATTACATTAACTTTATTCCTGTATTCTTTTTCAACAAATACATGTTGCCCTCTGAATTCAAAAGTTATTACTTTTAATATCCCAAATATTTTAGTAATTCAGATTCAAATAGCTAAGAGTAGATATTTATAACTAAACAATAACAGTGTCCAGCTGTGACATATGAAAAAAAAATGACGGAGAAAATATTTCTATTATGCTATGCACGTGATTATATACTATATAGCGCTCCCTTTTTTTAAAAAAAACAAAGTTTTATTGGTTTTTTTAAATTTTTACAGGGAAAAAGGTAGTGGAAAGGTACAAATTTTGGCGGTTGCAGTGTGCGGTAGGTGCCCCCTCCCTCCATACTCAAAGTTTACATTTACAAAAAAATTATTATAAAATAGTAACATATAGTCAGCATATAAGTTCAATTAATAATTTCGGTCAATTTATGTCAAGCAGATATCTTATTCATTTTTGTGATCTGAGCTTTCTTGGTGTCGCCCCATCTCCCCCCGCTGGCAGAGCTCCGGCCCCTCCCATGTCCTGTGTATCTGGTGTAGGGTCTTCTGGTTTTTCTAAGAGAGCTTTATTTTTTTCCATAAAGGCCTGTGCCTCTATGGGTGTGTTGATTGTAACTCTTGTGTCCTCCCAGAATACTAGCATACCTTCAGGCATCAGCCATCTGAACCACACCCCCTTCTGGTATAATCTCTTCGATATAGCGCTCCTAAATACACAATTTTTATTTCCTTAGGGTTATATTTCTGAACTATATGTCAGGCAATAAGAACTTGGGGAAATTTTGCTGAAAAGTAAATAACTGTGCTGAAACTAGTGAGACCTTAGCTCCCAGGGGCTTTTTAAAAACAAGATCACTTCAAATGAGTTAACTTTAACAAGATTCAATTTAAACTTGATTCAATTCAGGCACTGATTAATTATATTCTGATCAAAAGTTCCATCATGTTCTCACTTCCGTTGTTGAGATTACCATGGTGTCTAGGGACTGCTCCGTACCTAGTTGATGCTACTCTTCTTCCTTTACCTCAAAGTGTATCCAGAAGTGACAATAGATGAATTTACTGAAGAGAAAAATAAGACTGGGTTAGGACCCAGATGGAACAATCAGATAAATGGCCTTCAAGGACTAACATTCTTTTCAGAACAACCACCATAAATCTTTGGGACATCTTCATGCAGGACTGGAACCAAGTAAACATCTTTCACTTTTGCTTTGCAGTGTGTGGTATGCTGAGTTCAGTTCTCTCTACATCTCAGCACAATTTATCCTCATTCATGCCACTTTATTCTGTTTCCTTTCCTAGCCAACTCCTCCTTAATTCTGCATTCTGGTGTCATAGACTGCAGTCATTGTTTGACAGATAAACCAAAAATGGCCTTTGCATAGAAACCTCTTAGAAACCCCACCCAGGGTTGCCTTTCCTTACATTAACTGTTTTAATGAGTCTTCCTTAAGCTTTTACTATTAGTTGTCCAGAAGGCTCTCTTTGATTTAACACTATGGTATTATAGCAAAATGTGTATTGTGAAAATTAGCAACATTTTTCATGTATCCTGGTAACTATTTATGGTTCATGAGATTTACATCTGTCATAAATCATGCACTACAGTGCCAGGATGTAATGCAAATCTTATTGAAACACCTTCCCTCTGCAGTTGTAGATGTTTAATGAGCTTGAAAAAAAAAGATGGCTAAATTATAGAGGATAGAATATCAAATGATCCCATGAAAGTTAGCTTCCAACCTCTGGCAGGGTTTGTGTCATAACAACCTGAAAGTTTGGTTTATTATACCTGACTCCATGTTTGGTGCCATCACTCCCTATAAGAAGGAAAACATTTGAAAAGAAAAGAAAGGGGAATATTAATGTAGTTGTTCAAATATCATGTACCCTTCACCTTCAAAACAGATAAAGGAAGAACTGCATTGGAAGAACAGAATAACAGAGTTGGAAGAGATCTTAGAAGCTTCCTGCTCAAGCAGGTTAACATTTCAGACAAATGGTTGTCCAATCTCTTCTTAAAAACTCAGTGGGGAAAAATATGGGTTCAGAATGTTAAATTTACACAGTCACAGAATTTAAGGGAGAACTTTTATAAAATGTTTTACAGATGGTATTTAGATCCTAAAAAATTATCATGCATGTACCCAAATGTTCAACCAAAATGTTGGAGATGCGGGTGCCTAGATGCTACCTTTTTTCATGTATGGTGGACTTGCAACAAGATTAAAGCTTTTTGGATAAAAATATGGTGGGTTATGCAGAATGTATTTAAGAAAAGAATACAATTCACTCCACAAATGTTTTTATTGGGTATAGCTAAGGATTTCACCAAAGGGGAAACAAAATTGGTCTTGCATATGGTCACAACAGCTAGGTTGTTGATTGCGCAACATTGGAAAAAATATTTTTTACCGACAATTGATCAATGGATTCAGAAGGTGGCGAGGTTCGCCGAAATGGCAAAAATTTCAGCTTTCTTAAAAGCTCAGAAACAGGAGGATTATACACAGGAATGGGTAAAATGGATTGATTACATACAGAATAAATACCAGACTAGGAAGTACTATATAGCCTTTAGGTAAGAATCTTTAGATTGATAGATGATCAGAGTAAATAATATATGGGATGCTTGGAATTGTTAGAGTGGTATACAGCGGAAGTCAGGGGGGTGGGTTTGTGTGGGAGGTGGGGGAGGGTTAGGGTGGAGGGCGAGGCAATATATATGTATGAATAAATTAGAAGATGGGATTAACAAAACATTGTTATTTTAGGAAAAATTTATATTAAGAGTTATATATGTTAAATTAGCTTAGGAGATGGGATCAATGTGCTATTATTAATCTAAGAGAAATTTATATTGTGTTTGTTGGGAGGAGAGGGGGTACAATATGTGAACGAGTAATTTATTTTAAGGGGAGGGGAGGGGGCAAAGTATTTGGTATAACATTTGAATGTGAATTTTTGCGGGGGGGTTGGGGGGGCATAGCATTTGTATGAGATTTACATTGTATGGCGGGGGGGGGGTTAAAAAGGGGAAAATCTGTTTGTATAAAACTCTTTTAATAAAAAAAAAAAAAACCTCCAGTATTGGAATACCCACAACATACGGAGACAAGTTCTTCCATTGATTAATCGTTCTAATTGTCAATAAATTTCTTCTTAGTTCTAGATTGCTCCTCTCTTTGATAAATTTCCATTCATTGTTTCTTGTCTTGCCTTCAAATGCTTTGGGGAACATTTGTTGAGGCTTCTTAGATATTGGAACACTGCTATCATGTCATCCTAATCTTTATTTAAATTAAACTAGACATAACGCATTACTGCAACCATTCTTCATATATTTTAGCCTCCAATCCCCTAATAACATTTGTTGCTCTTTTCTGCACTTTTTCTAGAATCTCAACCTCTTTTTTATATCATGAGAACCAAAACTGGATGTAATATTCAAAGGGTGATCCTACCAAGGCATTATAGTATTAAATGTATAGTATTAAAATTTCATATGATCTTGATTCTATCCATCTGTTAAAGCAGTCTACTGTCCTGTCTTTTAAAAATTAGTTTTGCAATTGGAATCAAATCAATTACAAATGAAAGTCAGTTGCAATAATAAAGCATAACATTTATTTGATGATCAGGTTTAATTCTTTGTGTCACGTACTTGTTGCATCTAAAAGGTAGGATCTTCAAGTAAGTTTTATTCTATAATCAATATCTGCATGCTTCTTGATATATCAACTCTTGTTTTACAACACTTTTATTTATACCTGGATAATTATCTAATTATTTAGGGAAAATGTACATAAATTATTATTATATTATTATATATAGATTATTACTATAAAAGAAAAATCTTAAAAATATCCTTAGATTTAATATTTTGATTTTGAAATGTAGTAATGACATGACTGAGTGACTATTAAAGTTAAGAATTTCTGTGAGGAATCTTACTCCTTCAAGATTCAGACAGACAATGTGATCATAATAGTTGTTCTTAATTAAGGATAATCTTATTTGTGATGGAATCCATATTGTGACAGAATACATTTTATATCATACATTTCTGATATAAAATTATAGGGTAAAAGCAATTTATCAATTAAATAATGAACTAAAATTTTCACAATGCACAAAAAACAATTATGAGCTCAATAAGTCATTCAGCCATTCAGATGTGATGAGAAATCTTCCAGAATAATGCCAGCACTCTTTCTTCTAAGCACAACAGACCTTTATCAAGCAGTGAGTGTTCCAACCTGATCTGAGGGGGATGATGATTGTGATTTACATTTCCCTTAATTGTGTTGAAAGGTTAACTCCAGAAAGTGCATAACAATGAGCTAAAAAAAATTATAGCCCAGAAACAGGAGTGGTTTGCAAGAGAAAAACAACTTCAAACTGCATTTTCTTTCTGCAGTTCACCATCTGTAATACTTGGGCTTAGTAAGTATTCTGAAATGTAATAAATGAAAACATTATTTCATCAGATACAAACAGTTCTTTTGTAAAGAAGATTTTAACACAATGGCTTGATTTACCATACAGTTATGGATTCAGGATACCCTACACATACTAAAGGGCTACCAGGTCTCAGCTGTAAAAAAAATGCATACGAATATTAGATAGTAGTCAAGAGGCAGTTTTAAATATCACTTTCTCTTAATAACCCTCCAGATTTTTGCAGTCCAAATCTGATAGGTCTACCTATTATATCCATTTGCGTTATGACACCATTTAATTTAGTATGTTTGTATTTTAGGAATGAATGTAAAGATGAATTAAAAACTTAAATTTTATCTAAAGTAGAATGGAGTTAGGCTGGAAAAATATCCAAATAGAGGTGCAGATCCTCGGGTGGGAGTTGAGCTGTGTGCATGCTTCAAATGCCAGAGTTTCTGAGCCAACATTTTGGTTGCTAAGCAAGAGCATTGTTAAGTGAGTTTCACCACATTTTACAAGTTGGCCATGCCCACCCAGTCACATGGCTGGCAAGCCACTCCCACCTGGTCACATGGCCGGCAAGCCACTCTCACAAAGCAGGCCATACCTACAGAAGAGGTTCTAAAAAATTTTGAAACCCACCACTGCATTGTACCTATACTCGGGGGGCGAGGAGGGGTCAAATTCCACACCGCTCATTAGGACTCTCCTCCAAAGTGGTTTGGGAGAACAGCTGAGAGGATGTTATTGTATTATTTGCCATCAGATTTTGATTTTATCTTTATCTACCAATCTATTCGATTAAAACAATTATCCCATTGCAATTCTATGGCTCTGTGTTATGGTGATTTTATTATGAAATAATAAGATGTTAAAACCGTTAATCTGAAGGAATTTGCATGACAAATGGTTCTTTATTTTTATAATTCATGAACTATGCTATGTAACTGAAAGTCACTTTTAAAACTAATACAGGTGGTCCTCAACTAACAACAGCTAATGTAGTAACATTTTAAAGGTCATAAAAAGTGACTTATGGCCATTTTTCACACTTATGACCCTTGTGGCATTCCCATGGTCATGTGATCAAAATTCAGACACTTGGCAAACTGAACTGGCTCCTATTTAAGATGATTGCAGTGGCTCATGGTCTTGTTATCACCTTGTGGGACTTTCTGACAAGCAACGTCAATGAGGAAGTTAGATTCACTAAACAACTGTGTTACTAAATTAACAATTGCAGTGATTCACTTAACAACTGTGACAAGAAATGTCATAAAATGGAAAAAAACTCACTTAACATCTGTCTCACTTAGCAACAGAAATATTGGACTCAACTGTGGTCAGAAGTCAAGGATTACCTGTACTCTTATAATTCTATACTTTGGTTTTCATATATCACATGTTTATTCTTGCATATATTTTTCCATAATTTGGAATGTATCAGATATTTTCCTGCTTGCTGACTTCTTTTCTTGTTTTTGTTCTGATGGCCTACAGATCCAATATATACAAACACGTTTATCTTGCTATAGAAAACTCAAACATTAAATATACTCATGATAGAAAGTTTCTTATGACTCAATTCTCTGTACAGCTCACATTTTAAATATCATGATAGTCATGTCTGACAAATATTTCAAAGCAATATGTGTGGATTCCAAGATTGAATCTAGGATCAATGAGCATGTGTCTCATTGCTAAAATTTGCCATTTGTTTGCCTATGCAGGAGAAATTTGTCTTCTGAATATTATCAGTGGACCATTGCAGAATGGAAATAAACATATGGAGTAAGTGCAAATGACATTATAATTATAATTGTTGTAGAAAATCATCTCATTGGTAAGCACTGTGTGTCGTCTCTTCCATATATCACCGATAGAAAGCCAGAACAAACCTATAGTCACTCCTGAAAAGTGAGCGGCATTGATGTACATTAATTTTAGCAAACAACTTGGACAAAATGAAATATAAGTGCTTATTGATGAAATCATTTAAGATAAAATGAAATCCCTTGCTATTTACTGTCATTCTTTCTGCTGGTTCATCTTCGTGGAAGTGTTCTGTCTTCCAAGGCTTTAAGGGCAGATAGTGAGTTCTTAGTGATATTCTATTAATAGGTTGCAGTGGGCTAATCGGTCAGTAGAAACCCCTTTGGTTCTTTATGCATTTACTTCACTCTATTTTTGAGTGCAGTGCATCGCACTGCATGAAAAAGTTATAACTGCAAGAAGTACTTGGAAAAATATTGCAATAGAACAGATTGTGAGACATCACTGCTACCTGTTAAAGAAGCTCAGGAAAAAAATGAGTTCTTTAAAAATCAGAAAATCTTCATAATATTTCAGCAACAGGTGTATTCATTTGGGAATGTAAAAACATGTTTCACATTAATTATTCATTTTTGGCTGATTTCCTTGTTATTTCATTTCTTTTATTTGTTGTAAAATGAAGGAATAAAATAAAAGGTAAGAACACACAAGACTTGACATATAATTGCATTCTGGGAGTGTAAATGATGTGGGAAAAAAACAATTTTCTCTTTCCTCTGCTTGGCTTCTGCAGAGAGTATACAAGATCATAATTTTGGAAAATATGTTAAAATTACATTTTACAAATGTTTACTCTTTACATACTTGTCGTAAATAAGCACCAGCATTATAAAACCATGAGAAGACTGATAACACCATTTTACAATGGAAACTCCAGTTAATTTCATGGAGAACTTTGTTGATTCTCAATTCATACTCAAAAAAGCAAAAAGCATCTCTGGCAAACAAAAAACAAAAAAACAACCAAAACTGTCCAGCATGACAGCCACAACATTTCTGGACAGACTATCCCTCTCCCAATCATACACCTCTCACTCTTATGTTAGTTCAGCTCTCACTGAACTACTGAAATGCATACTGCATAGAATTGCCTTTGAAGACATTCTGAAGCTGTAACTGATCCGAATGTAGTGGAGTAATGATGGGTGGTTTATGATCTTACCACAAAACAACACTACTTCAAGAACTGTTTGGTCCCTAGTTTTCTTCAGAGTGCAATTCAAGTTGGTTGCTGCCACTTTTAAAGATCTTTATTAGAAAGGACCTGGATACATTGGAACTCCCAATTTTTTTCTTCCCATGCAATAAAGCCATATTAAAGGGTCTCACTTCAGGTTCTTTCATTCAAGGATTTTCATCAGTAGGGTCTCAAAGAGAGGCCTATTCAATTGACTCCCTTCTTCTTTAGAACAGTACCCCTAAACGGATTGTCCCTACTTTGTTGGTTTTAGAAAAGCCATAAAAACGTGGCCTTTTCTGCATGATTTAAGGATTGGATTGTTGGGAGCTTTCCTGCTTGCAATTTGGAAGGTTAAATGAAGTAGAATTATTCATCTTTGACATTAAACTGAAAGCATAGATTATATGGTTTATTATAGATAATGTATAGTCTAATCTTATTTATGCAAATAGGATATATAATACACAGAAAGTCAGGTCAAATAAAATGGCATTTAAGCCCAGTAAATATGTAAGTAACAAATAAAATGAAAATATTATACCCAAGTGTTTTATCTGTCTTGCTCCTAGAAAGGCATGATTTAATTCTAAACATGGTGGAAAATAATGTTTAGATTTTGGGAAGAGAGATACTTTCAAAATGTATTGAGACAAATTGAAGACTTTGGAACAATTGTTTTTTGAAAGAGGGGCAGCTATTTCAAACCAGCTTAACTATTCTGAATATCAACACTTAGATTCTTTTTGCCAGTTTCATATATTTAAATAATTTGCATTCAGAAAATGTACCTAAAATTTACAAAACACCTTGATTTATTTTTTTATTATTTCATTTTCTTCTAGTGTCTTCAGAAAATGATTTATGCTGCAATATTTCACAGAATCATGAACAATACACTCATTTGCCTCTAAACTGCACAGCCATAATGACATATGTTTTATAAAGATTTATACAACTTCTGGAACTTTAATTAATACTTTGAATACTTTAGTTTTACAAGTACAAGAGCAATTTTTCCTCCTTTCAACTTAATCTATAGCATCAAATGCTCACCTGGTTCATTAATTTAAAGAATGCAAGCAGGAATTGCTTTCCATTGTGATGTGAAATCATTTGGAAGCAATTGGTTTGTTAAAAAAAAATTATTTTTCTAACTTAAATATAAGAAAATTCAGATCGGACTAAAGGCCTGTTTCATCTGCTGCTATAAATTAATAAAAATGGTTATGGATAGGCAAACCAACTGGAATCTGAGAAATAAATACAAATTCCCACTCATCTTCATTAAGTGTCTCTAAGCAAATTATCTTCTCTCAGCCATTTTGAATTCCTCATGTTACTCAAGAAGTGAATGACATCAAAGGGTTTAGCCTATTGTTTTTTAAAAAATAGAAGACCTAGGAGAGATAATTGATATATTAAATTTTGAAGAATCTTCAAGACTCATTTTATCCCTCAAAATTCTAGACATTCCCCAGCCAAAAAATAAATTGGTTACACAGTAGTTGGCAGATATGAGGTTCTAGGGAACGGCTGTGCTTATTCTCTTCCTTTGTCTCCTTTTTATTCAGAAAAGTCTTTTTTTCTCCTTTATTAATATTACCCTTTCTATTTCCAAGGAATCAAGGAGATACTTATATAATTATCTGCTTTCAGTTCCCAAGTGGTGGGGTTTGTTTTATTTATTTATTTAGAAAAAGAGGATTGCTTTCTCTAGAGCAATTACATTTTTTTTTAAATTTAGCTCTATCAGAAAGGAAAGTATGATAGAGTCGCATTTTCATCAAAGGTATTTATTGGGCACCCTACGTGCTGGATATAGAAAGAGAAAAATGTATGACAGATAATTGGTAACACAGGTTCCTTGTGCTAAATGCAAGAAAAATAACAATATTATTAAATATGGGGTTAGTGTTTGCCATTGTTTAATGGTGTCTTTTTTTTTTGTTGGGGTTATTGCTACGGTACTTTACTCTGGGCTGATTATTTTAAAGCTTTTTGCTGTTTTTTTTAAAAAATGTTTGTTTCTTTTATGCTATCTAAAGTCCACTAGATTTGGGCAGCCAATAAATTTCAATAAATCATCATTATTAATAATAATAGTACTCCATGTAGAAATGCTAGCTCATATTAGAAATATTTACAATACATTTACTACTGCTTTTTATTTTTTTTCAAGCGGACTCTAATTCACCATTTATTTAGAAAGTATGAGAGAACAAGCTAAACAGTAGTGACAGATTTGATTTACTGAAAAAAGCAATTTAATGGCATGTAGAAAAATGGTTGCTATACATTTTATTTCCATTAGTAAAATGAATAGTGCCACATAGTTCAATCTTCATCCTCACCCTTGAGAATTAACAAATTTCTATGTTTGTGGCCACAGACAGCAATGGACATTTAGCCAATGTGAAGCCCTTATCATCTAATCCTTTAATATTAATGTCCGCTTTTATATTTATGTTACATGATGCAGAATTCAGAATTTCTAATCACTGAATTAAAAAAGCAGACAAAAGCAGGGAGAACAAAGTGTGTAGAGGAAAAATCCTTTTGGAAATCCATTTAAGAAATGGAAGACGTAATTACCACTGATTACCATGTTTTGTCTCCAACTTTACGGCCATTTAGTTATAATTTATTAATTTCAATCCTCATTATCCCTTAATTGCATTCTCATTTTCTTCAGGAAGAAGCACAGTTTCAAGTACCCTTTACCTCAATTGTTTAAATACAGCAACTAAGGACTGAATGTAGTCTCCAAATTCATCTGTTCCATGTCTTGAGAGTCTGTTTTGAGTTTATTGTCTCTGGGGGAAACTGTTTAAGGTCACTGTGTTGGAAATCAGTTGCTGAATGACAAGAGTTTATTTAAGTGCTCCTACTTTCTCTTTTTCATGGAGGAATTGGATTTGGAGGATTGCCAACAGATATAAAACATCTAGCAAAACAGTACCAAATTTGCCATCAGATTATGGCTCTAACTTAAATTAGACAAGAAAGTATGTATTGAAGGAAATAGATTTGGGTTGTACATCAGCTAAAACTTCCTAAAAGTTAGAATTATTCAGCAGTAGAACAGACTGCTTTGAAAGATGGTGAACTTCTCAGTAGTATTGTTTTCAAAAGAACATTTGAACTGCTCTGGTAATGGATTAGATTAGACAACCTCCAAATTACAATTGCATGTTTTGATCCCTATGAAAGTAAACCTTTCTAAAGCCTTGAAAATAATTCACAGCTTTTATTTTTCAATACACTAAATGACAGCTTTAACTTCCAGTGACAACTAATTTTTGCTTCAACAAATTAATATAGCTATATTTCTAGAAATTGACATTTTATAATCATGGAAGATGTGGATCAATGTGTTCAACTTTGAGAAAATACAAGCAATGAGAAAATTATGGCAGTCTTCAAATAAAAAAATATTGGAAATGATCAAGATTTGTTCTCTTTCATATACAGCCCAGGAACATAAACCAATGAATGTAAGAAATAGATATGGAATATACTACATATGGCAGAATCCAACTGAATGTTAGAAAAATCATCCTAACAGTAAAGGCATATTGATGTGCATCCAATTACTTAGATATGAGGTGGGCTGCTCTTCATTGAATATGTTCAGTAAAAGGCTAGGCAATCATCTCTCTGGGATGCTTTAATCTGGATTCCTGCAGTGAGAGATGATTGGATCCAGTACCAAAATTTCCCTTTCAAACTGCATGAGCCTGCTATCTACCCCGATTTAGTGAAATGTCTGGTTCTAGAAAGGTTCCAGTGAAATAGGCATGAACAATAAAGTAACTAATGAAACTTTTCACATATGGATTTGGTTGTTTGTGCCTAACATAAAACTTCCCAGTCTCATCAACTTCACTCTCAGAGAGCAACAACAGCAACCAGAAATGGCAACTGACTTCCAAGCAGGAGTGCCAGCAGACCAAGGAATAATGGGTGGTGTTCCAGGGCATCAGGATGGAAAGCAAATGAAGTATGCCGTTTGCAGCAATAATACTTCAGTTCTGCAACAGGTGTAAAAGCATTGCCAACAGTTCCAGTTGTTCTGACCCCACCAGTAGTGCAACCAGTGTTGCATAGAACCCATAGAGGTTTGCTAGAATGATTTGGAAGATCAGAGAAGATGAAAATCTTCATACAAGTGTGAGTTATTTCCTGAAACCTGAGTTATCACTCAGGTGATATTTCTAACTGACTTCTCAAGGATATCTTTCATGTTGAGTCTATTATGAATCAGTGGTTCAGTCAGCACTCCTGATAATTGAACACAATAACTCAATCATGGATAATTACCAGAACTTCATGAATATTTCAGAGGTCATTTTGGAGACCCAATAAGAAAAGTGATAGCTACCTGCAGATTCACCAAACAGGGTGATATAAGGATCAGGCTGAACATAGACAAATTCAAATTAGTCACAGAAGACCTGGATTAGAATGAAATACTTCTAATTGCACAGTTTAGGCTGGGTCCAGACACTCAAATAGGGGCTGAACTGATAAGACAAGGAGTTCCCTAGAAGCTAGATGAACTCTACTAGCTTTGGGTCATCATCAACTCAAGTTTTAAGAAATTCAGTCCTAGTTAGGGAGCAGAAGGAACCAAATTCCAAGTCTTGCTATAAAACCCTCCATCCACTCATGCTGGCATGGACCAAGTCAAGAGAAGAAGAATCCATGCAAATTGGGGGTGGCCAGGAGAATGGCACCTACTGAGGAAAGAGACACACAGAGCAGAATGGGACAACTTGCTGTGGCCAGCTTGCTGAGGCCGACTCTCCAACTTACAGTGGCACAATGTGCCACAGGACAATTTCACAAATATAGAAGTTAAATAAATTTCAATGGAATTGTGGCTAATTATAATAATAAAATAAAGGAAGTCAATCCAGAAATACAAGAGTGACAATACTTTCAATGAAAACATGGTCACCAATAATAAAAGTAATTGAATGAATACAACAATTAAGGCAGCATTGGATTGTCCCATGTGAGTTGTGCCATGGTGAGTTGGCTGTGCAAGTTGTCCCAGGGTGAATTAGCAGCGGCAAGTTGGCTACAGCAAGTTGACCGCAACAAGTTCACTGTTGGCTGTGGCAAATTGTCCTAGAATCTTCACAGAGATCTAGCATTCTGTTTTTATTTCAGAGAATCTGTGTATATGATAAGCGATTGCCAATCAAAGCTCCCAAAGAGAACAAAGACAAGGGCATGGAAGAATGCTGCCCCAAGCATAGAATACAGGCTCAGGGAAATGATAACAACCACTCTCACAAGAGCTCACAGGAGAGGCTATTCAACCATTAAATAGAGCTTGACTCCATCTGAATCAATGTACATTGATGAAGTTTCTATTATTTTCTCTTTAAACCACAGGTGTGAAGAGAAAGTCACAGCATTATTTGATTCTGGAGCATCTGCCAATTTGATAGCAAAAGTCAGAACACAGCAGAGGTCGACCCTAAGCCCCCTCATCTGTGGGGTGCCACAGGGGTCGGTCCTCTCGCCGCTCCTGTTCAACACATATATGAAGCCGTTGGGTGAGATCATTCATGGTTTTGGGGTGGGATATCATCTGTACGCTGATGATACTCAGCTGTACATTTCCACCCCGAACCACCCCAACGAGGCCATCGAAGTGATGTCCCGGTGCTTGGAAGCCGTACAGGTCTGGATGGATGACAACCGACTCAAGCTAAACCCCTCCAAGATGGAGTGGCTGTGGGTTCCGGCCCCCTGGTTCAACCAGTTACTTCCATCTCTGGCCATTGGGGGCGTACAATTTGGGCGTCCGTGGAGCGGGCGCGCAATTTGGGCGTCCTCCTGGATACCCGGCTGTCCATGGATGACCATGTGACAGCCGTGGCAAGGGGGGCGTTCCACCAGGTTCGCCTGGTGCGCCAATTGCGCCCCCTTTTGGACCGGGATGCCTTACGCACAGTCACTCATGCGCTGGTGATGTCTCGCCTCGACTACTGCAATGCTTTCTACATGGGGCTTCCCTTGAGATGCACTCGGACACTTCAGTTGGTCCAGAATGCGGCCGCGCGGGTGATTATGGGGAGTACAAGGTACTCCCATGTGACACCTCTCCTGCGCGAGCTGCACTGGCTTCCTGTGGTCTATCGGGTGCGTTTCAAGGTTTTGATAACGATCTTCAAAGCGCTCCATGTTACTTAGTTACTTAGGACCTAGTTACTTGCGGGATCGTATCTTGCCCCATACATCCCAGCGACCAATTCGCTCACACAGAGAGGGACTTCTCCAGGTGCCGTCCACCAGACAGTGTCGGGGGGCGATGCCTAGGAGCAGAGCCTTCTCTGTGATGGGGCCAGCCCTGTGGAATGACCTCCCCCCTGATATCAGGACCACCTCTGACCTCCGCTCCTTCCGCGTAAAGCTCAAGACCCACCTCTTCCAAGTAGCTGGCCTGGCTCAACCATAGTTTTATCATATCGCTCCTGACGGGTTTTTTAATTGTGTATTTTGTATTGTAATTGAGGGATTTTAAATTGAAATTTTAATGCTATTTTATTCATTTGTTTACCTCCTCCATGCACATGCATATGTATATGTTTATGTATTGTTTATATTTGTATATTTTTATGTGTTTTAATTGTATGCCGCCCCGAGTCCTTCTGGAGAGGGTGCGGCTAATCAAATAAAATTTGATTGATTTGATTGAGATACTAATATTTCTGTAGTATTGAATGTATATGTGACTTCAAAATAAATAGAACACCAAGAAGTTCTTTCACTTTTTGCATGTTGCAACATCACACATTGTTCACAGAGATGAAAATATTGTCTGGTCTGACAGCCACTTTAATCCAAATGATTTTAATTAGCAATTTTACCTTTGCTATCAACCATTATGAATGGATAATTGACTGCACAATTAATGAAGCATTCTAAAGATGCTAAACAAACAGCAAGGTTAATTATCTGATGATAATGTCACTTGGGAAGAGAAGAACTAGCCATCTTAAGATCCAGTCTGGCTACCATATCCGTCAAGCAAAACAATTTAATGTAGAGCTTGATATCATTTTGCTACGCACATTCATTATAGTTATATAGGAAACCAGAAAAAGTCATTGAAACTGCTGGAAAAATATGAGTTATATATGCTATTATTATGAGATATTCATACCACTTTTATTTCTTGTTATTTCAAGAATGGATTTTAAAATACATCTCTCTATAGCATTGATTATATTTGATATCAGAAATAGGTTTAATATCCTTAAGATAACCCTTATAAGATTTATATAATTTATAACCTCCATTGGATCTGATATTTTTTGTTTGATTCTCAATTTTCATCTTTGTTCCTTTTTTATCATAAATCTTCTAGTAGAAAATTATCTAAAATATTTGGGTGTACTTTTTAAATATATGTGCTGACAAGATATTCATTTTAGTCCATCTGGATTGCTTCATTTGATTTTTAAAAGATAGTGATTTATTTTCTTCTTCACTGGTAAAATGTTTCCTGCTTCATGTTACTGGAAATGCTCGAATTTCATTTATTAAAAATAATGTATACAGAAAAGATTATTCCAAGAAGTTTAAATTTAGGAAAAACACAAGATAATAATTTTGTTGTTATTAACTTTATCTTTTTTAGAATCAATTTGTACAAACCTACTGCAATTTGGAAATCAAGCTGGACAGCAAGATTGTTCTTAATTTTAATCTCTCTAAATATCAGAATTACCCATTTTATATCTTCAAGCCTTGCAGCAAGCCTGGGGCTAGTTTTGTTTATATTCATTTATGTGTGTTACTATTCATTATGTGTGAATGGACTTTCAGACATATTTGCGTAGATTGGTAGCAGAAAGTATAAAGGTATCCTATTTATTCAATGACAAAGCTGCCACAGCTTTGCCTTCATTTAAAATACTAAAGAAGAATGGAAAAAATGCAAAGGGTTGAACCTTAAGTTAGGGTCTTACATACACTAACCTAGCAATAAATCCCAATGGACCCAGTACATCTAACTAAACCTATCTTTGATTTAAAAATTGCCTATTTTTCTTTGCTCATAAAGACATAAAATGAGAACCTTCTGAATACTTTTGGTATAAAGTAGTGTGCAGAATAGAGGCAATAGTATCATTAGCATTCTCTATGGAAATTCCTAATCATCCTGGTCATGGCTGTCCCTTATTCCAAAAGGAAACTGGACTTTCTTGGTTTTTTCTTTGAAAATGTTTTATTTCTCATCCAAGAAGCTTCTTCTGTTAGAATCTTTGGATGGTAGACACATTTGTTTAAGCCACAAACACTTACTTTATCAGTCAATACGGGAGTATACCAGTGGTGGGTTTCAATTTTTTTTGGAACCTACTCTGTGGGTGTGGCCTCCTTTGTGGGAGTGGCTTGCTGACCATGTGACCTGGTGGGAGTGGCTTGCCGGCCATGTGACCTGGTGGGAGTGGCTTGGCAGTCATGTGGCCAGGTGGGCATGGCTAACTTGGAAAATGTGGTGAAACTCACTTAACGAAGCTCTTGCATAGCAACCAAAATTTTGGGCTCAATTGTGGTCATAAGTTCTTTTTCTTTCTTTCTTTCATCTCTCTCTCCCACTTTATTTCTTTTTTTCTTTTTCTTTCTCTCTCTCTCTCTGGCTCTTTGTCTCTCTCTCCCTCCCTCCCTCCCTCTGTTTCCCTCTGTCATTTTCTCTGGGTGTCTATCTGTCTGTCTCTCTCTCTGTATCTCTGTCTCTCTCTCCTCCTTCCCCCATCTCTGTCACTTTGTGTGTGTGTGTGTCTGTCTGTCTCTCACTCATTCTGTGTGTGTGTGTGTGTGTGTGTCTGTCTGTCTGTCTGTCTGTCTGTCTGTGTCTCTCCCTCTGTCTCTCTCCCCTCCCTTCCTCTCTCTCTGTCACTCTGTGTATGTGGGTGTATCTGTCTCTCACTCATTCACTTAATCACTCACACTGTGTGTGTCTCTGTCTGTCTATCTTTCTCTCCCTCCCTCCCCCTCTCTGTCTTTCTCTGTCTGTGTGTATGTGTGTGTGTGTCTGTCAGTCTCTCTCTGATTCCCTCCCTCACTCCCTCTCTCTGTTCCTCTCTCTGTCTGTCTGTCTGTCTCACTCACACACACACACTGTGGTCACCTTGTTGAGTGTTCCAATCACATTTGAAACACTCAACAACTGGCCTGCATTTATGGTATTTTGCAGCATTCTGCACTGCAGCAATAAATAATCAAAACTGGGTTGGGATAGAATTTTTTTCTTTTTAATTATTCCAGAATGATCTGATGACTAGTCAAGAGATTGAAGTCTGTCCAAGACCTAACAGGATTTATTCAGTGGTGGGATTAACTGGTGTAACAACCGGGTTGCTCCAAGCACAAATAGTTCATTTCAAAACAGCTCTAAAACTTACCTTCTACTGCAGCCCCAGCAGTGATGTGCAGTCAGGTGAGGCAAGTGAGGCACAGCTCATCATGGAAAAAAAAAGTAAAAGGAAAAAGCTGAGCTAGTTACTGCCTCACCGTGGATGACTCTGCTTAACTGTTAAAAAAAGCTGAAAAAGGTATGTGTGGGTTGGAGGGAGGGAGAGGAATTCAAACTTCATCCTCCTGGTGCTGTGCAGGGCTTTGGGCAAAGGCTGGAAGGAAGGACCCTGGCTCGCTTGTGCTCTCCCTCCCCAAGAGTAGTTTGATTGCAGGCAGAGCCACGTTGTGGGGCCGGTGTGTGTGCTACAGCATGGCTCTTTGCCTGGCTTCCTGCCTCCTCCTGTGGTCTCCTCACTGGTGCTCTCCCTCCCCAAGTGTAGTGACTTCCTCCCCAGGCCCCCATTCATTTCTCTCTCACACACATACAGCTGGATAAAACTATATAAAAATCTAGCCCAGCTTCACTGATTACAAGTTTGAAAAGGCAACGTGGCTCCGCCTGCAATCAAACTACACTTGGGGAGGGAGAGCACAAGCGAGCACTGAGGAGACCACAGAAGGAGGCAAGAAGCCAGGCAAAGAGCCATGCTGTAGTACACACACTTCCCCCCCATCCTCTTTCAGCCTGCCAACAGGAGGTGGTGGGTGGGCTTTATTGTGTTCCAGGCATTTCCCACCCAGACAGCAGGCTGCATTTGCAATGGTGGAGGTGTTTGGGATAGGCAGCAGGGGAATAGGGGGATGGCAGAGGAGCTGCTTTCAAGCCACTGGAAAAGATATCCAATCCAACTTTTGTGTGTGGGGGGGTTTGTTTGAGAGTGAGTGAGAGAGGGAAGGGGTAGGAGAGATAGTCCAATCCAACTTCTGTCTGTCTGTCTGTGTGTGTGTGTGTGTGTGTTTGAGAGAGGGGGAGGAAGGGAGAGAGGGAGGAAGGAGGGGAAGGAGAAGAAAAAGAAAAAGAAAGAAGGAGCAAAGGAGAAAAACAAATGCTGTTGCTTTAAATTGGAACTGAGCATGCCTGGCTGTGGAATTCTGGGAGTTGAAGTCCACAAGTCTAAAAATATTTGAAACCCAGCACTGTGTCAATGCCTCACCAGTCATAAACCTCACCGCACGTCACTGAGCCCCGGTAAGTAAAACAGCTGAGGCACCGCAATCTGCTCTGCGGCATCTATCAACTTGGCTTCAAACAAAGGAAATAAAGGACAGATTAGCGCAGGGGCAGGTGGGCGGAACCAACTGATTGCTGGAACTACCCGTTCATGTGAACCGATCTGAACTGACTAAATCCCACCCCTGAATTTATTGGAAAATACTTGCAGTTCCCATGGTTCCTTGAGATTATGAAATTTTTTAAGATGTATCTCTCTAGTTTTAAATCAGAGGTTTCCACATAAAATAAAACAATAATAATTTATTATTTGTTTAATTTTAAAAATATTAACAAATGGCTCAGGTCAAATGTGAATTGTTTTTCGGAAAAGTTCACCCTAAATTTAAAAAGAAAAAAGTATTCATACACAGCCATTAGATTAATAATTTTTAAAAGCTACAGTTTAAGATTTTTGGTGATAATTTGTATCTAACAAACAGCCATTCATCTTTAGTAGGAAAAGGGCATAGCATTTTTTTTAAAATGAGTTCATCTATGCCCCTAAATTTAGGATTATATATCTATATTTTCTGAGATACATTGGAATTATTTACAGGTGGCATATATGGCTGCCAACAAGATTTTTTTTTGTCAAAAAAGAAAATCCAGGTAATATAATTACTAGCCTGTGGACAATTTGAGATGTAAGTTATTCATGTCTGAGTTAGCATTACCCACCTGTGCAGCATAATATAACTTCAGTCTAAGCATTGCTCATTTTTCACCTCCAGCAATTATCACTTTTAGCTTAAGCTGGAAATGTTCTTATCTTACTTTCTAACAAGACAATGTGTTAACTTAGCTGTTTTGTTTAGCAGAAGTGATGATATCTAAAAGTTGAAGTCTGAAACAATTTTATGTTCTTTAATTTTAGATGCACTCTTGTTCTACAGTAAAACATTAATTATCATGCAGCAAACTATTTGGTATTCTACAATGACAAATTCAGGATATTTCTATATTTTGGGGATGCATAATAATTTTAAATAAGGCTTTCAATTGTCAATTAATACATTACTGATTCCCACATAAATTCCATTTTGCTATATTCAAACAGAAATAAAATACATTACTGTATTAAAGATAAATAGAATAATCCATTGAAATTAATACACATGAAAATAGCACTGTCCTTTTACTCTATGTGATGAATCTAAAAGTATTTCTCGTATAACTTGAAATTTATATAGAACTTTGGTTTTTCTTGACCTAAAAGATTACCTTCGATAAAGAATATTTCTGAATTTAAAAGACATTTTACTGCTTATATTCTATTTACTCTATTTGTTCTAAATAACAGAAAATAAATAAACAAATTAATCAATATTTGAATCTATTTACTATTATAAGCTTTATCAAAGTTATCTAATAAGTACATTCAGATCATCTGAAATTTCTAGGATTAAAATTGTGTGCATATAAATTGTTAAAATAAGGCGGAAAGTAATGCTTAACAAAAATTATAGTCTTTGGTCCTATTTTGTTCTCAGGTTGCCCTATTGATTTGACTAAGGCAGCAGTAAGTAGATTGGAAACTGCTTCATAAGTCAATTTAGAAATTCTCATTAACTTGAATATATTGTGTTAATAATACTATACACATTATTGAATTTATTGACATTTCATGTTGAAGTTCCTCTTCAGTAAAACGTAATATGTCTCCTGAACAACTTGAATGCTGCAAGTGCCCCTCTCATTCCTTGCATTGGCTTTGGAAATGAAAGCAGGTAGAAGAAAGCAAAAATTATATAGGTGGTTAATTTGTTGGATTTTGGTACATTTGTTGGATAATGTTATCTTATATTATTTAGTCAGGTTGCTAACAGAAATTTGAAACTTTATAATTAATGGTCTCATGTGGAAGGTTTCTTTTTCTTTCTTTTCATCTGAAGAAGCTTCTTGGATGAGAAGCGAAACCTCTTCAAAGAAAAACCAGAAAGTCCACTTGCCTCTTCAAAAAGCATTTTGGAAATTTCCTCATATATTTTTAAATGCAATAAATGAGCTTGTCACTGTGGATTCTTCTTTGTATTATTTGAGTGGGGCTCTGGTGTTTTGTTCCCAAACTAAGTCTGTCAGTATCATTATTTTCAAAGAAATGTTTTTCTTATAATATAATATTTTAGGGTACAAAAAGTAAGTATTAAATATAGATCGATTAATGGATGGATGACTCAGAACCTAATCAAAAATAATACCAACCTTTTTCAACTTGGTATCATCTAAATATATTGGAAATAAACTCTGAATTTCTCTGGGAAAAACAGGTAAGTTGGAATTGCTTATTTTCAGCTACACCGGGTGGGAAACAAGAATTTTGGATGGTTAAGACCAGTGGTGAAATTCATTTTTTTTACTTGCAGTTCAATAGGCATGGGTTGATGGGTGTGGCTTGGTGGGCAAGGGAAGGATACTGCAAAATCTCCATTCCCACCCCACTCCAGGGGAAGCATACTGCAAAATCTCCATTCCCACCCCACTCCGGTGAAAGGATGTTGCAAAATCTCCATTCCCACCCCACTCCAGAGGAAGGATATTGCAAAATCTCCATTCCCACCCCACTCCTGGGTCCAACCAGAAGTAGTATTTTCTGGTTCTCCGAACTACTCAAAATTTCCACTACCAGCTCTCCAGAACCTGTCAGAACCTGCCGAATTTCACCCCTGGTTAAGACCCCCTTAAGGGAGAAATTAACTGCCAAAATATTTTGCTACGATAATCTATCTTGAAGTCATAAATGGTGTATTTATCTAAGACCCAGTGATGGACCTGAAAACTACAGTGATGTTATGTATCAGGGCTTTGTCCCCACTTCACTAAACTGGGCGTGGCCAGCACATGATGCATCCGGCCCATGGGCCATAAGTTAGATAGCCCTGACCTAGAACATTTAAGATATTGTTGTTGCTGGTTTAACAGTCTTAAAACTATTTCTCTTTACTTCAGGTAATCAGAGCATTCAAATACATTCAGCTGCTTTCATTGTACAGAATTTAGAACTTAGCGAAATCCTTTCCTAAATAGTTGTTTAAACTCATCACTTCTTCCTCTTCAATTTTCAATAATCAAAATGAGGATCCTAGACTCCAAACTTTATGAAATGGTCTCCGTATAAGTTAGATGTATTTAGAGTATGTGTAAAGATGCAAGCAATTAACAATATTAGGAAAATAAAAGTCAGAACGGTCAAAATTTAGATAAGAAGCAGGATTTTATGAGAAAGAGAAATGAGAAATGTCTTATGAAAATCCACAAAACTATATAAATTCTATTGAACTCAATGGGACTTATTTATTAGTCAAAAATTGACAAATAAAGGATTTTACCTACATTTTAACAATTTCACTTACACTCCCAGTAATATCTCTTTATAGTATTAATATTTGCATTTTTTCCCCTAGTCAAGGCAGGTTGGAAGATGTCAAAAAGCTCTCAACTTAAGTTATGCAGCACATTTAATACTGTATGTTGCAAGCTGATTATGCAATTTCACTGCACTTATGGCATTTAAAAATATTTGACAGGAAATTAATGCATTACACCTTTCGTGGTAATGTTTTCTAAATGAGGCTGGATATATTCAGTTTTTCTATTTCTAAAAGTACATTAAGAAAGGAAAAATAATTTCATCATCTGCAACAGAGTTCAAGTATAAAATAAGTTTACAAAGTAATTAATATTTATGAGCCAAAAGTGAGTTCCTTCTATATCCGAAATGACAAATGTATTGTGTAGTAGAAAAGTTTTAAAAAGTAAAGGCATAAAAATATAAGATAATTGGCCTATATATACATATACACAGATATTGTAAAATACAATCTATTTTAGCAACTGAAATTAATCTCTACATATTTTTCTGTTACCATTAGTATTGATCTACAGCCATCTTAACTGTATGAATCAATATATGAATTCCATATTTCAACAGCAAACTTCCCTATATTAAGCCTTACTGGAACTACTGCTAGTAATGAAGAATAATCAGAGGTCATCATGGTCTAAGCTACACCAATTCCTTACAGTAATAGATGTACAATTTATATCATTACAGTTTCTACAGCTCATCCACTGTATCTCATCTATTCTGAAGACAACTTATTCTGTTGTTTTCATTACAGTTTTTTTTTATTTCCTTGATGTCTTTGTTCAACCTTCAGGGCTTATTGCCTTTTTGCTGTGTGCATATCAGTGGGTATATGTTTAACTCAGGTGTAAAATTCATTTCAAGGTCCCCTCAAACAATAGGTTTAATTGGTCCATTTTATTTCATTTGTTGATCCAAAAGGGCTGCAACTGGTGTACAACATGAAATTAAGAAAAGGCTCTTCTAGTAATTATTGTCACCTGGTCCTTGAACAGGAATTGTGTGTCCAGGAATACTTTCAGATTACACATTGGATCTACCTGGCTTTGTAGGAAAAGGAGTGCCAGAGCAGAGTCAGAAGAGGAATTTGCATAGGCTCTCCTCACTGCCACAAGTGAACTAAGTCCAACCTCTCTTGAACTAGGTCAAACTTCATCTAACACCAAAATAAGTGCTAATCTTTAATTGACTAAATTCCTGTGCACAGGCATGCACAGTAAGTCAATTTAATTGGAACATAATGTATGGACCTGATCTTTCACACCTGACAGGCACAGTGCAAGCCCAATCAGGATCAAAGATTGCTAACCCCTCCCCCAGAAGATACAGAGGAGGTCTCTAATCATCACCATTCTATCTTACCAGAATTCAGTGAAGCCCCTTGTTACCGATCCAGATCCTCACAGTTTCAAAGTACCATGAGAAGACATCCACAGAATCTCTTAGATCACAGGTGTAAAACTCAATTGGATCACATCATGTAATATAACATATCATGATGTTTTCACCTTTGTGGAGCCAGGGTGGGTGCGGCTAGCACATGATGCATCCGGCCATCAGTTTGACATCCCTGTCTTAGATTATCAGGGATGGATATGATCTCACCTAGTAACATTTAGATGTTAAAAATGAGCAGAGAAGGCATCAAGCATCCTATCAACACCATCTTGCTCCCAATTGGAATAAATCTTAAAAGAAGTTGAAGGAACAAAAAAACAACCCAAGTCTGACCAATGCAGTTTTTATCTCATGTCTTGGTCTGAATCTTGACTGGAAGGACTCCAGATAATCTGTTTCATCCAAAATCCTATGGACTCTTCTATCTTTCCAACCACTTTCCCTGAAAAAGGAAAGTAGAAGACTGGACAATAATTGCCCAGAATGATGAGGTACAGCTATGGCTTCTTGATGAAAGGTACACCAGCACCTCTTTAAATGATGCTGGGAACAATATATTACCTTTCAGATAGGCTTGACCAACCAGGCAACCCTGCTTACAGTCCCAAGAATCCTATCCACTTGCTGAAAAAGAATGGTTCTAGATAAAAATGGTAAGTCTACTCACCATGCATCATCAATAGATCTGCACCACATTGTATCCAACTCAGAACAGGTATGAGCAATTTTATCCACCAAGTGCAATAAAAATTACTCAGCATGGTCTGAAGGGAAATCTCTGAGCCCTCCTTTCCTAGGAGAGCCCAAGAAATCATACACTGGGCCAAGCAGTTCCCTTTCTATTGATGTTGCCTGCTCTTACTGGCATGGGGTAGTCCTTAATCATGGCTCTGGCTTGTGATTGATCACATCCATCTTTCATTTTCCTCTGGTGATACTCTAGATGACTTTCATCTTCCTCAATTCCTCCATAAACTACAAGTAGTGCCAGGAGCAATGGATCAAGTAAAGCTATGCTCTTATCCAACACAGGCATACTCCTGTCCAAGACCACCACTGTCTCCCTCTTTAAGACAGCAGCCATGGCTTCAGCCAGGCTACATAGTAGAACCTCAGGCAAGTTCCACAATTACTTTTGGAATTCCAACTTTCAGAGGTAACTCTTAATCAGTAATGCTAACCCATTTGGTAGGAAAAACACAAAACAGCAGAGTAAGAGGATGTGACCAATTCATGTGTGAAAGTAACTGGTGGGCAAAAAAAGGAACAAAATTGTTGTCTTGACAACATGCCAGTTTTCTTTCATTGTTTAGCATCAATAAACAGATCATAACCAAGACACAAACTGTAGTTAATGAAATGATACTTAAGAAGAAACACCCTTAATCAAGAAGGATTATAATTAAATATATTATTTTGCGTATGCTGTACCAGATCTACAGAAATAGCTCAATATCCCTTAGTGCCTACCTCCCCCCAATTCTCATAAAGCCAAGGACACCATAGTGTTTGGAGATGATAAAGGATGCAGACACCCATTTTATTCCCCCGCTGTTGAGAAAATTGTGAAAAATATCCCAGTATAGCTTTTCCAAGTCTGGTCAGTTGAAATTATATTTAAATTAAACCTAGTTCTTCAAACTAAAGGGACAGTGATTTTTAAGCTTCGTATTAAATGCCAAAACAAAGTATGCATAAATTAACCTTAACTGCTTTTTGTTTTAAAAAAAGAACCCACGAGATCTGATGAGAGGAAAATAAGAGTTATCAGACATAATAACTGAGCATAAATAGCATGTGCTGTTACAAAGAGGTTAATTATTTTTACATATCACGATTTTAAAAGAAAATACCTGAAGGAATCGAATGCTAAGTAGGGTTAGTAGATTAATGAACAGATGAGAGAGATTCTAAGCAAAAAAATACAATCATTTGGAATAATAAGGCAGACTAGAGAGAGGGAGGGAGAAAGAAACAGGAGAGAAAGGAATTGATCTGCTTTTGTCAATGTCACAGCACTAGTTATCTCTTTTTTCTTTGATACTGGAACCTTACTAAGGTTACTAAAATGTCAAGAGAGATAAGGATAATCAGGTTTTAATTTGTGAATGGAAAGGTTTGAGATGGCACTACGACTTTCAAAGGCAAACCTTCTGCCTGTGAAACTCTCGGAATTTTCTTTCTTATTTCATTGGCTCATCTTTAGGATTAGAATCACATCACTACCCAGAGCAATCACAAAAAGGCTCCCTCTGCCACTGCCTGTGGAATATTGTAGTCTATACATGAACCCTAATTTCATAATTGTATTATATCATTTAGTATTATTACAGCTGCTATGGCTTTTAACTACCTGGACTATTAAATAAATGTTTTACCAGCATATTATTCACACTTCCTGCTTAACAGATGCTCAACATACATAAAGTCTAAAGTTCATTTCTTGTTATTCAGTTACCCAGGATTTTCAGGAAGCAGAATGCTAAAAATCTCTACCAGAGACTTTGAAAAACAAGTATAATTAGTAATTAATAGCATACAGGTAGACAGATAAAATAGCGGCATGCTATATGATCAAGTGTGAAATCCACTTACCTTTGCTACCGGTTCATGCACGCATTCTCCATCTCTGCGCATGTACAGGATCTTCTGCGCATGCGCAGAACATCAAAATGATGTCTGGGTGGGTGGGTGGGGCCTGCTACTGAATGTTGTTGTTTCATTACTTGCATTTACTTTAATGAGTTAACTCCATAGGTCAATGACATATAATAAAAATAAAATAAAAGAGCAACAAGGATGATTAGGGGGCTTGAGGCTAAACTATATGAAGAATGGTTGCAGGAATTGGATTTGTCTAGTGGGGGGGGGATAAAGATCAGATGACTCAAGATAGCAGTGTTCCAATATCGGAGGAGCTCCTATAAAGAGGAAGGGGTCAAACTATTTTCTAAAGCACCAAAAGGCAAGACAAGAAACAATAGGTGGAAACTAACCAAGGAAACAATCTAGAACTAAGGAGAAAAGAAACTGGCCAGCCATTTGTTTGAAATAGTATAAGGTCCCCTACTCAAGCAAGGAGTTGCACTAAAAGACCTCCAAGATCCCTTCCAAGTCTATGATTCTATGAGATCTGCTTCTGTGAAAGCCCAAAAGGACAGGTTGCTTTAATTACAAACAAATAAGTAGACTCATATCAAAATGAGTGCACTGCCACTCAGTAATAAGGAAGGGGAAAAAATGACCTATTTGAGAGGCCATAGCTACTTCTGAAATCTTTAGGAATTATGATGGACAATGTTCAATCAGGCCTAAAATTCAGTTTTCGGCTACAGTATTTTAAATAATAGCTGAGTTTGTGAATGCATTAACTTTGCTTTTCTTAAATGTATGAAAGTCCACCCGCTCATTTCAAATGAGTACATCACTTTTAAGACTGTTAGACCTTTATTACCTCACATCTCTTCTTTAAAAAAAAACAAGAATGGCATGCATTACATTAGATATAATTGCAGATTGTTGGCATCGTTCCTACTAAGATGGTAAACCTCCCCGGGTTTTACCTTACAACTCCAGGCCCATTTCAGACTGCTGCATAAATGAATCTCCTCCCACACAGTCATTTTCACATTAAAACATCTCAGTATTAAAATAGATTCTAGTTTTATCCCCTGATATGTATAGGTAATGTCGAGCAGTTGTCAGAAACAAAATGATCAGTAATGGTCAATTTTAAAAATACACTTTAAAGTTTATTATACATTTCTATTCAATGTTTTTTTTCCCCCACGGGTGGTAATAATCATTCTAGATTTTTCCTACCACAACTACTTATATAGACAGTCAATCTAATATAATGTTTAAGGTGTTGGCCTAGAACTGAGGAAACCCAGGTTCAAGTCTGATAATAATCCAGAACCTCACTAATTGGCTTTGGATCACTTATTATCAGCCAAATCTGCCTTTTAATGATTATGGGGGAAATTGGAAGAAGTGCTCTGGTCTTCTGTAGGAAAGATGGAACATAAATATATCCTACAAATAAAAACTATCAATAAGACTGAGAGATATTGAATATGGGGCATAATATTTTATGGAAATATTAACATAATACAATTATCACCAATTAACTTAGACTATCATATTTTGAGATGGTTAGAAAACACAAACACCAGAATATTACAGGCTCAATAGTTTTTATACAGCAACCTTATAGCTGTGTGAAAAAGTCCTGCACGCTTTGCGGTTTATGGTTTACAGTTTACGGTTTATAACATTTTTTTGGATAGGCCATTGATTTTATGATATTTTATACTAACTGCTATGCAAATATTGTTATATTTAAATAAATGCTGGTGGTTTTTGAGTGAAAAGCATAAGCTTTTTGCAATTTGGTGCTGTTTGGATGGGGATTGTGAATTTTCTTGCATGCTTACAATGCATGCTTACAATGATTATGAAAACAGATTAACAGATGCATACCCAGTGGCATACGTGTTGCAATTACCAAGGCCCATGCTAGTGTTTTGTTAACACATTTGTTGTTTGTGGCTCTGAAAAGGACCATTTAGGTAACCATACATGGTTGCTAATATGAAATTGGCCAGCACTTATTGGTTATCACCAAGCGGCATCACTTTGGCATAGACTGTATAAGCCTTTGCACATGATCTTTAGTAACAATGTGGTGCTAGGCTGCAATAATGGATTCAATCAGCTCCTGCTTGGTCTTCAGATGCTTCTTGCTTATTTTGGAACCAATCTTGTCCCACAAATTCTCAAATCCGGGTTCTGAGCTGGCCAATCCAGGAGTCGAACACCATGCTTCTTCATCCACTGCTGGACAGACTTGGCTCGATAACAAGGAGCATTTGTCATCCTGGAAATAAAAGTCCTTCCCTGCAATTTGCTGAGCTGAAGGTAGTATGGTCTTTTCCAGGACTTCAACATACTGCTTGGAATTAGTTATTCCCTGTACGATTTGTATCCGACCAATACCAGAAGCAGTGATACAGTCCCAGATCATCACATGCAATGGATGTTTCACAGATAGATTCAGGCAGTATGGCCTAAATTCTTCAGCTGGAAATCTTCTGACATACTTATTGCACTGATTCCCAGTCAAGTAGAATTTTTTCTCGTCACTGAAGATGACCTTGGCCCACTGTTCATTGGTCCACTTGGCATATTTCTTGGGACACGCACGTTGACGAGAGCAGTGAGCAACTGTGAGCAAAAGTTTGTGCTTGTTCGAGCCCTGCAGCCTTTGAGCCTGCTGGCAAGCAGTCTGCAATGCACTGTGCTTGTGCACACTTTTACATCACATGTTACACCCCAAATTCTTGTAATCTGAGGTGAGGTGAGCTTCCTGTCAGACATTGAAATGCATTGCAGAGCCCGATCTTGCTGTTTTGTTGACTTTCTTGGTCCTCCAGAGCAGAGCCTGTCATCAGTTGAACCAGTTATTTGGTGTTTTTCAACAAATCTGTTCAATGTGGTGCAATTGCATTTCACTCTCTTGGCTATTTCTGTACAGGAGTAACCCTCTTCCTGAAGCACAATGATGTGATGCCACTGCTCAGTACTGGTGAAAGAACAGGTCTTCATCCTTGCCAGCAGCCAGAGCTAAATTAAATTTCTCGATGCTTTTCATGCCTATTTAGAGTCAGAGAGTGTAAGAACATTAATTGGCTCATAGATTTAGCCTCTGTGCATTTTGATTGGTCAGCCAATGCTTGCTGCTGATTGGCTACTTTCGATCCTAACATTTTCCAAAATTCAAGTTGTGTTTATTTTAGCACATAAACTCACTCAAAACCTTTAAAAGACTTTGGTTATATTAATAAAAATGAAGCCTTTCAATCCGACTACAGAAATTTTCAACAAAGTACTAATTTTGTGTGGTTTCCATGAATGAAAAGGTGATTAAGCATGTAAATACTGCTTGAAACTGAAAGTGTGCAAGACTTTTTCACACAGCTGTATGTATAAGGATCCACTAGACCCAATAGTGTCTGATTCGGTTGGTAGCATTAGAAATATACTATCTGATGCTGGTATTTTTTGAGACATTGATGCCAAATATAATAGTTGAAATAATCTGCCTCAAATGTATCCACTCTTTTTGGGGAAGATTTTAAGATTGGCTAGAGAAAGCAAACTAGAAAAGAAAGTAGGGAGAAGATAAAGTACCAGATGACGCACTATTAAAGGGAAGGGGGGGAGGGGAAAACAGAAAATAAAATATTAGATGGATAAGTATATATTCAAGACCGAGATATAAAAGTGGGAGAAATGTAATTAGGGTAGATTAGCAAAGGTATTACCTAATAAATGAAATAATAAATATATGAGAATTATTAAATGTAAAGAAGAATAACAATCATGTGAATGTATACTTAAAATGGTTTGTAAGAGAATGAAAAAATAAAAAAAAATCTTTGAAAAAAATGTATCCACTCTTTTAATGCGCTATAGTGCGTCTTAACATTAGATAAATAATTCAATAGTTAAATAATTAAAATGGCTGGCTTATCATGCATATTTACATGCATGTAAATATGCAGGATATGCCAGCCATTTTAATTTGTAAACTACATTTTATTTCTTGGTATACTATGTGAACCCAGCCAATTGATATTTTTCAATAAACTATTATTAAACAAAATATGTCTTTTTGAAATATGCAGCCAAGATCAGTATAGCACAGATACGTCTTCCACCAATGTGGAGACTTCTACTGTTAGATTCAAATCCCTTCACCTACCACTATGGTGAGCAACCTATCAGAGCTTGTATTACTTTCCTCCAGATGCTTGGGATTATTTTATTTTAGATTGTTTGTCATAAAGCAATTAATATTATAGGTCACCAAGAATCATTCAGACAAAAACATGCAATAAACAAATTAAAATGGCCAATTTTTCAACTATTTCTATAACATTATGTGATATTAAAATCTTATATTATTTAATATTCCTATTTTTTTCAGCTGTAGTTCTTAAATTCACATAAAAATAATCAATGACTCATTACCTGAAACAAAAGCTAATAAAAGTGTTTTATGAAAAGAAGTATTATATTAAATAAAGATAAACTTGGTGGGAAAACAAATCAAAATTTGTTGGCCAGAAAGATGGATAAATAAAATAGAGAGCTTATAGGAATTTAGCATATAGAAATGACAACACATCCAACTGTTCATCAATATATGAATATTGTCAATGCTGTTCAAAATTTGGATGACTAATGTCCTCTTTGGCAAAGCCTAATGGCTCTCAACAGTTCAGAGAAGAAGAAAAGCATATTAATCTGTTTGCCCACAGCTAGCTGAGCACTGTAGCCAAAGAACAGGAAAAGTATGAGGCCTTCACTGCATAGATTGAGGTATCTGGAATAATATGAACAGTTTGGCAGTGAAACCTGATGCTTTAACCACAAATATTGTCACTGATTTTATGTTAGCACAGGAATCTATTCTATGAATTATTCACACACAAAGGGTACATTTTTGCCAAAAAGCAGATGTGAATGATAGTACTTCATGGTATACTCAAAGCTGATTTTACAACCATCTTATGGTAGCCTTTTGCAAAAAAAATCAGAAAGGTTCGTACAGTTGCATAAAGCAATGTTCAATTTACCAGGTTCAATCTCCCAGAAAGAGCCAGATGCTAAACTAATCTCTACACAGATACAGTAAATATTATATAGTCCCACATTCTTGTCTGGTGAGTATTAAATGTCAGCTGATATGGACATATTTTGTTATTGGTAAGATGGTCCCTACATTCCAAAAGGTGATATTTTTATTAGCTTATTTATTCACATTTATTATCTGCCCAATTCCAATTGACTTTGAAATGGCATTGAAAATTGAAAAATCCATAACAGAAAAATAATCAAACAACTCAAATTAAAATTATCTTATAAACAATACAATTAGAACAAAACAGGACACCCAGAAATACAACAACACATTGATATATTGTGTAAACCACATCGAGTCACCATATGTTGGGAAGCCATATAAGTTTGTTTAATAAGATAAAATAAATAAAATAAATCCAAGGCTTGGGACCACTGCCAGATTTTAAGAGCTTTCCAGAAACCTAGGAGAAAGGGTGCCATCCTTAATTCTGGGGGATACCTTGAGGCAACTCATTCTTTGGAAAAAAGGTTGTTCTCCCAAGTCTTTTTCAACTTAAGTACATGATGAAAGTACATTCAGACCAAAAGCAATAGCTCAGCATCCAAAAAACATCTTTCAATACACCCATTTTACAAATCCTTCAGTTTGCAATTGGAAACAATGCAGCTTTTAAAGACCCTGACACATTCTAGTAGGAGCACACAAACCTTTCCAGATCAAAGGTACTATATGATTTTTGAATACAATAATACAATAGTAGAGTTGGAAGGGACCTTGGAGGTCTTCTAGTCCAACCCCCTGCCTAGGCAGGAAACCCTATACCATTTCAGGCAAATGGCTATCCATCTTCTTAAAGACTTCCAGTGTTGGGGCATTCACAACTTCTGGAGGCAAGCTGTTCCACTGATTAATTGTTCTAACTGTCAGGAAGTTTCTCCTCAGTTCTAAGTTGCTTCTCTCCTTGATTAGTTTCCACCCATTGCTTCTTGTTCTACCCTCAGGTGCCTTGGAGAATAGTTTGACTCCCTCTTCTTTGTGGCAACCCCTGAGATATTGGAAAACTGAATGATTTGCAATAAATCATGCTTGATTGTAGGAAAGGCAAGTCAAGGAAGGAAAAACAAGAGCAAGAGCAGACAAAATCTGTCTATTTCATGGCGTTTAGACCAAAAGACAGAGGTGGGATTTACTTCCCTTCCCTACCTGTTCACAAATGTGAGCACGCTCACATGCGCATTTGCTTTGCTTGCACGTGCATCGTCTGCGCATGCGCACCACCTTCTTTGCACGTGCAGTGCTCATGCATTACATTGGGGAAGGTGGGTGGAGCCTCACACAGCTGCTGCTACTGGTTCATCTGAACCGGAGAAAACCGGCTGAATACCACTCTGCCAAAAGATACTAGCTTGATGACTTTGTAGACACCTACAATATATAACTATATCTACATGTACATATCCTTAGATATATACTCATGTACTGTGTACTATATGTGTGCCTTATTTAGCCTATTCACCATAATATCACCAACATAGTTTCCTTGTCTACCAATGGGGTAAATATATTAATGCTTAAACAAAACTGCATATTGAACACACACACACACACACACACACACACACACACACTTGACAGAATCTTTCCAGAATGGATCTGCTCATTAAAACTTCAGGGAGGATGCTATTAACTCAATAAATTAACACTGAGGTCTGTGAGGACTGCTTATTCTCATGGAGCTCATTCTGACATTGAAGCTCCAAATATGTATGTCGGAAATACTGAGCCAAGACATGTGCATTTTTTTCTTTAATGTAATATGTTTGAAATTTCTAGCCCACTCAACCATTATTAATCACAAAAATGAAGTTTTTCTATCTATATGGAAATGCTGTTTGGAAATATGTCTTTGGAAATGCTCATCTAAACTCAAGCCAGTGTTTTCATTGAGTACAGAGATTGATATAACATCCATTTATTTCACTGTAATGCCTGCAACGTAAGGCTATATACGATGACCATCTTCATAACTCTGTGATTCAACAATTGAAAATAATTCAGCAAATTTATTTTCATTAATATGGTAAAGTCAATGTTGTTTACAATTCAAATGTTATTAATGCAGTCTTATATTGATATTCTTATTTACTTTGGTTTATTATAAGTCTGTTCAATGATTTTGCAGTAGTTTTTGTGTACTAGTTTTGTGCTATTCCCAAAGCTAATTTTTATTGCATATGAATACACACTGGAAGAGTCTCATAATGCTACAAATCTGAATTACTTTTCTAATGACTTGTAGACATTTTGGTTTATAGGATATTCATGTAAATGGTGTCAACAGAAGATTATTTTCTGGTAATTTGTTGATGGATTCTATCTCATGTATAATTAGGAGTATTAGCATGGTCTATGGTCTATAAATAGAGACCACAGATTTCTGAAGCCACACTTTATTTATTGGTGTACTTTTATTTTTGTGAGTTAATGAAAACTTTTCTGTTTTTAAGAAAGTGTTTTTCTACAGCATATCTATATATTTATAGTGTGTGTGTATATACACACTACGAGTGCCCAAATCACCATTCAAAAATATCCACCAAACATACAGAAGAGAAATTGGTAAAAGTCTGAAGAATGGGACCTCCAACAATTTCTTGAGACTAGAGCTCTTCTGACATTGTTGGGTAATCCCCATATTGTTGAAAAGATGAGGGAAAGAATGTTTCCCATTGTTACAGACAATGGTAGAGATGATTGCGCAATGAAGGACAGGCCATTTCAGGCATACTCCCAATAACTGAGTGTAAAGACATTAAACTCCATTGCAGTTTAATGTTTTTACACTCTTCTTCAAAGAAAAGCCAAAAAGTCCAGTTGCCTTTTGAAAAAAAACACCTTTGGGACAATCATGACATGGATGACTGAGAATCTTCATAGACATTAAACTTCATTCAGGAAACTCTCTTTGAACTAAATTTTAAAAGCTGTTTTCCTTTCATCAGATAACATAAATATTGGTGGAAACGTATGTGGAATTTCTAAATTTTACATTAACTAAGGTGTTTTATATATGAATGTTGAGGACAAACTTATCTAGTATCTGTCTTAAGACTAAGGTCATTTAGATGACTCATATATTTTTGTTTTTGGTTTAACTGAATGAAAGCAAAGGCTGTGTAAGCAAATGAGAACAGTGATCAGGGCATACATTTTGTTTCTATTTAGCATGTAATAAGCACACTTTAGTTTGTTCAGCTTTGATTTAGCTACTCTCGCTTTGTGTACAATTACATGCCACTTGGAATAACACCAGCATCTAAGTACATGTTTCAGATGCAGTTTTATTCTTCATCTGGTATTGAGGTAGGTTAATTCAGTAAGAAAAATGTACTTTGAGAGCCCGATTAAAGATTTAAAGATTACAGGGCAGAGACAAAGACAAAATGATTGCCAAAATTGGTACATTGATCCTCATAGTCTCCCCTTAAGAAAATGTGGGCAAAAGAGGAGTGTAATAGAGAGGAAAGGTATAGCACTATGTTTGAATGTTCTAACTTCTAATCACAGCAAGTTACTTTTCAGTGCTATTGTGCTATTCAGAAAGATCACTGGAATACTTATAGGATGATTTCTCCTAGAAATATGACTATTTTTTAAAACAAAGTAAGAATAAATAGAATGGGATGCTTATTCTGAAAGCACTGTATTTTAATTTTTATTAGCTTAGTAAGGAACATCACAGGATGACCAGTTCCTTATGGTTCTAGTGGCATATATTGTACAATAAAAGCCATTTAAAGTAGGACAGCAATGAAATGCTAACTGATAATTATAAAGCATGAATTAAAAGAGTGACATATTTAAGTATTTAGGCTTCTGTCATTCTTTTTCCAGAAATCTCTATTTATCCCTTGTCTTTCTCTGAACAACATAAAAATGAGTTTGCTCAGTTAAACTCTTTTGTTTAAAAAAAATGTGAATTATACAAAAATCGTGCTGGTATAAGCAAGCCTTATCTTTGTGCTATATCCATTGTCATAATTCCTACTCCAAATATTTGTTATGTATGCTTAGTGTGGTGATGCATAATCTGCAAGCATAATCTTATAAAATAATATTATTGATTTTCAGTGGGACACCTTACTATCAATTATCCACAAGCCATTTTGTTACTGAACATAGTTTATTGCTAAATATTGACAAGAAGCTTCCATTCCAATTCAGTCTTTTTTGTTTTGTTGTTGATTAATGTTGTTGGCCTTCTTACATTTGCTTTGCTTTTTAATCTTTCATTTATTTTCCCATCTAACATGATATCCTGTCTATTTCAAGCAGAACAGTGACTACTGTAACTGCATCTTTTTACACACAACTGAAGAAAAGGATGGTTAAAGAAAAGGTTGGAGTATAACTTATAGACATAAAAATCTATCTACTTAACAGTGACGTGCAGTCAGGGGAGGCAGGGGAGGCAGAGCCTCACCACTCTCATCATGAAAAGAAAAAAGAATTACTCCAGGAAGCCGTGAAAGTGGCTGGGAGAGGCGCGCAGCTTGGTTTAGCCTCCCTGGACATCTCAGCAGCAGCCCCAAGTGTGCCGATCTCGCCATTTTTTATATCGGGTGAGCCAAGGATCCTTGCAAGGGGAATGGGACGTGTGCAGGAGGCTCCTCAGCTCCAGCCTCAATCAGCGCAGCCGCGGTCCCCTTCATGTTGGCTCAGGAAGGAGGGGAATGGGACCACGTGTGCAGGGGAAGGGGATCGTGGCTCTGCTAATCTGAGGCTGTGCGCTGAAGAGCCGCCTGCACATGTGATCCCATTCCCCTTGCAAGGATCCCGGGCCAAGTTACAGGAGCTGGGGGGGAGCGCTCACGTTGCTTGCCGCCTTTGGTATACCGCTAGGTTGGGGAGTGGCGTTCTGTCTGGCCAGAGGGGAGAGTTGCCGGGCGGCTGCTCTCTTGTGAACTGGCTCCCGAAGAGCCGGGCACAGCCTCAGGGGTGAAGCAGCCATGAGGTAACCATGCTCACGAGCAGCTGCCCGGCAAATCCCCTCTCCAGCCGGGAAAAGCGCCATTCACTGACCTAGGGGGTATCCCTAAGGTGCCAAGCCATGTGGTGCTCTGCCCGCCCCCCCAGCTCCTGCGGCTTGGCACATTCGGGATACTCCCTAGGTCAGTGCATGGAGCTCTGCCCAGCTGGAGAAGGGGGTTGCGCGAGCGCCTGTTTCGCCCGCAGCTTCACCAAGCCCTTGCGCAGCTTTCCCAGGCCACCGCCACCGGCCGCCGGCCACTGGCCATTGCTGCCCGCCGCCGACCGCCACTGCCCCGCTCCGAGCATAACTTTTAAACTCCAAAACTCGTGGCTGAATCTTCCAGCATCGGCCACTCTAGGAGTACTCTCTATGGTGGGCCGGCTGCCAGACAGAGAGTCTTCCGGACAGAGTCTTCCAGCAGCCGGCCCACCATAGAGAGCACTCCTAGAGCAGCCGATGCTGGAAGATTCAGCCACGAGTTTTGGAGTTTGAAAGTTATGCTCGGAGCGGGGCGGCGGCGGGCGGCGGCGGGCAGCAAAGGCCAGCGGCCGGCGGCCGGCGGTGGTGGCCTGGGAGAGCTGTGCAAGGGCTTAGTGAAGCTGCGGGTGAAACAGGCGCTCACGCAACCCCCTTCTCCAGCCGGGCAGAGCTCCATGCACTGACCTAGGGGGTATCCCGAATGTGCCAAGCCGCAGGAGCTGGGGGGGCGGGCAGAGCACCACATGGCTTGGCACCTTAGGGATACCCCCTAGGTCAGTGAATGGCACTTTTCCCGGCTGGAGAGGGGATTTGCCGGGCGGCTGCTCGTGAGCATGGTTACCTCATGGCTGCTTCGCCCCTGAGGCTGTGCCCGGCTCTTCGGCCAGTTCACAAGGGAGCAGCCGCCCGGCAGCCCCAAAATTTCGGGGAAACACAGTAACATCATCAGTGCTAGAAGGGGGGGAGGAGGAGAAAGGAGAAGTTTCTCTTCTCAGAAATGTCTTCTCAGTGGAGCTGCGGCAGCCTGCCTGCCTCTTTCTGACATTTCTGAGAAAAGAAACTTCTCCGTTTGGGCTGCACCCGTGCGATCAGAGCAACCACGTGGTTTGATGATGTCACCAGCCTCACCAGTCATAAACCTCACCGCACGTCACTGATCTACTATGTAGTAAAATCTGATCTATACACCCATTCAAATGTATTATTGTTAAACCTACACATTTAGTGTTCTGCTGAAGAATCAACTGTGTGTGCAAGCAGTTGGTGAGTGTGTATTATACAGTTTATATAACTCATAGATTTGCACACACACACACACACACAGAAATAGGTACATGGGAAATTATAGACATGCGCACATGTATCAAATATATATATGCACACAAACTTATATACATACATATAATTAAAAGTTTTAAAGATAAGTTAAAATGAACAAAAACTAATACAAAGTAAATGAAACAAAGAAAGTCAATGAAATAGATAAAAGAAAAAGACTAAATGATAAAAAGATGAAAAGAAAGTGAAAGAGGTTTCTAATGTTCTTTACAACAAATACAAGTGATTTACAAGCTATCTCTCAGTTTGTGATTAAACAAGAAAGTTCACTTTTTTCTATTGTTTTTATAATCATCAAAACTTCAAGACAGAAGTATATTTTAGGCAATTTTTAATGACAAATACCAGGTACTTCATTTAATAAAAATAATGTACATTTTAATCTTTTCAACCATATATTTCTTCCCAGAGTCACTATAAAATGATATAGATGGCAAATAAATTTAATAAATATTTTCCATTGATCCATTTGTAAATTGTAACCAAACCTTTAGCCCATTTTATCATACATATTTTTCTTTTGTTTAAATTTTTACAGCACACAGTAAAGTATAATTTCTAATCAAGTAGACCCAGTCCTTTCTTTTGCATCTCGTAATACTTTATATTGAACTTGTGGATTTTTTTCTCTTACCACAAATACACATACACACACACACACACACCACATGTACAGAAGGGACCCACTAGATAGATTATGGATGGATGGATGGATGGATGGATGGATGGATGGATGGATGGATGGATGGATGAATGGATAGACAGACAGACAGACAGACAGACAGACAGACAGACAGACAGATAGATAGATTTATAGAATTTTAGAGCTGAAAATATCATGTACCTACTAGAAAACTGTTCCCAAACATCTCTTAAAAACTGATCACAAAATGCTTCTATTAAAGCCTCAAATGTTGAGGCTATACACATTGAGTACAAAAATGCTTTCAATAGATTGCAGAGTATTATAGGCCAACTAGAGACCCATTGAAATGCCACCCAATACTCCTATATGTCAGAAATATGAACGCCTCGCCGTCAATGTATCCTTAATACTTATGCATTTTGGAAAGGTCAGCTTTTATCAGTGAAATTCTGTGTCTTGCAATTTACACAGGGATGTCTGAGGAATCATTTTTCTGGTATTATCACTTAAAGTGATACCATTTCAGTAAAAACTGTCAGTGCAGCAAGTTTCACAGTGCTGTCAGAAAATCTGCATTCATGGTAAAGTTTATAAATACATCACTTGTCAGATTTACCAGTACATGAGCTGAGAAGAAAGAAAATATTAGAATGCTGAATAGCAACAGTATTACTCCAAGAGAATTGACACTTTTCTTTCAAATGTAGATGAGCTTTCAAAAGCTTGGATTTTCTTTTAAAAATTAGGAAAATAATCTAGCTTTTGCATGTGTCAAAATACATATTAATATTTTATAAAAATACATATGTTAGTGTTTTAATATAAATGCATAGAAATATGAAATCTAAACTACATGTTCCATGTTGTTATAATAAAATAAAATTAAACAATACTTTCTGCAAAGTGACTATTGGGTAATTTGATGGATATTTGAAGCATCAGCCAAGTCCTGTAGTATATAACAAGAAAAGTGATGGGACAGGGGAAATACCAAGTTAGACTACATTATGTTGATTATGATCATTCTTTAGTTACTTGAAGGACTTGCAGGGTGTTCTAATCAAAGCTTAGGAGTATATTTGTGAAATAGAGGTAGGACAAGAAAAGCAAAAAGTTGAATGCCAAGCAATTAACATAATCGGTACTTATTTTCTAGAAGTGTGAGTAGGAAAAACCTCTTTATCATTTAGATGAAGATGGAACAAGTTGAGAGAAAGTAACACACTACTATAGACACAAGGTATAATAACTATAGTATCTATAGGTATGAAACATAATATGTATTAATGAACTCAGATTTCCTAATGTTCTGTAGCTAGGACTTTCTCAGAACCTATTTTAAAGGAATAGTATATGCATTATACCAATCCCTTTATCTTGCAAAATTCCCCAGGCAATAGCTGAGCATTTAGCAATTTTCTCATTCACCATATCTTACTCCTGGTAGCCTAACTCCCATCTCTTGAGTTGTCTGTTTCATGCCTACACTACTTCTCTTTAGACATTTAAGACTCAATCCTTCCTCAAACAATTACTGGTAATTCACCCTGATACATCTGCCAGCTTCTTACCTCTTGTTAGCCAGATATTGCCAGTCAAGCTTCCCTTTCAATTTATGCATATACAGTAGGAGCAAAGTAGTATATGTAAAAAGGCTTTCCTTATGCTTTACCTCTTGTTTCAATACAAATAGCATTATTCTCTTCCCTGTGTCTTTAGGCTTGCACCTCTTAGATTAATCTTTTCCTTTTAGCCACTATTTTAGGCTAAACATTTTCTGCTATACCACCCATTTTTTGAAGGATCTCGCTCGAACCCAGTTCTAAAATTCACTTTTATTCATTTTTCCTAGTTCTGCCGAGTTTCATTTCTGCTTCCCTGTTCCTTCTAATAATCCTCTCTTGTCCAGAGGTCCCTAAATCTAATTTTCTTACTGACTTCAAGCTGTCTACCAGCAGCTTTTTATATTTTTAATCTTTATCCTATGATTTACTGTTCAAAGGTGCTTCTCTCTGATTTTGATTTCTTTTTCACTTGATCTTCACCAAAAAGCCAAGAAGCAAGTAGATATTGCCCTTGTACTTGTAAACATAGTTCTTCCATTATGAAAGCAAGGAAAGTTGTTTTACTCTTCCTAACTTTCATTTTCTATTATGTCCTTAGTTTTTTTTACCATGTTTATCATATTCTAATATGATATGCAGGAAACTAACGACTATTAATATTATATAGAGTATATCACAGAAGTGAGTACACCCCCTCTCATTTTGTAAATATTTAAGTATATCTTTTCATGTGACAACACTGAAGAAATGACACTTGCCTACAATGTAAAGTAGTGACTATACAGCTAGCATAACAGTGTAAATGTGCTGTCCCCTCAAAATAACACAGCACACAGCCATTAATGTCTAAACTGCTGGCAACAAACGTGAGTACACCCCTAAGTGATAATGTCTAAATGGGGCCCAAAGTGTCAATATTTTGTGTGGCCACATTATTTTCCAGCACTGTCTTAACCCTCTTGGGCATGGAATTCACCAGAGCTTTACAGGTTGCCACTGGAGTCCTCTTCCACTCCTCCATGATGACGTCATGAAGCTGATGGATGTTAGAGACCTTGCACACTTCCACCTTCCATTTCAGGATGCCCCACAGATACTCAATAGGTTTAGCTCTGGAGACATGCTTGGCCAGTCCATCACCTTTACCCTCAGCTTCTTTAGCAAGGCAATAGTCATTTTGGAGGTGTGTTTGGGGTTGTTATCATGTTGAAATACTGCCCTGCATGCTCTGCTTCAGTATGTCCCGAGTCCCTTTTTGGGAGGGACTCGGGACATACACCGCCCCGAGTCCCTTTTTGGGAGAGGGGGCGGTCTAAAAATCTAAGAAATAAATAAATAATAAATAAAATAAATGTCCGTGTGTGTGTGTGTGTGTGTGTGTGTGTGTAAATAGTTGTGTTTATTCTGTATACAGATTGTGGTAATGGAGATACTTTTTTGTGAAGTAACTGTTCCTCACATAAGCTTTTTCTACACATTTTGTTATCAGTTCCTTTTTTTTAATACACTGCCTCCTTAGGGTATCTGTCCACTTTAGTGTATGCAAGTTCAGAAACATTTTATAAATGGAAAGAAACTTCCTATCATTTATAAAATGTTTCTGAACTTGCATTAGCATGAGAAATGCCAGCTGTATTGGTTAATGCAACAAATTAAATCTTACACTCAACTTTAGTTGAAAGTATCATCATTCTTTCCCCAATTATTTTTGCATTGGGGCAAGAATTGAGAACATTCCATATCTGTAGTAGTTCTCATCCCCTTAAGGTTATGTATTTATTAGCAAATTTATATTGCCACCCGTCTCACAAAAAGTGACTTTGCAGGAATAACTATTAAAACACTATCACAATATTTTTTTAAAAAAATGAAACTTAAAAAGTAACAAAAATAACAACTTTTTCAGTTTATATGCCAACCATCTGCCTGGCTTATTTGCATTTTCAAAGTAGTTCTGTTTGGTGCCTCTAATTTTTTGTGCCAGTTCTTCCTTTTCCAGTAGATCCATTTTATGTTTAATTGTGTCCATTTTTATTTTAACATTTTTTTTGTGGAGATCTCTGTAGCTCTTTTTCAAGTATTTTATAATCGTTCTCTAGGGCTTTATGTGTTTGTCTTTCCTTTGAATTTCTCCTCCTTATGTAGTCTATTATCAGACCTCTAGTAACAGCCTTCATTGTATCCCAAAGATTCTGCATTGATGTATCTTCTTTTCTATTTTCTTTAAAGAAAAAGGCCAGTTCTTTTTCCATTTTCTGTACAAAGTCTTTTTCTTTCAATATGATATTATTTAGTGTTCATCTAGATCTTGTCCTTTGGCCTTTCCATTTGATTGTAATTGGATTATGATCCGCCCAAGTGCTTGTTTCAATCTCAATTTCTTGTACGTTACAAATCAGTTCCGTTGAGGCCCATATTATATCAATTCTGGAAAATGATGAATGTCTATTTGAGTAAAAAGTATATTGTTCTTTTGTAGGATTTCTTTCTCTCCAAATATCTTTTAGATTTATTTCATCTATCATCCTGAAAAAGGATTTCGGAAGCAATTTTCTATTTAACTTTGTTGTTTTGTGTGTTTTGTAGTTCATGTTCTGGTTTACAATGCCATTGAAATCTCCCATCATACAAATATCAACATAGTCCAAAATCAGAATTTTTTTGTGGAGTTTTTTGTAAAATTCATCTTGTTTTTCATTAGAGGCATAGATTGCGATTAAGAGTATTTTTTAATATTATCCATAATTTCCACCATCAAGATTCTTCCCTCTTCATCTGCATAGATTAGTTTCGCTGGAATATTATTTTTAATATAGAAGATCACTCCTCTTTTCTTACAGTTTGCCAGTGTAGTAAACATTTTTCCAAGCTTTGGTTGTGCTAGTAGGTATTCATGTCTCTTTTGAATATGTACTTCTTGTAGGCAGATTATGTCAAGTTTTAGCTTTTCTAATTTGTGAAATATTTTCCTTCTTTTAATTGCTGAGTTAAGTCCATTTATATTGATTGTGACCATTTTTTCCCCTCCATGTTTATACTTTATATACAGGATTTATAGCTCTAGTTGATCTGGGTTCTCATTGTTCTCTGGGATTTACACCACCCGCTGTGCCTTCTTCTTTATCAATTCTGCTACAGCACCTTCTACTTTTTCAATATCAATTATGGGTGCCTCCAGTAGTTGTGCCAATAGTTCTTCTTTTCCAGTTTTCTCAGCCATTTTTCTAAAGTGTTCTGCATACAAAGCTTCTGCCTTATCGATTGTATCTATTCTATATATTTGTCCTTGCCATGCAAGTAATAGACCTTCCGGTATGAGCCATCTATAATTAACATCTTTTTTAATCAAAACCTTAGTCAAAAATTGATATTGTCTTCTCTTCTCTCACACTCTTCTCGGAATTTGTTTCAGAACTATAATCTCCTTGCCTTTATATTCTAATTTTCTATCTCTTGTTTTCTGTAGAATTTGTAGTTTAGTTGCTTTTTTAGTAAATCTTACGTGGACTTCCCTTGGAAGGGCATTTCTCATTGCATATCTTGTATGTACTCAGAACGCTTCATCTATGCCATCCATAATCTTCTCTTGGGATATCTCTAATATGTTTGTCAAAATTTCAGATATTATTTGTACTAGGTTCTCTCCTCTTTCTTCTTCTATGTTTTGAAATCTTAAGAAAAATTCAGACCTATCCATCTCCCATCCTAACATTCCACTACTCTCCCTTTCCATGTCACTCAATCTGCTGTCAAACTCGTCAACCTTCTTCTCTTCTTGTTGAACCTTTTCTTCATTTTTTTGGATTCTGTCCTCGTATTTCATCATCCAATGTTGCATATCTTCTATTTTTCCTTCCGTTTAGCTGTTTTTTGTTCTATGCTTTCAGTTTGTTGCTCTATTGTTTCAATTCTTTTTTCTATACTCTCAGACTTATTTACAATGGTATCTAACTTTTCATCCTTGCTATCAGTTCCTGCTTGTAATTTCTGTATCACTTGCATAATTGCCTCTAAGATTACTTCCTTCTCTTTTTCTTGTTGAAGCATCGACTGTATTGATCTTTATCCTCCTGTAGATAAAGAGGCAGGGGTTGTTGTTGTAGAACCAACAGTTGTTGTCTTTCCACTCATCTTCTATTTTTTTTTATTTTGTATTGTAGTCCAATTAGTATCACAAAGATTTAAGCATCAGCTTATAAAAATACAAAATTATAGATAAAATGAATGGAGAAAAAAAGAGAGAAGAAAGAGGAAAAAGTGAAGATCTCTCACTTGAAAAGAAAAGTAAAAGAGAGAAAAGAAAGAGAGAGAAAAATTCTTCAGTCCAATTTACTCAAATTTTAGAGCAAGCCAAAAAGAAGTCAAGGAGCCAAGGAAGAAAAAAATCACCACCTCCCCAGCAAGATAATATAAGCACTGCCACAAAGCTAGAAGAAAAAGATTCAAGTCTTTTTTTTTAAGATGAAATCTTTCCAAGGTCACTCTGAGCTTTCCCTTAGAGCTTCTGTTTAGTCCAAAGTAGGTTTCCAGATACTGAAAGCTCCAAGGGAAACAGCTGTGTAAACAACTGTATTCCCGCCCCTATCAGTTCTTAACCAAATAGCCTTCAAGGGAACAGCTTCTTTCTAAACAGTTCAGATAATAAAACTTAGTAACAATGTTTCAAGTCCATTAGGTGGCAGTGTTAATCGTATCAACTCTCAATGCTTATTTTTTCCCAGCTCTATTTTTAACTTCAAAAAACAGAAAATTGGAAATACAAAAAGAAAAGCCAACAGAAAAAAAGAAAAGAAAAAGAATCTTCAAAGCAATTAAGATGTAAATATATTCAGTGTCCCCACAAAGTCCAAAAGTAAAGGTATAAAAAAGCACAATAAGCCAATCCACATTGAATTACAATTGAAAGTCCAGCCTGGCTTCCGAAAGTAAAAAGGGAAAAAAAAGAAAAACTTCAATTGGCCAACTTAAATCCGCTGCTTTCTCTCTAGTCAGACTTTATTTTAAATTAAATTTCCAAATTTAGAGTGTTCTCTCTCCAATAGAAAAAAGGATTTAAAAACTCTCACCAAAACGACATGCTTCTCTCCTGCTCTTGCGTATAGGAGCTGTCAGCAGTTTCAGCAGCCTGGGGGCTGACTCATGATCACTGGCAAAGGGGGATTTTCTGGGTCACCAGAGACTTTGTGGGTGTCTCTGGGGCCACAGGATCTCCCCCTACCTTTCACCATCTCTTCGGGATGGTTTAGGTCCAGATTGGACCATCCAGATGATCCGAATTCAACGGTTATCTGGAGAAGCCGGAAAAGTCATTGTACCACTGCGACATGAAGCTCTGCCTCCCAAGACGCACCAAAGTTTTGAAAAGGCAATTTTTACAAAAGTAGTAGGTAGATAGAGGGAGGGAGAGAGAAGGAGAAAGAGAGAAATACAGTAGGTAGGTAGGGAGAAGAGGGGGGGGTAGGTAGGTAGGTAGGTAGGTAGATGATAGATAGATGATACATAGATAGATAGATAGATAGATAGATAGATAGATAGATAGATAGATAGATACAGTAGGTAGGTAGGAAGGGAGAGATAGTAGGTAGGTAGGTAAGTAGATAGAGGAATAGAGAGAGAGAAATACACTAGGTAGGTAGGGAGATAGAGACAGTAGGTAGGTAGATAGAGGGGGGAGAGAGAGAGATACAAAACTAGCATTGTTGCTTGTACCCATTAACATATTAATAGTTTCAAATATAATATGCTCAGATGGATGAGCCTTGTTGGCAGTCAGGTCACTGAAATTTGGAGTAATATCAAAAGTTCCAATTCAACCGTGCACCTGACCAAGAAGCAATCCATGGTTGATGGTATCTAGGGTGCCAAGAGTCCCAATAAAAGGAAGACAGAACTACTATCAGCATAAAAGTCCTAATAAAGGTCATGCATTAGAGTCACTAGTGCAAGCTTCATATTATGTCATCATTAATCTAAGCTGGTATGAATCTAGACAATCCATTTCTTGTAGGTTGTTCTAGAGATACATTACCACCATACATGCTATATTTGCTCTGAGTTGCTGAAATGACCTACTGATGCTTCTCTGCTTAAAAAAAATCTAAGCACATTTGTCTTGATGTTATATTAAGATAAATGTGAAATATTTACATTTTGATGCTAGGTAAAATATATTACAAAATATTATTCTGGCATCCAAATGGGACACATATTGATTAAACAAAGTGTTTTTTTTTCATTGAACCATCGTAATAGTATTGATTGCTGGAAGCTGTTAAAAATGAAGAATTGCAAAAACTATACTTTCTTTAGAAAATCCCAGCTTTGTAACTAAAGGGATGTTTCTTGTTATTTTTTTCTTTAAATGTTATGGTCTTTATGCAACACTTACTCTATAACTATAGACCAGGCTATGAACTTGAACCTAAATAAATGATAATTTATGGTTGAAAAAAATAAATTATTCCATTTCCTGGGAAGATATACATGTAGGACATTCACTATCCAGAATCTGTTTCTTTCTTTCTTCTATTCTTAAACCCAGAAGACAGAGGACATTAATTTCAGCATTAAGAATTCATTGTTGTTCTCAAAGGAACAGAGCAATAGAGTTTAATTTGTTTTAGCCTCTCACAAAGTGGTAAGATCAGCATCTTGTATTTTACTTACCTTCAGAGCTAACAAAAATGCAGTAAATAATCATCCATATACCAGAAAGTCCGCTTGCTTCAAGAAAAGCAGTGTTCAGCCACTAGTTTTATCTCTATCCTGCATGGGTATGAAAATTATTATACCTGTCTCCTTCAGACTTTTATCCACTCAAGCATTCAAAGCAAGCAAGAACAACACTATCAGCATAAGTGTGTGTGAGCAACCTAAGACAGAAACTAGAAGCCTCAGAGTTAGAAGATTATAGATGTCAAGGTATTAATAAGTCAGCCAGTGGAACACAAAGGTAAACTGGCCAGCACTACTATTAGCATTTCTTCAATTAAAAAGAAGAGAAATTACAAATTATAATTGCAAAATCTTTCTGCATTGAATTTCTCTTTGAGCTCTCTAGTTAAAATGCTCATCATTCAGTTACTTCCAAATACCTCTGTATCCTTTTCTTTCATTCTCTTTGGGTTTTTATTTAGTGATGAAAAATCCAGATTTAACATTTAAAATGGAAAGCAGTTTTAGATTCACCAAGAACATTGGCACTGAAGCAAGAAAGTTTTGTTTTTTGTTTTTATATCTAAATGTCTTTTGGGGCAGTGGAGCTATCTTAAATTAAGGCTTATTTTCTTTTCAGATGAATATGGTATATTGTAATTCAGGGTAACATTGATCCCTGCTGAAAAGAAGTATTCATTTGTCTCCAATTCCTGCTGAGATGCATGTTAGCCTTTGGAGAAATTAAACTGAAAGAAGAATCATGCACCATCTATTGTGTAATGTATTCCACCAGCATTTCAACATATGCCTTTATGGAGAGTGAAAGACCATAACCTTTTGATCCTGTCTCCTTCCCATATTTCTCTAGAGCATTTAATCCCCTCCTCTCCTACATTTAATTCAGGAGCATATGTTGTGAAGTTGATGTGTCTATATTTTGTAGCTGTTTGGTTTCTGCTAAAAACTGTTTTTTATCATTCCATCTTTTCCAACCTGCTTAAAGTTTGAAATTAAGAAGGCAGGGGAGTATTCCATATCAATTTGTGTTAGATCGGGTAATGGAAAGGCACACTCAGGCTAAAGGCAACAGCAGCTCTTTATTGTAACAGAACAAGTATGTACAATCCAGCGAAGGTTGAGTCTGACAGCAGCCCTTTTATAAGGAGCTATCAGACTCTTCGACCAATGAGATTAAACCTCTGTTCCCACTGGAACAGAGGACCTTGGTGGAAACCATTATAACTGTAGCTAGTATCTAACACCCCTCCCCTCTTAGATGGAATCATCCTACTAATAATGTAGTCACACAGGTAGGCGGGCTTTTTGGTAGCTCCGCCAGACCTGCGCAGTTTAGTCGGAGGGTGTTCTTCGTACAGGTCGGATGGACCTGTTTGTTCCACAGCTCCGCTTGTTGGAAGATTCTGGAACCTTTCACAGGCCACGGCTGGAGCTTCTAGAGCCGGTTCACTTGGAGCTCGCTGTGGCCTGCAACACAAGAAGCTAAGTATCCCAGTGACTTTGGGTTCCAGTTGGCTGCGGAAGGAGTGACTTCGTGCTCCTTTTGGGCAGGTCTTTGACTAACTCGTGCAGGAGTTACCTCTGTCTGCCTAAGAGTGGAGTTGGAGAGGCAGCCAAAGAGCTGATCAATGTGCCTTCTCCAATTCCGACTGTCCTCCAGCTCTACGAGATAAGAGCGATGTCCGGTGATGCCTACCACTGTGGCAGGAATCCACAGAGTTCCCCCGGCATAGTTGTGGGCATAAACTTAATCCCCTATGCTAAAATTCCAAATTTTGCTTGTGGAGTCAGGGGGTGCTGCGGCAGAATAGTTTGGGTGTAGCTGGTCTAAGTGGGACCTTAGACGGCGACCCATTAGAAGCTCGGAGGGGCTTCTCCCTATCCCTATAGTGGCACTTGGTGTTATGTGTTGAATTAGCAGATAATGGTTAACCCCTGTTTGCCAATCTCCCGGACCCATCCTAGAGAGGGCCTCTTTTGCAGATCTCACCATTCTCTCCACCTGACCTTTGGAGGCCGGAGGGAATGGTGGGACCAAGGCATGTCTGATTTCCTTCTTGTTGCGAATATTAAATTCGTGCCAGTAGACATGGTTAGAAGCCTTGGGAACGTAGTGAATCTTCAGCGTCTGTTGGAGCACAGATCAAGCAACCGATTGTAGCGGCATTGGCTCAGAGAGGTCTTTGGCAGTTTCAAATACTTCCCATCCACAGTAACCAAGGAACATGTTCTTGCAGCCTTCAGAAAGGCCCATGAGATTGTTGGCTTCGAAGAAGCAGTTGAACCTCAGCATATATGAGTCCAAGTGCTCGGTGCCTGTGTCATACGGAGTCGGTGGGGCATGCATGGCCATTTTGTATTCTGAGGGTGCTCAAAAATAGCTGCTCGAAGCCGCGCTGAGCTCCAGGCTGGATTTACTTGCTGGATTGCTACGCTCTTTTTGGTTCACCTAGTTGCGTCCCAATCCCATCCTCGTTGCCAGTGTTAAATTGGGTAATAGAAAGGCACACTCAGGCTAAAGGCAACAACAGCTCTTTATTGTAACAGAACAAGTATGTACAATCCAGCGAAGGTTGAGTCTGACAGCAGCCCTTTTATAGGGAGCTGTCAGACCCTTTGACCAATGAGATTAAACCTCAGTTCTGGCAGAGGGATCTTGGTGGAAACCATTATAACTGTAGTAGTGTTTAACAATTTGCATCAGTTAACTTGTTTAATTACATTGAAAAATGCACTTGCATTATTAGAACTTACATTTAGGTTTTTAAGGTCATCACCACTTGTGTAGTCTATAAATTTGTGGGTCAGAATACCTTGATTGGAAGACTAGCCTTGGCATGGTATGTGAGAGAAACTTTGTTGTGTGAGGTCCAGGTAGGATGGGCAGCCAAACTATCAAGGTTAACATAAACAAAAATGGTCTGGCTAACTCAGAAACCTCCATTACTGTGATGATAATAAGGTTTGCCTGAAAACCATCATTACATGCTCTGAATAATTGGATGCATATTTAGGCCACAAAGGAGACCTCAGTCTCCCTTAATTCCACCAATAAAATAGTGGTATCTTTTCTTCATTTATTTTATACTCTTAAGTCTGAATCAAATATCAAAATATACCTATTTCTATAACTAATATAAAACTAACAAAATTAATATAATGTACATAAAGAAAAGGAAGAAAAAACAGAAAGGCAAAGAAAAGATAAATATAAAGAAGAGACTTCTGAATTTCTTTGCAGCAAATAAAAAGCATGGGTACAAAATTATCACTTACTCTATGATGGCAAAATTATCTCTTTTTTATTATTTTTTCTCTTAACCACCAAAGCTACAAATCAACACTTCATGTTGTATATTTCATGCAAAATTCTATAAGATGTTTCCAATGAGTAATAAATGTAGATATTGTCTTTTTTCTAACCAAGAAAGTTAGTTTCTGCTGATGAACGATGGCAGGCTATCATCTTCGAAAGAGTGGAATGATACAATGGCTGAGAACACAATTTGGAGGTGACCAATGAAATTTCATTGGATTCAAAGTGGGATCATAAGATAACCCATGTGCATTCCAGATGACAGCTTCTCAAACTGAAGTTTTCTCATTTGGCTTGGAAGGTGAGCTGCCCAGAATCCCATGATTTCATCTATACTCATAGCTATAGTGAAACCTATATGGACATTAAGCCCTTTCACCAGGGGTGAAATTCAGCAGGTTCTGACAAGTCCTGCAGAACCAGTAGCAGAAAGTTTGAGCAGTTTGGAGAACCAGCAAATACCAACTCTGGCTGCCCCAGAATGTGGTGGGAATGGAGATTTTGCAACATCCTTCTACCGGAGTCGGGTGGGAATGGAGATTTTGCAGTATTCTTCCCCTGGAGTGGGGTGGGAACGCAGGTTTTGTAGTATCCTTACCCTGGAGTGTGGTGGGAGTGGAGATTTTGCAACATCCTTTCCCGGAGAGGGGTGGGAATGGGGATTTTGCAATATCCTTTCCCTGGAGTGGGGTGGGAATGGGGATTTTGCAATATTCTTCCCCTGGAGTGGGGTGGGAATGGAGATTTTGCAGTATCCTTTCCCTGGAGTGGGGTGGGAATGGGGATTTTGCAATATTCTTCTGCTGGAGTGGGGTGGGAATGGAGATTTTGCAGTATCCTTTCCCTGGAGAGGGGTGGGAATGGGGATTTTGCAATATTCTTCCCCTGGAGTGGGGTGGGAATGGAGATTTTGCTGTATCCTTCCCTGTCATGCCCACAAGCCACACCCACAGAACTGATAGTAAAATAATTTGAATTTCACCACTACCTTCCACCTAAATTTTTAAGTGCTTTAGGAAATACTTAACCTACAGATAGAGACAATTCCTTTGCAGCTATTACAGTGAGTTAAACTTTCTTTCAAGGATGCAAAAATAAAAAGAAACTTTAAGGAAAAAGCAAAAAAAAAACCTTAGCAAAGAGATGATTTAAGGAAGTTTTAAAATGAATAAAGGAGAATGTTAATTCTCTTTTTTATTTTTTACAAAAGTGCTTGGCATAAATGTGATAGTTAAAGAGACCAGTCTTTCATGGGAATGCTTTTTATTATTAAAGAGTGTATCTAGTTGGAGAACTTTACATAAAAAAATATAAGGTAATAATCTAGACTATAATGTTATATTGTTTTGTTGCTATGTGGTTTCTGAAGTTGCTTGAAATTACAGAGAGTGAAAATGCTAAATCCACAGAAAGATAAAAGAAGGAGAAAGGAAAATGGGGAAGCTTTCATTTTCACATTTGGACTTCAACATACAATGGTGACTACTAGAAAAACAGCAAAATGACAAGAGAAAATCGTTAAACTTAGCGGAAAGGTATGGCATTTCCCACAACAGAGTAATGGTTGGTAAAGATGGTAGAATTTGCAGAGCTGGCTCAATATCATTATTTCTGAGTGGATGGAGAAATACATTATCCGTTTGGGTAAATGAATATATGGATTACTTTGAGGAAGAATGAATGAATAAACATTAAGAAAGACAAAGAACAATTTATTTCTTGGAAAGTGGAACGTATGAAAAAGAAACTCAGTCTCACCTTGATTTTGTCTGGTATGAGATGGAGGAGAGAAAAAATCAAATACTCTTTCAAGATGCTGACAGTAGACCCTTCAGTGATAAGGTAGTATTCCTGGAATCCTTGTGGTGTCTTTTTCTTAATCTGGTTTACCTCAAAGGACTGACATTCTGTTGACATAGACTTGAAGAGAGTACTGTAATAATAAAGTTGTCCTTTTTTTCCAACTGCCAGGAAATGATTGCTGTACTGCTGAGCTGCCTTTCTCTCAGCTGTTACACTTCTCTTATCTCAATTTTTTCTCCAAAAATAACCCAGAGCCATGTAGCTTATAAAGATTATCTCAGGACTTTTTGTTTTTGCTTATAACAAAATAAGACAAAAATCAAGTTTGATGGAACTCAAAGGAGTATCTGACTTACTCAAATTCTTTAAATGTAACCTTTAAAATTTTACAAATTAAAATTGAAAGTAAATATTTCATAAAGAATTTATTCTTTTTAAAGCTCAGAAAGCTTTAGCTTATCAATCAAGATGGCATGAGTATATTAGATGAAGCTTGTTAGCTACTACAACTGAGAGGTCAAAAGCAACATTGCAGTGGATCCCAGTCATAAAATAAAATGACACAAGAATAAACCTCTTTACTGAAAGACATATTTTTCTCCCACACCCACACATTAATTTCCAACTTAATCCATTTCCTAAGCAGATAAAAGAAATCCATTTTAAAAAAGCAGTAATGCAATGTCTTATATTACAGGATAGATGGGGAGGGTCAATAAAAGGTTTATTCGTGAACAAAGTCAAAATTAGACTGCAAAGAAGCAATGTGTATTGCAAAGATAAGCTTGCTTATGTAGAAGAGTAAATATGCTCAGAGTTTCAGAATTAAAAAAAATTATATCATCTCTTATATAAAACCCAATAAGTAGATAAACTAGGGTACATAATTAATAGAAAACTTTTCTAGTGATAAGTTATTTACACAAAACCATTGGTATGACATTTACATGTTACATTTGGGGAAAAAAAGCTAGGATGCTCTTGTTATTTTTTTTTTTTTTAATGTCAAACAATGCAGAAATGTAATGTATGTCTAGAGTACACCTTTGACGTATAAACTTTGTTTCTTTAAATAATGGAATTTTTGCAATATGCCAGTTACAAGTGGATGAAAGTTCAGACATAAAAAATAGACCAACTTCTTTATAATTGATATAATTAAACTATTATGGTTCGTTGCACAGTCAGCCAGATGTCTAGACTGGATTTGGTATTTTTATTCACATAGTATATCCTTCTCAAGGACTAAGGATAGGCAAATGTTTGAAGGTGTTACAGATATTGCAGCCAAATCTCTGTCAGTTTTCCAAGTAAAACTGCCTTTTAAAAATCACTGATGGTAATTTTGTCAATAACAATGGTGTTTGAATGGTGCATTATTATTATTTTTTGTCCATCTACTGAGTCTTTCCCAAGGACCTGGGGTAGACAGATGTAGATGTTTAATAAACTTACAGCTATTATAGCAGGATGTTCCAAGTAAAGCGGCCTTTCGCAATTGACTAATGGTGAATTTGTCAATGTCAATGGTGTTCAAGTGGTGGTTCAGATGTTTTGGGATTGCACACAAGGTGCCTATTACTGTTGGTACTACCTTTGCTTTCTTTTGCCACATTCTCTTTCTCTTTGCAGGTCTTTGTATTTTGTTATCTTCTTCAGTTCTTTTCCTTCTATTCTGCTCTCTCCAGGTTCTGCCATGTCAACTCCCCAGACATTTTTGTCTTTCTTATCAACATTTTTTAAATCTGGAGTGATATGTGGCAGGTGCCCATCTTTGAATTCTAAAGTCCCAGAGCAATTTAGTTTCTTCATTTTCTATGACTTTCTCTATTTTGTGGTTCCACCAGTTTCTGCTTGCAGGCAAATTATATTTTTTGAAGGTCTTCCAATGCACCATTCTTGCTATTTTGTAATGCCATTGCTTGTAGTCAGTCTGTGCAAAGTACTTGTAGTGATCATTTTCACTCAGACTCTTGATGCAATTAACATAGGACATATTGATTCCTTCAATTTTCACTATTTTTCTCTGTTTGATGGTGAACATGGTGCATTTGTCAAATCCAAAGTCCAAATGCAATATCTTGGATCTATATACAGACATCAATGGGCACCATTTCAGATGCTGTTTCAAATGCTGTTTTCAATCCAGCTTCAAATTGTCCATATAAAGGAGTATAATATTTGATTATTAGGGGTAATTGCACAATCATCCAGTTGTTTAGATTAGATTTGGCATTATCCAGCTATCAAGTCTTTCCTTAGGATATGGGATAAATGGATGCTGTTGTTTGATGGTATTAAAAGTAGCATCTAGTTTATTTTGGGCATTGACAAGACCAGAGAAATAAAATTATTAAAGATTTTAAAAACTAAATAGAGTTAAACATATAATAAAGAAAATAAAACTGAAAAAAAACCTATGTCAAACTGTTCTTAGCACACCATTAAACAGACTTTTGTGACATTATCAGAGTGTGTAACATTGTCACCAACCAGGAAGTAACTAAGATAACAAAAAGTTATAAAGCCTGAATGTTAAGATTGTTTTAGAAGACATGGGGAAATAGAAATCTATTTTTCATATTCATTGAATATCTATCCTTAACATTTGTAATTATGTGCTTCTGCCCCGATATAAAGTCTTCTTTATGTTAATGAACTGCAACTCTCAACAAGCCAATAATAAGGAATGCATGCAGAGGTGATTCACCAACAATTAGAGGAGCATCATTGTGCATCAGTGTCTTTAAAAGTTACAGTTTATAAGAATGTTGTTATATTAAGAGTAGCTATAGATTTTCATAGAGAATATTTGTAATGGAATGTAGGGAGAAATGATGGAATGTGTATCCCAATACAAACACATATTGTAGAATGTAATAAAGATTAACTTGACAGAGATAGAGGGGATGCGGTGGCTCAGTGGCTAAGACATTGAGCTTGTTGATCCCATTTCTTGTCTCAGCTGGATGGAAAACAGCATTTGAAACAGCATCTGAAATTTGAAGGAATCAATATGACCTATGTTAATTGCATCATGCAACCTAGCAGTTTAAAAGCATGTAAAAATGCAAGTAGAAAAATAGGATCCATCTTTGATGGGAAGGTAACAGTGTTCTGTGCGCCTTAGGCGTTTAGTCATGCCAAACATGACCACGGACATGTCTTCGGACAGTGTGGGCTCTTCGGCTTTGAAATGAAGATGAGCACTCTCCCCTAGAGTCGGGAATGACTAGCACATATGTACGTGGGGAACTTTTACCTTTTACCACTTTACTATTTTGTGTGTGCTTTCTATTTGTTTTGGATTTAAGTATATTTTTCTTCATGATGCTTTCATAATGGATTTGATGTTAACATTAACTGTGATGACATGTTACCTAGAGTAGTTAGGGTAATGAAACATCTGCAACAAAACATGCAAGCTTATAGAGCACCAAGGATTTGATCTATCTCTGTCAAGGTAATCTTTATTACATTCTACAATATGTGTTTGTATTGGGATTTTAACTTTTTTTTTAAAAAAAATGACTGGATACTTTCTAAGAATACTGAAGATATGGTGGTGCCATTGGTAGTCAATTTTTTAAATTAATTTCACATTTATCAGTACAATTTGTAGTGTTTTGTTGAATTATGAATCAAACTTGAATCTGGTGTTAGTATTTTTTTTGGGGGGGGGTAATATATTTTTATTATTTTTACATTTAAAACAATGCAGTACTGCGAAGTCGAAGTGACTGTACATTCACATTATATACAACTAGTCTCAACCATTAACTATGAGCCTACTTAATACATTGTTTATCCTTCTGTCCAATCACAATATATGCATTTGTTCCAGTATTATCACCTTGTCTTATACAAATCATAAAATCTGTTCCAGACTTATTCTGACTATATCTAGCTCTGATGCTGTATTTTCTTTTTTCCAATATTGCGCCGCAGTTAGTACATGTATAATTAGATAAAGTGTATCTTTCTTAACCCCCTCTGGTATTATACCTAGGAGAAAAATTTCTGGTTTAAACAAAATTTGGTCTCCCACCATTTGTTCTAACCATGATTGAATCATTTTCCAATATTTTTTTGCCTCATTGCATGTCTACCACATATGATAAAAAGTGCCTAGTATTTTTTTACACTTACAATTTGGGCCAGATTTTTAAAGATTTTGGAGAGCCGTGCTGGGGGAAGATGCCATCTGTAGAACATCTTATAAAGATTTTCTTTATACGCTGTAGCCATTATTAGTTTCTGATTAAGTATCTAAAGTTTTTCCCACTTAGCCAATTCCAGATTATAACCGAAATTTTTCACCCAGGCGACCATAGTTTTTTTGACATGTTCCTTCTCTAGCTTATGTTCCAACAAAAATCTGTACAACACTTTGATCAACCTGTTTTCTCTCTGTATTAAAAGTTTATCTAATATTGTGTAATCTTTGGCAATACCTTCCTTCTTCCTATCCTGTGCAAATCTTGATTGTATCTGTAAGTAGGACCACCATTCTACTTGTACCCCATGTGATGCCAATTCTAATCTAGTTTTAATCTCCCCCTGTCTGCTCAATAACTCTTTATATGTAATTATATTTTCCATATTAATTAAATTTGGGTATATGTATGCTTCCATCGTAGATAGCCAAATGGGTGTTTTGGTATAGTGGTCGTGTTTAATTTTGTTCCATATTAATAACAGGGACTGTCTGATGTAGTGTCTATTGAAATATTTGTGTGAAGGTCCTTTTTCATACCAGAGGAAGGCATGCCATCCTGCTTGGAGGTCATGACCTTCTAATTTGAGTAACCTTTTATTTCTCAACATTATCCATTCTTTTAACCATGTTAGAGTGGCCACAGTATGCTAAAGTTCCCAATCTGGTACTCCAAATCCTCCTTTTTCCTTAGTGTCTTGCATAGCTTTGAGTTTTATTCTTGGTTTTCTTCCCTGCCAAATAAATTTTGAAACCAATTGATTCAAAACCTTAAAAAACCTTTTTTCTAATTTATTGGAATGTTCTGAAATAGGAAAATAAATGTTTGCAGGACGTTCATTTTTATGACTGCGATCCTACACATCAGGGAAAATTGTAGGTTTTCCACATTTCTAAGTCTTTCTTAGTTTTATTGATCAAATTAATATAGTTGTCTTCTTTGATGGACACACACCTCGCAGATAAATGTATACCTAGATATTTGACTTTTTTGACAGTTTGGATACCCAATTTCTTCGTTAACCCCTCTTTCAATTTGGATGTCATATTTTTAACCAGCATTTTAGTCTTTGTCATATTTATCTTTAAACCTGCTACTTTCCCATATCTGTCAATTCCTCAATAAGTTTCATACCAGATTTCATAGGATCCTCTAACACTAAAACTAGATTCTCCGCAAAAGCCTGTAACTTAAATTGTTCCTTTTTTATTTCTATCTGGTCCTCTTTACATACATTCCTAGCTAGAACTTCTAAGGTTAATATAAACAGCAGTGGGGATAGAGGGCAACCTTGTCTTCTACCTTTCTGAACTGCTAGGATATTCCAAGATCTGGATCTGTTGTTTAGTTATATGGACCTCTTGCATTGCAATTATATTGTAATTCAAATGTTTTAGTTTATTAAAGATTGTTTTCCTTTTCTGGGGCAAATTCAGACCATTGATATTCAATGATAGAATCTTTTTTTTAAAAAAAATTTAAAATTTTTAATTTTCAAAACAAACACAATACAAAAATCTTCCATCTTTACATACTGTAGAAAATGTATCAGTTGGTTACAAAAGACTTTCGTGCATATCTTCCACAGTCATCAACCATAATTCATATTAACTCAAGTATTTTAACTCAGATATTTATACATGTTACCATTATCATACCTCCATTTTCATTTGACTATAATTGTTTAAATGTCCATCATCATAAAATATACCAAGATTTAATACATAACCACATAGTGGCATTTCATTTACTATTTCTAAAATCATCCAATAACACTGAATCTTTATGTCCTATTCTAGCTAAACATCCATAATATTTACTAACAAAATTTTCTAATCCTCCTTTTCAAATCACTGTTTACTGTTTACATCCAGTTTCCTTATGTTGTATGGGTTATATATATATATATATATATATATATATATATATATATATATATATATATATATGTGTGTGTGTGTGTGTGTGTGTGTGTGTGTGTGTGTGTGTGTGTGTGTGTGTGTGTGTGTGTATGTATATATATATATATATATATATATATATATATATATATATATATATATATATATACATGTACATGTACATGTATATGTATATGTATATGTATATGTATATATATATATACACACACGTTGTTATCATTATCCCTTCTCTATTTGACTATATCTTGTATCATAACATTTCCCCTCAATAATCGACTTAACTGAATGTAACTTAGTTCATTTTTATTAACCTTTATATATAATCAAAAATATTTCTAATCTTCCTTTCATGGATACTATTCAATATTCATACCCAATTATTACTTATCATAACATTACACATGTATACATTATTACCATTATCAATTATTTATTTGACTATATCTATTGTCACTAAATTTCAATAAGTTTAACTAGTTTTAAATTATACACTTCCATCTATCAACCTGTATCTTTCCAGTAGCAAAACAGTCTCATGTCTTCTGCCATTTGTGGTATCAGTCCTCTAATCATCTCCTTAATCAAGTTTGTATGGACTCCTCTTAGCAACTCATTGCTTATAAAATCTCTCATGTAATTCCGATGTCCTTCTTCTGTTTCCTTAATCAGCTTATCTTTCATTGTCAGTAGTTTTATCAATGATGTTGCTAATAAAATTTCTCTCTTTAAATCCATAAATTCTTTTGTTTTTTCTTCTTCTGTGTCTTGCCATTTGGGGTAGAGTTCCCCTCCATTTAATTCCTCTTTCATATTCCACTCTTTCCATTTCCAGACACAAACCAATCACCATAAACATCAGCAGATTTAATTTCTTTTTTGTTTTTTTAAAGAATTTCATTGGTTTTTAAAAATTTTGGGGGGAAAGGGTAGGTGGATATAAAAAAAATTTTTTTTGGCAGCTCCATCGTGCTAGAGATAGGAATCTCTCCAATTCACAACTTTTTACAGAAAAAAAACAAAAGATAAAAGATAAGCAGAAACAGCATCTTATTATACATTGTATCAACCATGTGTTCAATCATCTCTTTTGCCACTTTCTAATATATCAACAATTAAAATGATATTCCATATATATATATTTTCGTGACCTGAGTCTTTCCATTATTGTTCTCTCCCACCTGTCCCCAGGTGGAGCCGCAGCCCCTCCTTCCTTCATGTCTTGTGTTTTGTCACCTTTTTCACTACTTCTTATATTTCCATCCTCTAGGAGGGCACTATGCTTTTTAATGAAGGCCTCTGCCTCCACGACTGTGTTAATTCTAATTCTGTTTCCCTCCCAGAAGATCAGCATTCCTTCTGGCAATAACCATCTAAACCAAATTCCCTTATTATATAATTTCTTTGATAAGGAGGAATACTTCCTCCTCTTATCTCTTATTTTTTTCGGAATTTGCTTAAGAATGGTAATTCTTTATATTTTAGTGGTCCCTCCCCCCTCTGTGCCCCTAGAATCTCATCCCTCATGGTCTTCCTAAGAAATTTAACATATACTTCCCTTGGAACATTATGTGTTCTGGCATATGCTGAATTAATCCTATAAACCAGATCCATATCCCACAATAACTGTTCTTTATCTCTTTTAACATATTCTGCTAAAATTGTACTCCTAATATCCTAAAGATCTTCTTCTTCTGTCTCCAGAAGGTTCTGGAATCTGATAAAGAAGAACATTCCCTTCAAGTTCTATCTTTGCCATAAAATTTTCCAATTCTATATTCCCCTTCTGGACTGCCTTAACCTCCTCTCCCAGCCCAGCTGCACCCTCCTCCAGCACACCAATTATCTATTTTCTGTTATTTGTTGCTGCACACTTTTGAGCTCATCTCTAAAATCTGCTACCTCCTTTTTCAACTCATTTTGTCCCTGCATAATAGTTTGAAAATTTGAGCAACAGATAAATCTTTTGAACTCTCTCCAGTCTTTTGTAAAAATGATGAAATTTTTGTCTGTTGAATCGTTGGACTGGATGCAGTAGAAGTCGGTGCCTAGGCTGCTTTGCCTGTAGGTGGTTTTCTGGGCCCCATTGTCTAAGTTCAGAAAGAGTAAAAATCTTTTGCAAAAGAAATGGCGTCTATGAAGTGCACAGCCGAGCGAGTCCAAGAAGACAGGCAAATCCAAAAGTGAAAATTAATCCTCTGTCACAGTTCCAAGCCAAGAAATCACTCAAAAGAAAAAAAGGAAATCAAATAGTCCAAATCCAGAAAGACCACGTATCAGGAAAGGCTCCAAGAGTCCTTCAGGGGGGATAATATAAAGCCAGACTTTCTTCAAAGGTAGTTTCAAAAGGCAGACTTCATTTATAAGTGCGAAGAAGAAGAAGGAAGCAGGCCATCTTGGCTCCTCCTCGGGATCAGGAGCAGAACATTAAAAACTTCCATAAGGCTTTCAAAACAACTCAGCAATCAGTTCTTGCAGTTATGATATAAATCTTTTCACATAGTTAGTTCAAGTGGCTAATTCAATTTTTTGCTCTCTATCTCCATTCCGAGATTGAGAGACAGTCCAAATGCTGTTTTGCCTGAGGGGAGTAGAAGAAAAAAAGCAACCCCCCTCCAATCTTCCTACTTCAAACAGATTGAATCCACAACTTGTAAAAAAGCCACTACTCGTCAGTTAAAAGCAATTAAGGAGATTGGAGTGAATTTCTCACCTCCAGCACTTCAGCCGCTGCATGTAGTTAACTCTCTCTTTCTGGAATCCATTCAGCAAAGGTGCTGTTATGCACCCCCTATGCTGCCTGGCTCCTAAGGCGAAACTGGAGACCTCCCCCCCCATGGCTGCCGCTTATCCGGGGGGTTCCAGCAAGCCGGTCCATGGAAAGTGGTCCGTTCAAGACCGCCTGTGCTCCTAAAAGGATCCCACCGGAGAAGCAAACATTTCTGAATTTCTAAGAATATCTTTTGCAGGCTTAAAGTTTCTTTCTGCTGTTAAAGTTGTGCCATTATCTCCAGCTAACAAACACTGCTGCTCTGGCTTGGAATGTTTTTACAAGATTAAGCATAAATTCACAATAAAGTTTTATTTTCACTTTTCTCTGGTTAAAGATATACTTCAATGGGACATCTGCATGCTTTTCTTCTTATCACTCTCTATAAACAAGCAGTGAGACCTTGGAGTGCCAAGCCAGGATAATCAGTAAGGAAAGTAAAAGTGTTTCGTTTCCATTACACAAACCTCCAGCCTCCAAGTAGCAGTGTTATTGTTACAATTTTCTTTTTTCTTTTTGTATCTTTTTTATATTCCAAGTTAAAAAAATGTCCAATTCTTGAATGAGTTAGAAAAACACTCACAGTAATGAAAGAGGAGAATTTTTGTCCATATGTTACAAAGAATAATAAAAGAAAAAATAGAAGAAAACTTAATCCATTCGCTTTAAAAGGCTTGCATAAATTCCATCTGTGAAGATAGTGTTTAAAAAGTAAGATAATCCACTGTCCAAAACCATTCCAAATTTAATTCCACTGCTTATTTCTTCTGTTCTCCAATTTAAATTAATTTTAAGTTTTTTATTTTAAAACGGTAAAAATTCCTCACCAGCAGGAAACACTTTCTCTTTCTGTATCCTTCCATTTTGGAGCTGCCCTGACTTCATCAGCCTTGGCTGGATTTTTTGTCACCAGCTTGAAGAACTTTTCTTGCATCGATCAGGGACTTTGCGATGTCCCTAAGATCAGCAAGACATATTCTTCCTGTTCAGCATCTCTGTGGGATGGTTTAGGTCCGATTGGACCATCCAGTGACAAAAGTATTGGTTGAAGTCTTGGATCATTGAGACTGCACGTCCATATGGTCGCGACGTTGGCTCTTCCTCTCATTCAATGATAGAATCTTGATTTCTCCCGACATGATTCTATGTGTATTTAGATTGTGTGATTTTTGTTGCCCTTATCTCTCTCACTTCTTTTGGTTCTTCCCCTATTTTTGCCAAAACAACTTCTTTCTCCTTTCTCGTCTCGACTAGTTCCTTTTCTTTTCTTATCTGTGCCGTGAGTCCTTGCATCCTTGCTCGCAACTGCTTTATTTTGTCTTCCTCATCCTCCTGCCCAACACGATTATTGTAGAAATCTTCTGCTTGTTCCACCATGTCTATTCTGAATCTTCTATCTCTCCAAGTTACTAGTATGCCCTCCGGCATCAACCATCTGAAGTTAATTTCGTATTTATTCAGCACAGATATTAAAAATTGATAGGGCCTTCTTAGTTCTCTGATTCTCCTCGGTACCTGTTTTAGGACTGTTAGCTGTCGTTGATTGTGCACTAACAGTTTGTCTCTTGTTCTATTCAATACCTTGTCGCATATTGATTTTTTAATATGGGTTAGGGTTAGCCTAACCCTAACCCTAACCCTAACCCTAACCCTAACCCTAACCCTGGTGTTAGTATTAAAGACATGTGTTTTGAAATCCCAAGCTGCTTCAATAGGAAACCTAAGATAAAAAGTAATAAATGATTGAATAATCATAAATAAATAATTGAAGATATGAATGTATACAACTTATAAAAATGTTTTTTTCTATGTCAAAACTGAAAATAACAACAGTTTCTTATGGCCCAAGAAAAAAATGGCATAAAGATTATCGGGGGAGGGGAAAAATTCATTTTCCCAACTTTCCTTTTAAATCTATATCTCCACATTTTCCTTCTTTAAATCAATCTTCTCATCTATTGCAATTTATAAAAATCCTGGTGAAGCCAGCTGACAAACCCATCCCTACTCAATCTGTTTCACTGTTCAGTGAGTTAGAGTAATAAACCTGCCAACAGAAGGATTTGTCAGTCAACAATCCAACAGCAGGAGTGTCTTAAAGCAAATGATTTCAAATACATCATAAGGACATGATCAACAGTGTAAAAAGTTAGTGTTTATTTATTTATTTTCTATAAAGTTTTACAACAATAAGGAGGGTATTAGAAACGCTCTGGCCAAAGAAGCAAAAGGGGGGGGGGGAAGGAAAAACTCAATTATAATTCCCAAATTGACATGGCAAAAATTCAGCTGCCCCAAATATTTTGGCCTATCTCTACATTTGTATCCAAATTAACTGCAGTCTGAGATGTGCTGGCAGAAGAACACCTGCTTCCCCTTTCTATCCTTGGGTGACTACAATAATTACTTGATTTTACCTACCCAGGTTCAAAAGCTGTGAAATATTGCTAACGTCAAGTTAATCATTCTTCCACTCGCTCTTGCCAGATGATTGGCTTGGTAGTTTGAATTGCAGCTTCCTTGTCTGACAAACCTATTAATAGCCTTGTTTCATTTCAAGCTCACATCACTCTCAATGTGAGTTAACTTGCCCTCCAGATGCCGATTTGACATACTTACAAGGTAAGACAGTATGATATCATGTATTCCCTCTGTATGCTGCTTGTAGTGTTGCTTTAATTTTTTTAAAAAATCCCATAGGCATTTTTTTCACATCACTTTGTCACTCGGGCCCACTTCTCGTAAGTTATGTAGGAAATGGTATGCTAATACCTTGCTTGTCTGACTTCATGCCACAATTGGAAATTCATATGATGAATTCATTCTCTGAAGAAGAGGAATATTCTTTAGTGTCAAGGCTTTTATGTTAGTGAAAAGCATAATTACCCATTTTCTTTGGATAGAAATTTCTCTTTCTAAAATAAAATTTCACAAAGTAAGCCTTGGTCCTTAAAGTTAAATTCAATTAATTTCACTTTTGGATGTGGTTTTAAATTAGTCTTCCACATTTCCTCATTATTCTGTGATTTACAACAAAAAGTAATGGGACTATCCAAGTGTGTGTGTGTGTGTGTCTGTGTCTGTGTCTGTGTCTGTGTGTCTGTGTGTTTCAAGTAGCTTTCTCTAATTTTTGTATACAAATTATGAGTTGAAAAACCCATTGTGATAGGGGAGAGCTGTAAATTCTGACTTATAGCAATGTTCCGATCCCCATATTCAATAGAAAGGTTGCAACATTATTGTGGAAGAATCACAGTGGTATGATCTACTTTTTTTCTTTGCACATGTAACTTTTTATAAATTGCTTATACCAATATAGACATTAAGCTTAATATTCCTAAAATTATTTATTATTTATTTATTTATTTATTTATTTATTTATTTATTTATTTATTATTATTATTATTTATTTATTTATTTATTATTTAATTATTTAGTTCATCAAACATATACGAGATAACAGGTTATAACAGGTATAAGTATAAACACGAACACATGAAATGAGTACAAATAAATGGAGACAGTATTACAGGAGTGGTAGGCATCCTAGTGCTCTTATGCACCAGCATTCCCTCACTTTTATCCTGAACTTGATATCTTTATAAAATTGGACAGAATATTTTCCTTCTTATCCAAGATTTGTACAAATGGAATAAAAGGATGCCCACTGCTGTTGATATCTTAATTGAAATGTCTGCAATCTGAGCTGATAAAGCATACCATTAAACCAAACCTAGCTATTATGTTTTCGGCACATCATTTCTTTATTATTTATAAATGATGACATTTATATTTATACAAAATACTTTACAAATATTTTGAGCCCTGGCACAGACCTGTCTACAATCTATCATACCTGGAATGCCAGACAAGTAGAAAGAACAAGTAGGGTATATTTCTTATAGAACTTTCTTAAACTTTATTTAGCTTTATTTTCCTTGACGTGAGTCTTAGTGGCCATCAGTGCTTCAACAATGTTTGATCTGATAACTTAGAAATGTGTACCAAATAAAATTCTTTAATATCCACTTCAACATTTTTAGTACTGCTAGTTTCATCTCATTCTTTTCTCAAACTATACATAGTTTAATGCAACTTTGTGAGTATACTGAGATCCAACAGAGTTTATTCCTGGATTCTTTAACAATATTACTTTCATCAATGTCATTGCTATTTTGAGAATTATTTCTCTTGATGTCTAATTTATATAACAATTCTATTCTATAAAACAATGATAATTTATCAGATAAGCATAAATAAAATTCTTTATAAAAGCATAATTTTGTATTATAGTAATGATGAAACCATATTCTATTGTCATTCACAATCAAGTTCTACCAAAATTATTTATTTTTAATATTTATAATAGTGGAATGCTACTGCATACAATACTATAGGTGTACAGCAGGATGAACAATGCCAGCTTTATAAAATATCAAAGTATCTGGCTATTGGCCAAAGCAGAGAAAGATTTTGTGGAAGAGACTACAATTATTTGCTTTTATGTGTTTGATTTTCTGTAAAGCCGAAGTTAAGCAAGCAAGCATCTCAAAAATATAATAATAATAATACAAGACCTTCATAAATTTTAGTGAGGATTTTCCTCCTACTTGCAAAATGTACATTTAAGCTAACCAATCCAAAGGCAAACAGTGTGGATTTACAGCATCTCAGAAGCAACACTGACCAGTTTGTAAAATGGTAAAAACATTTTAGAACTGGTAAAAACAAGCAACCTATGCCAAAGGTAAAGAAACTGCACTATGCTACACCTGTTGACTTCATACATCATCCTCAGGCCATGTCTGTGGAAAGAGCCATCCCAAAGTTCAGCAAAGATGAGGCCATATGAACCTCAGACTGAGGGATTGTTTCAAAAGGCAGATAGTGAAGGCAGAGTACCATACTACATTGAGGAGCTCCTGCTATATTGAGAAGTTCAAATCAATGAATGACATTTCCCAAAGCAATGTTAAAGCTAAAGAAAAGGAGGGGAAAACACTTTTATTAACAAAACGGATGTTATAGACTGAAAAGTTTTAAATTGAGGCAATAATATTCTAGACAGAGTAGAATTTGTTTCAAAAACACATCATAGGGAAAAAAAACCTTGAAGGATTCTCTATTTCTCTCTCTCTCCATCTGTCTCTCCAGAATATATCCTGAAATATTTAGAAATTATGTTAATCCATGTCTGGTCAAAACAAATGTTTCTCTTATATACAAGTTTTGGATTAATATGACAATTTCAAACACATACAATCCTCTTTAAAAATGCCACAAAGAAGTATTTGGAAAGTAAAGCCTAATAACTGCCATCAATATTAACTCCAAAATCTGTTCCATTAAATCAATTTAATTGCTTAATAAATAGGAAAACATTAACCCCCCAAAACCCAGCCAATTTCCATGGCTAAGCAAAAAAAGCATCTTCCATTAAAAAGAAGATGTTTTGTACAATTGATTCAGGCAGTATTTCAAATTCTGAGGCAAAGAAAAAATGGAATACTGTAATAGTCTGCATTATTTCCACTATTATTATTATTTATTTTATTTTTAAAAAACATGTCTTGATCAGTCAAAAAATGGTATACAGCATGACCAGTTTCTCCACTGAGTATGGTGGAATTTATAACCCTAGATTCTTGCTGGAAAAGTTCTTATTGAAGTCAGAAGTTTTGTATTTCTCTGAACATCACTAAAGTTCCTCTTATGATTGCTGCTCTTTTCATACATCTTAGTATGGACGGATTTCCTGTTATATTATCTAATAAATGCTTGCAGTTGTGCAATTACAGATGTACTCTGGCAAGAATAGGAACCAGAGGAAGAAAATGGGTTTTCTCCTTTATCTGCTAGTTTCTTTACAATACAAATTTCAATAACTTCTTTATTTTTTCATCACTGTGATATTATCTTACCAATTCCAAATCTATTCTCGTGCTGTTATTTTCAAACGCAACAAGTTCCACCATGATATGACTTTTCCCTCTCCCAGCTGTCTTGTTAAACCAGAGGTTTCAAATTCAAAGCCCCTGGACCATGTCCAGCCTATAGGGTATTCAGATCTGGTCTGGGGATGCCCTGGAAACAGTGAAGGCCCAGCCTGTGGTGCCTCTGCAAAAATGGAGCTTGCCTATTTCAGTGATAACAGGCAATCCTTCCAAGCTCTGTTTTCACTGGCAGAGGATTACAGGAGGCTGTTGCAGCCAAAAACGGACTCAGGAGCCCATTTTTGCAGGCAGAACGGTCAGGCCACCAAAGGCGCCCCGGACATGAGTGATGTCGAGCTAGCCACACCAACCTTGGCCACATCCACCCTGGCCACCTGAAGTCAAACACAACTCTGATGCAGCCCTCAATGAAATCAAGTTTGACACCCCTGTGTTAGATAGTCACCGCTATTGTTGGAGAGTCACCCTCTTCACACACACACACACACAAAGCTTTTAAAGTTTTATTTCCACAACCATAAAGCCTTAATGGTGATGAAATTAGAATCTACATTCAAAGCCATTTTTTTTCAATTTATCTGATATTCACACATGGGGAAAAATAAACATTTAGAAATAAACTTTAGACTGTATATATTAACAAAATATTAAATATACTTTGATTTACATAAAATTTCTTTTGGGAATCTACAAAAATAATTATGAATTTTTAATCTGTGCCCTATTTTAAATGATGGTTGTGAGGATTTTAACCAATTTCTTAAATACTCTACTGACCAGGTATGGCTGATAGTCATCTGCTTTTTTATGCATATATTAATATGTTTCCCAAGTGAACTTTTCAAATTGAAAATAAATGTAATGCTGGAGTTCCTTCTTGTTCATGGAAAGTATATTACTCCAGAATGTTTTCCGATATAACAATGTATTGTGTTGCAAGCAATATATGTAACATATTTCTGAAAAGCACAATGGCTATTTGTTCTCCTAAATGGCAAATGCATAAATTAAAAAAAAATGGTAGCATATTCTCCATAAACACAAATTGAAGAAATAATTCAGTGGAATGAAAATATAACAACAACAACAACAACAACAACAACAACAACTAGTTGGGCCCCACCCAGGGGCCTAGGACGTTGTAATGTATTTTTGTAATATACGTGCGGATCCAAGCAGTGCAGCGTTTTGCATTTGACTGATGGTGTTTTTGTCAAGTTTTAATTGTTTTAAATGTAATTCCAGTGCTTTTGGAATAGCGCCCAGTGTGCCGATTACTACTGGAATTACCACTGCTGATTTGTGCCATAATCGTTGAATTTTAATTTTTAGGTCCTGGCATTTCACAATTTTTTCATGTTCCTTGTCGTTGACCCTGCTATCACTTGGTATTGCGATGTCTATGATTGTAACCTTATTTTTCTCAACCAGTGTGATGTCTGGCGTGTTATGCGCCAGTATTTTGTCCGTTTGTATACGAAAGTCCCATACGATCTTGACCATCTGATTTTCGGTGACTTTTTCAATGCCAAATCTGGCGAAACAGCTGGCCTCTGTGATACAATTGTATAATGATAATAATAATATACATCGGGTCTTGTCTTGACCATTTGCCCTTCCTTTCATAGTTTCATTGGAGAAAAAACAATTATGAACATGCCAAGTTCTGTTCCACTGAAGATGTAGTGATGGTAAAGTAATACTTCTTTGAAGAAAACTGGAAACAGCCTTCCAGATTTGGAAAGTCTGACTAAGACAGTGAAAAAACCATGCACAGCAACAAGGATGTTGATGATCTTTATGGATGCTTGAAACAAAGAATTATTTTTCACTTTACTTTTTTTCAACAGTGATTTAAGATACCCATGTGGATGTATGTGTCCTTTCATTTGTTTCTTTTTTTCTACTATTCCCAAAATTATAGGTCTGTCCAAGATCTACTTTAACTAGGGAGATTAATTGAAATGTCTTTGAATATTAGTAGCACGGGTTGGTAGTTGTTTTGTTGTTTTGAGCTACGATCTGGGCAATTTGGTTGCAAACATTTCACCCCCATTCAAATGGCGATAAAACATTTGCAACCAAATCGCCAACCTTGGAGCTCAAACCAACAACATAGGTAGATTAAATTAAGGCTTGGATGGGGGAAGGGTGCTAGGGGTTTTAGATTGTGGATTTTTATTGTTGTAAACCAAACATAATCACCATGTGTGATCATATAATTTTTTTAAAATAAAATTTATAAATAAATAATTTTGCTTTGAAACATAATCTTTTATACTGTCCTCAGTACATTAATTTAGAATTTAATCATGTACTAGTAGAATGAAAAACTGCGTAATTTATAAGGTTCCTCTCCAGAAGTGTTTAGTTTAGCAGTATACTCAACAATGTCTTGGCAGTCAAGCCAGTGCAAATTACAAATAAATCTGCAACAGAAAGCCATTTCTGTTGCCATTAATAAGCATTAATAAGCATTTGATCAAGTATTTCAGGAGAACTTGGTTACTTATAGTATGTCCATCATTTACCAGTTGTATAGTAGCACACAGATAAAAATAAATGAGCATATGTATAGCATTTCAAATTATAAATTGTTATTGTACAATAAACCAATTTATATTCTCTTAAAGCATTCTGTTCACTGCATCTATAGCATATTTCATTTTATAAAAGTATTTTTGGTTTGAGACATATAGATATTTATTGCTGAAATAATTTAGTTGAAAGTACTTGTAATTATTCATTTGCTAGGCAAACCACTTCTCTTACATTGTATAATATCTGATTTGGTACTTCATGTACAGGTAGTCCTTGACTTACAGCCATTCATTTAAGGACCATTCAAAGTCACAACAGCACTGAAAAAAGTGACTTATGACTGCTTTTTACGCTTACAACTATTGCAGCATCCCCATGATCATTGGATCAAAATTTAGGTGCTTGGCCACTGGCATGTATTTATGTATCATGTGATCACCAGTTGTAATGTTTCCAGCCTGCTTCTGACAAGAAAACTCAATGGAAGAATCCAGATTCGCTTAATGACTACATAATTCATTTAGCAATTTGCTTCATTACTATGACAAAAAGGATATAAAATGAGGCACAGCTTACTTAGCAACTGTCTTGCTTAGCAAATTTGGACGAGAGAGAGAGAGAGAGAGAGAGAGAGAGAGAGAGAGAGAGAGAGAGAGAGAGAGAGAGAGAGAGAGAGAGAGAGAGAGAGAGAGAGAGAGAGATGAAAATGGGGAGGATTTAAGATTTCATTCACCAGACATGTACCTTTAAGTACTGAATGTAAATGTATAAGAAAAGTAAGACACTCTCCATAACCATTTTATGACAAATCAACTAATATTTTTGTTCTTATATTGTACAATCTATGAGGAGCAGGATTCTGCAATTTAAAGAAAACATAGTAGAATCCAACAGCTATAGGAGACTAAGAAAAATAACTTCAATGATACCAACTGTTGTTGGTAAAGCAATGACATGTTAGAACTTGGGAGTAGTACTGTATAATACATAAACCTCAGGCATGAAACATGTCTGATCTTGTTTATAATACATAAAACTCAGGCATGAAACATGTCTGATCTATAATTCAAAAATTGGGAATATATATTCTGCAGGTTCCAGACATTGGCATTAGTCAATGATGTCATTAAATATTCTTTCAAGCTTGCTGAATCTTGAGTAAACTACCAAAAGAACACCTCAAATCCTGAGAGTTTTCTTCTTTTAATAATTAAACTTAGATGACATGTACAAATTATTGGTTCCACCATCTGCAAAGTGAAAATATTGCTTTTAGTTTGTGGATTTATTTAAAATAAACATAATTTTTATTCTATCAACAATAAATATTTGGATTCATGGATCAGTTCAGCTTTAAACATTTTGCATCTACAAAGGAAAGATGAAATGCCTATCTGTGCAACAAATATATGAACAGCATTGATAGTAACCAAATAGTGTATAAACAGAAGCATAATTGTTGGTCCCTTTCTGTAATAAGTATAAACTGAGATAACAACTTTCTAAGATTATCCAACCTCTCAAATCAAGTACTACATTTTAATGGTATCATTGGAAGAAAAATCACCAGGAGATATAGTAAACTACTATATAAACAAAACAGTGCAGCAATTAGATATGCTGGTTCCTATTAATAACTCAAGTATTAAAAAAGCTAAATCATATTCAAGACTGACACTACATCATAAAAAATAGAAAACAGTCACAACTGGGTTGTTTAGGATTATGGTGAGAAAAACAAAAAAAAGCAATCCTTTATTTTGATGCAAAAAAATCCTATTAATTAAAAGAAGCAGATTGTTCATTTTTTTTTTCAAATAAAACTTCACGATTAAAATGCATGTGTTTCTGTTTTTTCTCTATTTCTGTGTCTGCATTTCCTTGTCGGATGAGGAGAGCACATCTTTCTCCTTCTATTCTAGCCTTTTTTTTACAGAGGCACAATTTAGAGCATTTTAACAAACTGTATCACTGTTTGGTTTGGTGGCAGCAGCTCCTCAGATAGAAAGTCCATTCAGAGAGTGCTAAAGACAGCAGAGAAGATTATAGGAATCTTCCTATCCTTCAGGATACTGCTTATAAGTGCTATGTGCTTAGAGCTCAAAGCATTGTTAGAAGTCCCACACAGCCACTTCATGGTCTGTTTCTGTTGCTCCCTCTGAGAGGAGGTTTGAAAGTATTTCTAGCAGGACTACCCTATTCTGTAACAGCTTTGTTCCTTATGCCATCTATCTGATAAACTTGCAAGGCTTGTTTCTCTCACCATGTACATGTATACATCTGTGTTGTTTCTCCATGACATATAATATATCTGGCTATATGCATAATTTTGTATTTATTTATGTATTTATTTATTGAAGTATTTATTTTTTCATGTTTATATAGTATATATTAGAGGTGGAGACCCTTTGAGAGCTGTATGCAATGAAATTTCATTTTAATGTATGCCAATTAGTGTATATTCAAAGGGACAATAAAGTTATTCTAAGTCTTCTTCTAAATGAGTGAGAAATGCTCTTTCCTCTGGTGAACCTAAAATCTGAAGACAATGTATATGCACAAAACACAACTTTTTACAAAATGTGATTTCCCACAGAATCATAGAAGATAATGTGAAATTGAAATTTATAGATAAGTAAATATAGAGATTAAAGAAACTATGGATTTTCTTAACTTCTGAACTTGAAAACTAAGGATCAAGTCTGGATTTTGAATAAACTGAATGAGATAAACAAGAGTTCCATAGCCTATAAATATTTATATCTATTGAGTAAGACAACTAATAGAAGCTGAAAAATCTAGCCATTTGATATATAATGAATTCCACTGCTTAGCCAGGTTGTACTTCAAGAGCCATTCCTAGATACTGAATAGTAGTATGGGAACAGATCTAATAAAAACTTCATTTCTCTGCTCTAATACGAGACCTGAAATGAGCATTCTCCGTGAGATACAGAGAGTGCCTATTTTCCTGGAGTTTCAGAGGCTCCCAAAGATCTGCCTTTGTTCCCCGAGACCTACCTGGGGTTAGGGTATTTATAGAGGTCCTTTCATATTCATTTTTACATACAGGGCATGATTGTTTCCTTCTCCTTTTTATTGTGTAGTGTTGCATTGTTTTTATTTCTTTTAATCACATTTTTGATCTGAGTCCTTTTGGAGAAGGGCGGCATATAAATCCAAATAAACCAAACCAAACCAAACCAATCTTTTGATCAAAGCCACCCAGAGTCTTCGAAGTGGACAGGTATAAATTATCACCATCATTATTATCCTTCTACATGATCCTTAGCTTCATACTTCCTTGTTATGGAAAAAAGCAAAAATTAACTTGCATTATTGTTGATTTCAACAATAGTAATGTGAAGATTATAATTTATTTATTTATTTATACAGAATTGTTTATTATTTATACAGAATAATGTTTCTTCATTTGAGAATCCTGCAATCAAAAATTACATAGTATTCAACTATCATAATTTAAGCAATGGACTTGGAGAATTTTGAGAGTTGAATCCCACAAACCTGGTAGGTGTTCAAAATGGAAACTACTGTTTTATAATTATGTCATTGTACCTCAAAGAAACATCATTGGAGATATAAGTAAGGTATGAAGCCAAACTGAAACACAGAGTTTCCATGATGGTTTGTCATAGTCCAGGGTTGTCAAACACATGGTCCACAACTAGACGCATCATGCACTGGCCATGCCCATGCCTGGTTTAGTGAAGGGGGAAAAGTCCCAATACATCATGCAATGCCACCATGATGACGCGAGTTTGACACCCCTGTTATAGTCAATCAAATAGATATTCTATAGATATTCATATGTGGAAGTTTTTTAAAGTCAAAGCAGATTTTGAGATACAATAATTCCTTTCTGATATTTGAAACAAAAATGAGCAGAGGATGCTTAATTTGAAGTTGTTTGTGCATTAAGAAATTCATATGTAGACTGAGCATGAGTGCTTTCTAAGGTTCATGTTCTGAGAATCTTGTAAAGGATAAAGCAATTAAGGCAGGTGTAAAAGCTAGTCATATCCTTTCTGTAAACATGGAATGGATGTTGGCTCTGAAGGCTAACAAAACAATCCTTAGGGGATGAGTTGACTTTAAAAAGGTCTAGGATTTAAAATCTGGGTCTGAGATTACACCCAAAATCCCTCAATTGTGCAGTGTTTCATAATGCTAACATGCAGTAAAAACTACTTATCTATCCGAGCTATGTCATGTCCTTGAAGTAGTTGCAATTAGCTACAGAGGTTGTGAGATTACGTTTCTAAAAGAAAAAGGTATTATCACATCTGGTGTGAACTTTGACAGTTCTCTGCATGCAACTGAACAAATGAGAGAAAATATGTGCATATATGTGAAGCTATACACTTGTATGTACTTGATATTTCTAACATTGCAAGGTCTACATACAAATGATTATACAGGAGGGGCTCTTTTTTATCCTTTTTTTCTGGAGATGATAAAGGAACACACTGATGGAAATACTCATCCAATTTTACCCAAGACAACCTTGCTCTCCTAATCCCTGTATCCATAAAGATACCATCCAAAGACTTTTAAACCTCTGTTCAATTGGAGCTACTCTCTATGATAATTGAAATATTGGTGAGGAAGTGATCAGTTAGAAAAAAAAATATTTCCCTGGATTATCCAAATCCAGGGAAGTTATTGTAAATAGCCTTACAACAAAGTATGTATTTTAGCCATATTCTAAAGACTTTGTCTTCATCCAGAACTTCTCCATAGGAATGAATTGTATTCAAGTTTAAAAATTGAACACATTTTATTTTAATATTACTTTTATTTTCCCCTTTTTTGGAAGTTTTGTATAACTTTCATGATATAAAAATAAAATAAATATATAAAAATTAGTTGCTTCAGAAAATTGTAATGGTTACTTTAAAAAATCAGTGGAATGTATTCAATTGCGTATAGTGCTGTGCCAAGGTTATTTAATGAAAAGAACTTAAAATATTCTTGTTTTTTCATGCTCCAGCAATATTGTCTTAATTAACTGTAATACATATAAAGTGTGGTTTTTTTTCCATAAATAATACAATTAAACCCAATTTCAATTATTCAACATTTGACGTTTTTATTCTTAGCTTACTTATTCTTACTTCATAACAATTCATTAATACAGTGACTTTGTAATTTTTTCAGGTAATAACATATTTGTCTTTGTTCTTCAAAAATCAGCAGAGAAAGGAGATGTAATAGCAATTTATCTCAGCTATTGGACTGAGATTGTGATTTGACTGTAGCGATTACAGAAATTGCTGCACCACTTCCATAATATGAAAAAATTCAGCAAGGAGAAACATTCCAGTACCTTAAATTCAGTTTAAACTGACTCTAAAAAGAGGTCAGAATCAATCCATATGAAACAGTGAGAATATTCCACTTTCACAATTACCAGCATTTAATTATAAAAGTAGTTTTGTAAGATAGAAAGATATATTTAAATGTTAAAATATTATTTGGAACTTCCTGATAGAAAGAAACACTTGGTAAAATATATATTAATAAGGACTACAGAGATTCACAGGAAACAAAATAATAATAGAAAACTTAATGGACAACAAGAATTTACCATCTGTCTAATCTGCAATTGGACCAATTATCCATCGCAATATAGATAATTAATCTCCAGTGTATTATTTTCCTAAATCTAGCATAATATTGCTAAATCTTGTATAATTCTGCCAGATTGCTGTTACCAATGTTTCCAGACAATGTTATCTAGACTTAAATAAAAATTTTCTAGTGAGCAATGTTATTGTATTTGTTTGAAACCAACTGTTGTATATCTTATTCCAACATTGTACTACTAATTGATAGGATATACAAACTATGCGGTCTGATCAGGATCAGGCTTCCTTAATTCAAGCTACAGGAGTGAAAACAGATGCAGTATGACATAGCGGTGTCTCAAGAGGCAGCAGACCTAAATTTTTAGTTTTGGGGAAATGGATAGGGGGAGACTCTGAACTTTTTAAAAAGTAGTTGAATTAAGCTATTATGGAAATTCAGAGTTGGTTGATACACTTAATCTTTTCCTAATCATTTATTTTCTGACTTTTAATGGTATGGTTTGCACAGGATCAAGAAAAGCATATGCATTATTTAGTATCTTGCAAGATTCCTCTCACTTGTCCCAGGTTACAAGAAAGAATTACAACCCTGGCCATATAATTGCAACTAGAAAGGGGGATTAAAATCAAGGATGTGCAGATTACACAGGACATTTGTGTAAACAACACCATGATTCAATAATATTTGAACGAGCCTACATCAAATGGGGTAATTTACAGAATGCACCCAATATCCAGATGCCATGTCTCCCATGAAATTGAAATTTGGCAAATTGATGAAGTTAATTATTATTCACAAAAATATATGTGATAAAATAAAATTGCAATAAGCCACAATACTTCCTCCCATATGTTTCTAATAATTTTTAATAATTTAATCACTGTTGTATAAAAGAGGTTCTGGTTGTATTGAAATGAAATTCAGATCTAATTTAACATCAAAACGTTAACACTTTAAATTTATATTTTTCTGAATTTTCCAATGCAGTTTATCCATTAAAAATATCAAAATTCAGTGTTATGTAAACATGCAAAAATGTAAATATTTATATAAGAAATAAATTTCTTATGAAAACACATATATTAAGAAAATAAGTATATGCTTTTGCATGTTTTTTTAATTATTTAAATAAATGCATTAAAACAATAATGTGACAAAGTTTGTGTTTTTAAAGAAAGGAGTAAAAACTAGTTGATACACTTATTTTACCAATTTGCTGAAACATATATATATGTTTTTGTCTATTGAGGTCTATTGAGAAACCATCAAAATAGAGAAACACCCCCACAACATGAATAAACATGACGATACCTCCCATCTACCAGACATCTGGAAATTAGCCCTAGTCAACAAATGAGTACCAGCCACGAAAACCGACACCGGACCCAGAACAACGCAGGACGCCACCAACAATCACCTTCACCAGACTCAAACACAAACCCATCCCATAGAGAAATGCAACCACTACGGCATCACCAACTGCTGCACCCCCCTCTGATCCCCACACAAAGCAAACTGACACATGCCATGAACACATGGCCAGGCCACAAACTCAGAGCAAACCAAAGCCCGGGATGCAAAGACTCAGGATGTTACAACGCAGCCAGCCTCCTAGGATGTTGCAGCATAGGACTCAGGATATCACTACACAAAAGACTAATGGGCACACAGCTAGTACCTCAGCCACACAGGATGTTACAAAACAGCCGACTAATCTGCATACATCAACTCCATCAACTAATCAAGATGTAACAACACAGCCAACCAACCTGCTGACAGCAACAAAGCCAGCACTCCACACACACACACCAATATTTATAGAAAGACAGCAGCTCCGATCACTTTCTGCTCGCACAAGCACGAAGCTGAAGGCACCAGCCTGAAGATGGCGAGTGGGACCTCGTCAAAATATCACCAAGATACTGTCAATCTTACATGGGAAAAGACCCAAATATGCCAAGACCTGTATATCTATACCGTGAAAATCTACGAAAACACAATATACACAATAACATATTAACATAAATAATTTATATGACTATTACTGGTCACTATATGAAATATAAAATTAGCTACAATATAAAATTAGCTACAATAAATAAAATGAATAAATATTTTTGAACAAAAGAAATGATAAACATATTTTAATGAAAGTTGTCAGTTAATGTGAAATAATCTTGCTTTCTACAACTTCGTATTTCATTCCCACCCCTACTCCAATTTAAATTTACTGGAATTGCAAAACCAGGATTATTGTTCACCATTTTGGCAATGGACATATAAGCCATTTTTGTTACCTGATTAGACTTGCAATTTGGGTTTTTGTTGGCAACACTTACAATATTAAATGCCAAATGCAGACCGCCTAACCTAGAATACTATTAAAGCAAGCCAAGACATATTTTCATGGAAATGTTGAAGAATGATACACTTATCTCAACTGGTTAAATTATTATACGCTGAATAAAATCACTGTTAACATAACTGACAAATTATAAGGACATGTTTTATATTGAAAGTCTGCACAAAACAATGCACATATACCAAGTCTGCTATCACTATCTATTTCCCCTGATGGTGTTCAGACAACTACTACACAAATCAGATCAAATGATATCTTTTTTGATACGCATATAAATTTGGATTTTTATTCTTTCTTGGACAGGCAAGTTTTAGACCAGGAAAATAAAAATTTCCAGATAGATACCAAGCATTTAAAAAAAAGTCTTGACAATAAAGTTCTACATAATGCAAACGTTCTCAATATTTTTAAACTGTTGTGACAAATAAGCTGATAGTCTTTTATACAGCTATTATACTTTGCAACAACTTGGTGGGATGATTTAGTTGAGGTTAACACTGTTTCTCTATAATTTCATGCTTATTTCAGGTGAGACTACCAATTTTTTCTAATAAAAAGGTCATTCAAATCCTTCCTGATTTATTTTGAAATCTGTGTAAAGATTTATATCCACCTTTACTCTACATACCATGTTTGCATATTCCCTAATATGTTTGTAGGCTTTGTTTTCCTTAATATAAGTTTTTTCTCTCCTCTCATTTGCATACATAATATCACAATTCTTGTATTATTTTTGAATTAAAGTCTACACTGCAGAGGTGGTATTCAGCAGGTTCTGGCTAGTTCTGGAGAACCGATAGTGGAAATTATGAGTGGTTCAGAGAACCGGTAAATACCACCTCTGACTGGCCCCATCCCCATCTATTTTCTGCCTCTCGAGTACCAGCTGATCAGAAGGATATGGGGATTTTGCAGTAACCTTCCCCTGGAGTGTGGAGGGAATGGAGATTTTACAGTATACTTCCTCTTCCATGCCCAACAAATCATGCCCACCAAGCCATGCCATGCCCACCAAGCCACACCCAGAGAACTGGTAGTAAAAAAAAATTGAATCCCGCCACTGCTACACTGGTAAATTCAGAAAAAGTATGAGAAAGTTACTTATAATTGTGCTGTATTTGACAATGATAAATACAGTACATATTTAAATTAAAAGTATACATACTTCTCTCCCATCACTATAAAGTAGAGCAGGATTTCTCAAATTTTTGGAGCCAATTAAAAAAATGGGAATTTGGAATTGCTTTGAAATTGGTAGCAAAAGGAAGAATGATCATTTACAAACTAGAGAGATTATGACTACTCATAAAATACTCATTTTCAAGAAAAGAAAATATTGAAGACATAATCTACAATATATCTTTCAGGATATTCCCTAATGTAGTCATACTGTAATTGTGTTGAACAAATTCAGACATTGTCTAAATGTTAAAAGAGAAAGCCCTTAACAGCATGGATGTGGTATGTTCTTATTAGCACTGCTCAGTTACCCTTACTTTTATTCTGGGCCAATAGGTATTCTTTCAAACAAACTATTCAGTTTGATACATATGAGAGGGGGAAATTAAATTTCTGCTTCAAGAAACAATGTCAACCAATTTGAATCTGAAACCTCAGCTGGTATTTATCTAAACAACTTAATTTAAACAATTGTTGGTAGAGCCAGAGTCAATATAATTTAATATGTTAATTTTAATTAATTAACTGAAGTTTGATCTTAAAATCTAAGACAACTATTATTACTTACTATATAAATCAAAGACATTCCCAAAAGAAAAATACCTCATGTAATGTATTTTGCACAAACAAATCCCTTCATTCTGATTTTAAAGGCATTTTTTGAAGAAACTTTGTATAGAATTTAGTTGAAAACTATGCTCTTTTAAATAAAAGCATTCTCAGCAAAGCTATCTACATATTTTAAGAGATATACAGTGGATCACAATGTTTTATTCTGGAAAGTATAAAAATAAAAGTGCCACAATTTTATCAGCCAGAATGGATCCAATAAAATATACCACCTAAGGCTTTCATACAGGACCTGGTGTTCCAATTCCTAAATTGGTTTCCAGTGGACCAGGAGACCACTAAAAATTATATTAAATATTATCTAACCCATTGTCTTGTACTATTAAAATCTATCAGCACTTGATATTGATTAAAATTCTGCTACATATTAATTTGTTCAACAGTTTGACAGAGCCATTTTTCAACTTTCTGCATATTCAATATGAACTGAACTGAATTGTTTATTAAAACAGGCCTTAGATGGTCTTTCAAAACTGTGTTTGTGAATAGAGGGAATGGAGGAGGCTTATCAGCAATTCTGCAGTGATTTTGCAATAGTGGCAAAATTAACTAAATTAAAGAAACTAAGAGTAGTGGAGAAAATATGATTTTCATAATGCAAAAATGTCATAGGAAAAATTGTAAATAATGAAAAAAACAAAAATATGGCTACAAGTATCATGATGGGGGGGGGGATAAAGAAATATATGTATACTAGCTGTACCCGGCCACGCATTGCTGTGGTCCAGTTTGGTTAAATGGAAAAGAAAGAAAAGAGAAAGTTTCTAATATGTTTAATTTCACAATGCTTGTGGGTATACAATATTTTTTGTTGTTCCATTGTGTGTGCAGATATATAGATTGTCTGGCAACATATAATTGTCCATGTGAGAAACAATCCGTGTCTAGATCTAAACCACGCAATTCTAAAGATTGGCCCTTAGCTTTATTGATGGTGATTGCAAACGCCAATCAAATTGGGAATTGCAATCTCTTAAATTGAAATGGCATATCCGTTGGAATCATAGGAATGCGAGGAATGAGGACATCTTCACCTTTGAAAGGTCCTGTCAAGATTGTTGTTTCTACGACGTTGGTCATTAATTTTTTTACTGCAAGCCGCGTGCCGTTGCAAAGTTTTGGCTGGTTGATATTTTGCGGCATGATAATTGGCATGCCGATTTTCAATTGCAGTATGTGTGGTGGCATCCCTGGCAGATTGAGTGAATTCAATAATTCTGTTGGATAATTAATCGCTTCATCTGCTTCCACAACAGTGTGGACGGACTTGTATGTGACTCACTTTGAATGTTAGACTGAATAATATTGTTAAGTTCGTAGACGTCTTTGTTTTTGGCCACAAGAATAGCTCAGCCAATCGTGATTCCCATAATTGGTTTGAATATGGGGAAATACTTTTTCAACCAATTCTTCTTTTGTTGTCACTAAATTGCAGAAGTGATGAGGCAATGAAATTCTTCCTGAGGTCAGATCAATTGGCACTTTTCCGTTCCCAATTTCCAGCAATTGATGTGAGAATATCTCAGCTGATCGATTGTTTTGCAGCTGGACATGCATATTTGTAGTTAATTTTAATGTCTTTACATGTCGCCACAAAGTTGAGTATTTCAGGCAAGCATTTATTTTGTCCGCTGGTGTCGATTACAGGTAATGTTTGCCTGAAATCTCCTGCAAGCAATATTAATGCGTTTCCAAATGGTCTGATGTTTCCTCTCAAATCTTGCAATGATCGATCAAGAGCCTCGAGTGATTTTTTTGTGTGCCATTGTGCATTCATCCCAAACAATAAGTTTAAATTTCTGCAATACTTTTCCCATGCCGGATGCTTTGGAAATGTTGCACGTGGGAGTTTCAATGAATTTCATGTTCAATGGCAATTTCAAAGTTGAATGAGCAGTTCTTCCACCTGGTAGCAATGTTGCAGCTATTCCCGACGATGCAAGAGCTAAGGCTATGTCATTTTGGGATCGAATTGCTGCCAGAATCAATGTAATTAGGAACGTTTTACCAGTTCCTCCTGGAGCATCTAAGAAGATTTTTCCAACCCCGTTATTGACAGTTTGCATTATTTGATCATAAATGCCATTTTGCTCAAGCGTTAGCTTAGGAATATTTGATTTCACATATGACAAAAGATCACCTGTGTTGTAATTTTGTTCATGATGCAATTCTACATCGAACGAAGCAGCAGCAGATCGATTCGGTGATGGCATTCCCAATTGATTAAGAACTTTGTTCGCAATTTCTAAGCGCAAATCTTCAATCATTATCAACGCTTCGTTGTAGATTTCTGCTGTGAAATTCATGTTCATATTTGAATTTTCCTTGCGTATTCGATGAAAAATATCCTCAGCCATGTGCGATTTATATTTCTCCCATAACTCTGTTGGAGATGAAGGAGAGCAGGCGGTCAATATGATTGCAAACAATGCACGAATTTGATTTGGATGTGACATGTTGCACACATCATTAATGCAAACATCCCAGTGTTGGTCATTCTCCAATAAATTCAGAGCTTGATATGCACTGGGGAAAATAGCATCTGTAACGCCGTTGACAATTTTCAATTGCTGGAAAGACGTTGGACCAGGCACATTTACCAACAGCATGTGAAGAAAGAAACATTCGTCTTGATTGGGATGCAGGGTGTACAGTCTGCCTATCGTAGTTTCTTTGAATATGCCAGGTTGCCTGTTGATTCGCTCTCCTCGTTTGTGTCGTTGAAATGATTTTCTACTCGTATTCCATGTGTAATACATAGGCACTTCCAAATACAGCAGTGTTTTCGCAAATGCATCATTTTGACATAACGTGAAAAAAGCAGTTAACGTTGTAGCCAGTGGATTCAGGGCTATTTGTTGCACATTTACAGGTGTGAAATACATGCATTGTCCATTTTCTAGATGTACTGCTAAGTGAACTACATCTGGACTTCGTTCATGTATGAGAAATGAAAGAATTCACCATACAGCTTCATTGCTGCTTATGTATCTTCCAGCCTGATACTGTGCAATTTCATCGATATATATGACCGCATTTCTATCACTTCTTTCTGGTTGCAGGACAAAAACTGCCATGTCGCTGCCTTTATTCACGTACTTACAAATGTATTTGATCAATTTAACGGAGTTACAGTATTCGACGTTTATTTGCACTTTGTATGTTTTTGATAGCAAAGATGACTATGGAAGAACCCACCGGTTATCTACTTCAATGTCACCGTTTTGCATTTGCATGGTTGCTAATTTACCACCATCTTCTGCTGATCTTCTTCTGTATAAAGGATATCCGTCGTTTCCTGTAACTGTGTTGGATACTAATGCTCGAGGATATCACTTAGAGCATTTTCTGTCTATCATGCATGGTGAATTTGGATTCAGTGTACCGCAAGGTCCATGTATCATATTTTTCGTCACAACTTCATACAAATCCTTACCGATGGCGGCATCGGGTATTTCAGCGCATATTACATCGTCAATTTTGTTTGAAGTGATTTTATTATAGAGCCAGATTAGTATATGTGCATGTGGCAATCCTCTCTTTTGCCATTCCACTGAGTACATCCACCAGAGCACAGACCCAAACACTTCATGTTTTACCATGAAATCCTTCAGCGATTTCAGCTTCTGTCTGAAAACATGTGCTATGATGTCATGCCTATCCACCGGCGATTGGCCAGGAAGTAAGAACTGCTGTATATCGCTGCAAGCTGGACTGCATGTGAATGTAATGAATATGTCTGGATGCTCGTAGTGGCAAACATACGCAATTGCATCTTGAGTGTACTCATGTATATGACGTGGACTGCCTGTATATGAAGATGGCAAAATCGTTAGTCTTGCAACATTAATTGTATTACCATAATTTATAACTGCATCTCGCAAATGAACATATTCTTCAGAGCGAAGCTTGGTCTGATTCAAACGGATGAATAGCAAACGTTCTGTTTCGATTTTCGCATAAATATCTATGATGTATTGGTGAAACAATTGATGGCATTTCAAAATGTGATTGTTTTCATTCTCTCGAATCACTAGTCGGTATGAATAATAGTTCATTGCGCTGCATTTCATATTTGTTTCTTCGCCACTGACTGGATTTATCATCATAACGTTGAAGTAATATCCATCTGCACCATCCCAAAAAAATGATTGGATATTGCAGGCCATCGTTGCATCGATGAGTTTCTGCAACTTTTGTCAATTGATCGTTTCTCCGATGAAGAACAATATCTCTAGGTTGGAATTGATCTCCGACTATAACAATCGCCGCTTCGTCTATAGTTGGAGCATTGAATCTTCACACATGTTCTCCAGCAGGCGTTTTGTCAGCATGAATAACAATCTTGTGTGTATTAGATGGCATCATGTCAATTGCTTTTTGAACAAACGCACTAAATTGTTTTTTTCGTGAAGAAGTTCTTGCAGTTGGGAAACGATGGAACTTTTTATGCCAGTAGAAATTCCACAGCATGCATTTAATTCATCATTGCCATCACCAATGAAATATATTTGTAGGAATTTATGTTGACCATCTGGGAATGGAAGCAGGGAGCCGGCTTTATGATAGATTTGTCCTTTCACTTTGAAAATTGGCATGAATTGAACTGTTACGATTTCTGTGCTGAACGACGTCATTTGGAAGCATGAGTTGTATTTCCTGATGTTAGATAGGAAATGCTTTGATTCGGCAGTATATCCGGCAAGCAAAGTTTTTAATGGCTCTGGCGGTTCTCCAGTGGCGCAACACATTCCTTTCATTTGTCCATTAAATTTCAGAGCCTTGCAATAAGGACACACTTCAGTCATCGTGCTGATGAGAACATGCCGGCTCAAACTATAATCATCACCTGGGTTGTACCGGAATGTAAGGCGATTGTAATCGCGTGATTGCTGAGCATGGAGTCGTGTTTGATGTTGATCTGCTCTTTCTTGTTGACGTCTTTCAGCCACTCTCAGCCTGTTATGTTAATTCTATTGAGAATGAAATAGATCTGAAGCTGCAGAACGCGATGGCCATGCTCGCAACCGTGCATTCTCAAGTCTGGTTGCACATCGCTCGGCTGCTTCCTCGGCAGGTATTTGAGCCATTCTTTGTCTGTTTCGCTCGTTCGCTGATGCCCTTTCTTCCTCAGTTTGATTTGCAATTACTCATCACACTGCTTCCACTCCGCGAATACGACGACCTAAGTTTGATTTTCTGCGAGGCATTATTTGGATGAAGTATAAAGCAGAACGATTGAACTGAAAAAGAAAGAAAGTTATAACAAATATATATATATATATATATATATATATATATATATATATATATATATATATATATATATATATATATAATTGCAAAACATTAAAAAAGAAAAAACACAAACTGAAAAACAAAGGAAAAACATGGTAAACGACACAGCTGAATTCCAACACAATGTCACACGAAATAATTAAATCAAAATGAAAATTAATGGAAATGTATGAGAAATCAATAAACAATGCAATCGGAAACATTGAAATGTGAAATATTTAGTATAGCGTGTGTTGTTTTTACGTCCAGCAGACAGTGCTGGTTTTCAAAAAAGCATGTTTTTACAAAAAAGCATGTTTTACCTGTCACAGGTGTGACATCTATATAATACACGTATATAAAAACATGCACGTGTTTGAATGCAACGTTGTGTCAAAATTTCAAAGCAATCGGTGAAGAACTTTCAGAGATTTGAGGTTTGGAACAAACAAACATTACATTTTTATTTATATAGGTAGAAGAAAGACAATGGAAAAACACTGTAGGTAATTGTAGAAATCATCATTTTACACCCTATAAAGTTTAGGAATAGTGAAAGTGTGCAACTGAAGGATGACAACTGTTATGATATAGGAAATGAATTGTGAATAGGATTTTGGGTTGTGGTCAATAAATGTATGTTTTTTTTTTAATTTGGAGAATTGCTGGGAATATAAATTGGACTTTAGGATCATGGGTTATGGATGGAAAATTAGATGGTTTATGTTGAAGCATTGAAGCTTGAATATGAATTTGTACAGACTTTTATTAAAGTAGATTATAGACTTCTGTGTCTCTGGTAAATTATTTATATATCTAGAGTATTTATTCTTTATCTGTGTTTAGTTTTAACATATTTTAACCTTTAATTTGTAAGAATGCTGTCACATATGTTTGGAGTGTAATGAAAAAAAATCTGTAATGACCTAATTAGTGCCATTACTGCAGAATGATGAAAATGATTAGTTGGGCAGGAGAAGAAAATCAATTAGCTATTCCCATCTTAGGACTTGTTATCTTTTTTCTTCAGTTTGGCCTGGCTCCCAGCCTAATGAAGAAGTGCATTCACCAGCTTTCTTTTTCTCTTTTATCTTGTTGAATACTGAGTCAATAAAAAATAAGACATACCACCTGGATAATATGATCCAATATGACCTGGTTTGTATACTGAAGATATTACCTGGGTCAGGTGTTCCCACCAGGTTTCTTCATTTAGCAGCAGATCTGAGAAGGAAGGTAGGGAAGGGAATGGCTATCATTGCCAAGAATTTCATCCAGTTTAAAATTTAGAACTTGTTTATTTGGAGTTAAAAGTAAAACAGATGGAGTACTATGTGCCCTGTAATACCAACTCATATTTTGGATCTGGATCTCTTTCTTGAAGACTTTATTCTTGCCAAATCTAGTTTTTCTGGAACATCTCAAGTGCCCATAACTACTATGACATTAGCTTTCTCAGTTTATAAATGTCCCGGATGTGAGACAGGGCACTGACCTTTTGCATTAATACTGCTTACTGGTGATTTAGGGGAGCCAGAAATGAATTGTTATCTTGAGGGATTAAGAGTTTTATTATGTGGATTTTAATGTAATAAGCCACCTGGAGTCACCACCTTTTTTTTGTTATCATTTGGTACAATTAACATACAGTTGGAGATATGTGATATAATACTATTTTGATTCACATTAATCAATCTAATTAACAGGTATAATATTATATATTAGGAATGTGCATATTATGAGAGGAGTTTACAGTTTTAAAATAGCACAGTGTTCTATTCAGTGAAGTAATGATCTTTAGTAAAATGAACAATTGAAGCAAAATGCGCTTTCAGAGGCCTCACAGCTCTATAATGTGTACAATCTAAAATATGCACTATTGCAACATTAACCTAGACTTCTAAATATTGAAAAATCACCTGTTGTATTGCACTCTTTTATTATTATAACTATATATTTTAATCATTTGTGATAAGGTTGGCTGCACATCACAAAAGTTAAACGCACTTCCTACAGGCCACCCATATCTATTCAGCTGTGTCCCAATCATTGTCAAGTTGCTGCCCTTGAAAGGACATGCAGTCCCAGTGCCATTAATACAAATATTTTATGCTTCAGAAGTATATTGATATTCATCCATGAAGTTCCACTTATATCTATGGAGATGCGACTATTATGAATGTTCATGTCACTTAAAATCTGTTTGCACCTTCCTCCTTGAAATGTGTTAGCTTCTTGTTATTATTGAATTAGAACCACTATTGGAAATATTGGGAAAAAAATTGGAAATGGGTGCAAGAAATCACCAGAGAACAAATAAAATATAAACCCGAAACCTTCTTGCTGGGAATAATCAAAGGGAAATACACAAAAAAAAAAAAATCAAATATTTACTAACACATCTTCTAACTACAGCTAGAATTGCTTTCGCTCAATACTGGAAACAAACTACTACCCCCCCCCCCCCGACGAATTAATGATTAAAAAAAAAACTGGATTGCGCAGAGATGGACAAATTAACCCTAAAATTAAAAGATAAAGAGGAATCGGAATATTATGAAATCTGGAACAATTGGTATGAATGGTTAGAAAACAAGAAAAATAATTAAGCCAAAAACAATATATATAAATACGTATAGAACTGTGTATAAAAGTATGTAAATATAGAAGCGGAATATTATAAACATGTATAGATAAGATGATATAACAAGGTACAAATGTTAACATAATGATTGTAATATATGGTGAAAAGAGAAAAACATGTATAGATAAGATTATATGACAATGTACAAAATGTTGACATAACGATTGTAACATACTAGGCAAAAAAAAAAAAAAAGAATTAGAACCACTAATATTTTTTTAAATATTTGTACATGAGAATAAGGCCTAATTGAAATTTGCTTAGTTAAATCAATTGGGCACTGAGAAGAGAAAGCCAATTAATTGTATGTCATTTAAGTAAAATTTCATTTTTAAATTTAAATTAACATTAATTAATATCAAGCATTCAATGGTGATCTAGCTGTGCTAGATCTAGTTTTTGGAATGAAGTTGAAGTTGACCACAACAAAAACGAAAAGGTGATTCTTTCCTGAATAAAGTTTAAGGAATAAAACTTAAAAGAATATATTTGTATTTGTAGCTAACCTTATATAATTGTATACTAGTATAATAGTTACGAAATATAAGATCTAGTGTTTAGTGTTTACTCAAGTGATCAGATAATGTCCCTTTGATAAGTAGCCTCATTGTGGGTATCTACTCTAAATAGCAATATTGCTCATAATTTATTGGCAGATACTTTAAATGAAAACTGAACTAAGAAGCTTTTACATGCAAAACAAATATTTTACCTATTAAACCATGACCAGTTAAAATCCATTCAGTTAACAAAGGAATGATAGAGAGAAGGAATAGATGCCCCTATTTCAGTAGACTTAAATAATCCCTAGCATATCATTTCTAAAACCCAAATATATTCAGAGGAAATCTATTTTTAAGATTATTACTCTTGCACATAACATGGTATAAAATCATTGTTTGGATAATATACCAATTCAAACAAAAGTAAAATTTAGTTCTATATAATGACAATCTGCCTGCATTTGTATATTTATGAAGCACTCACAAAAATTGGAGACTACAACATTATAATGGGATAGAAATCCACAGGGAAGATAAGAGATACAGAAGATGATATATTTGTGATCCATGTAAATGCCACAGCTTACATGCTGCTACATTGCATTGAATTATGTACGTATTACTGTGTTTTTATTCATTCAGTTATTTATTCTTCTTCTTATGTATTTAATATGTGTTTACTATGTTTTACTGTAACCCTCCTTGGTGTCGTAGCACAAATAAATTATATGTTCTAATTAATTAATTAGCAATTAATAATGCACACTGAAAACACAATTTCCTGTTGGATAGTTGTTATATATAATGGGAACACTTTCAATGACCTATCACATTTTAAATTACAATTTATATATAAAACATGAACTACGTAATTATACTTTCTCATTATTTCTTTAATCAGCATTTGATTTGTTTGAGCTCTAGAATCCTGGGATCTCAGGTTCCTGGGATCAAGCAAGCTTCTTTTATATTCTCACTTCACACATTGAGGGGAAATTTTTTTTATGGTTAGGTATAATGTGCTCCCATGGCTATTTCTCTGCAGATGATATGCCAACATCCCAATGCCCCAATGTTCAAGCCATATATGTCTCCAGGAAAATCAAAGCAATCCAATATACTCTCTTTCACTGTAATTCATAGAAGGATCTTTGAAAAAAAACCCAGCATATTGCAATAAATATCCATGCATTGTTTTATTTTCCTTTTCCTATTTTCTTTTCTCTCCTTCTCTAATATAACTCTAAATTATGATTATAATAAAGTACTAAGTAGGAATAAATTAGGAATAACAATAATATGTTCAAAGTATTCCAGGTAAAACTTTATAACTTTAGTGTACAATTCTGTATTTCACCATCACATTTTTAATCATCTAAATGTTTTAATATATTAATATTCCACTAAATTGTCATACAGCCATATAGCTTTCATCTTATTTAATCATTTATTGCAATTTTCACTGCCTTATAGACTTTAAAAATGGTTTGGGTCTCCAGCTTGAACCAGTTTTTCTTTCCTGGCTTCATGTCAGCTACATTTAACCCATTCATTTTTCTTCCCTATAATAGTGCCATTGAAGTGTATTCAGATAATGAATAATTTTATTTGATTACTAATGATCAATACAATCAACCGATTTTATCATAGCTATCATAGCACAAAAATACAATATATTGCATAGGCATATGCACTGATTCTTGCTTTGCAAGGAGATTTTCTTTATTCCAAGAATAAATATCCTAAGTTTCACAAAGCTATTTTATTTTTAATAGCACCAATATGAAATTCTAAACAAATGCTTAATCTCTGTTTAGATTGTAAGTGGTTTATGTAGCTCTATGCATATTTTCTGGATTTTTTATTTTATTTTTTTATCTTAAGAAAAATACAAAACTTCAGGTTCTTAAGGTAGTACAAAATAAAATTTAACCTTTAAAAAGTTACTGACATAATTATTAGATGGTATCAACATTTAAATGCAGTACTAAAATATTTCAGAGTTTAGTCAACAGTAAACCTGGCAATTAGGTAAGCATGTTCTATATAACCTCTTGAATGAGCCACAAATATGAACAGCAGCACAAATGGATTAAATGGATTTTGCTAGTACTAAAATATTGCAGCATAATTGTGTGTTATCCTTAAAATATAGATATAATCTTGAGAAAAGAATAAATGGTTGCCAGGTGCATATTTTGTTATAACTGGATTTAGAAATAACAAAAATTGTTAGACACACTGCTTGATTTAGCTGGACACCTAGGACAGATCTGGGGGAAAAACATTAAAAACAGTAACAAAATGATTTAAACAAAAACATAAACTAAAAAAGAAACTCTACTTCAGATAATTTTTAAATAATGTTTTAAAAACTTTAAAAGGGAAAATCTGGCAGTATATTACTAATTTCCAATGTCTTAATTTATAAATACTGTAATGCAAAAATCTAATTATACCTTTTTGTCTATTTTTCCTATCTACAAAAATTAAACTGTAAATTTCTTAATATAAACATGGTTGATTATGTTCATGAATATCAAAATATACACACACGCAACTGTAATAACCAAATCCCTTTACCAGAGATTTGTCAGCTGGTTTCTCCATATTAACACCGACTTTTGCAGTTAAGAGTTTAAACCCTTCTAGAATTCTAATGAATTATTACGTGAGTTATTTCATACTCACACAAGCATATAACAAATACATTAATTGCTCATATGGGATCTGCTTTGTCTAATGGGCTAAAATGCACATCAACAAATTTGAATTTATGCTGTCTGGGTTGAGCATGAAAGTAAGAACCCATACAGGTTGCTAATAATTGCATATTACACTCCAGTGAATGGTGATAATAAAGAAATCAGACACAAGTTTCCTGGGAAAATTCAGTCCATTCTGAATAATGTGACTTGGGAAGGAGGACAGATGATATTAGGTGATATGAATGGATGGCTAGAATTAAAATTAGCAAGCACAGAGCAAGTGATAGAAACATTTGGAGAACAAAGAATGAATTATGATTGTGACTATCTTGTATCCTCTTGGGGAAAAAACACTTCTGTTTATTTCATACATGCAGTTTAAGCATTAATCTATTTATATATAAACATGGCAAAGAAATGAATACAACGTTCAAATTATGTTGCCGCTGTTATTGCTGAAAATGAATCACTGTACCAATAAAGTAAATAAAAAGCGAATAAAAAGTGGACATAACAAACCGGTTTATGGACACTTCTGTAATAGGAGATTTATATTGCAGAATGCCACAGAAGTGTGTACAGTTATGAAAAAAAATTGTTTAGTAAATAATGACATTATCCATATAAAATGATGATTTATCTGTATAAAGGGCAATTCTTGAACAAACAATGATGGTGTAAAATGTCATAAGGAGAAAAAGGTGGTGGCATAAAAATAAGTAAGAAAGGGTTAAAACTGAAATAAGTAGATAAAATACAGACTCATTTTGATGGAAATAAAATATTATTTTGGGACTGCAAAAAGGTATAACAAAAAGATGCTAGCAAAGTGAATGTAATTAAAAATAAATTGTTAAATGATTAGGAATTAAATGAGGAATGCTGGAATGAATAATATAGAGATCTGTATGTAAATGATAAATAGAGAATACTATAAAAATGAATACTATTTATGTTAACAATCCCTACTCATGGTCACTCATGCCTAGTCTTGATTATTGCAACACGCTCTACATGGGGCTGACCTTGAAAAGCATTCAGAAGCTCCAGTTGATGCAAAGTGCAGCAGCCCACATGGTTTTGTGCAGATTTTTGTGTGCACATGTATCACCTCTCTGATAGATGCTGCATTGGTTGTCAATTTGCTGCGGATGCAATTCAAAGTGCTGGTTGTCATCTTTAAAGCCCTTCATGGCTTGGGATGAGATTGAAGGACTGTCTCTTGCTGGTTACATCTACCCAACCCACTAGAGCAGAGACACAAGGAATGCTGCTAGTACCATCCCCTAAGGAGATACATCTGGCAGGACCCAGAAGAAGGGTCTTCTCTGTGGTGGCCCTTTCCCTCTGGAACATTATCTTTCTGGAAATAAGACTGGCTCCCACTCTAATACTCATTCAGAAGGCCATGAACATGTGCTTCTGCCAGCAGCCCTGGGGAACCTAGAGCAGGATGGACCCATTAAATGGCTGGTATGAATGTATGTTGTTGGGGTGGGGAGATATTATTTTCATTTTTTATTATTTTTATTTATTTTATATTGTGTTTTGAGTTGCCTTGTGCGAATAGGCAGCAATATATATATATTTCTAAATAAATAAAGAATGTGCAAGGAAAATGTGTGGGAAAAAAGTCAACATTTTATGAGAAGATTAAAAAAATGATTGAGTTGCAGTGAGATTGTGTAATTGGAGACACATTAAAATATAGGTGGGATGTGTTAATACAATGGTTATGTATGTATGCAGACTATTTTCCATGCCTGAGGATAGAAAAATGATGCTATTAGTCTCCTATATAAAAGGAGTGAATGCAAAACTATCAGGAAATAATTTGGTAAGTGTACCTGGGAAGCTGTTTAGCAGAATGCTGTGAGAATGAACACAATTGCCCAATGTAATTTTATGCCAGACAGGTGTTCATATAAAATTTTTGCACTTGATTAAATCACTGCGAAATGCATGAGTGTGAGAATGAAATATTACTGTTATGTTTTTCATTTACAGTAAGGATATGATAATGAAAAGAAGCTTTAATTATGGAAATAATTTATTCACATTTTGCACCAGTGTGAAATTGACCACTGGTTGCAATAAGAGTTGTATATGATGAAAGTAAAGAGTACTTAGAATACTTAGAGAAAGGTTCATCTTGAACAGGGAATAAGTCAGGTTCATATGCTGTCTGCTTAATTGTTTAATGTAGTAAAAGAATTTAAAAGTGGAATGGCTGGAGACGTGAATGTTGAGCTACTTTTGCATACCCGTGATGCAAATTCAAATGATTTCTAATTAGTTGCATTGCTTTTAAGAAGCATAGCAAATACACCTGAACATTATTCTGTTAAAGACCAATGTAGTTATGTTTCTCACAGAAATAGATGTGAACAATTTCAAACTACATACACTGTAAATGACAAATTGGATAGGTAGAGACTCTGAAATAAATGGTCCCTTGGGTAACTGGTCCCAATGCATACAGGGATTTAAACTAGCACCTTGAATTGTACCTGGAAGTATACTAGTAACCAATGCAGATCACCCATTTACATGTTACATATGCCATATAGCTGGCACCATTTACTACTGCCACAGCTGTATTCTACACTAGCTGAAGTTTCTGAACGATTTTAGGGGCAACCCCATGTAGAGCATGTTGCATTTGTCTAAATAAAATGAGCAGGGCAGGGCTTCCAGTCCAGGACCGTGCACAAGTATTGCATCACCCAAAGGTGTGCAAAGGGTATGCAACCTGCTCTTCAAGATTGTGCACTAGGTCTGTGCATTCCCATCCAGAACAAAAATGGAATAATCCTATCTACCTATAACTACTCTGTCTTACACAGGTTAAGTAAGACATGTACATATGTATACATATATTTCTGTGTATCCATGGTTGTTTGTGCATATATACAGGTATGTAGGTGTGTATGTAAAAAGGGATATGGTGGTTCAGTGATTAAGACACTGAGCTTGTCAATCAGAAAGGTCAGCAGTTCAGCAGTTTGAATCCCTGGCACCGCATAACAGAGTGAGCTCCTGTTACTTGTCCCAGCTTCTGCCAACTTAGCAGTTCTAAAGTATATAGAAATGCAAATAGAAAAAGTGGAATCTCCTTTGGGAGGAAGGTAACAGCATGTTTGGTCATGTCAACCACATGATCACGGAGAAGTCTTTGGACAGTGCTGGCACTTTGGCTTTGAAACAGAGAGGAGCACTATCTCCTAGAATAGGGAATGATTAGCACATATGTATGAGGGGAACCTTTACCTTTACCTTTTATGTGTATATGTGCATGTGTGCATGTGTGTATATGTATATATATATTTGGGGTTGTGTGTGTGTGTATGTGTTACTTATACAGTACATTCTGTATATTTCTGTTATTGTTTCTATTGAGGCTATTTTTTAAAATATTAGTTTCACATTCTCAATTTACAATTTTAGGACTAAGGCAGGCTGCTTTTTAAAAAGAAGTCTGGATAGGCAACAAATATATAGACTGAAATAACATGTATGTAGGGTTTATATAATTTATGAAGTGGACTGACTTGATTCACGACACAAACAATCCCACTGGACAGGTTCCTCATCATGAGGAGTTACAATTCAGTGGAAAAATACAGATTCTGCCTACAAAAAATTCATTGTCCTCCAGAAAATGTATCTCCAGGAAATGTTACTTTAAAAAATATATATGAAACTATATAAATTTTGGCTTTATTGTTGATTTGCATCCTGTCTTTCTACTTAAAGGAATGCTCAAAGTGTTCTTCCAGGATTTTATCTTAGAATCAAGAATGTCATTGTTAGGGAGAAGCAACATAACAGCACAGTCAACATTTCTTGGTAAAATCAAATACAACATGCAGATATGTATATGTATCATGACTAATATACAAATCTAACCTTGCTTTTTACAAGCTTTCCATTTTAAGCTTCCAGCTTTCCGAGTAAGACTCTACTACTGTACCACATTCATTTTAAAAAAATGTTTCTCAATCTGAAAGAAGGGAATTACATTAAAGCAAGATCTGAAGAACAATTACCTGCCTAAAATCTGGAAACCAATTAATTTTTTTCTCAGATATCTGTCAAAGGCATTTTATTACATTCAAAAGCTCACAGCATTGTTATTTAAGAGTCCTATCTTGAAATGATCCTGGAGGGAATAGTAGTACAGATGGCATAGAAAGGAGCCTCTAACTTGAAACAGGTCCTTCTGTTATGCAAAGCGTGTCTGCTTTGCATAGAAAAGCTTCAATGTGTAGTCTTGTTTTCTCAGGTAATGCTAAGAAATATCTGAAATTGTAGAGAGCCATTGTCAAGTCAATAAGATTGAATTGCATTCACTAACAATCTGTTGGAAGACAGCTTTTCATATTCTTATGTCATATTTACAACGTAGCTTGTCCAATATAGTTCTTTCTTGGCACATATTAATGGATAAAACATAGATTGTTTGGACCTGGTTGAGCTTAGTGACTGTGATCTAGACAATACATTTCCTGCCATTTCTCTGACAACGCATAGCAGACCACCTTGCTTCTGAAGATGCCAGACACAGTTGCCAGCAAAATGTCAGGAAATCTGCTGTCTAAACTATGGTCACTAAACTCTGAAGCTCAACACTGTCCAAGAGATACCAGCTGTAAAAGCTCATGCCAGTACAGCATATATTTTTGCAACTCCAAAAGTAAAAAATAGCAAAAAGAAAAACTTTTAGTAAGGCATAAAATAGAGAACGTATTGGTTTTGCTATGCTGACTACAATTCCAATGAAATTGAAAGGATTTAAACTTGAGCCTGCTTCTAAGTGTATTAATTATTGCTTATTAAATTGTGTAGATTGGTGTCTTGGACCATGCTTTCTGTCAAATGTATGCATTACTGGATATTAATAAAGCAGTTATTACACTGCCATGAAGATAGGACATTCATATCATGTTATTCCACAAAATAAGGAACTTTCACATGTTGACTTCCAAATCTACCAAGAAATGAGGGGGATGTCATACTTTCATCTATAGAATCTCATCAAAGCTGAGCTTTTTTCATATCATGGAAAATACATGGCAGAAGTTCAATTTTTCATTGCACAAGTTCCCAATTTTAAATCCTTGTTTACTGTATATAGCAGCGATGGCAAACCTTTTTTGGCTCACGTGCCACAAGTGGGGGGAGCGCAGGGGGGTCGTGTGCGGGCGTGCCGCACCCATAATGCAACGCGCGACCCCCCCATTTTTACATGCTTTTTTCGCCCTCCCCAGGCTCCAGAGGCTTTATAGGAGCCTGAGGAGGGCGAAAAGAGCCTCCCCCGCCCCCCCCGGAGGCCCTCCGGAGGCTTCAGGGACCATCCAGAGGCTTCCCTGATGGCTTCGGAGCGCTTAAAACCACCCTCCGAGCAAACCGGAAGTGACTTCCAGGTTGCTCGGAGGGTCGTTTTAAGCGCTCCGAAGCCATCAGGGAAGCCTCCGGACGGTCCCTGAAGCCTCCGGGGGGGGGCAGGGGCAGCTCTTTTCACCCTCCCCAGGCTCCTATAAAGTCTCTGGAGCCTGAGGAAGGTGAAAAATAGCTTTTAAAAAGGTGAACTCAGGTGGCCAGCGCGCGCATGCGCGCTGGCCAGCTGACAGGGCAGCGCCTCGCGTGCCCTGACAAATGGCTCCATGTGCCACTTGTGGCACGCGTGCCATAGGTTCGCCATCACTGGTATATAGTATTCACTCCTCTTTAGGCTCTAGGAGAAAACATAATTGTGCTTTACTGAAAAACTAAAAGAAAGAAGCCATTCTGAAAAGGTTGGCATTCTATACACAAATAGTACTTATTCATATTTTGCCAGGAGTTTCATCCAAGATGTGGAAGATAATGGATAGGGATAATGGATAGGGAGATTATATTTAAACCAATGGTACTGAAGGAACAAAGTTTCAGTGAATGTAGTTTGTTAAAATTGTCACATAACAGATTCAAGACTGCCAGACAGCTGCTGCTATAGTGGATTACATTTAGCTGATAAAAAGTAGTAAATGTAAAAGATTTCTGAGATACAACTTAAAGATGTAAAATATGTGCTTCACTTTTAGCTTATTACATTTCCACCCCACCCAACAATTGACAAAAATAAAATAGCCTTTAGGGCAACTGCATGAACATCCAAAAGCCTTCTTCAAATCCTAGTGTTCGTATTTAATAAAATTAGTAATAAAGATCTTTTTCTAAACAGTACCACAGAAATACTCTGTTAATTAAAAACAGAAACAATAAAAAATGAAAACCTCAACAGAATTAACAGAAATACATCCTTCAAATCTGAACAAAATGAAATATATTTAAGGCAGAGGAATCATTCGCCATGCAGTTAATTATACCTGCTACTTCCATGTACAGCATCCATTGATTTTGAAAAGAAAGAAAAAAAGACCCTGATCTAGTGCATGATCTTTTTCAACCAAATTACCCCCAAAGTATTATTATTATTCAAATGAAAGCTACTACTTTAAATTCTTAAGACATATTCACAATAGAAACCCAGCTTCAGTGTCCAAAGATCCATTGAAGAATCATTACAGTCTGGTTTAATTTCTATTTAAATTCTGTTAATAAGCAGATTTATGAAGAAGTAGTGGAGAGGGGAGAAATTAAGAACTTAAATAAAATGCCCTTGGTGATCACGTTTCACCAATTAGCCTCTGATACAGCTATAAAAATTCCATTTAAGGTGCTCTAAGAGCAGAAAGATAGGGTACTGAATTAGAGAACAAAACCCTTGATCCCATCCAGGAAAAAAAAAATCTGTTTCATGAATAATTCTATTGAACTGTTCATATAAGTACAAGAAACTAAACAAAGTTTCACACAAAAGAGAGCTACATTAACATTCATGATACTTGGGTAATACTTCTTTCATCTGAGTGAAGGGTGCTTCAAACACAGCAGGTTCTCCTGCTAAAGTAGCTTGCAATCTTTCCTGTAATTCTTGCCACCATCTGAGCAATGTTGGTACTTTATACACCTAGCAGTTAATCAACATTTACAAAAAGGTGTTTGCTGTTCAGATATTCTTTATTTTACTTGTAACTTTACATCACTTATTAAAATTCTACATCATGCTTTCGGAAAATAGTATACTTTTTTCCGTTGATTAAAGCTACTACTTGTGGAGCAGTGATAACTTTTCTTGGAGGGGGAGCTTCATTTCTTGCCATGAAGTTGGACAAGCTGCTGCAGATAAATTAATATTTGTTTACCTTTTTATCACTGTCCACTTTTTGTAATTGGAATTTAAATAGTAGATGCAAGGAAGGCTAAGCAAATCTTTTGCTATTATAATTTTCATGGTTCCTTGGACAGAGAAGAAAGACTGGTGGCTCACAAGCATATTTTATTCTGAAAAATGAGCTTTATATTTTTTTTTAAGCCAAACAGAATCCATGCAGAGACTTAGACAAAGAAAAGAGTTATGAGGAGCTTCTAAAATCTACTTTTCTTTTGTGAAATTTGTGGGTCATGATAGGATTGTTCTCCTGGTCTTTCCATTTTTCACAATCCACCCCAGAATTTTTGTCCCAGTCTTCCTGTTCATTTCGGAAATCTCTGGACTTGGCAAGCTTCCCTCCACTCCACATTAACCAGGCAATATCCTCTACAGCAAAATATTCTTGAGTATCTGATTCTGCTCTTTTTTAATATTCTGTAAGACATGTTCATGGTGTCTTCTAACATTTATGCCTTTCTGCCTACATATTCTAGAGCTGAATCATTTGCCTTCCCTTAAAAAAAATCCATGACCTTAGCACAAACTTAACCACTGTCCTTCAGACAGACACTTTATCCCCTGAAAGTCTGGAGGGAGGAGTAGCATTTTTGCTTAATATTCACTTCTAAACTACTGTTATGGATTAAGAAATTTCAACCCATTTTACAATGATATATTGATGTTCTCAAGCTTTTTAATTTATTTAGCACAGCTCACAGGTTCACCATCAGCTTAAATCAAGTATTTATGATAGATTAAGAGATGGCTTTGATCCTGATCTTTGACCAAAAGCAAGTTTTTAATATTAGCATGCTTCAAAAGATACATCTTTCAACAGAAATGAACACTGTGGTTTTCCTGATCTTCAATGGTAATTTTTACTCCTCTGTATTTGGATCCATTTTTTTTAAAAAAAAACATCTGGTATTATTTATTTTTCAAGAATAGGAAAAAAAACAGATTTATTTTAGGAAAGTTATTGGGAAGGAGAAAATGTTAATCTGGAGATTAGTATTTCACGCTGGAATTTCTACTGAAATCATACGTAGATATCTACCAAACAGTAGGGGTTTGTGTGTGCCTAAACATTCAATGACATGAAGGTTACATCTAAATCACGACTGCCTCAGTTGCTGAAAATATTAACTTAGGTAAAAATAACTGCTGCATATGTAGTGTAGTTAAAGAATAATTTAGGTGTTTTTTTTTCTAAAATCCTTCTTCCTTTCCTTCCCATGAAGAATTGCCAGGTAATTTTTACATTTATGGTAAATGTATTCAGGTACTTAGATCAGAAGAAACAAAGATGCCTAAGATGTGAGACAGAGTTTTGTAGTCACTTCAATATGACAATCACAGAACTTTCTATAACCTGGGGTGGAAAACAGTAGAAATAGACAAAGGAAAAACAAAACAATCACAGACAGTCCACAGAATATTCAAAGAAAGAACATCTCTAAACAACAAATGACATCAAAGCTATTTCAAGAAATGTATGTGTCAAAGATATAAATGCCTGGTGCATGATAACAACCTAATTGGGATGAATCATAGGTCAAGTGTGGTACAGAATAAACGAAAGTGATACAAGCAGCTAAAATATTGCCTAATTTTGGTATGCATCATGCTGGAACTGATATGCAGAGAGGAAGATGTTCATGGAAGTGAAAATACAATTAAACTTTGAACTAAAGTGAAAAGAAGGTAATCTATCATCTATCTATCTATCTATCTATCTATCTATCTATCTATCTATCTATCTATCTATCTATCTATCTATCTATCTATCTATCTATCTATCTACCCACCCATCTATCTATCTATCTACCCACCCATCTATCTATCTATCTTGTTGGTTGCCCATCTCTCTCTCTCTCTCTGCAAAGTGGTTCTAACAATAAATTAGAGACCAGAACAACATGCCTATACTAAATATAGTGTTTTTAATCATCCATTATTTTATACACTTAATCACTAGGAAATGATTCCTAAATCACTAGAAAAGGAATTTCCTAAATCACTAGGAAAGGATTTGGGTACAAATCCAGAAAAGGCAACTGTTTTCCTAAAAAACAGCAAGATTTCCAATCATAAAATCATGAAATTTTCCCAGTTTTCACAAAAGCTGTATCAGGCAGTTAAAATATGAGATTGTATTTGTAGATTATACTAATATGAATTGCAGCTACTATTTTGTTCATCATTCTTTAATCTGGTTTTAATCTTACATAAGTAGGAAGATGAGGAGTTTATTTGGTTCTAATTTTAATGTCAATTTATTGCTTCCTTCTAAGTAATATGCAAGCAAGTTTGATTACATGCAAATTATTTAAAAAATCATTAGAGTCTAATCCCCATTCTTTCTGTCTAGACACAATATGGCATTGGAATATATTTTTCCAAGACCTTCGTTACTATTCTAAAGAAGGATAGTCTGTAGTGCAGTGGTTCTCAACCTGTGGGTCGGGACCCCTTTGGGGGTCGAATGACCCTTTCACAGGGGTCGCCTAAGACCATTGGAAAACACATATATTTGGGAAAAATACGGAAAACATAAAATAATTTTATGGTTGGGGGTCACCACAACATGAGGAACTGTATTAAAGGGTCACGGCATTAGGAAGGTTGAGACCCACTGCTGTAGTGCATTTATTGGCTGCTGATAGCCATTACTGAAAGGCAAAAGCTATATATCATTACGTTATTGTCTATTTTAAGACTGGTTATATACCTATTGTCATTAATGTGCCCTTCTTTATCTTTAAGCATTGACTCATTTTTCATTGTGCTTGCTGGCTTTCATTACAAGAGTTTGCAAATCATTTGCATTTTCAGTAATCAGACTTTGCTTGGTTAGCTTTGTTATTCTGCTTTTCCTTAATTTGGAACTAACGAGCAGTTTGCAATCTACTTTTTCTTTGGGCCAAAATATAGTCAATTATTTCTGAGTATTCTATCTGATGATGTCAGGTACATGAGCCTTGTTTTGGTTGTTTGAAATGTCTTAGAAATTAATAAATTTCATTGGAAGGAACTTAACAGTTTTCCATCTCTTTTCACTTTTTGTTTCCAAGGCTATCTAGACCAACTATATTTTCCTCATTATTTCTAACTTTGATTCAAGTCTCCAATCCTAAGCAGAACATTTTGCCTGGATCTTCTTTCAATTTTCAATTGAATTTGGCCATAAAACCCAATGACTTCCCCTTCTTCTGCAACAGAGATTGGAACATAAATTTGGATAATTACATATGATGATTGCTTATGAAGACATTATTTAATTATTGACACCAATGCACTATAATACTGTTTTTGCTCTATCCTATACTGTATATGCAAGCAGTGCAGTTCCTGTGTGTGTGTGTGTGTGTGTGTGTGTGTGTGTGTGTGTGTGTGTTGTCACTGAAGGAACGATTGTAAGTCAAGAACTCCCTGTAACATGTTGAATGACATCTGCCCTGACAGTTCATCTCCTGACACCATTATATAGTGTTGACTTTCTTGGTAAAATGCAGGATAGGTTTACATTGCCTTTCCCCACACAGCATGTAATTCATGTTTCCACCCATCTCTCTCTTACTGCTGACTGATACAGGTAACTGCTTGCTTTAGCAGGGCACTTGGGATGATCTTCCCACATTTAGTGATCCTTCATGTATATGTACCAGCTACTCTTTGGTTCATCCATCCTAGGAACCTCCATCACCACAGTGGGCAGCATAGGAGGACGTTTTGAGAAGGAGAGCATTGATATTACTAGCAATGTTAAGACAGAACTAGATACTTGTTCTAAATAAATTTGGAACAACAGTGTTATTTACTACTTTTGAAGAATGTTTACATATCTAAGAAGCTCAGTGTGCAGGATTAATTTATTTACCCGTCAGAAGACTAATCTTTTATAATGCAGTCTTCTCTGTGTACTTTTTCCACTAGAAGATTCCCTTAACTAAGGATCATTATGTGATGTCCTATTTTTTTATGCATACAAGTTATTTTTCATAATGCAAGACCTGCATTCAGATTCATAATAAGCTTTTTTGAATAAGATTAGCAGCATGTTTAGGGAGCGATAGCCTGATGACAGCTCCCTCTCTTTCTCTCTCCACCTTTACCATTTTCCTAAATATCTCTAACTTTCTACTGTATGATGTATAGATGTACTTTCCTTCAGATTTGCAAGATACTAATATTAAGCTAAAATATAAATAGAAATGATTGAAATGTTCCATTTAATGTCATTCAAATTAAACAAATATATATTTTCCTTTACTCTGGCAGTAAGAAAATTATGAGAAAATATACCGTATTTTTGGGAGTATAAAATGCACCGGAGTATAAGACGCACTAAGATTTTATCAATCCAGAGAGGTGGAGGAAACGCAATCTTAGGGTTTTTTTAATTAGATCTTTTTTATGTCTCTTAAGGGGTTCCAGGGTGGGGGGTGGGCTCAGTCAGGCTGAGGGAGGGGATAGTGACAGGCAGACAGGTGGGTCTAACCAGGAAGTGAGCGGAGCGATTAAGAGAAGGGGGAGGGGTGACATTCCGGAAGAGGGTCTTCCCATTCTAACGGTCGTGGGGAGGGGTAGGTGCGAGGGTAGGTTGAGATCTCTTAACCGGTTGGGAGACCGGGGCCGTTGGGTACGGCCGGTCATTTGTCCCAACCCCCGCAATCTAGGTGGTCAGGATCTACAGGGCCAGGGCCTGAGACTGATGTTATGCAACGCCAAGTCCGTTGCCAACAAAGCCCCCCTCATTAATGATTTGATCTCGGAGGGGGAGCCGGACATGGCAGGGATAACGGAGACCTGGCTGGGCCACGAGGGAGGTCTCCCCCTCGTGGAAATGTGCCCGCTGGGCTACCGTGCATTTCATCAGCTGCAGGCCCAGGGTAGGGGTGGTGGGGTAGCAGTTATTGTAAAGGAGGGTCTTGAGCCTAGAGAGTCCACTGTGCTACAGATAACCGGTTGTGAATCCCTATGTGTGAAGTGGGGCCCAGGGAGACAGTTGGGCTTGCTGATTGTATACCTGGCTCCTCGCTATGCATCAGCGGCCCTGCCCGAGCTCCTCGAGGTGATCTCCGAGATGGCAGTTGAGACCCCCAGGCTGTTAGTCATGGGGGACTTTAACTTGCCATCGGTAGGGGAAACTTCTGAGGTGGCTCGGGAGTTCATGGCTTCCATGACAGCCATGGACCTGACCCAGGTAATTCGGGGCCCCACACACGAGGGAGGTCACACACTGGACCTTATTTTTGTATCTGGCCAGTGGAGGAGTGATCTGGGAGTAGGGGATTTAGTTGTCACGCCCCTGTCATGGTCAGATCATTCACTTCTCCGGCTCGACTTTCCAACCGCTGCTCCCCATCGCGGGGAGGCGGAACCGGAATGCTCTAGATGGTTCCGCCCCAGGCGCCTGATGGAATCTGATAGGTTCCAGACGGAGCTTGGGCCATTCTCTGTAGCCCTGACCCACACCCGGACGGAGGACCTAGTGGCCGCATGGAACAGTGCGGCCGCCGGTGCCTTGGACCGGGTTGCGCCTTTGCGGCTTCTCTTGCGGCATCGAATCACCCAGGCCCCTTGGTTTACCAAGGAGCTGGGGTGATGAAGCGTCGCAAGAGACGCCTAGAGAGCAGATGGAGATCGTCACGCTCCGAATCTGACCGAGCACAGGTAAGAGCCTATTTACGGACTTACCTTGTGGCATTAAGAGTGGCCAAACGACAATATTGTGCCACTCTTGTTGCATCCGCAGATAACCGCCCTGCCGCCCTGTTTAGGGTGACGCACTCCCTCCTTTCTCAGAGGCCGCGGGAAGCACCCTCCTCTGCAGGGTAGAGCAGAGGAGTTTGGGGAATATCTGCAGGACAAAATCGCTCAGATTCGCAGCAAATGGGTCTCCGCTAGCGGTCTAGAAGAGACGTCGGAGGCGGGTCTTGAGACGCCATTCTGGGAGGAGTCTGACTCTGTTACTTCCGATGATATGGACGGGTTACGTGGACGACTGCGAGCCACCACATGTTTACTGAACCCGTGTCCCTCCTGGCTTATACTGGCATCCTGGGAGGTCACACGAGGTTGGCTCCAGGAATTAGTGAATGCTTCACTGAGGGAGGGGTCCTTGCCGGCCGTCTTGAAAGAGGCGGTGGTGAGGCCCCTACTCAAAAAGCCTTCCCTGGACCCAGCTAATTTAGTTAATTACCGTCCCGTCTCCAACCTTCCCTTTTTGGCGAAGGTTGTAGAGAGTGTGGTGGCGCAACAGTTCCCATGGCACCTGGAGGAAATTGATTATCTGGATCCACGCCAGTCCGGCTTCCGGCCCGGTCACAGCACAGAGACGGCATTGGTAGCGTTGGTGGATGATCTCTGGAGGGCCAGAGATGGGGGCTGTTCATCCATCCTGGTCCTGTTAGATCTCTCGGCGGCTTTTGATACCATCGACCATGGTATCCTATTGCGTCGCCTGGAGGGGTTGGGGGTGAGGGGCACCGTTTTGCGGTGGTTCTCCTCCTACCTCTCTGGTCGAATGCAGTGTGTGTTGACAGGGGGGCAGGGGTCGAGCCCGAGGCCGCTCACTTGTGGGGTGCCACAGGGGTCGATCCTCTCGCCTCTCCTGTTCAACACATACATGAAGCCACTGGGCGAGATCATCCGTGGGTTCGGGGTAGATTACCATCTGTACGCTGACGATACGCAGCTGTACATTTCTACCCCGGACCACCCCAACGATGCCGTCAAAGTGATGTCCCGATGTCTGGAAGCCGTTCGGATCTGGATGGGAAGTAACAAACTCAAACTCAACCCGTCCAAGATGGAGTGGCTGTGGCTACCGGCACCCCGGTTCAACCAGTTACGTCCATCACTGGCCATTGGGGGCGAACAGCTGGCCCCCGTGGATCGGGTACGCAATTTGGGTGTCCTCCTGGATGCCCGGCTGTCAATGGATGACCATGTGACAGCCGTGGCAAGGGGGGCATTCCACCAGGTTCGCCTGGTGCGCCAATTGCATCCCATATTGGACCAGAACGCCCTATGTACAGTCACTCATGCGCTTGTGACGTCTCGACTAGACTACTGTAATGCTCTCTACCTGGGGCTCCCCTTGAGATGCACCCGAAGGCTGCAGTTGGTTCAGAATGCGGCCGCGCAGACAATTGTGGGAGTTACTAGATACTCCCACATAACACCTTTGCTGCGCGGGCTGCACTGGCTACCTGTGGCTTTTCGGGTGCGTTTCAAGGTGTTGGTCATCATCTTTAAAGCGCTCCATGGCACAGGACCTAGTTATTTGCGGGATCGTATCCTGCCCCATACATCCCTTCGACCGATTCGCTCTCACAGAGAGGGACTCCTCCGGGTGCCGTCCACTAGGCAATGCCAGCGGGCGACGCCCAGGAGTAGGGCCTTCTCTGTGATGGGCCCGACCCTTTGGAATGACCTCCCCCCAGATATCAGGACTATCACCGACCTCCGCTCCTTCCGTAAGAAACTAAAGACCCACCTGTTCAATCTAGCCGGCCTGGCCTAATTCCTAATTCCCAATTTTAGTTCCTCAAGCCTGCATTTTTTAAAATTTTCTAGGGGTATACTTTTAGTTGTTTTTAATTTAATTTTTAATTTTTACTTATTGTACAGTTGTATGAGGTTTAATTTGTTTTTAAGGGTATGGGATATTCGTTTTTTGTATTTGTTTTAATGACACACCTGTACACCACCCCGAGTCCCTTCGGGGAGAGGGGGCGGTCTAGAAATACTGAAAATAAATAAATAAATAAGATTTTGAAGAGGCAACTTTTAAAAAAAAGTTTTTCCACTCTACAGACCTTCGAAAAATGACCCATTTTTTTCGCAAAAAGAGGCCTGTTTTTGTCAAAAAAAAGGGCATGCATAGCCTTTAGAAGGCTTGTAGAGTGCTCCTGGGGGCTGGGGGTGCAAAAAGGAGCAAAAAGCAACCCATTTTTCACACAAATGGGCCTGTTTTTTGTCAAAAAAAGTGCATGCATAGCCTTTAGGAGGCTTATAGAGTGCTCCTCGGGGCTGGGAGGGGGGCAAAATTGAGCAAAACACTGGCCCATTTTTCGCTCATTTCTGCCCTCCCCAGCCCCAGGAGCACACTGGAAGCCTCCTAAAGGCTGTGTACAGCCATTTTGGTGAAGTGGGTGGGGTTTCAGGAGGCAGAAAATGCTGTATTCCGTGTATAAGATACACCCAGATTTTCAGCCTCTTTTTTTGAGGGAAAAAGGTGCATCTTATACTCTGAAAAATACGGCATATAAAACCTGTAGGGTAACAGAAATCTCGGATATAAAGAAAACCTTGTAGGCCACCCAACTCTGACAAAATCAAAGACTGGTTATTACACTGCAGATCTCTACAACATGGTTGCCTCGAACTAAGTTAACATAGCATTAAAAAAATAAATGTGATTATGATAGAAACAGTTCAGTTCATATAGTTCCCTAAACTGGGACAGTAAAATATACAAGCTGAATCCCAAGACTTCTATCTCATGATACAGGCCTCTTGAAAACTTACTACATTTTTTTAAATTTTTTAACATTAAAGCATAGGTAGTTCTGCCTGTATGCAAATAAATACACTATATTTAAGTGAAATAACATCTCACTTTACACTAAGCCTCCTCATTCTTATTCTGGTACATTACATTCAAATCATATCAAGGTAATCAAGGATATTATAGTAAAGGGATATAAGCAATAAGTATTATGCAACTATGAGCTATACAGATATAATTTGGACTTCATATTAATATTCACCTACATAACCTCGCTTGTCATTCTTAAAGGCTACATTTCCTTCCTCTCACTGCTTGTGTTCACAATAAATCTTTCAGTAGATTAAAATTAGGCACAGCTTTAGCATTTCATTACTTTTGACATTTTATGTAACTTGCAAATTCCGTGGATATGACATCCCTAGTTTCTACACCTAGGGCTTATTTTTCTTATCAGGAAACGCACTGAGGCCCAGAAATGAACACACACACACACACACACACACACACACACACAAATTCAAACTCTGTTTTGTGAAATGAAAGTCCTTTCCAAATTATTTGACTCCAAGACACAATATGTGTTCTAACTGAATTTTTCTAAATATTATTGATACATCTCTGCTACAAAGCAGGTCAGCATATTCTAAAGTATTTGTAATCATTTGGAAAGCAAGGGCTTGACTCAGAAATTAAATTGGTCTCCTCCATCCCTCCCCCTCCTCTCTCGTTTTTACAATTTTTTATGCATAGAGCTTGATAGCCTACCCAGCAGAAAACTTCCTCTGTTTATGAATTAACTTCATGTGATAAAGGATTATCTACCTTGCAGGGACCCTTGATGAATAAAGAAAGGACTAGATTGCTCCTGGATATATTTTACTGTTAAGGGGAGAAATACTATGATTGAAAGGGTAGAGATATAGAGTACCCACCAAGATTCTTTCCTGTGGGATATAGCTGACATGTTTCTAAATGTTTGGAGTTTAGTTCAGAAGAGCACAATTTTAGCCCCAAGATCTCAGATGTAAATGTTAATGTATTTGGCATACACCTTGGATATTCTTGTTAATGTAATTTGTCGTTACTTGATTTTTTAAGACATTTTTAAAAATGTTTTTGCTTTTGTCTGTGTATCTGTAAAGTATGAATATAATTAAAATGATACACACTTTGTCTTAACAATATTTTTTTCAAATGCTTTAACCTGAAAATTATTTTAATTTGGGGAAAGTGATTGGCATGTTTATATACTTTTCTGACAAGTTAACACAAGGACATGGGCAGCTGCTGCAAACCAATTTCCTCATTCTTATGAATGAGCTGTTTTTCATTTAATTTTCATCTCTGGTCAACTGTTCATCTTTGCTCCTGGACCTTAGGTAGATGGAGAAAATAAATGTAAGAATACTTCAAGAGCGAAGACAGAATGAATTAGACATCACAGTAGAACAAATTTGTTTATATCAACAAATGATGGACAAGTTTTTTTTAAACAAAGAAATTGAATTTATATTGCTGTTTGCAAAGATTCATGGTTGGGTTCTCTTCAGTACAACTATCACTCCTTTACTCATGGTGAAGATATGTTTATTCTTGGAAATCTACAGTATATTTTTTAAAGAGAGTGGGACCAAGAAATCTGTGGAAAAGAATGCAGATAAAGTAATGCTTGAGGGAGTTTTCAGTGCTCTATGAACTTGGTTGTTTTCTTAAAGATGTTTCATTACCCAAACCATGTAATATCATCAGGGCTTTGCTTTCAGTTTATATTCTGGTGACCTGTCACTATTGGTGGGGGTGATATTGCTGATTCTTTGGTTGGACTGTTTATTGTTAGCTTGTTTGGCAGTTCCTTGATTGGGGTATTGTTTACTTCTTGAATATTGGTGTGATGTTAATCTTGGTGTTAAATGTCTATTCATCTGGATTTGTTTGCTGGTGGACGTTATGGTCTTTTCCTGTTTTGGTTTTAGTAGATGGTGTGTAGATGCTGTTTATATCTATGTCCCTCTTGATAACTGATTTGTCAGCATGACAGGCTTCCAGGAATTCTGTATAGTATTTTTGGCTTTCGTTTAGTCTTGGATTGCCATAGTTTCCATTGAAATTGTTTTAGTGTGTACATGTGTTGTGAACTTAATGACTTTTCATCATGTTTTCTGACTGGCAGTATTCATGAATGCTTGTTTGTCATCTGTAGTGGTTGTTGCAGTCCTTACACTGCATGTTGTGGATGACTCTTATTTTTTCTTCTGGAGCTGTTGATTTTTTTGGTTTACTTAGAATATTTTGGAGGGCTTTAGTTGGTTTGTGTGCTACACTGATGCCATGAGGTTGCAATGATCTGTTGGGTGGTTTCTGAGATGTATGGCAGTGACACACTTTTTACGTCTTGTGTTGGTTGCGCTATATTGGGTTGAGTGGCCAGGCACTTTTTGATGAAGTTGTTTGGCTATCCATTTTGTTAGAAGATGTTGTATAGAAGATCTGTTTCCTTTTTTATGTTTAGGTTGTGCAGTGTGTTTGTGCTCATTTCCTACACAGCTTATCTTATGGGAGGTTGGGTTATTACTTTAGTAGTGGAACATTTGAGTGGTGTGTGTGATTTTTCAGTAAACCTGTGTTTCTAGTTTGCCATTACATTCTCTGCTAATAAGGGTAGTGAGGAAGGATAGTGTTTTGTTCTTTATATTTTCCATTGTGAATTTGATTCCTTTGATGATATTGTTGATTGTTTCATGTGTGTTCTCTAGTTGATACTTATTATGATGATAAAAGTGCCATAAAAAGTCTATATACCTGATCTTTATTTTGGTTTGCATGTAGGGAAATGCTATCAAGTCCAGCATCACATTACAATATCTGATATAAGTCCTGAAAATGGTGATCTCATCGGTATACCTTTGATTTGTTAATAGGTTTGTCCATTTAATTGAAAATATATGGTTAGGCGGAGGTTAATCAAATCCAAGAATTCTGTTTCAAGCACTTCTCACTAAAGAAATGAATGATTTACAGCAGGGGTCTCCAATTTTAAGACTTGTGGACTTCAATTCCCAGAATTCTTCAGCCAGTCGTAGACTGAGTTATGAATGGGAAACTACTATGGAATATAATAATATGTTGGCTAGATTTGCAAATAAACAAACAAATAAAACAAGAATAAGATAATGATAAACCAATTCCATACGGTTGCCGATGAAAGTACATATACAATTCAATTATACTGATGTAATTAGTTTATAGATGGATGCCTGAATTACAGTGTCTCAATTTTTTCCCAATCACATTGTTATAATTGAAGTTGAATTGTTAGCAGCCTTTACATAGTATTAAGAATACACTGAGAGTAGGGAAGGGAGTATGTAGAGTGGGGAGAAGGGGTAAGAAAAAAAGACAAAACATAATATTTTGAATATTTAAAAAAGTATAGGTACTGGTTGAATGGATACTAAATAGAATTCTGTCAAAGGGATTATTGTATACCGTAAGCAGCCCAGTTTCTTTCTCATAGCAACTATTAATGTTTTAATAAGTTTAAGACTCTGTTCATTGTACCTCTAGCTCAATGGAAATGGCAAGATGGCTATATAACTCCTTTTCTCTCCCATTCCTTTCAATTGGGGGGGGGGTATTGGGCTTAGTTATATATTGTCCAAAATGTTAACTAGAAATGATTAAAAAATAGTGTAAATCAGACTGTGACTTTTTGAATTTGGTAACTGTACACCGTGGTTGTCAAAGTGCTTCCTTTTACTATTCCTCTAACTATTTCCTCTCGCTTGAGATCATCAAGTGGTTTCATTTTTGCCTGCTCTTTTTTATTTCTTTCCTTTCTTCATGCTATTGCCATGTACAAGTCATCATACATGACATGAACCATCCAAAATCATGAAAAATAAGATGATCTTTCTGTCTACTGAATGTCAGATTGATCAGTTTTCCATTGATAAGAACTCGTGCTGTATCTTGCTTTTCAGTTCCTGGGGTTTCAACCAACTTAGCATTGTGTTCACCAGTCTTTTAAAAGAAAAGGAGTCTTGACAGCTTCACAGGGGCCTCTTTGCAGCAGCTACTCAGATTCTGTTGCCTACTGCCAAAAACTATTTCATTAGCCTGCTGATTCCAATTTAAAACTCAGCTGGGCTGTTTTGACTCTTTCCAGATCCTTGCAACTATTCCTCTGTGTACTATAACCAGGGCAAAGAAAGCTGAGGGGAAATTAACAAGAGTTCTGTATGCATTTTCCTTCCTCTTCTTTCTCTTCAGCAGGCTTGGCTATTCTAGCTTGTTGTTTAGGATCCTTTGTGTGTTCCTTTTACAAATGAGTAGCTTGTGGAGGGATTGGAGAACTCCCAATTGCTTTTCATTTGCTGTTATGTGGGATGCTCCAGAATCACCTCACCTTCCTCTGAGCAACCATTGGTAACCAATTCATAATGTGTTTTTTTATAGGTGTGTTATATAGAAGGTTTATCACTCTGTCCTCTGATTCAAATGCCACAGCTATATATAGCCTTGATTACAGCTATCAGGAAAAGTGTTTAGTATCACATAGCCACCATGCTTTACCATGACAACTAGCAATAGACTTTCAAATGTGATAGGAGAAAGGTGTCTTTGATGCTACAACTTCATAACAACTTCTATAGTTGATTTATAGAAGATTAGACAAAGGCACACTTATAATTATTTTTGAGTCAATTTGCCTATTGGACAGACCTGTTCTGCCTCATTTTTAAACTTCCATTCATATGTAAAGATACCTATTCTTAGTAACCATGACTATCCCGAGTGGGGTCTCATGCCCTAGCCCAGCCCGTGAAATCCTCTATCCTTCCTTCATAGATGCACAGTCCTGCGTTTCACGGACATATATCGTAACTCCTCCCAATTTGCCTTTTAAGAAGCCATTGGTTATACCTTCAAGATCATCTCAACAGTCTGGAACCATCCCTCCCTACTTGCTTTGGTCGCACTCTTTATATTGGTACATTCACCCTCATGTTCTTACCACTAATGCCAGTTCCATCCCTGGTTGGTCTTTTTTATCTCAGAATATACACAGTATATTCTGGAAGCATGGATGATACCAAAGACGAGACTTGTGTGGGACTGCATCAGGATCCATAATAGGCTATGACTGGACGACTAAATAAAATTTTTACAGCCTACTATTGGTCTTCCCTGTAAGAGCATTGGTTTCTTTATCATCCTTTCTTCACTTTCTGAAATTCAGTGTCTTCACTGGTGAAGATATACAGCCATTTTAAAACAGTTTTCAGTTTGCATTTAGTAGTTGAAGCATTGCTGTATGAAATTTTCCATTGAGACTGAATTAAAATACAGACTTAAATGGGTTAGACTCTGCAATATAATGCAGGTTTCAAATTATAATTTGAACTGCTGGATGGAAGAAAAATAACTGCTTGTTAGTTGCTGCTCTGATCTCATTCTTAGGCATAGACAAAGGTAGACAGAAGTAGAGGTGGGTTGCTGCCAGTTCACCCCAGTTTGACTGAACTGGTAGTGGCCTGGAGTAGCTGAGACAGAACTGGTATGGTGGCTCTTTTGACCCATCCGCTCATACTCTATGCCTGTTTTCATGGCAAAAGGCAAATTGTGCATGTGTGGTGCCTGTGTGAGACCCGACAATCAGCTGGTTGTTGCAGTGGTGGTGGATTGTGCACACATATGCAGTGCAAGTCAGGCACGCATGCGAACAGAACACACACATGTGCGATCAGCAAACCAATAGTGAAGGTAAGTGCAACCTATCACTGGAGAGAAGTCTCATCTTAATCAACTTGCTCCAGAAGATAAGATTCAGGCTCATCATATTTCCCCCAAAACAGACTAAGACAAAGAAAGAATATGGAAAGATGATAATAGTTTTTTCATATTTTTTTTAAACTATGAAAAAAGTCATAGATGAGTAACAAACTTTCTTATATTTCTAGTCCTAGGCTTTACCCTATGTTGGTAATATATTCCAACAATGTTTTCAGCTTGCAGGTAAAATAACATTTCAGTGACCCATAAAGCACAAATTCAGGAAACAGAAGCATGCATGGCTTCCAATAAGAAAGAAAGGAAATGGTGCCATCTGTTTTCTACGCATCACACCACAGTCCGTATGTGCAGCTGCTTTCCCTTTTTAGTTAGTTCAAATTTCATAGCATGAACATGGCTTGTAAAACACCATGTGTCCCACCCCACAGGTATAAATGAAACTGAGAAAGAAGCTAGCTGGTCATCTGGCAGGCAGGTTTCAATTTAAACAATTCCACTTATATAGAGATGGTAAAGTTTTGGTAGGTCACCTCTCCTCCAAAGAATCCTAAACTGTCTATCTAAAGACGAAAAGGCCTTTAGCTTGAAACAAGATGAATTCTTGTAGATAAAGAAAAAATGATTTTCTTTTCTTATTAATTCTGTTGAGCCAACTAAAACATCCTTTCAAAAATCATGGCATGGTGATTGAAAAGCAAAGTCATAAACTTTGGAAAAATAAAACTTTTACTTACAGACAGATTGATTGTATCATGGTTACAGTCAAAGATTCAAATTAAAACATATTAAAAATAACAACTTCAAACAGGATAAAAATGTTACAAATGGAATGTTAGTTTATTGATGGGCAGTCATTGTAACAGAATTTGGCTATTTTCAGGGAAATTAAATCATACTGATGTGATAAAAATAGCAATCCAAAAAATATATCTGGAGTTAGACTCCTAGGACCCTTACAGAGACTGAAAGTAGCAGAAAAATTGTAAACAAATAAAATAAAATAAACTCACCAATAGCTTCATGTCTGTAGGGACCTAGTCTTAAACTCATAGGGAACTTTTTTATGAACTGTGGAAAGAGAATTGAAGCATTTTAAAGTAGTCCATTTTGGAATTTGGAGTAGTTATATGATGTAAATCAGTGACGTGCGGTGAGGTTTATGGCTGGTGAGGCTGGTGACGTCATCAGGAAGGCGGGGAATGGGACCACGTGTTCAGGAGGCTGAGGCAGCTTCAGCCTCCTGCACACGTGGTCCCATTCCCCGCCTCCCTGAGTCAACATGAAGGGGACCGCGGAGCGTGAGCCGGCAGAGCGCGCTCCGCGGTCCCCTTCATGTTGACTCAGGAAAGCAGGGAATCGGACCACGTGTGCCTTTTCTCTTTTCCCTTTTTTTTTTCATGATGAGAGCGGTGAGGCTCTGCCTCCCCTGCCTCCCTTGACCGCACATCCCTGATGTAAATATGTTTGAAAAGTGGAGTTGAATGCTTTAAAAAACATTATTGAGTAAAGCAGACTTGTCCTGTCTCTGTACATTATTTGAATGGACTAAGTGCATATTCATAATCCATCATTAAGAATAGTTGAGATTCTAGCTTTTGTAAAACTGTCCTGACACCATACTGTTTCATAACTGTGTTCAATATGCAAAGAACTGTGGAGAAATTCAATAACATCAGCTGGAAAGCTCTGATGCAAGTCCATGTGTTGCAGAGATAGGTTGCCAATTTTTTTACTACTGGTTCAGATGTGCTCCTGCATGCACTCACGCATGCATGACACTTTTGTGCATGCACAGAAGTGTCCGGGTGGTGGGCGGAACTTCCCACCGCTACTACTGGTTCAGCTGATCTGGGCCGAACCAGAAGTAACCCACCTCTGATGTGCTCATTTTAACTTTAACCAGTCCTGCTGCCCTCCTTCATACTATATGTGGTTTGCAAGAGGTCACTTGCAACACAGACTTTAGGAATTTAGATTCAAACTTTCAAAAGGAGTAAAGGAAGTATAAGGTCTTAAATGACTACCATACATTTATTGCCCGTAAGCTTTCATTGAACATAGCTTTTGGAATATATTGTGTTTCTCTGATAAAATGAAAGGATTATATTGTGGCCTCAGCATTTTGCATAACATAATTATCTTTGTAAGTTTACAGAACTATTTTGGTTTCAGCTTGCATGGAGTATTTTCCAAGGAGTATGTCTACTATAGTTACATAGCTTTTAAATATCCACATTTCTACGGAATGGGATATGTCAATGACATAAATGCAAAGAAATATTTTTCTCCATAATCTAAAATTCTCTCCTCTATTGTTTCTTTCTTTTTTCCAAAACAGTTGCCAGTGTTTTGCCTTTCCAAATTTAACTTTTGGAAAACCTTTCTATTTTCAGTATTTTTCCACTTAAAGTGCAGGTAAATGTTGTTTCATTGACAGAAATGGATAGCAAGGTCATTGCATCAGATTATAGAAAGGGGGAAAATTGTGTTTCCTCTCTTTCAGTCAGAACTCTTAACTTTAGCCTTTGTCCTGTAGTAAGGGTTTATGAAAAACTATTGTATATATAAAAATGGAATATACATTTTAAATTGCATGGTAATTATCTGGTTATGCCCTCTCTAGATGTTTTCAATCACTGCTCTTTCCAATTTGCCACCGTTGTAAGAGTTTCTCTGTTAATATTCAAATTAGATGAAGATAGTTTCTATCACTCCCTCCCTCCCTCCTAGCTTTCTCATCCTAGAGATTTTTCTAGAGTGTTACATAAAGCCTTTACATAATGTGCCTGATGTAGGATACTGTTGTGGCCCAGCAGGAGCCGTTGAAATTGCCACCAGACTCCGACAGTGAGGGTGCCTCTGAGACGGCTCAGGAGGATGTGGAGGACCCTGGACAGGGTTCCGACTCTGAGCAGGGTGCAGAGAGGCTGGTTGGCCACCAGGAGGTGCCTGAGGCATGGAGCAGTGGTGAAAGCCAAAGGAAGGGGGCTCCTGATGTCATGCCTTGGAGCTGTGGGGAGGAGTCACAGGACAGTGAGTCAGACATCAACAGTGAGCTATTAGATGCTCGTTACCGGCGTGCTACCTGGCGTAAGGAGCAATTGAGCAATTACAGGAGGTAATTGCTCTAAGCTGCTGATCATTAGACTCCTCTCCAGACTATAAAGGGACTGCTTGTGGACACACCCTTTGCAGGAATCAACTGATCATTGGAGTTGGAGAAGCTCAGATCTGTGTCGTACTTTGGCAGGCTGGATTGCTGCCAAAGGGTTTACCTGGATTGCTGCCAATCTGTTCCCTGGACCTTAGCAGGCAAGAGTGCTGCTAAGGTGATTATCTGGAGCTTGGTAGCTGGATTGCTGCTAAGGGGTGTCGCTGTAGCTGGATTGCTGCCCAGAGTGCTATCTTGACCTTGGCAGGCTGGATTGCTGCCAAGGTTGAACCTGTATGTCAATAAACATCTGGAAGAGACTTTGTGTCGGAGTGACTTGGTATACCAGAGCGGGGGGGGGGGGTTGTCAGAACAGGATACTATGAACCTAGTCATTTGTTTCTTTTCTCTGGGTTGATTTGCTTGATGATCCATTTGTTTGTTTTCTTGACTGGCTGTGGTATACTCAGTAATCTTCTCTAATACCAAAATTCAAAACTCTTTATATGTTTTTTCTTTAAGTCCAATTTTTTTATTTTCTTAGAATGTCAAGGGGAATTACATGAATTCATCTATTCTGACCTTTCATCGCAGCATCTGAATATTTGCCCCCAGAAGTTGTGTATACTCCAATAATAAAGCTTTTGAGAAAGAGATTGGACAACCATTTGTCTCAAATAATATAGCATTTCCTGCCTGAGCAGAGGGTTGGACTAGAAGACTTCCAAGGTCCTTCCAACTCTATTATTCTGTTATTTCTAAAACTTCATGGCTACTTTATCAAGTGTTAGTCTACAGCATATTTCTTGATTGCTTTTCTATAGATGGTTGATCCTGAAAGGCAGAATATTTTGGTGGAATATTTCCAATTCTAAAGCTGGTTGTTCTACTTGTAGAACAAGTAGATATAAGTTTTTATATTCTTCATATTTAATTTTAGTCCCATTTTAATATTCCTTGACTTTTATTACTAGGCCTTGCACATCTTTTGTATTTGCATTCTCAGCTATTAGTGAAGTATAATCAGCATAGTGGAGATTGTTGCTGTTTCTTTCTCTAATTTTAAAATCTACTTCCACTACAGTTTCCCTTAATATGAATTCAGCATATAGGTTGAATAAATAAGGGGTAGACATATAGCTTTGTGTCACTCATTTACCAAAATGGAGACAAACAGTTTCTCCATGTTCTATCTTTACTCTGACTTTCTGACCTGTACATAAGTTTCTCATGAGATAATTAGCTGTTCTGAAATTTCAATTTTTCTAAGCACATTTCACAGTCTGACATGATTGACATGATCAAAGGCCTTTCAATAATCAATGAAGCACATAGTTACTTCTTTGGGATATTCTTTTCTTTTTCAAATATTCTGCACATCACAAAATAATTTTCTTTTTGTCTATATTCTTTATTATATAACAAGACACTACAACTTAAATTTGAGCTGTACAAAAAGTTATTTCACATCTATCTTCAAGGCATGTCTCCTTGCACACTATATTGAGTCTGTACTACCTGTCAGGCCTGTAGTTATGTTCCTTTTAGGATCTTGGCCTGCCACACTTTCTATTAATTCACTATGCTGTTTCAATAATGTAGTAATTGGGAGGGGGAAATAGAAAGGAGTAGAGTTGTGGAATGTGTGTTGTCATTCCTTTATAGAGGCCAAGATCCTAAAAGGAACATAACTAAAGGCCTGACAGGTAGCCTCTCCTCAGAAGAAAAACGTTTCCTGAAAAGAGAACATCAAAGTTAGCAATAATTAAAAAAACCTTAACCACCTCTTCCTCCTGCAGGGGGATCCTTTGGCTTATCGGGAAACTTCTCATGTAATTGGTTTATTAACCTGTCCGCCTTTAGGTCCCAACTTTTCACCCAAGTGGCTTCAGACAAAGGGTACCCCTTTGCCTGAGCTTCCTAGAGAACCTCCCTCCTCCATGGCTCTGAATGAATGGATGAACACATTAAAGAAAGGATGGGGAAATACGAAGAAGTCTCTAGCAGATGCGGCAGAAGCCTACAAGAAGCAAGCTGATAAACACCGCTTGCTCCAACCCCCCCCCCCCTTTCGTGTGGTGGACAAAGTTTTTGTATCTACCAATTACATAAGATTAAGAATGCCTAGTTAGAAATTTCTAAGTCCATTTCCAATAGGAAAGATAATTAACCCAGTTATAGTTCGACTCAGTCTACCCAGAATTCTAGGGAAATTTTACCCAGTATTTCATTGTAGCTTGTTGAAACCAGTAATTGAGTCCAGCATAAGACCGTCCGCCCAAGCTCCCCCTCCTCCTGTAGTGGTAGAAGGGGAAACACATTATGACGTGAAAAAAATATTAGAGTCGAGGCTATATAGGGGTCGCTTACAGTATTGAGTATATTGGAAGGGGTACCCTTTGTCTGAAGCCACTTGGGTGAAAAGTTGGGACCTAAAGGTGGACAGGTTAATAAACCAATTCCATGAGAAGTTTCCCAATAAGCCAAAGGGTGGGGGAGGAAGAGGTGGTTAAGTTTTTTTTATTATTGCTAACTTTGATGTTCTCTTTTCAGGAAACATTTTTTTTTCTGAGGAGAGGCCACCTGTCAAGCCTGTAGTTATGTTCCTTTTAGGATCTTGGCCTGCCACACTTTCTATTAATTCACTATGCTGTTTCAATAGTGTAGTAATTGGGAGGGGGGAATAGAAAGGAGCAGAGTTGTGGAATGTGTGTTGTCATTCCTTTATAGAAGCCAAGGTCATATTTTGTCTCTGCACCTCTGCACCTGACCGGAACCAGCTGGGTGGAGATCCCAGCGTGGCCAAAGAAGATTGGACCATATGATGGATTTATAGGTGTGGGGAAAATCTCATGAACTTTCAACTGGGTGGAATCCCAGGAAGTTTTCAGATTTGGGATTCCACGGTTCGATGCCAACATGTCTGTCTTATTAAATTGGAACTTTAAGGATAGCTCTGCCTTTGACTCTGATTTAATTCTGCATGATATTTGGAATGCTGACACTACCTTTTTTTAAGGTATTCAATTAATTTCCAAAGAAAATCAAGAGTGAATTTATCTAGGGCTTTGGTAAATACCTCTGTTACAGAGCACTGATGTTACATCTCTCTCTCATAATATAGTTCTTGAAAATGCAGATCAGTTTTGTCCAAGCGTATTAAGATTAACTTAATGAACTTTATTGAAGTTATCAAATAGTAAAATAAGACCTTCTTCTTAAAGAAATGAATTGGATGGGGATCACAGTTGAATAATAGAGTAACCATGAAATATTAAGAATTATTTACTGCTAGAACATGACATTATCTTTTTTATTCTAGAATTCGTGGATTCACTGACTCACAACACACTTTCTTTTTCTACCCTTGGTGGCATTTTGACATATTCTAGGGAGGTGGGGGAGTAAAAGCAATGATTTTTGTGCAAGTACTAATTTAGTTTTATGAAAGATGATTAGCTTTAAAAATGGCTTTGCATTGGATAATAGTGTGTTGTTTGTTTGTTCATTATATTTATTCAGTTATGAGATGGCAACACGTTGAGTGCATATTTCATTGTACAACTTATCTCTATTGCTCTTCAAATGTTCCTTCCTTCTCACATTTCAGTTATGCCCAAACTATTTCAGTCATGCTGCTTGAAATATTGTTGAATAAGTTTTCCTTGCCTTGGAAACTTTTAGAGAAATTGACCTTCTGATTCGCCTGCCCATAAGCTTGGTGGATAATTAGGAAGGCCAGTTGTATTGAGTTTGACTATAAATACAATGTTGTTGAACCACCCTCCTAGAAAACAAAATGGCCAGGCATAGATGGATGAAACCGAATTAAGTCATCTGTCTTTCACAGTATCTTACAAATGCAGTCTCCTGGTATAAAGAAGTTGGCATGTCAAGTGGTTTATTACATGCAGAACAAAATGTCATGACTTTGTCAAGAACATTTTTCCTTGGAAGAAAAACTAACTATGTCCTGCTGAGAATTAACCTCAGTCTATCTATATTTAATCACCTAGAAGAATAAAATCATGGACTAAACTTATAATTGTAAGAAGAATATCACTGTTAGTGATTTAAGGGAAAAGAAAGTAATATCTGGATTAGATTACATGCAGGAATATATATCCTTTTAACTACACCCCCAACCCTTCAGAAAGAAAGACAAAAACTGCTTCCATCTGGCAAGATCTTCATCAATCTGTTTTAAACTTGGTTTTATAATTATCCCTAAACAGATTTCACAAATTGGGTATAATTTTAACTTCTGGTTGCCTTAAATAGAAATGAGAAATGAGAGATGTGGGTACCACCTAGTGTATAGCATTTAGTAAAGTGAAATGAGAGTTTCTTATACCAACATCATCTTAAAATGTTTAAAAAACAGCAATTGCTTATTTATCAGTATCATTAAGGAAAGAAATATAAATAACAATCACATTTTCACATCACATATTCTAAGGGGGACATGAACAGTCTGACAATGTGATGGATTGCTTTTCTTGTTCAAACATTTTAGACATTAAGATCTACAATAATGGTCCTACAGTTAGAGCCATGGTGGCACAGTGGTTAGAATGCACTACTACATGCTGCTTCTGCTGACTGCCAGTTGCTAGCAGTTTGGAAGTTTGATTCTCAGCGGGTCGACTCAAAGTTTGATTCAAACTTTGATCCTTCCGAGGTCAGTAAAATGACTACCATATATAGCTTGTTGGGGCAATATGCTGACTCTGTAAACCACTTAGCGAAGGCTGTGAAGTGGTACACAAGTCTAAATGCTATTGCTATTGCTATTTTGCAAATGCTTCTACTTTTGGAGTCTTATTTCTGACATTCATGACAGGTCATTTAAGAAAATACTGAAGACACACCTACTTACTCAGACTTTTAAATGTTAAGACAGCACCCAAAAGAAACCAGCATGGCTGCATAAAGAATTCTCTGCCAAATTGAAAGACAAAAAAGATAAGTATAAAAAGTGGAAAGGGGTGGGGGCATAACTAGGGCAGAATATCAGCAAATAGTCAGAGCATGTAAAGATGAAGTGAGGAAAGCTAAGGCTCACAATGAAGAAAGGCTTTACAGTAAAAAATAACAAAAAAAGTTTCTTCCAACATATTTTTTTTAAAAAAGAAAAAAAGTTAAAGAAACAATTGGTCCATTGCTGGGAGAAAGTGGCAAGAAGGTGACAAGGAACAGGGAGAAAGCAGAGCTATTTAACTCATGTTTTGCCTCTGTCTTTACACAAAGGAATAAAACAGTCCAACCTATCAAAAACAGCACCACAAGAATCAGACTTTCACAATTGCTGGAAACGACTCTGAACTGTTGTTTTAAAATAAAAAACTTTCGGCAACTTCTTTCCCTGCAAAAGGGAGGGCCAAGAAGGCGCTTGCCCCTCTTTCTTTGTCTCTATGCAAATGAAGTCTGTCCTTTGAAGCTACTCCCAAAGAGAGAATAAAGAAAAGTAGATTGATTGTTTACTCTCCCAAAGGGAAACTGGGACCTCCTCCTGTGTATGGATCTTCTGATCTTTGGCTGACTTTTTTTCCTCATTCATCTTGGTGTATTTTACTCTTGGAACTGCAAATTGGGTGCTTTTGCGATTGTTTTCCTTTGGAGACCAGCGTAGCTGCGAAACCCTCTGACATCACCTTTCTTGGCAAAGACTTGCATCTCTGAATTTAAATAAATGGCTGCAAGGAAACCCCCAACCAGCAAGGCGCATTCAGCCCCATCATCTGCTGCCCCAAGCCCTACGATGCAACAGTCTAAGATCTCTTCAATGTTTCAGAAAGCAGTGGCTGGGGAGGACCCAAAGGAACTATCTGTTACGGAAATGTTTAAATAACTTATGAAGGGACAGAATGAAATGAGGGCTGAGATCAAAGAAGAACTCAGAGTGGTTAAAGAACATATAGCTGGAAATACACAGCAAATTTTGGTGTTAGAGGACGGAGTGGCGGGGCTGGGGGAAGAAGTGAAAACAATGCGTAAGGGAAACATAGATATGGAAAATTTTCAGACAAAAGTAGAATTTGAAAGAATGTCTTCTTTTCTTAGATTCCAGAACTTACCAGAAGCAGAGAACGAAAACCTTAAAAATATTATGAGTACAATCTTAGCAGATTATCTTAAGAGAGACAAAAAACAAGTATGGTGGGATATGGATCTAGTATATAGGATAAACTCAGCATATGCTAGAAGACACAATGTTCCAAGGGAGATACATGTTAAGTTTGTCAGGAGATCCACAAGGGATGAGGTACTTGTGACCCAAAGGGAGGGACCATTGAAATACAAAGATGAAGAGATCACCATTCTCAAACAGATCCCGAAAAAAATAAGAGATAGAAGGAGGAAATTTTCCTCCCTAGCAAAAAAAATGTATGAAAAGGGGATCTGGTTTAAATGGTTGATACCAGAGGGGATGTTAATCTTCTGGGAGAGAAATAGGATCAGAATTAATACAGCTCAGGAGGCGGAGGCCTTCATCAAAAAGAATTTTCCGCTCTCAGAGGAGGAATTGAGTGGGAGTAGTGAAAGAGACAGTAAAACACAAGATAGCAAGACTCAAGATGGGAAGGAGGGGGGCACTGAGGCTCTCTCCGGCGACAGGGAGGAAGAAGCAATATTGAAAAGGCTCAGATCACAAAAATAAACTATTTGGAACAATAGCAGTCAGTGATATATTAGAAAATGACAAAGAGAAACATATAGGAACACAAGACTAACAATATAGAGTAAGATTTGGTTTACTGTTTTCTTTTATAATTTTGTTTGTACAATGTTATATATGTGAGTACCTCCCCTATATATTTGAAAACCAATAAAACTTTGTTTAAAAAAAAATAATCAGATTAGGAACGCAAGTTGAAATAGGGAAGAAAATGGTAAGTGAGCACCTGTCTACCCTAGACGAGTTCAAATCACCAGGACCGGATGGATTACACCCCAGGATTCTGAAGGAACTGGCAGACAAGATCTAAGAACCACTGAACTATATCTTTCAGAGATCCTGGAGCACCGGGGAACTAGCAGAGGACCAGAAAAGAGCTGATGTGGTTCCCATCTTCAAAAAAGGGGAAAAAACAGATCCAGGAAACTACAGACTTATCATCTTGACCTCAATACCAGGAAAGATTCTGGAAAAGATAATCAAGCTACGAATTAGCAAACACTTAGCAAACAAAGTAATAGCCAAAAGCCAACATGGGTTTGTCAAAAACAGATCGTGCCAGACTAATCTTATTGCATTCTTTGATAATGTGACAAAATTAGTGGACAAGAGGAATGCCATTGATATAGTTTACCTGGACTTCAGTAAGGCATTTGATAAGGTAGACCATAACCTACTACTAGATAAAGTAGAAGAATGTGGGTTAGACAGCATCACCACCAGATGGATTCATAACTGGCTGACCAACCGTACTCAACGTGTAGTCCTCAATGGAACTGCATCTACATGGAGGGAAGTATGCAGTGGAGTACCTCAAGGCTCTGTTTTAGGCCCAGTACTCTTCAACATCTTCATCAATGATTTGGATGAGGGAATAAATGGGGAACTCATCAAATTTGCAAATGACACCAAGCTGGCAGGAATAGCCAACACTCCAGAAGATAGGTTAAAGATACAGAAGGATCTTGACAAACTTGAACATTGGGCACAATCTAATAAAATGAAATTCAATGGTGAAAAGATTAAGGTTCTACATTTAGGCAACAAAAACGAAATGCACAGGTGCAGCATAGGTGGTACTTTGCTCAACAGTAATAACTGTGAAAGGGATCTTGGAGTCCTAGTGGACAACCATTTAAATATGAGCCAGCAGTGTGCAGCAGCTGCCAAAAAAAGCCAACACAGTTCTAGGCTGCATAAACAGAGGGATAGAATCAAGATCACGTGAAGTGTTAATACCACTTTATAATGCCTTGGTAAGGCCACACTTGGAATACTGCATTCAGTTTTGGTCACCATGATGTAGAAAAGATGTGGAGACTCTAAAATAATGCAGAGAAGAGCAACAAAGATGATTAGGGGACTGGAGACTAAAACATATGAAGAACGGTTGCAGGAACTGGGTATGTTTCGCTTAAGAGAAAGAAGGACTAGGGGAGACATGATAGCAGTGTTCCAATATCTCAGGGGTTGCCACAAAGAAGAGTGAGTCAAACTATTCTCCAAGGCACATGAGGGCAGAACAAGAAGCAATGGGTGGAAACTAATCAAGGAGAGAAGGAACTTAGAACTGAGGAGAAATTTCCTGACAGTTAGAACAATTAATCAGTGGAACAGAAGTTGCCTCCAGAAGTTGTGAATGCTCCAACACTGGAAGTCTTTAAGAAGACGTTGGATAGCCATCTGTCTGAAACGGTATAGGGTTTCCTGCCTAGGCAGGGGGTTGGACTAGAAGACCTCCAAGGTCCCTTCCAACTCTGCTATTGTATTGTATTGTATAAGAATGTTTGCATGTGTTGCTTTATCCGGTATTTCTATGCTTTCATATTTTTGTGCTTTGATATTTTAATTGTTGTCCTTATGCATGTTAAAATCAAGTTAAAGTTGGGAGATATTAGATTGATTAATTAATGGATTGATTATATGCCATCAAGTCATTTTCCACTTCTCGGTACTGCATAAATAGTTAGAAACATCAGAAGCTGAACTGAATTTGTCTCATATGCATATTTACACAATATTTACACATATATAAAATTTCATGTACACATGTGGAAACTTTCCCATTCAGGGCATAATCTAGCAAAATTAAGCACATTCATTCTCATGCATTTCAGGGAAGATATATGATGAAATGTAATCTATTGAAATACAACTTTAAAGTGCTTTTTTGTGTTTAAATTTTTCCTGGAGATCTTGTGAATCTTTTAAAGAGATGAAGTGCACAGTCTTATTCAGGCAAAGGACTGGAGATAGCATTCAAATGGGACATAACAGTCTGCAGTCCAGAAAAATAGGCAGGTCCAGAAGAAAGAAGCAGACTTGTAAGGTTGCATGAGGGGGATTCTTGTCTCAGATTGTGTGTGGATTTTTGTTGTGTCTTCTTTAGAGCATCAGATAATTACTCATACTCATTGGGTGTTCCTAATGTTACTACAATTCTCAGGATGACAATCCAACCTCGAAAAAGTGTTTATAGTAAGACTTTAAAAAGAAGTAACTTAGAAGCATATTTAAAGAAGAGCTACAAAATCTGGTCTCCAAAATCCAGAAAACTTGTCTCTTAAACAGCAAATACTTTCTTCCATATTTTTCCTGGTAGACTTCAATAGAAGCTGAAATATATTGTTCAGTAAGTGAAGATTTTATGGGCATCACATGAGAGCCAAGAATGTTATCTTTGTATTAAGACAGATGGCTCATACTTGCATACTAATGTTTATTCAAAGTATCCAAAATGTAGGATTCTATAAATTTGATACTGCTTGGAAGAACAATCCTAAAATTTCGTTCTTGCTATGAAAGTAACTAGATTACATTCTGAATCACTGTATAAGTGTCTATTTGGTTACAACTTTGTCAAGGTTCCTAAAGCATCATAATATCCATTGTGTTGGGACAACAAATACTTAGCATGATCCTTCTAGATGAGACTTTCAGGAATTGTAACCACAATTTACCTGGAAGGCACCAATCTGGACGAAATTGAATTTAGGTGAACTTTCATATAAATACTTAAAGAAACAAGACATTTTATTTTCTCAAAGGTGACGACACTTTTTTTACTTTAAATAATAAATACTGATTCTCCTTAGAATATATTCAAATGGTATAGATGAAAAGACTGACACTGCAATATATACAATTACATCATTTAAATATACAAGTGTGTCCTTATTAAAAACAAAGATACAGAATATAACCTAATTAATGCTAGTTATGAACTATAAACCAATCTGCCCAATACTTCTTGTTATAATGCAGATAGATTGGTTGATAGTTCAATGGAGAGTTGGGGTGGACTTTGGGGGATTTTAGTCCAGTAATATATACTAAACCATAGATTTCAGGTCTTTACAAAAAGCTAACTATACATTTATACTCATTTGCAAAATGTTTGTGACCTTCCCTTCTTCTCTTTTAATTAGTGTCTTAGCAGTAAATGTTATGTTCAAAATTTCAGTGAAATAATGAATTGAGGAGACATAAGAGTCTCAATGTGTTGTTGAGTGTCTCTGTTGCACCAATATTCCATTTCATGAAATAATGCATCCAGAATCCAGTGACATCTTATTAGTTGACCAAGAGGAAGTAAAAAGTAAGTAAAAATTATGAACAAAAAAAGTAGATGTTATAGAACAACTTAGTTTCCATTCTACTGTCTCACTTGCATGATTTTTGCCACCATTCCTGTTTCTTTGACATTTTTATTTATATCACATCTTGGGTATTAAAATTCAGAATTGCAATATATCAGAGGAAAACCTTTTTAAAAATGAATAGTGGAAAGAAAGTCATTGAACTAAGAATTCAAGATGTTCATTCAATCACTTGTTCATTGCAGGAATTCCAAATTAAAACTTTTCTGAGACACCTGGATAGAAAGCAGAAGACAGTGAGTTCTAGTGCTGCCTTAGCCCTGAAAGTCAGTTTGATAATTTGTCGTGGGGAAAGTAGGAGGAGGCATATGAATTGGATATGTTCACTGTTTTGAGTTATTTGTAAAAGTGATAAAGGTGGGGCATAACTAACTAAATAACTAAATAAAAGAAACAAATAAAACACATTTGTACATGCATTCATACATACATACATTCAACCTTTGCTTAAATAGATCCAGTGAAGGGAGAGCATCAGCATTCTGAATAATAACAAGCTGCTCTTAGCCTTAATCATTTACCACAAACTGTCTTCCTGTATCTTAAAATGGTTCTTTAATGTCCTCCACCATGCAACAAAGAAAGTTGTGTCTTGGTCTTCTGAGTGATATTTTTTCAGAAACTTGAAGTATCCTTTCATATCACCCCACTGTATCCTGTTCTCAAGGTTAAGCATACACAGGATAGTATTTAAAAGATGATCCAAATTTCAAAGTCTCTACCACTTGCCAGTTGAAAACGATCCCTTGTTTCTGTCCCAGATGTTATCTGTCCTTGTATTATAAGTAGGTTACAGTTCCGGTAAAAAAAGAAACAAGGCTTTAGTTCTTATATCTAGTCCCTTCTTTGTTGTGCAATTAGTTTGTATGCCATTATTTATTTCTTTGGTACTCTACACATACAACCTTTCTGATTTAGCAAACACTTCACATAGCTAACCTTAAAAAAAAAACTAAACTAAAACATAGGAATTAATACCTAGATATATTTTAAAATTATCTCACAGTAGAAAGCCTGACAAAAGAGGCAAATGTTTACAGCAGTGGTGGGATTCAAATGTTTTTACTACCAGTTCTGTGGGTGTGGCTGGGTGGGCATGGCGTGGCTTAATGGGCATGGCTTGGTGACCATGGCAAAGGAAGGGTACTGCAAAATCTCCATTCCCATCCCACTCCGGGGGAAGGTTACTGCAAAATCCCCATTTCTTCCCAATCAGCTGGGAATCAGGGGTCAGAGAATAGATGGGGTGGGGCCAGTCAGAGGTGATATTTACTGATTCTCTGAACCAATCAAAATTTTCTAGTTCTCTAGAACAGGTCAGAACCTGCTGAAAACCATCTCTGGCTTTCTGGCTTGCAGTACATTGGGAGAGAGGAATACCAAACATAGTTCTCAAATGACTTTGTTCCATAACTGAGGAGCATCACTGGAAAAGCCTTTTTTCTATATACCAGAAGCATAGTCCTATAATAATGGGACCATCTTTAGAAGGCTCCTCTATATATTTTAACAATTGACAGATAGATGATCTGCCTTTGGTGATCAGGCAGTAAGCTCTTAAAGATTATAATCAAGGTTTTACACTGTGTCCAGTAAGCAACAATCACTTCTGATCTTTATGTATAAGCTTTGGAATGATTTTAATGTTTGTTGAGATTGGGCCATCTCATTTCTTGATCTTGAAGAGTCATTTATACCAGCTTTAACTTCTTGTTTCATATTCTGCAGATTCTTGCTATCTTTAGAAGTTGTCTGTATAAACTAACAACTGTACATTCTAATACACTTCAATTGTTCTGTGTGATTTTGTTTAGTTCGGCATATTCTGCAGTATTTCTGGTTGAATATTCATCTTTCATTTTTCCTGTTTTGCATCATTTATTTAGTCTCTTCTGACATTTTCCTAGATTGTTTTCTCAGTACCACTGATTTCATTAGATTTCAATTATACAACAGGTGAATTTCAATTATACAATGGGTAGCTTTAGATAAGTTCTCCTTGTTCAATTTTTTTAAATAATTTATTCAAAAGTAAGTTAAAATACAAGACTACAAAAAATACAGACAACCCCCCAAAATAAAAACAAAAAAGAATACAAAACACAAAACGTTGGAGACATTTAAAAAGTTCATTAAAAACCCAACACATATACACATATGTTATCCCCCTAATTGAATACTGTTTTGCCCCCACTACACGTTAGTGTGGTTTCAGCTCGACAGGCAGCTAAACCATCTATCATAAAATGGACTGTGTGTGTAGATCTGAATACTTAATTGGGAGAACAGGGTATAGTGAAACTGATAGAAATATTCTATAGTGAGAATCAAATATAATATAGACAGTATTAAGTTACAGCTGAACATAACAATTAATAAATACAAGCAGTCTAGCTTCCCAGCATGCACTTGGTTTTAGAGTGCGGGCTGATTGGTAAATGGGTAGACTTAGCTGCAAACAATATACTTGGGATCTATTTGTTTCTCCCCATTACATGAAGCTAGAGAGAAATAACAGTATAAAATTATATGTTGTGGAATGACAAATACTGATTAATACATTACAATAATATTAATTCCCACTCCTTGTGAAACAGCCTCCCCCAATGTTTTAAATTAATATTTAAATTAAATTCAAAATATATTTGCAAACGATTGACCTGTCTCTACATACTATATTAATATGGTAGATAGTAGTTACCAGGAAAAATGTAATAATAAAAAAGACAATATTAAAGTTTCAAAACTCTCTGTTAACAAATTGTTGTTGTAAACCACTCATAAAAGTTGCCACAGCATTGTATCTATCCTAAATCATTCCCCAAAATAAACGTAATTTGTCCTGGATAAAATATCCACATTTGCTTATTTCATTTATCAATTGTTTTCTAATTAAGTATAATAAATTTAGCTTCCACAATGAGTCTATCTTCCCAACAAACTCCAAATAGAAGTGGTTTCCAGATATGTGTGATAAATCCATTGTCCATTGTCCAATCTCCTCAGGTCTTGGTAGGAAAAAAGAACCTGTCACTTCCCTGTTCCATCAGGCACCTACTATTGTCAAGAAATGCAGGTTTAAACTTCAAAGAGACAAGTGGGATCAATTTGATTAGTTCTCTGATTGCAAATATATCTTTATGGTTCAAATCAAAAGCTTTTGTGTATCTAATTTGTCCAAAAATTAATTTCTCTGCATATTCTCCCTGAGCATTATCATGTCATCAAACTTTTAAATAAAACTTCCAAATAAATTCTGCATGTTTTCTGTCATCTGATCCATTGTTGCTCTATGTAACTTGATCAGGAAACAAAAAAAAAAAACCCACTGAAGCAGAAGAATGAATTTTCTGGATATTTCAATCGAAGGTTAAGAGAAAAATTCAAAAGAAATAAAATTCAAATATTATACGTACAGAAATTCTGTGGTGCGAGCTCAATATTAATATAAATCAAATGAAAGTAGTTCACCATTCAAAAAAACACACACTATGTTTCTTCATCGATTCATGTCTTGACAGATGGTCAGAGAAGCTACAGCTCTTCTTTAAAACATAAAATAAGGATACAACCGTTTATAGTTTAAACTACATCACACTAGCATTATGCTTGTCATTTCACTGGAGAATATAAACATTTAAAAAATGGCCTAGTAATTCAATACAAAGAAGTGAAGTACAGTACTTATTTGAATTTTTTTTTGGTCCATTGTGTACATGAGGTAATCTTGAGTTCATTCAATCCAGGCTTACATTCACTTACAGACCCAATGGCCATGACAATTCTCTCACAATAAATCTTAGCAATAGGGTCAGTTAATGAAACTTAAATATAATAGCAAAATGCATATATAAAAGAGATTACTTTGATGGGTTCTACTGAAGAATGACCCTATTCTTCTGGATACAGTTTGCAGTTCCACAGCTCTGTGTCCTGGTTCTGGTGACATTCACGTCTCATTGAGCTGAAGACAGCACTTCAGAAGTAAATTCCCACCACTAATCACTGAGCTGTATTAACAGGGAAGCAGTGAGGCATCTGCTAATACTGTATCAGCAGAGGACTGGCTTCTTTAACTATTTTCTATCCTAGTCTTTGCCTTTCAGGTCTGTTGTTTCAATGTCAATTTGCTGCTACTGCTATCATTTCCAATGAAGGCATAGTAGTTTTACAAGACCAGACTTGTTGCATATAATAACATTGCTGTTTTAGACCGTTCCACCATATCATCAGCAAAATTAAACCCAAAGCTGGTAGCTTTCAGTTAATGTGTTAAGAAGTAATTTTTCCCTTTCTTTTTGAATGAAACATCTGGATTGTGACTAGTTATATAGAAATTGGATAAGACATGTTCATGAAAATATAGGAGGGAACTTGTGCAGATCTAGACTGAATACCAAAAACGTAAGAAAACAGAAAAGCAAAACAGATTCCACCTAGCTTTATGATATCTCAGTTGGTGTATTATATGTGATTATGTGAATAACCCTTTAAAATTAACATTTAGGTGCTGATTCAGGGGTCTTAGTACTTCTCACAAAAAAAGGAAGAAAGTGGCTATATTCCTGCAAGATGACAAACTAAGCAGAATAATAGCCATGCAAGTTTTCCAATACCATCTTATTGGTGTGATTCAGTTGTGCTTGAGGGGTAAGGATAAATGAGTCTTTTGAATCAATGGAAAAACATCATTAAATGGCAGCCCTTTGAAGACAAGAATAAGTTTTCTTTCATTTTCCATGCATTTCATGCAAAAAAGCAAGAAACAAGAAAGACATGATGATGATTATGTTGACCAAGTCAGCTCAATGAGCAATGAAAGAAAGTAGAAGCCTTTTACACTTCTAAACTATGTGGAAATATTTAGGATAGGCCTGGAGAAACTTGTTCCATATAAGCAGATTTTGGCTGGGTCAACTGAGGTATACTGTTAAGATCACAGGAAGTTATAGAACTTCTGCATGCTACAACTGGTTAGATCATATCTGGAACACAGTATCCAGATCAAGTCACTACAATGTAAAATGAATTCTAAGGAACTGGTGAGAGAGTAAAGATGAATGACAAAGAAGGTAAGAGATTCGAGAGTTAAATCTTATGAAGAACAGTTAAAGAAATTTTGTGTGTTTAGCCTATTGAACAACATATTACAACATATGAAGTGATGTCACAGGGCAGAGAATGTCAATTGTTCTCCATTGTATCCTAAGTAAGAAAGAAGAAATGGGTGGTAGCTTAAAAGAGAGAGATCCAAACTTGAAATAAGAAGATATTTCTTGACTATTGGAACTCTTAAGCAATGCAACAATCTGCCTTATTGTGGATGCTCCATTATGGTAGATTTTCAAAAAAAGATCAGACAGCCTTGACAATTCCTGCATTGGGCAGAAGTAGATTACCTGCAAAGTCCATCCAACCCTATGATTCTATGATAAATAATTTCTCTTAATAATTAAAAAGTGTTGTTCTGCCTTTCTGTAAGGGACTAATGATCAAGACTCTCTTGACATAAAGTTACTACTTGATGACAATTTGGACAAATTAATGTAGTTTGTCTTGAAAAAAATGAGGAACTTATTTGCTATTACTTTCTTCAAGTATTATTTTTTTTCACTTCCATCCTTGAGATTTCTTGATTATCTCCTATCTAACAAACAGCCAGGTGTGACCTTGCTTAGTTTTGAAATTCAGCCTTGTGGATGAAGTGTGATCTCCTGCTGTATATACTGGAAGCATTGTGAAATATTGTAGATAATAAGGAATAAATCAGTACAGTGGCCAGTATTCCTAAAATTTGGCATTCTGGATCACGTTCCTGATCCAGAAAGAATCTTCTACAATTCATTTTATGATGATGCCTTATTCCCTTAAGACATTAAAAACAGACTCATAGATTTATAGCTTCACCTTATCTTAAAGAACTTCCCATAGCTTCCCTATAAAAAACGGGATTATATAACTTCCAGAATCTAACTGCAAGCGTCAGATTGGCCAAACTGATCTAGTGCTTTGAAAAAAGAATTGTCTAATATGACAATGGATAGAGCTTCAAATCACACTTTGACAATGGTATAATTTTCCCATCATTCAAATGAAGAAAAATGACAATAAAAATATATATTGGCATCTGTTTTGATTTGCTTTCTTCTTTTCTTTAGCCCTTTAACTTGCATTAACCTTTTTCTAGACCAACTTGTTTTATACAACTAATACTATAACAATTCTTTTAAACAGTTATTACAATTGCAATTAGAATGGTTACAAATGCAGTAATTTTTTATCTAATGGAGTGTCTATCTTTTGATATTAATGTTAGTTGAACACTTTTCTAAGGTGAGATTTTATATTAAAACACACATAAAAATAAAAAAAATACTCAATAGGGACACATTGTTTCCTACTTAGTAGGAAATAATGTTATATAAATAATGGCTGGTCTAATTTATTGTTATGCAGTTAGCTGTTTACTGTCTTGTACTATCAAGATTATACTGGCTAAAGAATATGTAGTATATGCAGCTGTGTGGAAAAAGTCCTGCACGCTTTACGTTTTATGGTTTACGGTTTATGACATTTTTTGGATAGGCCATTGATTTTATGATTTTTTATGCTAACTGCTATGCAAATATTGTTATATTTAAATAAATACTGGTGGTTTTTGAATGAAAAGCATAATATTTTTGCAATTTGGTGCTGTTTGGATGGGGATTGTAAATTTTCTTGCATGCTTACAATGCATACTTACAATGACTATGAAAATAGATTAACTGATGCATACCCAGTGGCATACGTGTTGCAATTACTAAGGCCGATGCTAGTGTTTTGTTAACATTTTTATTGTTTGTGGCTCTGAAAAGGACGGTTTAGGTAACCAAACATGAATACTAATATGAAATTGGCCAGCCCTAATTGCTTATCACCATGCGGCATCGCTTTGGCATAGACTGTATAAGCCGTTTCACATGATCTTTGGTGGCAATGTGGTGTCAGGCTGCAATAATGGATTCAATCAGCTCCTGCTTGGTCTTGGGATGCTTCCTGCTTATTTCGGAACCAATCTTGGCCCACAATTGGGTTCAAATCTGGGTTCTGAGCTGGCCAATCCAGGAGCCAAACACCATGCTTCTTCATCCACTGCTGGATGGATTTGGCTCAATGACAAGGAACATTGTCATCCTGGAAGTAAAACTCCTTCCCTACAAGTTGCTGATCTGAGGGAAGCATGGTCTTTTCCAGGACTTCAACATACTGCTTGGAATTCATGATTCCCTGCACAATTTGTATCCAACCAATACCATAAGCAGCGATACAGCCCCAGATCATCACGTGCAATGGATGCTTCACAGATAGATTCAGGCCTAAATTCTTCAGGTGAAAATCTTCTGACGTACTTATTGCACTAATTCCCAATCAAGTAGAAATTGCTCTCATCACTGAAGATGACCTTGGCCCACTGTTCATTGGTCTACTTGACATATTTCTTGGCCATGCACATTGACGAGAGTGGTGAGTGACTGCGAGCAAAGATTTACTTCGAGTCCTGCAGCCTTTGAGCCCTCTAGCAAGCAGGATGCAACGCACTGTGCTTGTGCACACTTTTATATCACGTTTCACCCCAAATTCTTGTAATATGAGGTGATGTGAGCTTCCTGTCAGCCATTGAAATGTGTTGCAGAGCCCGATCTTATCATTTGTCCGACTTTCTTGGTCTTCTAGAGTGGAGCCTGTCATCAATTGAACCAGTTATCTGGTGTTTTTCAACCACTCTGCTCACTGTGGTGCGCATTTCACTCTCTTGGCTATTTCTGTACATGATTACTCCTTACTTCATCCACTTCATGAAGCACAATTAAGCGATGCCACTGCCCAGTACTGGTGAAAGCAAAGGCCTTCATCCTTGCCCGCAGCCAGAGCTAAATTAAATTTCTCGATGATTTTCATGCCTATTAATAGTCAGAGAGTATGACAACATTGATTGGCTCATAGATTTAGCCTCTGTGCATTTTGATTATTCAGCCAAAGCTCACTGCTGATTGGCTACTTTCTATCCTAACATTGTCGAAAATTCAAGTTGTGTTTGTTCTAGCACATAAACTCACTCAAAACCTTATAAAGACTTTGGTTATATTAATAAAAATTATGCATCTCAATCTGACTACAGAAATTTTCATCAAAGTACTAATTTTGCATGGTTTCTATGAGTGAAAAGTTGATTAAACATGTAAATACAGCTTAAAACTGGAAGTATGTGGGACTTTTTCACACAACTGTATATATGCATCAAAGAACTTCTAATGTTTATCATGAATAGAAAACTTATGCTTTCAGAAGTTTTGCAATTTTTTTAAAAAAATCAGTATTTCAAATAAGACAGTTGAAAGCAAACTTGACATTCTGCTGCAAGAGAATTAACTTTATATAATAGTTACAAAAGTAATGGCAGAATTCAAAAACTGAAAAAAACTTTAAAATAATAACTCATTATTGTTAAATAATACCACTCAAGAACATGTCATCCATTGAAAGCAGCCATTAAAATCTCATAAGTCACTGGAAAGAGTTTTAGAGAGGGAAATGGATCTTAGCATAAATTTCTGAATTGTATTTCTGCCCGTAGAAATTCATTGTGTTAATATTCTTTCTGTTGGTCTCAGGGTTTGGGATGACACATCTGAGCCAAAACACATCATGTAATTAGTCTGGTTTTATTAGCATGAAATATAGTTTTCCCTTAGTTCTTTTTTGTTTCACCATACCTTTTGTCCAAGCAGTAAGACATGCTTTGTACAAGATTATATTCTGTAAGAAAGTATCCTGCTTGGCATTTGACTACTTGCCAAATTGATCCCATGTCTGCCAAGTGTCCAGGAAAATTCTAAAATGCTAACACTCAGATATTAAATATGGAGAGAAACATGCATAGAATGGTACCATACTGCAACAGAATAACATGGCCACGCAGGATATGATTGTGCTCTCTAATAATTCCAAAAATGCTGGAATGTAACTATTCAACTTGCATTACAATGACCGCATTTGCTTGACAGTATTCCAGGTATAACATGGTTGTCATAATAAATATTCAAATCATGTATTTACTTTCCTGAACAATTGTGAAGGAGCTTCAGCCCTGTGCTAGAATACCTGCTTTGAATTAATAAGTTGCTAGGATAATGCTGAATTATATTTCTGTTGATAGATGTGGAGAAAAGGCTGGACAACAAGACTCTTGTTGTTTAGTAATTTTTAGGCTACCCCGTCTGCCTTTAAATAGGATTGCTTCTTATATCTTTCTAGTGTACCGTTAGTACTAAATGTTCTTCTTTTGAAAGGAAAAAAGAGCATTAATTGGTTGTGCCAGTGTTCCAAAGATAGAGTTCACCAATTCACTTCTTTCAAAATATACCTAAGAATAACTTGCACAACCAGTGTGTATCAGGAATAGTAATATATTTTACTGTTTAGTATGGAGCAGACTTAAGGTTTATTATATATAAACAGAACTACTGGACAAAATAAATATAAAAATGAATGGAAAAATCCAGGAAAATGCTTGTGGAATAGCTTTGGGATCTCACAGGGCAACCATAAAAGCCTTCTTCATTCAACTCAGCCTTCAGCTCATGCTAGACCATAGCATGGGCTTTCTAATCTCTGCTGCATTCTTATATCTGGTTATTCTATGGTCTGGCATTTGGAATGTGTTATTCTAAATGTTCTCCATTCCTGCTTCTCTTTTATCTTGACCTTTGCTCTATATGTCTATGATTGTGATGAAGCTTTAAGGCTGAGGCCAGTGGTGGGCTGCTGTGGGTTCACATGGGTTGGGGTGATCCTCTAACTAAGAATCTGCCCAGTTTGGCAAACCTGCAAATCCCACCCCTGGCTGGCCCCTCCCACCCCTCCCTTCCCCTCCCACCCTGCCCCACCCCTCCCAGGAATCTCCACGTGGCCCATTTGGGATGCCAAGTAAGTACAGGGCCTGTGTAGAGGCTCTGGGAGGCCAAAAAAACAGGCCTTCCAGAAGTTTTGGAAGGCTGGAAATGGGGCCATTCCAGCTTCCATAAGGCCTCCGGAGACCGGGGAAGGCCATTTTTGCCTTCCCAGAGGCTTGAGGACACCCACACAGAAACCAGACAGAGAAACCATTGCTAAAAATTTTAAAGCCCACCCTTGGCTGAGGCCATTGTCTCCAAGAAAAGAATGCACACACAGTGTATATAGTAGTAACCTCCAAATTTTTCAATTTTGTTCAATAAATCTAATATATCCATTTACTTTTTAAAGAATAAAAATTCTAAACTGGTATATTTAAAACAAAGTTAAAACTTGTAAAAGATGAAAAGCATGAAAGGAGAGAATCAGTAAAGTGAATGTGAAAGCCAGTATTGAACAACAAAGATCTAAAGAAAGAAAGAGATCTTCGAGAACTATTGAAAACAGCACAGAAATATTTCATAGATATCTGAGGGAAGAGTATTAAGGAACAGAGATCATAACAGGAAAAGCTGGTTCTGGATGATCCTCATAGAAAAAATTATAGCTAGACCATGCAAGCATTTTATCTGTAGTTTTAGGCATGTCCCATAGTTTATATTGTGACTTTCAGACCATCATTGATCATGCCATCAAAATTCAACCACAAACTTTCAATGAATAGGTTTATGCTTGTTCTTGAAAAGAAAAATGAAGGTTATGCAATAAATACTTTAAAAAGCAACTTCAGGGTTTCAAGATAATACAAACAGATGAATTTGTATGATATGCTCTTTGCCACCCCACCCAAAACCAGCAACAGTGCATGTGTTCAGACAACAGAGTACCAGGTACAAATTCTTAATAAACCGTGTGATGTAACAGTTTTATCGAGGAGAGATGATATTTCAGATAGCCTGATCTTAAACTCTTCAAGACTTGATATGATAATTTTTTTTAAAAAAAAAACCCATTCTAGTTCTATAATAATTCACGCTTCTTCATCAGCATTTGATTGCTTTTTTCCAGGCTATTTGTGACATATGAAATCACAAGAATACATGTTATTGGAAGTATTAAACTGTGAGATTTTTTTAAAGTAAAAATTGATAACTGCTATCTTGTTGTGATTTACCATAATTGTGTAGAAGTTAGCCATTATAAAGTATGTACTATACATGCTTTTATTGGTATAATTGAATACAATTATCATTCCTGACAACCTGAAACTTGTCATATAGCAAGCTTTTTTTTCATAGTCTACAAAAAACTTGCTAGAGCTAATTTGGTCCAAGGATGGTTCATTATTTCTTCCCAAGTGATCGGGTTTCAGATAAGACCAGACCAGGAAACAGATCACATAAGACATACTAAAACTGTACTTTTTGATATAGGCTATAGCCATAATATCAAATCTATGGCACATGTGCCACAATTGGCACATGGAACCATTTGTTAGGGCACGTGAGGGGTTGCCCGGCTGATTTTGGCCTTTTGGGGCCATTTTTCACCCTCCGGAGGCAGCCTCTGGGGCGTGAAAAACTGGCCCTACAGGCAAACTGGAAGTTCAGGAACCTACTTCTGGCTTGCTCATAGGGTCGTTTTTTGCCCTCCGGACTCTTCAGGGAGGCCTCCTGAAGGGTCCTGAAGGCTCTGGAGGGCTAAAACCGGCCCTACACGCAAACCGGAAGTCCATTCCTGAATGTCTGGTTTGCCTGTAGGGCCAGTTTTTAATGCTCTGGAGGCTTCAGGGAAGCTCCTGAAGCCTCTGGAGGACCTCGGGGGGCACGGGGGGGGGCTATTTTCACCCTCCCCAGGCTCTTATAAAGCCTCTGGAGCCTGGAGAGGACAAAAATGGGGGAAGCGCTGGTCGTGTGCGCATACACACTGAGGTCATATGAAAAGCATTATGGGTGTGGCATGCCCGCCCATGACCCCCCTGCACTCCCCCCGCTTTTGGCATGTGAGCCAAAAAAGGTTTGCCATCACTAGTCTATAGTAATAAAACTTTGAAAGCATGATCCTCTTTTGCCAGCTATTGCATTCCTTTTTTCAAGGTCATTATGGGTAGCTACAAATGGGGTAGCTACAAATGGAAGTAGCAACTATGTTGTTAACTTTTAAATGTCAGTAGGCATTTTACATTTTGCACTGACAGAATGGCTTCCACAGAGATTCAGGTAGGCATAGGTAATTCATTAGAAGACTAATAAAGTTGTTCATAAGCCGTCACTTTAGCTCTCTAAAATTCCTCATTTCAGCTTAGTTCATTTATGTCTCTTTTCTCTTCTGGGCACACTTAATATAATTATCCCCATCTTTTAAAAGTGCAGTAGATCAAAACCATGAACTACTATCCTATAAGCATCCAAAGCATAGCTAGTAACCTGTGGTTTGTCTGTTTGCTTGTTTGTTCTCTATTTTGATGCTGCTGTTCTTACCTTGCCTCAGCAAAGTCTCCTGAGGAGCTTCAACTACTAACATTTAGGCTCCCCTAAATCCGTCTAATACTCCTTTTAGACTCTTTTTAGACTTCTATCTTTATATACATTTTCTTTTTTACATTTTGTAAGTTTAAAAAATATATTTCTTAATATCTTTCTAAAAATATATATTTTTATTATTTTAGACTCTGCTGTATTTTTATGCCTTTTTATTTACTGTATACCACCTTTTTTGAAGGGATGCGTTGGTTCAGTGGCTAAGATGCTGAGCATGTTGATGAGAAAGGGTGGCAGTTCTGCAGTTCAAATCCCTTGTGCTGCGTAATGAAGTGAGCTCCCGTTACTTGTCCCAGCTTCTGCCAACCTAGCAGTTCAAAAGTACGTAAAAATGCAAGTGGAAAAATAGGGACCACTTTGGTGGAAAGTTAACAGTGCTCCATGTGCCTTCACCATTTAGTCATGTCGGCCACATTACCATGGAGATGTCTTCGGACAGCACTAGCTCTTTGACTTTGAAACAGAGATGAGCACCGCCACCTAGAGTTAGGAACAACTAGCACATATACAATACAATACAATACAATACAATACAATACAATACAATACAATACAATAGTAGAGTTGGAAGGGACCTTGGAGGTCTTCTAGTCCAACCCCCTGAGATATTGGAACACTGCTATCATGTCTCCCCTAGTCCTTCTTTCTATTAAACTAGACATACCCAGTTCCTGCAACCGTTCTTCATATGTTTTAGTCTCCAGTCCCCTAATCATCTTTGTTGCTTTTCTCTGCACTCTTTCTAGAATCTCCACATCTTTTTTACATCATGGCGACCAGAACTGAATGCAGTATTCCAAGTGTGGCCTTACCCAAAGCATTATAAAGTGGTATTAACACTTCACGTGATCTTGATTCTATTCTTCTGTTGATACAGCCTAGACCTGTGTTGGCTTTTTTGGCAGCTGCTGCACACTGCTAGCTCATATTTAAATGGTTGTCCACTAGGACTCCAAGATCCCTTTCACAGTTATTACTACTCAGCAAGGTATCACCTATATATGTGAGGGGAACCTTTATCTTACTTTTTCTGATGGTTATGACCCTAATGAGGATTTATCTGACCCGGTTTTATTTTATTTGAAGGTTTCAAGCAGTGGGTTACGACCAGTACGCCCCAGTACGGGCGTACCAATGCCTGCTGGGAGCACCAGGTACCATTCTAGTAGTGCTCCAGAGGGCCCACCTGCCCACCTGTGTTCCTTAATGGCATTTGAGGTTTTGGGGGCTTCCGCACATACGCACAGAGCGTACAGCTCCTGTGTGACACTCCGCCAAGCAGCTGGAGCATTGTGGAGGCATCGCGGGCAGTAAGTACACATCTGTGTGCTGTGTGCTGTGTGTGTGTGCATGTGCTGCGAGCATTTATGTGGTGGACGCTCAGCCCTGTTGCACTATACCAGTTGCAATGAGATCCGGAACCCATCACTGGTTTAAAGTATTAAATAGCTTCAATCAACAAGAAAAGAACTATGCTAAATTACATATGCTAAAATGAAATTGGTCATTTTTTATAAAAAAGATGCACTAACTGCGACATAAATGGAAAATTAACAGCATTCAAATAGAGAAAAATAAGTGCTTTAGATATTTAGCTATCACCTTTAACTTGTTCTCCATATGAAATCAACAAATCTGCTAAGTTTTATCAAGTGTACAAAGGGTCTCAAATGAGATAATTAGATATCTAAGATTTAAAGATAACACTTTTTTCCCTTTTGGCAGTTACGCTATTTAGAGCTAAAGTAATTCCAATTCTGCTATATGGCGTAACATTCTTCACTTATAAAATACAAGCCTTTAGAAACTCTGTTTCTAAATGTTTTCAATTTACCCCCCCAAATACCACTGATACTTAAGTTAGGATATCCTAATTAGGATATTCTTTCTAGCTGTCCAGCTAAGAATATACCACTGAACATACTGACTGGAAGTAAACTATGTTAAATTAAAGTTATTATCTCCACTTGTTCTTATAGTTAAATTTAATTGCTTGTGGAAAAAAAGCATAGCCAAGAGGATGGTAGAATCTCAATTTGTACAATTATGGGTTTAGAATTTAGAGAAAGTTATTTCTGAGACCACACAGTGCATCTTGGATCACAGCTTACAGGAAGACAAGGCTGCAATTACAAAGTATGTCTCAGGAAATTTTTTATCACATCCTCTTTAGGTCAAGGTTCCCCTTGCACACATGTGCTAGTCATTCCCGAGTCTAGAGGTGCTCAACTCCGTTTCAAAGCCGAAGTGCCAGCACTGTCCGAAGACGTCTCTGTTACCTTCCCACCATAGGTGGTTCCTATTTTTCTACTTGCATTTTTACATGCTTCCAAACTGCTAGTTTGGCAGAAGTTGACATCCTCTTTACTGTCCTTTAAAAAAAATTCTTTTCAAAATAGAAAGGTGTTTAGATTAGCTAGATTTATTACTCAGTCCTTAAACCTTGGAGGAACAGTTTAAAAAAATTACCCAGCCCACTATGTCAGCATAATCAATCTATACAGCTACAGGTTTAGACCAAATCCTTGACTGTACTGTAATGGATAGTCGTGCAGAAATGCCTATGAAACCTGCTAGGTGATAATTGCACTGCAATTGCAATAAATGTCAGAAATCAGTGGGTTTAAACTTGTACAATATGAATAAGCTATCATGATTTGAGGGAACAACATAATTTCCCAATGTTAATAATTGCCTTGTTGCTTATCATCATCATCATCATCATCATCATCATCATCATCATCATTATTTGTACTCGAACATATAAAGACATTTTATTCCATTTCGTGTTTTAAATTTATTCTACTTCTTTGGTACACTTTTTAAAAATTACAGCAGGTCTTTTAAATCAATTAATTAACAGACAAGCAAATGTCAACTTACCAAAAATCTATGTAGTACAGATGTTTTACAAGCACCTGAGATATTACATGATCCCTGCTACTTGAAGAACAAAGGGTGAAAATGTTTTTATGGTTCTCTGTGCATCTTAATTGTTTGTTTATTTTATTTTTATTTATTTTATTTTGTCAAGCATGAATTAGATAACAGATATTAAGTTTAGACATGATTCTGAATACATGAAATGAATATGAATACAGGGAATATTAGGACAGAGACAATAGGGATGTTGGTGCGCTTATGCACACCCCTTAAAGACCTCTTAGGAATGGGGTGAGGTCGACAGTAGACAATCTACGGTTAAAGTTTTGGGGGTTTGAGGAAGAAACCACAGTGTCAGGTAGTGCATTTCAGGCATTGACAATTCTGTTACTGAAATTGCATTTTTTTGCAATCAAGTTTGGAGCGGTTTACCATAAGTTTGTATCTATTGTGTGCCCGTGTGTTGTTGTGGTTGAAGCTGAAGTATTCATTGACTGATAAAATTGTAAGAGCTATAACAAACCCCCAACTTGTTATTAAAGGTGGCTTTGTACTGAAACCATTTTCTGGGATAGTATCCAACGTATGTATTCCATGGTTTCAACTAATCAATTAGAATTTGTGAATTACTATTTGTGAATTAAAAACACAAATAGTGTTTGTGAATTAAAAAAAACTGGATTGCAGCTACACATTATTTTTATTATGTAACAATATATTGGATTCACTACACAATCACAATACTTTCTTTTAAATATATAATGCTATTAAATTTGGTTGTCTGGTTGTCTGCTTTCTTTACAACATGGTGACTTTTCTTATTAGACTAAAATAATTGTGGGTATGAGCAAGTGACAACACCTAGCTGACTTGAGCTCAGAACTTACCAAGGTCAGTTGGTCTTAATGCTTAGGTAAAATTCGTCCAGGGAATTCCAGAGCTACGGGCAACATTGGAATGACAAACAGTATTTGGAATGATCACAAGCTACTGCCAAGAAAATGGCATGGAAATATTTTTGTCAAGAAAAGAGCATGGATGTATTTATGCCAACACCAATAGTTAATCAAGAGCAACTTACTGTTAAGGAAATAATCTTAGTTCTAATGGGGCCTGGTAGACCACAAGAGAAATATATCTGGGCCCATTTCTATTCATAATTGTCATATGCCATTTTAGATGGAGCACGTTTGTGAAGGAAGTTTTGGTCACATGTGTCCCATGTCAACTGTTTTACATACTCTTTTTTTCTAGTCCTTTCTTTCTTCAATGCAAGCCTATAAATATGAAAGTTGATTTTCTTCCCCTGTAGCATCATTTAACTGGTCCCATTTTCTCTTCTTTTTTTTAAGGCAGTTTACAGAATATACAAGTGTTTTTCCAATAGGCAAAGAAATTTATGATGTCTTTAGTTTAAACTGTTAATACAATAATTTATGGTGCACAAATGATATGGCTTTGCTCTTAGTGGTGTTTAACTAAGCTATTAAATATTATAAATGTAAAAAAAAAGCCAGAGTGTCTGTCTGTCTGTCTGTCTGTCTGTGTGTATGTATAAAATACTATTCATTTTTTTGTGAAGTTTAAATATTAACTTGTCATTCTCCAGTAGGCTATGCTTAAAGTACATACGTATTTGAAAGGTGTCTGGATTTAGTTATAAAAAGTATTTATAAAAATAGATAATATTTTATGTTAAATTATTTACATGAGAAATGAACTTTTTTTTAGAAATTTCAGAAAGAAAGAAAGAAAGAAAGAAAGAAAGAAAAAGAAAAAAAAAGAAAGAAAGAAAGAAAGAAAGAAAGAAAGAAAGAAAGAAAGAAAGAAAGAAGTAAATATTTTATTCCTTCCATGTTTTTCATTAGAGGCATAGTGAAATTAATCAGGTCATTACATGGGTAGTCTTCAACTTTGACCACAATTGAGCTGAACATTTCTCTTTATAAGTGAGACAGTTTTTAAGTAAGTTTTGACCTGTTTTACATCTTCTTGCCACAGTTGTTAGATGAATCTTTGCACTTCTTAAGTAAGTAACATGGTTGTTAAGGAAATCTGTCTTCCCCATTGACTTTGCTTGTCAGAATGTTGCAAAAAATGATCACATGACACTGGGATAATTTAACTGATATGAATCAGTTGCCAAGCATCTGAATTTTGATCATGTTACTATAGGGAAGGTGCAATAGTCATAAATTGGAAAAATGGTCATGTCACTTTTTTCAGTGCCATTGTGACTTTGAACGGTCACTAAAGGAACTGTTTTAAGTTGAGGACTACCTGTATAATGTACTAAATGCATGCTTATGAAATGGATTTTTTCTCTCCCGCTCTCTTTCCCTCCCCTCCCCTTTACAGGAACCCAGATTTATTAATTGTATGAAATTGAAAATATTTGAAATTTTTTCAGGCTTAAGCTATTAGATCACCAGAATTTTATTCTCTGTCTTTTACCAGTCTGTCATTCTCATTTAATTGAGCCTATTACATAAATCTTTTTTGCCAATCTGCCTCATACTTGGCAAGTTTGTTATATAGGCTGACTAAGAGACTAGCGAAATATCACTTAGTTGGAGCAACCAAAGTTACATATCTTGCACAGATCTCCATTTAAAGAATTTTACTTAATTTTATTTTACTACAATAATTGATAAGGTGCTATTTAGCAGATTGTAGGAGGTTCATAATATGTGATTCCTTGATAATAAAAAATGACCACCTTTAAGGCTATCTTTTCCCCAAAAGGCCAATAATAAAATAAACCCATGACTCAATAAGCAACTAGTACAGCACAATGAATTTAGCATGAACTGAATTGACATTAATTTAATGTACATTCACTGAGTGTACATTATACATTATACAAAATAATATACTTGTTTTTGTGTCTGATAGAGGGTTTTGCTATCCCTCTTATGCTGTGAATTATGCTTACTAAATTTTGTACTTTGCCTTGTATGTTGTTATATATTACTACAAATAATTATTTTGATTTAAAAAAGAACTAGTCTGAAGAAGATACAATGTTTTGAATGGCAATAACTAACTTATCAGGGGACGCAGTGGTTTAGTTGCTAAAATGCTGAGCTTGTCGATCAGAAAGGTCGGCAGTTTGGTGGTTTGAATCCCTAGTGCCGATTAAGGGAATGAGCTCCCATTACTTGTCCCAGCTTCTGCCAACCTAGCAGTTTGAAAGCATGTAAAAATGCAAGTAGAAAAATAGGAGCCACCTTTGGCACACCACGTTCTGTATGCCTTCAGCTTTTAGTCATGCTGGCCACATGACCACGACGACGTCTTTGGACAGCGCTGGCTCTTTAGCTTTGAAATGGATCTGAGCACCACTCCCTAGAATCAGGAACAACTAGCATATATGTGTGAGGTGAACCTTTATCTAACTTATCAAGTTACTTCTTAGGAGTATCAGAAAACTATATATATTCCACCCTAGAATCATAAAACCAGGGGGTGGGATTCAGCCAGTTCTGACTTGTTTGCTCGAACCGGTTGTTCCAGCAATCAGTTTGCCCCACCCACCCACCTCTGCGCTAATCTGTCCTATATTTCCTTTGTTTGAAGCCCAGCTGATAGGCGCAGCAGAGCAGATTGCCGCACCTCAGCTGTTTTACTCACCAGGGCTGCAGTGGAAGGTAAGTTTTAGAGGTGTTTTCAATTAGACTGCACATGCGCCAAGCATGCAATTGTTGCACGCTAAGCAAACCAGTTGTTACAATGGTTGAATCCCATCACTGCATAGAACCCTCTTGAGGCTATTGCGATGTATGGTTTTTATGTGCTTTTTTTCTCCCTAGTTTTCAGATATTTTCAACAAACTGTAATCTTTCTTTTGGAAATGCATAAAATGGGCTCTACTTATTTTGTTTATGTTTAATTTATTGCTTTATTCAGAGAGGTCACTTCTGGGATCGGACGATGACGGATGTGTTTGTCTGCTGCTCGTCTCCCTGGTGGGTCCCTTAGGGGACACAGGAGCCCTTGTAGGGGGGTCCTGCCGAAGGGTGGCTGGCCGAGGCACCCCGCATGTGGCGGCAGCCACATGCGGGGTGCTTTTCGGCTTTGCCTAGGAGCTGGAGAGTGGAGGGGGCGGGAGACAGCTTCGCGCTGCCCGCCCTCTCGTCGGATGGCTCCGGAGGCTAAAAGAAAAGTCGGAGAAGTGCAGCTGGAGACTGAAAGTAGGGATCCTGACCGATGCTCTTGGAGGACTTAGGAGAAAAGCAACAATCACTTTGTGAGTCTTTTGTGTTTCTGTCCTTGAAGAGAGATTAGAGGGGGGGATTTACCATTCCCCCCCATCGGACTAAGCGGCTTTGAAAATGGATCCTCGGGAAGAGAGAGCTTAAAAGACTGATTTGCTTGACTTTTAATTGAAAATGACTTTCACAATTGCTGGAAACGACTCTGAACTGTTGTTTTAAAACAAAAAACTTTTGGCGACTTCTTTCCCTGCGAAGGGGACGGCCAAGATGGCGCTCGCCCCTCTTTCTTTGTCTTTATGCAAATGAAGTCTGTCCTCTGAAGTTACTCCCAAAGAGAGAATAAAGAAAAGTGGATTGTTTGTTTACTCTCCCAAAGGGAAACTGGGACCTTCTCCTGTGTATGGATCTTCTGATCTTTGGCTGACTTTTTTTCCTCATTCATCTTGGTGTATTTTACTCTTGGAACTGCAGATTGGGTGGCGTTGTGATTGTTTTCCTTTGGAGACCAGCGTAGCTGTGAAACCCTCTGACACCACTTCCCTTGCAAGGATTTGCATCTCTGAACTTAAACAAATGGCGGCAAGGATACCCCCTACCTGCAAAGCGCACTCAGCCCCCTCATCGGCTGCCCCAAGTCCCACGATGCAACAGTCTAAGATATCGTTAATGTTGCAGAAAGCAGTGGCTGGGGAGGATCCTAAGGAATTATCTGTTATGGAAATGTTTAAAGAACTTATGAAGGGACAGAATGAAATGAGGGCTGAGATCAAAGAAGAACTCAGAGTGGTTAAAGAACATATAGCTGGAAATACATAACAAATTTTGGTGTTAGAGGACGGAATGGCAGGGCTGGGGGAAGAAGTGAAAGCAATGCATAAGGGAAACATAGATATGGAAAATTTTCAGACAAAAGTAGAATTTGAAAGTATGTCCTTTTTTCTTAGATTCCAGAACTTACCAGAAACAGAGAATGAAAACCTTAAAGATATTATGAGTACAATTTTAGCAGATCATCTCAAGAGAGATAAAAAACAAATATGGTGGGATATGGATCTAGCATATAGGATAAATTCAGCATATGCTAGAAGACACAATGTTCCGAGGGAGATGCATGTTAAGTTTGTCAGGAGATCCACAAGGGACGAGGTACTTGCGACCCAAAGGGAGGGATCATTGAAATACAAGGGTGAAGAGATCACCATTCTCAAACAGATCCCGAAAAAAATAAGAGATAGAAGGAGGAAATTTTCCTCCCTAGCAAAAAAATTATATGAAAAAGGGATCTGGTTTAAATGGCTGATTCCGGAGGGGATTTTAATCTTCTGGGAGGGAAATAGGATCAGAATCAATACAGTCCAGGAGGCGGAGGCCTTCATTAAAAAGAATTTTCCACTCTCAGAGGAGGAACTGAGTGGGAGTAGTGAAAGAGACAGTAAAACACAAGATAGTAAGATCCAAGACGGGAAGGAGAGGGGCACTGAGGCTCTCTCTGGCGACAGGGAGGAAGAAGCAATATCGAAAAGGCTCAAATCTCAAAAATAAAATTATTTGGAACAATCGCAGTTAGTGATATATTAGAAAACGACAAAGAGAAACATGTAGGAACACAAGACTAACAATATAGAGTAAGATTTGGTTTATTGTTTTCTTCTATAAATTTGTTGTACAATGTTATATAAATGAGTATCGTGCTGGGATCTCTACCAGCAGTATGAAAGCTGCCAAAAAAATTTGTATACCTATTTACCCTTCCCTATATATTTGAAAACCAATAAAATTTTGTTTAATAAAAAAAAAAATGCTTTATTCAGTTAATTTCAGAGGTGGTTCCTACCGGTTTGGCCCGGTTCAGCCACATGCGAAATATGCTCACGAGCAAACCGGCAATAACACCAGCTATACTAACGCACTCCTGGTTCATTTATTCAGTTCATTACTTTATTCAGTTCATTTATTCAGGGCATATTCACACCAAAACAACCAGACACAAAGACACCCCCCCCCCATGCTATCACTCTGCCAAACAACAAATTATCATAATATTGTCTGTGTCCTAGGATGTAAAACCAACTAGTAGGGCTGTATTACCTATCAACCTTCTCATCTTTTCATCTTCTCTATTACCTCTTTCCTTAGCTTCTTATGTCTATAACTTCGTTCTTTGTATCTCATGATTTATGTTGATTGCCTTATTTAGTATTCTAGTATGATTTGTGTCATTTGCTTATTTAGTATCATGACTGAGTTTGTATCTTATGATTTATGATGATTGCATTTTATGATTATGATCACGATTTATCACTTGTTGCTTATATGTACAGTAGAGCTTATGCACTAGAGACAAATTCCTTGTGTGTTCAATCACACTTGGCCAATAAAGAATTATATTCTATTCTACTAATAATTCTATTCATCTCAGTTTAGCTACTGTATGTGCTTGGCTATGAAGCATTCAGATTGAATTGTATAGTTCTTTTTCAGGTTTACTCCAGTCCCTTTGCCCATCTTACATGGTGGTTAGTACCGCCAGTAAGATGAAATCTAATTGATAGCCAATCATAAAAAATGTTCTGTACTTTTTTGAATGGTACACATAATTTATCAACAATATGACAATGTCTAAATTTGAAATACACACTAAAATGTCAACATTTAAATCTGCAAACTGCATGTTGTTTTCCTATAACTGCACAAAGGGAAAACATGTATTTTTGCAATATAAAAATATTTTTTGCAATATTTTAAACTCAATCTATGTCTAAATTATCATGATACTTCCTACAAGCAATTACTTTCAACAGATAGGTAAGAAGCTTTCACATTTGCAAAAAGAAATACATTCCTATTGGCAGGTGAAGCTTACACAAAACCACTTTTGACCATTCATTATTCAAAAAGAAAAGCCTTTCCTGGAACAAATGCACAAGTTGTTTCTCTTTTTTAACATTACCTTTTTAATGATTGGTTGATTTTTATTTTTAGTCATTGTCTGGTCATTGCTTTCTGCACTTTCTTAGATGCATTGGTATAATGCAATACTTTTCAAGAAAATGCTGCAGTGATAACCAAGTTTTGGTAACTTTGGTTTTGTGTCTGTATGTGTGGGGTTTGAGAAATGCAGCTCTTGACAAAATAATTTAAAGGTAAAATACAAGGAACATGAAAAATGTTTGTCTATCTTACTGAAAACTATTCTCCACATAGACACCAAGACATCATCATTAAAAAAAAAAACTATAGTCATAGAAAAAATATTTAAGGAAAAGGAGAAGAGTGAATTCCACTATTAATTTATACAGTTCCAGAAAATAATAGTAGAAGACACTTTGAAATATGATTAAATTAATTGAAAGAAATATACTTATTTTTGCCATTTCCAGAAGATTCAAGGGTGAATAATATCTCAGTAAAGTTTTCATATTGTGTCTTGTTCTATTTTTGAATGTCCATCAGTTTTATCTTCTGGCATTTCTTTTCATGTTTTGTGGGGAAAGCGTATAGAATAAATTGCAACACATACAACAGAACTGTCACCTTCACAATTGCCTTCTAGTATTTTGTCTTATCATGACCTCAAAGCTACTTATAGCTTTAGGGATGCAGGTAGCTTTATGATGCCAGTCACAGCTAAACTCCAGGAGACTGTCCAAGCACCACATTTATCTTCTACAGCTAAGTTTGTTCAGCCAATTCATATAAAAATGTACATAAGTTTGAAAGTCTACCCTTTACGAGAATGAAATAAATCTATGTGAAACATAGATGAATTGAATTTGAACCTAGTAAAAAATGAACTCAAGAAGAGAATGAAAAACAAAGAGCAATCAGACCAGGTCTAAATAATAGCTGCCCATCAATCTTACAATGTAGATCAGATAAGGAAGCAGACTCCACAGGAACTCTAGAATTATACTTTATTGATATAATCTATAATAACAGAATCTTGGTAGTCTTTCAGAATTTCCCCTTCCTTCCTCCTATATGCTGGGTGTGTGTGGGAGGTTAGCTAGTTTGAGTCTCTTTGTAACATTTTTTTTCACCTTTCTGGAAATAATTCATGCTTCTTGTGCACCTGCTATTTTCATAAAAATCTCTAGATTCCTTTTCCAAGGTCATCTTCCTAGTTCCCTATATAAATATACTGAACAGAGATATAATAAACTAGCACCAGTGACGTGCGGTGAGGTTTATGGCTGGTGAGGCTGGTGACGTCATCAGGAAAGCGGGGAATGGGACCACGTGTGCTGGAGGTGGAGGCTGCCTCAGCCTCCAGCACACGTGATCCCATTCCCCGCCTTCCTGAGCGTGCTCCGCTGGCTTGCGCTCCGCAGTCCTCGAAAGCGACTAGGGAATGACGAGAACCTTCCTGCCTCTGCTGGACTTTGCGCAAGTCCAGCAGAGGCAGAAAGGTTCTCGTTCCCCAGTCGCTTTCGTGGCTTTGTCATCCGGGAGCGCTGACAACATTTCTGCCTCCGCAGCTCCCGGGCGCGGCCGGACGGATGTATATAATATTATAATATTTTATATATATATATATATATATATATATATATATATATATATATATATATATATATATATATATATATATATATATATATATATATATATATATAGTATATAATATTATATACTATTATTTCATGAAGAGAGGTGAGGCTCTGCCTCCCTTGCCTCCCCTGACCGCACGTCCCTGACTAGCACTAACCACTAGTAAAGCTCCCTCAGTGGCTAAAACTGTGCATCACAAAGGCTCTGTGATAATTAACTAGTTTCTGGACTACATAAACTATATAGGAACAGTGGTGGGTTCCTACCGGTTCGGACTGATTTGGCCAAACTGGTAGTAGTTTTCCAGCAGCAACCCGGGCCTGCCACACCCATAAACCGGTTCCCAGGGCGGAGCTGTAGATGCCGCCATCTTGTTTTTGAGTTCTGTGCATGCGCAGAACATTTTTAATTGAACTGTGCATGCGTGCCCATGAGCGAACCGGCAGTAGTGCCTGCCGGAAGCCACCCCTGCATAGGAGGCAGAAGGACATATACCTCTATAGGGTGCATGAAAGTGAAAGTGAAAACCTGAAGAAGTGATAACCTAAAGGAAATACTGTAAAGTTGTCCCAATATGAGGATTCGGAATACTTGATTTTTGTTGTTTTTCTCATGAGGCTTTAGATCAGTACCAACAGAGATGTCGGGAACTTGGTTTTCAACAAAGTATAATTCTATCTTGGAATCCTTCGTTTTCAAAACTCCACAAAGGAAGTCATGTATCAGATGGAAATATTGTAGCAGTATTGATTAAACCGAGGCAAAGATGGGAAGTTGATTATGTCAATCTAAATCATCATCATGATCATCGTCATCATTATAACATTTTTCCTGCAGGTGCAGCATTTACTTTTCATGATTTGCACCACTTTGTGTAATCAAATGCAGCATCCATGTCCAACTGGACATTTTTCATGTTCATATTTATTGTATCTTGTAATCTTTGTTTCAGCCGTGCACACAGGTGATTGCCATCTATATTAAAGTGGAAGGTAATGTAGACATCAGTGTTGGACTGTGCCAAACTAAAACAAAGGAATTGTGTTGCCACACTCACATACACACACACACACACACACACAACTATGGTTTAGTGAGTTTATTAATATTCCCCAGCAATTTCCTTCACTAAAAAAACACAGAACTATCCAAATTAAGTCTAGTCATGAGTAGACCAATGTTAGTCTACAGAGCAATGACCAAAGAGTCCACAAAGCACTTGAAAGTTTCTCAAATGAAATAAATCCACTAGGCAAACTTAAATCCACAACACAAGAGAGTTCACAAGTCAAGAAAAGACCAGAGTTTCCAAGGCATGATTCAAGTCAAGGCATGGAATCAATCCAAAGTGAGGCAGGAATCACAATGACCAGAAAACACAACTAGGAAATAAACATGTTGTTCCCAGCAATACCTCACTCTGTCTTCTTTGCTAAATAGCCAGCTTCCAGTGCAGCCCATCAAGAAGGGTGAAGCTTTTCCCTCTCCAGTAGTTTGGCTAATCTTTTCTGCTCATGCCTTTCCTCTGCCCTATATGTTCTTTGATCAGTTGCAGAATTTCTCCTCCTCCTCTTCCTCCTCACTGACCATCTAAAACTTCATGCTTTCCCAGCTGGAGCCTTAGCCAAATGCATTCCAGATGGCTGCTCGGAGCCATCAATTAACTCAGTTACTGACATGCCAAGAACCAGTCCATCCTCAAGCTGACATCTAGAGAGATATCTGTGGAATTGTCCAGGGGAGTCATCACATTAATAAAAGCATTTTGTCTGACACAAACACATTCATGCTGTATGTTAAAAGTGTTTTAAAGACCACTAACTTTAATTAGTTTGCTGTGAATCACGATATCTTGTTCACTTTCATGGATTTTAAGCAGAAAACCCATAAAGGTGAAAACTCTGAAAGACAACAATTTCTCTGGGGCCGAAAAGAAGACAAAAAAAGTGTAAGATAAATTTTTGAGGGTTTTATAAGTAGAAATAAATTCTTCTCCAAAACAAAAAAATCACTAGTATAATCACTTGTTGTTAGTTAAGGACAACTTATTAGTAGCAACAATTTATTTTATCCCCAATTGTCCAGCTAATACAAACACTGAAATCTTAGTATTCCAATTCTGTGACTAAGCAATAAAAGCTACAAATGACTATTTGAAAAAATCATTTAAACTTCTAGTCTTTTGAAAATAAAGCAACACTTCAACATATCCTCATGTATCTTTTTGTGGCAGCTATGAGGTTTGAGGCTGGATGGAACATTATTGCACTGGTTCAGCTATGCTGGCTGGGGAATTCTGTGAGTTGAAGTCCACAAGTCTTAAAGTTCCCAAGTTTGGACACCCCTGGCCTATGTGATTCACCTCTAACTACTGAACTACCAAAGCATTTCCCCACTAAACTGCAGGTTCAAGCCAAGTGAGCGAATAGGGGGGGGGCATAGGTTATAACCCCCCCCTCATTCATGACAATCTTATAATTCATAAATTAAGCTAAAAATGTTTTTAAATTTCCCTCTTTCTGCACCATCTTCTTTTCATAGTTATTTCTTTTAATAATTTGCATCATTTCATAAGTTTTTCTCACATTTGTTTCTTTTAGTCACAAACCCCATGCATAAAATGAGTAGTGCAATAGTGCTTGTTTAAACCAAGTTAATGGTCCTTTGGCTTCCTCCGTGTGAGTAGGAGTTCACTTTTTGAATAGTAAGAATTATATGTCATGTGGGAGGGGGGCATTAGGATTTTAGAGATGTTTAGATGGGATATGGCCAAAAAAAGGTTGGTAACCACTGGTTTATAGGGAAAGAGAGGTCCAGCTCACAGACACTACTTTGTGGGTAGTCAGAGGGCTGTTCCTTTTTAACATCTACATGAAACTACTGGGTGAGATCATCTATCACAGCTTTACTTCTCCATCCCTGGTGATCCAAGTGATGCTGTACAACAGGCTTCAGCTGAGCCCAGGAAAGGTGAAGACACTGTGGTTGCAAGGGATCTGAGGATCCAATTGTTTATCATCATTAACTCTGGATAGGGGTTAATGCACTATCCTAGACAGATCTGTTCACAACTTGGAAATCCTCCATGACTCGCAAATTCTGCTCAAAGAGGAGATGTCCATTATAGCTAGGAGGGTCTTTGTGTAACTCATAATTTTTGTGAAAAAAAAATTTATCGGTTCTGTTTTAATCTTGAATGTCAGATAGATGATTATTTGAATATTTTATTTCTTTTGCTGCTAGGCAATACCGTCAATACTAAGAAAAAGATATTCATTTCTAAAACTCTATAGGTTGTAACTTTTCATATAAATCAAGAGATGTTTAGAATATTGCTGGAGGAAGACAAGGTATGAATCAAACTGATCACAAGTTAGAATTGCTCTTAAAGCCTACCTCAAGAGCAGCAAAACATCAATATTTCTCTACTCTTATTACATCTGCAGAGTAGAATTTAGGGTTATCTGATACCTTTTAGGTAAAGGGGGTTCCGAGGCTCATTTTGTATGGTGAGGAATTTAGATAAGAGGTACACAAATAATTTCGATCCTTTCTGAATTGGCTACCAATTCAGTTCATGTGCAGTTCCATTGGAGCACAATCTTACCCAGTTTTCTGGAAACAGTTAAATTGAAGAAAATGGCTAGAGTCCTGGATACTGCAAGCATAGCCACCTATGATTTAGATTCATGCCATTCCAGAGGTGACCTAGTGATGGTTAATTGATCCTTGAGACAGGGTATGCTCCTGGCACCATTTAAAGAGGTGTTAGTGTGTCTCTTTGACAAGAACTAGACCCTACCATGGTGGAATAATCTTCACCCAGTCTCCCACCTCCCCTTTTTTGAGAAAGTAGTTGAGAAAGTAGTTATGTTACTGCTCCCAAGGACACAGGAGCAGTAAACTGGATGACACAGATTATCTAGACCCCTGTAGGAAAAATGGCTGAGCTGGAAGGTGGGGTTAACCATGTCATAAGTTTGAAGTCATTGCTTTGCAACAAGAGATCTGAATCTAACCTTCCATTAATTCCATTAATATTTACCTAGCACCAATTTAGCTGTGACTGTAAGTTGGCTACATTCTTTTATTAGAGGTAGCAATAATAAACTCTTCTGTGTTTTGAACCCAATGGATGCTTCTAGTTATTTGCATTGGACAACCCCTTCCAGTCAGATTTCAAATCAGATATGACTTGGAAATGTCATTGGTCATACTTTTAGATTATCTGCAGGAGCAGGAGAGGAGTAGTAAATTATCCTGGATCTTCTTGACCTTTTGGTGGCTTTTGATATCATTGACTCTGGTATTAGTTTTGAGAGCTGGCAGTGGGATCCCAATTTGATGCTGGTTCATTTCCTTCCTCTGGAACCAATCCCAGTTGGCATGAAGGTATGATATCCAGCTCTTGGCCACTGCTTTTAGGTATGCCTTAGGTTTGGTGTTCTCTCTGAGCCTTTTAAAAATCTACATGAAGCTTCTGGATGAGATCATCCATCATTCATCAGGATGAAGTAACATCAGTATACTAATGATACCCAGGTTTATATCTCTGTTCTGGGTGAAGTAAATTATGCTGTTGATATCCTTTCACACTGCCTTTAGGCTGTAAGGGTCATGATGATACAACAGGTTTCTATTGAACCTTGATAAGATGGGGCAGCTGTAGATGGGAGCTTACCATCTTCTGGGTAGAGTTGCACTGCCCCAGATAAACACAATGTGTAATCTGGAGGTTCTTCTTGACTCACGACTTTTGCTCAAAAGGCATGTGATAGTTGTGGCTAGGAGGACTTTGCTCAACTTTGGATTGTGTATCACAACCACCTATAAAAATATGAACTGGATTTATTTTCTTTGATATCATTGGTGAGTTGATCCATCCTTTTTTTTAAAGGTTTCTGGGCTTTTCTACCTTTTCTGAATTTAGGGCAAAAGCAGACAAACTCTAGTTCCAAAGCTAAATAAATATGTCACATAAGCATATAGAGCTATTCATGAATGAATCTTCTTCCTCCCATGGATGTTCTTCTATGAGAAAACATAATACATATTTTATTCAAGCTACCATATTTATACAACAATACTCTGAAAATTATTAAATTGCAAATTAAATTGAATAGAAAAAAGCTGGAAGGTTCTTATATTGCTTTGCTTTCTTCTAGTGCTCCTCTAGATGTCAGAAAAGTAGCTTTAATTATCCTATGTTCATATAATGACTTTCAAGAGTTCATAGGACTGTAGTCTAATTTAGAATTATGAAGCACTTTCCTTTTCAAAAATTGGCACTAACTTTGATAGTTGCTCACTCCAATAGTACAGTTTTTCTCTTTCTTCAGGGGCTTCAGGAGGGGAAAAAAGTCTGCTTAACATAATAATATGGGCAAGGCAGTCTTAATATCAATAATTCTTATTTGTGGAAATAATGTAAAAAAGGGATAAATGCACAATACAAGATACTGATTCTCAGTCTCAGCTACTTCAAGATGTGTGGACTTTAACTCTCACATCAAATGTATATGCTGGGAGGAATTCTGCAGTTGAAATCCATACATCTATGTTTACTGAAGTTAAGAAATACTTATTTAAGACTCATAAAACCAATAAAAAAGAATAATTTCAAATTGAACCATTACTGAAAAAATATTAACATTCAAGGGCTGCAATATTATATTAATTTATTAGGAGTAAATTGTCTTTTGTAAAAATCAGTGAGACTAATTACTGAGAATGCAAATATAGTATTGCACTGCTAGTCTTATTGGAATTCATAACTATGTTGCCAGTTCCTAATATTTTTCCTTTACATGGAGCTTTTCATTACTGTTAAAAAAAACTGTGCATCATTTTTTGTAACAGTGCTCATGGATGCCATATCCTTCTTCGTATACTCATGAACCACTTGTGGTTGACAGACCATAGGATGAAATCCAATGATCTATGTCTTTTATTCCTCTTGTATCTTTGGAAGAGTTATTTTCATCATTTAAGGTAACTTCTAAATATTACAGAAGGAACAAACCCATGTGATGTGATGATGATAGTGTGTGTGTGCTTGTGTGTGTGCAATAAAAAAGCCTGTCCAGTTAAATAGAAATTAAACATCCTTTCTTTACTTATAATTTCTATTTTTTAAAATCATTTGATCTAAACTGAAATCCTGGGAGATTTGAGGGAAAATTTCACTCGTAGAACCCATATGGCCCTTGATTTCTTTCTTTTAAAAAAAAATACTGTTTTATCATAACCATCTTTTATTATATTTATCACTTAGAAAGTCCACAAATGGTCTCGAGTCTCTTATATAGCTGTCTAGTCCATATCTCTAATCAAAGCAGTTAATTTCAGGTCCTTGATTTCTTATGTCCTCAGTGGATTGCTCTCCTCAACGACATCTCCAAAATTAGATGGAAACACTAAAACACAAAAATGGTGGCTGCTGGTACTGCTAAAACCTCCTCCACTGCCTGATTATCATCCCCCCCCCCTTTTTTTTTAAAAAAGTGAAATCATCATGTTACTTCCAAGCCCTTATCACTGACATACAAGATCAGCCTCAGGTACAAATCATTAAATATATTCTGCACCTAACTTAAAGAATGCTATTTTGTTTAATTTGTCAGTTATTCCTTTACATGGAACTTTTCATTACTGTCAAAAAAAAAATGTGCATCGTTTTTTGCTCATGGATGCCGTATTCTTATTGGTATGCTTAAAAACCACTTGTGGTTGGCAGACAATAGGATGAAATCCAATGATGTATGTCTTTTATTCCCCTTTCTATATATCTTTGGCAGAATTATTTCCTTCATTTAAGGCAACTTAAATGAAGCCATTTTATTTAATAATCAGTTATTAAGTCTCAAAAATATCCTTGCAATATTTGATCCAGTTTAGGATTTTGTACATATATTATTGGTCATTACTGGCATTAACTATCGAAGATTCTGTTAAGACTTTCTCCCATATGTACTTTAGTGAATTTCCTTTCAAATTCCTTTAAATAGAAATTCATTCAGCATTTCAAAAAGCCTTAATTTTCTCAATGTCTGAATGTAGAAAGTAGAATGTAGAAAAGTTGTTTTCAATTGCCCATTGTTTTCAATTGCCCATTGTTGAAAGCTGTGTCATATTTTCCATTTAAACCATTGTCAACCTCAATGCTATTCACATATTCTCAATTCAAACTTTGCAGATATTTTTATTGGAACTAAGATAAGAGTATTAAAGCTTTTTACCTTATATAGCTTGTAGAATTTAAAAGAAGGAAATAAGTGCACAGTATGCTTATCTCCAATACACATTCTTTTGCATTGGTTTTTTTTTTTTTTTTTTTTGCTAATATAAGGAAATATTAAATGAATGTGTTTGAAGCTCCAGGATTATTGCTTTCACTTATCCAACTAAGGATGTTGTTTTGTTTGCAGTGAATTATGTATTGTATTTGGAAATCCAGAACTTGATGTTGGACTTTCAAGCTTGAAGGAATTGAAAAACACAAACGTGTGTGCACGCACGCACGCACGCGCACACACACACACAAAGAGATGCCTCCCTGGCTTAACAAAGGTAGGAATGCCAGCCCCATGATTCTGATCCTTAGGGATTTCAAATTCAATTCTAAGAAATGTAGGGAAAAATAACACAGCTGTTGTAGAAATTGCAAAACACAATCGATTGTTTATTCTACCTCATAACTTTTGAGAGTTTCTTATATAAATTGCTTATAATATTCAGCTTGCCACGATCTTCCTGCATCTGACACTTATTGCTTTGTCTTTAGTGACATGCAGAAAAAAAATATGGTTCTCCTTTTCGTACTAAGACTTAATTCCAATTCTGATCACTTATTTTACTTCAATGTAATGTTTATAGTTTATGGTTAGGTACGCCACTTCATAATTTCTAGTTCATTTATGATGAGCTATCTTAACAAATTATATAATAATGTTTTCAAATTTGATGAAAGTACACGAGTAAAAATGATGAAGAAAATCGGAAAATCTTTTTTCCCCCTCGGAAAAGTGGCTTTGGACTGCTCTCTGCTCTCGGAGGAGGAGAGAGAGAGCTCTAAAAAGAAATCACACTCATAGCAAGCAAGCAGATGAATACCCTGCTGCAATTGTGAAAGAGAAGTGATGATCTGACTTTTATAAAAACTTTGAAAACTTTTGGTTTGTTGCCTTTTGATCCCGGTGCTGGCAAGGCAAGATGGCACACTTCCGTTGTCTTTATGCACTTTGAAATTTGACTCCACCCATGGAAATTGCTGGCATTTTGTCTTTGTCTCCGTGACACTCAGAAATATCTCTTGACACACTGTATCCTGGACTTGGAATAATGGATTTTATTGTCTGGATTTGAACTATAGAAAAGGTCCCTATTACTGTCTGGACTGCCTGCCTCACGACCTCTCTTGGCTATCCCCTTTTATAGCTGCCATTTCATCGTATGGACACAGACACCTCTGAGTTCCTTTTATTAAAATGGCACTGAAGAGACCACCACCTGGGAAACCAGGCTTTGCTGGTTCTGCTCCAACATCTTCAACATCCAGCCCCAGTGGACAACAGACATTAACATCTCTATTACAACCCAAAGCCCCTGAGGAGGATTTAACCCACCAGCTGCTTCAAAAGCTCTTAAAGGGGCAGGAGGACTTGAAAAATCAACTGAAAGAAATGAACGAACAGCTCAGAGAGAACCAAAACCAAACGGCTCAAAATAAACAGAGACTGGAAGTTTTGGAGGAGGGGACGGCTGAGATGAGGGGGGAGGTGAGGGGGGTCCAGAGAGGAAACCAAGAACTTGAGAACCATCAGATAAAAATGGAATTTGAAAGGATGTCCTTTTTCCTTAGATTTCAAAATGTAATTGTGGCTGATGATGAAGATTTGAGGGAGATCATGACAAAATTATTGGCTGAATATATTAAAAAAGACAGACAGCAGTTGGGTTGGGATATTGACCTGGTCTATAGAGTTAATTCAGCTTATGCTAGAACACACAATGTTCAAGAGAGGTTCACATTTGTTTGGTTCCGGTGGCTTCTGCCAGAAGGCATGCTGATATTCTGGGAGGGCAGTAGAGTTAGAATTAATACAACTACGGAGGCGGAGGCCTTCATGGAAAAAAAATAAAGCTCTCCTAGATAAAGCTGATGATACCACACGAGACACACAAGACACGGGAGGTGCCGAGGCTTTGCTGGTGGTGGTGGGGGGAAGAGGCAACATTGAGAAAACTTAGATCACAAAAGTGAGTTAGAAAAATAATGCAATTGCTGATACAGGGAATTTTTTCTGTTTGATATAAAATAGATTGAAATTATTGGAAGATATAAGGTAAAAATAAGCTGTCAAAATATTGCTAAGTAATAATTATCTGGTGTATTAACACGTGAAAGTCATGAGAACCGGGGGGAGTACCATTTCCTGCATAATGTAGCTGTCAAAATTTGTAACCATACCCACCACCCTTTTCCTAAAAACTCTGTAAAACTAATAAAAAAAATTATTCAAAAAAAATATGATGAAGAAAATCTACAATCCATTTTACTTATGTTACTATATCTCTGTGAATGATTAAAACTTTTAAGTCTACTATCCATGTTTCTTGTAAACAGTTAATCTGGGATCAGAGTCACCTTGAAGAAAAAAAATTTCTATAGCATTAATACTGTACAATAATATACTAAGAATGAGAATAAATTATATGAATGAGAGTTTATATGCAAATATATTAATACTTTATTGCATGGTACATGAATGCAAAATGTATTTTATTTATACTTTCCTTCCATAGCTCTTTCATTTTTCCACTATTGTAAGCAGAGTCTTTCTCATTGAATCCAAACCACTTGAAATGATAGAAATGATAAATTTGACTGAACAGACTGAAAAGTTAATATACAGTTGTTAAGCCATTTCAATGCCCTCCTTGTACTTCTGATCCCTTATTAATGATTAGTTTATTTATAAAGACTGTATGTAACCTTTTAGATATTTTAATAGTTATCTCCTATTGCAGTTTTTCAAAGATTTCAGTCGTTAACAGAATCTCTGTGTTTAGATTCTGTTTTTTAAGTTTGGTTCAGAGAAATAATAGGGTACCCCAGCAGGCCATTGTGTTATTCTGTCTGTTGATTAATCATCATCATCTGTTGATTAGTCAGATATTGGTCAGGTTTTATTGGTTGTTAATCTTTATTAATTATATAATTGTAAGTAGATTTGTAATATTATGTCTGCCTCAGGCTGATTCTGTCATTCAGCTTCTGGAAATCGAATTTGCTCTTTGTTGTTCAAGATATTTTCCAATAAAAGACAATAAGCCTATGATAATATAATATGGGGCCAGTTTTTGGGACTATATGCTAGCAATATTTCATTTTCAAATATGTATTGTGGAATGGGTTTTTTTTGAGAATCCCGCTCAAGAATTAATTAAATCAGCTTTAATATTTACTAACCCAATGCTACCTACTGAGACAATACTGAGGTGTATTGTCTTAACTTTTCCAGGAGAAAAAATAGAAAACATTTTTATTGAGTTCAGGTGCAATAGCATAATGAAAATATACAGAGAATAATTTTCATGGTAAAATGGTAAGCATTATGGCCCAACAGAATACAATACTGACCAGAATATTTCACAACTGAAGTCATGCCTCAAGAGGTTTGGAGATCTGGGCAAAGTAGTTGACTAGCAAAAATACACATATAGGTAAAAAGAACATTAAAAGTGAAAAATCATGTTAAATCATGCCTATTAAGGTCCGCATTACCCCTCAAAGGCATTAAGAAACATGATTGGTAATTATGTTATAAAATTGATATAGATATATGTTCAAGTCAAAATGGAAAGACTTTGAATATTATGTGAAGATATATAGACAATTATTCAGTTATTTTACATTGGTGGTGAGATATACTTCACCTAGTGGTACCACTGGATACTGCCCACCAGCCAGGACAGTGCTGACCTGAACATAGACAAAACTGATGTCGGGTGCAGGTGACAAGTCACTTGGTTAATTTTTTGGCACAACCAATGATATGCAGTCATATCTGTCAATAGGCAGACATAACCCAGTTGGTAAATTTGACTGTGCAAGGTGGCATTCGTTGATCTGAAAAGTGGACCCTGCATCTTAGGAATAATGCAAGGAAGATGAAGACGACTCCATTGTTTTACATTATTATATACACTTTTGAATCATTTGATGTTTATTGTACCTACATTAACTGTTTTATTCTTATTTAATATACATTGGTGATATATGGTGAACTATTGAAACTCAGATAACCAGCAGAAGATAAATGTAATAAGTACATTAAAAACCATAGATAATACAGGTTAATGTAATTATGAATATGTATTCTTTATAGATAGACATTGTCTTTCAATTGATTTTTTTCTAATAAAATTAAATGTATTTGAAATGTATGTATTATGTAAGCTGACAATCATATTGTCTTCTATTATTTGTAGAATTAATGAGACAGAAAACAAGAGAAAGAGGGAGAGAGGGAAGGAGAGAGAGAGAGAGAGAACACAAAATTATCAATATTTTCAATTTTATTAGGGTCAATTTCCTTTAGGCTCATTGTACCCTTTTTCTGGGCCACAGAGGGCCTTTTGTTCTCCTTAAATTTTCTTCAGAATCCAACATCAGATTGAGTCAATGACACTCACTTATTGTGCTTTTTAGGGTGTGTTCACTAAAGTGGAAGAAATTTCTGAAGGCACAGTTACACTAAATATATTTGAGATTTTCACTGTTGGCTTCATCTACTCTGAAAGATACCCATTGGGTAAAAACATTCAAAAATCCACCAACCATTGGAATCATATATTTATTTTGAACACAAGATCCATATTCTAAACAATGTAGGGAATTTAAGGTACTAATTACATTTTTAATCCAACTCTAATCCCAAAAATTTAATTCTTAGCTCATGCAGCTTTCAGAACTCTGTAGATTACTAATCTATAACTACACAGTAGTTGGAATTCTCCATTGAATGGTTTTAGAACAAATATATTTTAAAAAGTGGTTATGATTTAGTGGTATGTTTTTCATGTAGGAAGTTTCAATTACTATCTCTGAGATCTTCATTTTTAAAATATGCTATGAAAAGATCTATCTCAGAAGAACTCTAGGAGCAACTATCCACTAGAATAGAACACTGTGAACTGGAATAGCCCAATCTTCTGATTGAAAATGGCCCATACCTTTAAAAATGGCTTTATATTAGGTTACAATAATGTTTTAACTGTAATATACATTGCTTTAGTATCTGCGGTGTCAATGCAGCTTCATGTCTCCTTCATTAAAAATACAATCCCAATGGCAAGAGAAGACACTGATAGTGATGCCAAAATAAAGATACCATACTACAAAAAAGCCTATTTTGTTGTCATCTTTAGAGCACTAGTTTGTCTATACCTAACAAACAATGTTTACCCAAGAAAGGACTCCAAAACCTGCTAATGGTTTATATACAGTTTCAGTTCTTCTTGCTGGTCCTCTGGGTGGTACATCAGTCATAGCTGGTTGTTTTCTTCCAGTAAAGTAGACATTTTCCTCCAAAAAATATTCTTCAAAAAGAATTATCCAGCACACGTTCAACGAATATGTTTTCTGCCATTACTATATAGAATTCTCTAGAGCTTAATGATCAGCAGCTACATAAATCTGAGGCAGAAAAAATATGCTTCAGAGAACACATTTATTTATATAGTTTTTCTGAGCTGAAGCAGTAGTTCCACATTTCCATGGAAAGTAAGGAATTGTGAAGTAAGGAGAAACAACCACATCCTGTACTCTCTCATAACTTTTTAAAGAATTTTTCAGAAAAAAAAGTGGTTGTAAGTTTATGGGCAAGCTGACCAATCTGAATGCATCCTGGCATACCCAAGCATGCACTTCAGGAAAGAATGGGACAAACTGGTATATCACCAAAGTGTACAATCTAAGGGGCTGGAATGGAAAACATTATACCAAATAGTCTTATATTTTTTAATATTTAGGAAACAATATGGAATATTCTGAAGTATATAAAGAGCTGTAATAGGGTAGAATTGTTTACAGGTGTTCCAAGACAGAGTTGCTCCAGAAGACAGATTTTAACAGGAGAATTTCCTAATATTAATAGATATTCATCAATGAAGCAGACTGACTTAGAAGGTGGTAAACTTTGGAAGAATATAAACAGAAGCTGGATAGCTGTCTATCAGAATGATATAATTCTAGATCCTTGCATTAAGCAGGGGGTTGAGTACAGTTCAATTTGTGATGGATTTATTTTTCTCTTTTTCTCTTATATTTCTTGGCACCAGAACAGATTTGACTCAGAGGTGAAAAGTAATGGCAGCAACTACAGTTATATAAAGGAAATTGAGCTGAAGAAGTATTTCTGAAATGCTTTTTCCGGTAATTGTACCTTTCACTCAAAACAATAGGATCACCTGTGCAAGATTAATAATTTAAAATCTCATTGAAACTTGACTCCTATAGAGTCTTTCTACCTTGGTACTGAACTGTTATGGCAGAGGGACATTAAATGTATGTATAGGTAGTAATCATATTATCAAATTTAATGTGTATTCTGTCCCTGACCACTTCTTCTGGTCATTTGGAGAAGCTATCTGGTGTACTAATGGGTAACCTGAAGTAAGCATTAGATCAAGTCAGTCACATTTAAAGTGTATTGATCCCTTATAAATAGTCAAGGCCATTTTGTTCTGAACTGAATAGGCAACCAAATTGAATGGTTTCTACTTAATAATTTTAGGAATCCAAAGTGAATAAATATGGGGTTCAGAACCAAATCAGTGATTCAAATGAAATACAATTGACATTCTATAATCAATTATCAAATTGATCATTTGAATAAGATTTTAGCTAACTTATTTACCCTGGTTAATTATTATACCTACAAAGATACTAATGTATCTCTCAGAACTCTTAAATGAAAACATAAACAAGTAGTGCTTGCTTACCACATGTTCTGTCAGCCACTTGTTCCAATTCTGGTTGTTAAGCAGGAACTGCCAAGTATTTGGTTTGTTACATTTGCATCTTTATATATGTATTGTTTATGATATGGCAGTGAATACAATATATGTGTGTATGTATGCATGTATTCTTGCTTCTGCCAACTTAGCAGTTCAAAAGCATGTAAAAATACAAGTAGAAAAATAGGAACCACATTTGGTGGGAAGGTAACAGCGCTCCATGCGCCTTCGGCATTGAGTCATCCCTCCACATGACCATGGAGACATCTTTGGACAGTGCTGGCTCTTCGGCTTTGAAACGGAGATAAGCACCGCCTCCTAGAGTCGGAACAACTAACACATATGTGTGAGAGGAATCTTTACCTTTATGCATGTATACTGTGTGTGTGTGTGTGTGTGTGTGTGTGTGTGTGTGTGTGTGTAAGAAAGAGAGAGAAAGAAACACAGAGACAGACAGACAGACAGACAGACAGACAGACACAGAGATACAGAGGGATTTTCCTAACAAGTAACTTTAAAACATTAATTCTAAATTAAAGGATTTGGAATATTATTTTGTAAAACACAGGGCTTTATTAAGCAGAAAACAAAGCGAGAGGGGAGAGCAGAGGACAATAAGGACAGTAAAATGTCTACTCTGTCATTGATTTTCATCTAATTCTCTCTTGGCTGGCTTTTGAAGGTGGCAGATGTTGTATAAGAGTTTATCTTGGAGATTGACAAGGTGCCTGTAAGTACAGAAGTATTGTGTATGCTGAACAGACTTGTTTTATGACTCTGTGGCAAGAGCAAAGATGATATACATCCCAATTTCTCTCTGTCTCACAAACCTGAGTGATTTTGCTTGCTTCTATTAATGAAATTTAATTTGGATAAGAAAATCCTGAAAGATATAATACAGTCCCTATTTATCTTGTCACTTTAAAGTCTTAAATGATTTTTGAGGAATATAATATTTTTTTACCATTTGAATATATTCTGACAACAACTCTTGGTGAAAAGAATGTTAGTAAGTAATCCATGTATGAATGTCTTCACTGTGTGAAAAAGGAAAAGGATGAATTTTCAAATATATAATGTCTTTCTTGTCTCATTTGCAAATAAGTTGAAGCCATATTTCTAAAACTGAATTCTCTTGAATTATTCTTGACAGAAAGGAATGGTCAAATGTTTCATAACATCATTTAAAATTTAGGCAGGACTTCTATAAAGCACACTTAATTTTTTTTTAAAATTGCATTGTTCCCCGGATCATTTATAATACTGTTCTTAAATATGGCAGATTTCCCACATGAACAGTTCTGGATAAGTCACACTCCACATCTGTTAACAGAATTCAGCCATATATATATATATATATATATATATATATATATATATATATATATATATATATATATATATATATATATATGTGTGTGTGTGTGTGTGTGTGTGTGTGTGTGTGTGTGTGTGTGTGTGTTTGTGTTACAACCCCTGGTATGAATCTATTTCGAGCTAATTAGCTCTCATCAGCTAGCCATACCCTTACTGGGATTTGAACCTGTGCTGTTAAATATCTCAGGCAGAAGCCTTAGCCACTAAGCCACAGGATCGCCTCCTTATCAGTTGAGCCAGGGAAATAAGTATATATTTGTGTTACAACCCCTGGTATCTAAGGCTCCTGCCTGAGATATATAACAGCACAGGTTCAAATCCCAGTAAGGGTATGGCTAGCTGATGAGAGCTAAATAGCTCGAAATAGATTCATACCAGGGGTTGTAACATATATATATTTTCAGACATTCGCACATTTAATGATTGCAAAAAGAGAGTAGATTGCAAATACAGTTTTACATGTTTGTATCCATGTAGAATTTTGCATCTTTTTTCTGCAAATATTTATACTCATACTATAAGAACCTGCACAGTACAATTATCTGATAGTTTATTGAAAGTGCCACATGATGAAAATTAAGGGTAAATACTGAATCTGAATCTCTTCCTTATTATATACTGCGTCTATAATACAGGGCAATGACAAGACCTGGCAATTATTTTCTCAACATTCCCATATTTTTGTTCCAATTCTTTTCCATTATTCCCTATATGTAATTGTAGACAATGATACAAATGGGTGGAAGCAGTTCTTAGAAGTGTTGGATTTTTTAAATGGAAGTACACTAAAGTTACACATTTGCAAATAAATTCAAGGATACATTTAGTAAATGGGCCAAGGCTAAAACATGTACATATTAAATTTGCAGAGTCCTTAGGATATCTAGTGCTGTAGCTGTTAAAATGATCTGTTGAACTGTTCCCAATAGCAACAAATGGTTCTATAAATAAATGAAACAAGGATTATTGACTGAGAAATGTGATGTCTGCTTGTCACATTAATCCAATTATTTTCCCTTGTGATGTAAATATCCAAAGTGGTAGAAAGATTTGAAGGTTTGCTTTTTTGTATTCCATTCACTGAAAAAAAAAGTTATTTACACAAAAAAGACAATGAAAAAACCTGCCAAACAATGAAACTATTTCTACAGTGAAATAGAAAACACAACTTTCTGAAAAGCATGGTAATATTTAAATAGCTTTTTGTCTACATAGTTATTTTATGAACTGTTCTAGGTCAGAAGAGTTGAGGATTTAATTCTTTGGTGCTATGCTTGGTATTTCTTGATAAAATCACAATATTTGGAAGTTAACATTTTAATTTTTAACAGAATGTCCTATTTGTTTTACACAAATGTAGAACAGAGCTTTGATAAAAATGAGTTAAATTGATATTAAATCTCAGATTAACTGTAAAATAAAATTACTATTTATATATAAACCATCTGACCTTCTAAACAAGTTACATAAATTAAATGAATATATTGATAAATTAATTAGTCTAGTCTGCTATATTTGCAAAAGCCTAGAGAAGGAATGAAATATTAAATTATTAGAAGAAAGACTATCCTGAAATACGAAATGGAAGAAGAAATTGTGAAAGAACAAATGATAAAATGGGCACAGAACTTTGGACACAATATTGAATTAGACAAATGGGAAAAATTTTGGGGAACAAACTTAAAAATGACATTCTCGGTCGCATATAAGGAAAACCAGTATAAAATGTTTTACAGATGGCACCTAGCACCAACAAGGTTAGCCAAAATATCGGCAAATACATCCCTAAAATGTTGGAAATGCGAATCAATACATGGAACATACTATAATCTATGGTGGACCTGTGAGGAGGCTAAAAAGTTTTGGAAAAAGATCCAAAAGTGGCTGGAGGCAATAACGGGATTTAAAATAGATTGGAAACCGGAAATTTTCTTATTAGGATTACTGCCTACAAAATACAAAAAAGAAATCCAGTACTTAATATTGCATATAATAACGGCGGCAAGGATTGCCTATGCCCAGAAATGGAAAAACAAGCTAACCCCAAGTGAAGAGGAAATAATAAGAAAGGTGATGGACTGTGCCGAAATGGACAAATTAACTAAAGAAATCCAGAGAAAAGAAGAATCAGAATTCTATCAGATATGGGATAAATGGTATAGGTGGATGGAGGAAAGAAATAGGAATCCTAGGCGATAAATAAACAGAATGTGGTAGCTCTCATAGATGGTTGTCGGTGTTAAAATGTTTATCCATTGAATAATATAAATACGAATGATTTTTGATAAAAGTACTTTCAAACAAATGTAGCTAAAGGAGAATGTGGGTATCATCTTTGATTTAAAATGCACAATTTAATGTGAATGAAGTATAAAGAATGATTGTAGTAATGCACGGAACTCAAATGTAACCAAGTGACATGCTAGCTGGCAGTTGTATTGAAGAGTGTTTTGTGTGTGTGTTATTCGTCTAATTAAAACAATAAAAAAAGTAGAAGAGACTAAATGGGCAGAATGAGAATACAGATCATTATAAATCAGTCAATTACTCATAGAATTCTAGATATTATCATAAATATGTTATCTAACAGCTTCAAAATGTATTACCAGGTTGAATACAATTATTTCCCTTCCTCATATGTAAAAATAGCAAATTACAACAATCAATACGTTTAATATTTATAATGACATTTCAAGATAACATGAAGAAAAAAAATATTTGCATATACTGAGCACTTTGTGAGAGTTTAATTGATAGAATTGATAGAAATAAGAAGTCAAGGCAGTGATGAGGAAACAAGTGGATTTGGTCTGTCAAAGACATAAAAATTCTGACTACGTGCTCACTGAAGGAATATTTATACTGGTGGTGAAAACAGATATAAAGACATGAATTTCAAGAATGCATTTACTTGTCATTAATAACATTATTTCTACTGTAAAATAAAAAATAGGTATCAACTTTCCAGGTGAATGACTTTTATTTCCATTTCTTGTTCCTAAAATCTATGCAAGAACTGTCTCTTAATGAAATCTTGGTAAATTAATGGTTTGAGGACATATCAAGCTATTCAGTGCCACATAGAAGGACATCAGAAGCAGCATTGTATTATGTAGAAAATATAATCCCCATATGACCTTTCCTTAACTGACTGAAAAAGGTACCATAAACCTAAGGTTAAATGTCAGTTATTCATTAATTTGTACTCATATTGAATTAATACCCTGATTATTTTAATCTTAATATTTTCAATTAGATGCATACTGAATGTTTTTTTTTGTTTTGTTTTTTCACATTGTAAAACACTAAGAGTCTTTTTATTACAGTGGGACATAAATGTAATAAAACCATAATAAGCAATACTTGAATTTGTCTTGATTTGACATTTTTTCTTCAAAATTGTAGCAGTTGTTGTCTCACTTTAGTACTTATTTGCTATGCAGTTTTCTCAGATTCTGGAAGATCCTGGATTTGTCTGCCATCATTGCAATCTGTCGTGTTAAATGAATAGAAGCTGGGCAGTCATCAGAGCCAAATATTTCTTCTCCATTAGGGCATTTGGATGAGGATTAGAAAGATTAATCATGATTGCAGCAACCATGAAGACAGGCTGTTCTACAGAAGCAGGTGATGGTTTGCATTTAAAGTCCTGGAAAAGCTTGATTACCTTGCATAAGAAAAAATGCTTTTGATTCCTGTAAAAATGTATTTCATCAGTTTTCTGTACAATTTAAGCACTTGGAGTAGTATATTTTATTCAATTAGTTTGTGAAATAATGAGCCATCAGTAAAAATTAAACACCAGTTGGAAACTAAGATCCTTAAAGAGGCAACTGGACATTCTGGTTTTTCTTTAAAGATGTTTTGCTTCTCATCCAAGAAGCTTCTTCAACTCTGACAACCATGACCTGGATGCTAAAAATCTCTATAGACATTAAGATCCTTAAAGAATGGAGTCCGGGTGATTCCATATATATTTTTTTCTCTCTAATTCATTTAGACATTTATTTTAAATTTGATTTAAACTTACTTTGTATTTTATTATTGGATGTTTAGAAATATAAATATAAATTGTTAATATAATATGTAAATATAATTTGTTACAGTAAGCTTTTTAAATTAAGCATAAAGGATGGGCTATATATACCAAACTATACAAAATAGATTGAGTAATATAAGGTTCAATGTGCTCTAGGAAATCCAGTCATTGTCTGAACATAATATTTTATTTTATATGTATGTCCTATTCTTCTCTCATGAACTCAAAATAATATTTTCTCCCACTTTTATCCCCAACTATCCTATGGATTCTGTAGTATGATAGTAAATGTGGACCACCTTGGTTCAGTCCATCTGAACGGCATCTAAAGCTTTTCAATAAAATACACATCAAGCCATACGCCACAGAACAATAGTCCCATGGAAGTTAAAGAAAAATTCTAAGGAAAGTACAAAATTAATGTCTTGTTTAGTAAATCATACTATGCTTTAAAGATCTTTTACATTGAAATAAGTGTGTCTTTTGATTGTTTCTTCCTTGTAGATGATTGGAAGGCAACTCCTATATATTTAAAGTCATTGACATGTTCGGTTGCAGATGTTGTTTATATTCCAATTAAAGTTACAATTAATGTGCCTATTCGGAAAACACAACTGCTTTAGTTTTGGCATAACAGATTCCAATTTTCTTGGCTTTAATAAACTACTAGTCCTTGCAAGCTCTGCCTTAGTTCAAGCTGAATCAAAAACATAGCAACTGCATCATCAGAATACTGATAGATATATAGTTGTTTGCCAATTTAGGGGTGAAACTCTTTTTTGATAGGATCTGAATGAAGAAATGTAATTAAAAGAATTAAAAATGAAAGAAGCTATGCTCTCTTGTTCAGAGGAGCATTAGTAGGTTGACAAAACAACATAACTAGGTTGGGTTCATTTAATAGCACTTAGACTTATACATTGCTCTTAAAGTGCTTTACAGCAGCCTTTGAGAAGTTTAAAAATGGCAGCATATTCCCACCAATAACCTGGGTCCCCATCCTCAGAAGGATAGAAGGCTGAGTCAACCTTTAGCTGGTCAGGTCACTGAACTTGGCTGTGGGCAAAGTTAGCCTTCTAACTACTGTACCACTATGGCTCATGTACTTGTGCCACCACTTAATGTACTTTATTAGTACGGCTAGTTATATGCTAAGTTGGGTTATCATATCCTTGTATGTTCAGTTATGGTTCAGCATGTTAAATAAAACTAGTCCACTTGGTTGGCTTATAATTCAAAAACATATGGAAATAAATAAAATATGTAAATTTAATAATCAGAATTTAATAACTAGGTTAATCATCTAATACAAATATATTATTGCATTGAAATTATAACCACAACACCAACCAAAATATACATAGGAGATCAGCTCATTAAGCAGCTGTCTTAAACAGCATCTCACATCAATAATAAATTATATATTATTAGACACCAGATGTTGCAAAGAATACTTTTGCAAAACAATTTCTTGGAAAGTACAAGTTCCTAATTGAAATATAGTCCCTAATGTTTTCTAATAATTCTGATTTCACAGAGTCTGAGATATTCCTAAGACTCTACTATATAAGAGTTTATTTTACATATCTTTCAGATATATTTCTTTATCTGAAACAGAGAAATAAATATCATCTTCTGTTCCAAAGCAACCAATAATTGCTCAATTGTTGAGCCTTGCCATCAGGTGGTTGGGCACAACAGTGGAAGTGGAAATGATTTCCCACTTCCTGCTGACTTCCTTGTTGACTTTGCTTGGGGTGAATTGGCGGGGAGTGTCAGAAATAACCATCCTCTTCAGCTGACTTAAATAAATGCCTGCCACTTTGCTGAGAGTGGAAGGAAGAACAAAGAGAGTAGTGGACTGCACCCGTCTCACCAAACTGACATGTCTCCAATGGTTCCTTCTCTGCAGGGACCAAGAAGGCTACCCTCCTCCCCTTCAACCAGCCCTAGCTTGCTAGCAGGAATCCAAGCAACCTATGGGTAGTGCAGAGTAGTATAGAAGTGTAGTGCAGAGGTGCTAAGCAGCCACAACTTTCCCAAATTTTAGTCCCACTGAAGTCATAGGTCCCAGCATTCTATGAGTAGCTTACTTGAGTTGGTTCAATCATTGTTTCCCTATACCTTCCAATAGAAGGTTACAAACTAACAGACAAAGGGTTAGTATTATAGAGATTTAGAGCTGCAACATAGAGTAGAAAGAGATGCTAGAAAGTAAATTCTAAATTTTTGCCCTTCATCCCTGCTCCAACTCCTTAAAAAAATCCTGAAATGCCTCTTATATTTGCACTTTGGCATTTTAGGTATTTAAAGCAGGGAAAGGAACAGTTTACTTCCCATTGGTCTTCTGCTACCATTTCCACTGGGGGTAAAAAAATAGTACTGTCATTTTTTTTAGATTTTGTTGCCAATGTTCAATGTTTTAATGTTAGAAGTAAATGTGGATCATGAGTGTTTGTTTTAAAAAGCTGATCTTTGGAAATGATATTCAAAAGCTCAAATTGAAAATTGGCAGTAAAGATGAAGATTAAATGTATGTCTTCGTATATCACAAATAATACAGGCTTAGTCTGTCTCATCATCCTACACATGTGGTAAGAGAAGGAAGCTCAATTCTTCTGTTCTGACTATTTCAAATCAGTATCTGGTAAGGTGAAAAACAAACTATGAATGATGCAATTCTGCAAAAAGTTGTCCTGATTTTGTAGAATGGAAGATGTAAACATCTGTAATTGATTGTACAAAAAACTTTAAACAGGTTTCTAGAAACAACACACAGACTCACAGGTGCTGTGCCAGCATTAACTGCAATATAAGGGATCAAAAACTGGGTCGCTTTGATATGTCAAAAGCTAAGAAAATATACTACTTGCCTATGGAACAAGGATAAGCCTTGCTTATTTTTCCCGTTGTTATCAAAAGGATTAAAGCAAAACACTAGCTCAAAGTTGCTAATGGCATACAAAATACTTTCTTCTACTTAGACACCCCCATATTTTTTTAATATTCAAAACTTATTAAATATAATCACTCACAAAACCTATCCACAAAATGTTAACGACTCCCCCCCTCTCTGTGCGTATATGTGTGTTTGTGTGTGGGACCATCAATAGCTAAAATCTTAGCTAGTTCCTGTGGATTTACTTGATTAATCTATTGGTACAGCTGAAATGAGGTATACTAAAACTGATTCACACCCAACCTATTTATATACAGTGTAAAATATAGGTATTCATTTTTAATTCATAAAGTAAATAATTGCCATTTTCAAAGGGTATAGTACCTAGAGATTACTCTTGCTGAAATTATAAAAAGGGATGGTCAAAGAGCTGCTGCTGGAAATATCTAACTTTTTTTGCTCCTCCATATAAAACTGTGTGAAACTTTCTCTTCAAAATGATCCTATTATTTCTCACCTTTCTAGACTATTCATAAAGCTACTGTATGTGATAGCTCTATTTTGTTACTTATCTTGCAATACTTCTCATCACTGGCTACTGAATAAGATGGTAAAGTGGCTTAAAGCACGATGATGATCTGATTAAATTTTTTGAAGAGCCAGGCATTCACTCACACCTTCTTTATACAAAATCACCTCATCAATAACAAGGGAGATTTTTCCAAATTGTGGATTCATATGCTCCTAGTGAGGTGAACACATCAGTCATATTTGTGGGCTAATTGCAGGGATTTTCTAATTTTATTGGCATCTATCCTGAATATGAACATATATTCACAAACCTAGTCAATGTTTTGGTTAATAGACAATCACGTTTTATTTTAGTGGTGATTGTTATTAAAAGGGACTAATTTATGCACAAGTATTCAAAAGCATCCCTTGTTTTTATATTATCTGCACACTTTAACTACTCTAATTGAGACTGACAACTATGCCAATAAGCAAAGCAGTTGCTAGATGGGAAATAATCTGACTGGAAAGGGACAAGACTACTCAGTTTTATACTTCAACTTTTGTTTGCTTCCTAACTACTTTCTTACTCTTTGGAATGCTGGAGTGACTGATTACTGTCTTGCATATATTGAAAGAAATGTAATCATCAAATGTAATCAGCCCAGCTTTGTAAGTCATGGGAGTACTATATAAAAAGCTTATAGTACTCTTTCTCTCCAATCTCTCTTTTTTGTGAGAGGGTGGGGAGAAAGAAAGCAATTATTTCTGGAGGCAGTGTCTTTTGCCTGATTTTTTTTCCTGTTGCTCTACATGGCTCTAAATGTGTAGAAGAGCTTGTTCTCTTGAAATCACTTTCTCTCCAATCTCTCCATTTTGTGGTTAGGGGTAATGAAGGAAGAGTCACTGGATGAATGGACCATAAAGTTATTTTTTTCAACATTGTGCTATCATAACTTCTAGAACTTGGTTTCTTGGATGAGATTTGTAATGACAACTTATTTTTATTAGATCAACACAGTTGACTGAAATTCAGTAAAACATATCCAACGCAATGTGGCTGCTAACAAAATCCAATTTTAAGAGCAGTCTCTCATGCTAATCTGAAAAATTGGTATTAGAATTAACCTGACACCCTATTTTGGTGGAATAGCACTGTAACAGTGATACACTCATATTCATTGCATGTAATAAAATATTGCATTGATTTATTTTCATCTTTTGAAACTATATTAGTCTGGACACTGGCGAATCTAATTTGACATAGAAAAGTTGATGAAGAAATGTCATCAAAATAGCTGCCCATTATTATTCTTGGAATGTTGATGGAATCATGACAGCAACTTGCCTAATAAACCTCATGAATATTCATTCAAATTATTGATACTGTCTAAGTGACATCCAGATGACTGTTTTTGTCTATATACTTCTGTTTCACCAGAGGTATATAACAAATGGAAATGTCAAACATTGGCTGACTTTGACATGATAGTAACTTGTTTCTTTTGTAGATTTAACTATTACTAATAATATGGAATCAAACCTACTAGAAACATGAACAAAATCTTGACCCACATATTTTATACTCTTCCTGAAAGAAGCTTCTATTTTGCAGATACCTTTCCTCTACATGCTGAAAGTGACAAAGATTGGTGAAATTATCCATATCATTTCTCATTTCTTGTAGAAATTACACAACATTAAAATCTGGGGAGAAATTAATCAGCTTTATTTTTCAGCTCTAATTTTAATAAAGTTTCTGAATGAATGCTTGCATTAGTTTAATCATGATTCCATAGTGCTATAATATTCTCTGTCTTGGCATGAGTTAAATCACTAAGCCAGAGAATCCCAAAATTTGTTGGTCACAGGTAACTTACTAGTTCCCAAAAGGGGCGCCATACTGAACTCACTAACAGTTTGATTTATTAAATAGTAAAATACTGTCATCCTTGTGAATTCTCTGCCATAGGCAACCATAGAGTTTGGAACTGTGGCATTAAGCTAAGACTATATAGCTTGGTGTAAATGTCCTGGCAATCTAAAATACAATTTCATCCTACTTTTATGTGCATCATTTTTCTAACAGGGATTTTACAGAAAAGATCTAGTAGGAAATTTCATTGATGTTGCACTAATTAGAAGCAATTCAGAAGCCTTCAGATTGAAAACTGGGAAAAAATGCTTTCACAACCCATCTGAGTTTTCTATGACATACTGACATTTCCCCAGCTTTTTCCCTCCTCTCCTTTTATTATATCCTATCCTTCAAAATGACAGCAGATTTGTATGCCCTCTTTTTTTGTACTTTTTTTTTTTTTTTGGTGGTGATGGTGGTATAGAATGGTATGGACATGATAGTGGAAACGATTTAGCTTCCCTATTGTTAGATCTATATTTTATTTGACAGGCTTAGTCCAAAATTTTCTAATATTAGTGTTCATTCTAATATTTAGCCATTCTCAAAATAATCCTAGTGAATAACTAACTGAAGTTTTTCTATAATAAAAACCTTTTGACAATGGAGCCCATTACCTAAGAAAGTTTCCTTTTTCTGGTTGTTATCAGGCAAAAACATTTGTTGGAAATGCTATAACTTTATCCTTGCAGTAAATAGAGGATAATATGCCAGGCCCCAATTGTTTCTTTCAGTTTCATGATTATCAAGTCATATATTCACTGATCCTATTTAGACTCAGCATCATTGGAACATTAGCAGTTCCTTTAGTTCTTTATTTCTTTCATTTCTGTTTGCATTTTATTTTCAATAGTAAACAAACTTGGGCTTTGTGTTTTGCTTTGATTTAATTAATTAATTAAGTGACTCTTAAGTGACTCTGCAGACCATAGATCATAGAACATAAAAACAAATTTAAAAACACATGAAGCAATAAAAAGTAAATATATGTGTTAGCAAGTGGAACCTTTGCACAGTCAAGAAATAAGGCCTTTAACATGCTCAGGGCCCCAGACCTGTGAGATGGGTTGAGCAATCCTGTGAGGTGGCTGGGCTGAGAGGGAGTAACTGGCCCAAAGTTACAGACTTGCCCAGCTGACTTTCATGGTTAAGGTGACACTTGAACTCATGGTTGCTTGCTTTCTAGTCTGATGTCTTAGCTACTAAGCAAAACTGAATGATGTAATTCTGCAAAAAGTGATCATGATTTTGTAGAATGAAAGATGTAAACAGCTGCAATGAATTGTGCAAGAAACTTTAAACGGGTTTGTAGAAACAACACACAAACTCACAGGTGCTGTGTCAATAGTAACTGCAATATAAGGGATCAAAAACTGAATCTCTGATATGTCAAAAGCTAAGAAAATATACCACTTGCCAACAGAACAAGGATAAGCATGGCTTATTTTTCCTGTTGGTTATAAACTTTGAGCACTTGCTCAAAGTTGCTAATGGCATACAAAATACTTTCTTCTACTTTGACTTCCCCATATTTTTTTAATATTCAAAACGTATTAAATATAGTTACATCACAAAACCTATTCACAAAATGTTAACAAATCCCCCCCCCCCCCGCGTGTGCTCAAGTGTGTGTGTGTATATGCACTAGAGCCCTCAATAGCTAAATAGTTCCGGAGGATTTACTTTCCACAGGAATTCCAGAAAGAAAGTTGCTTGCTTTCTAGCCTGATGTCTTAACTACTAAACAAAACTGGTTTTCTAATATAGATTGTTTTGAATTGGAAATCAAGGTAAGTTGACAAGTAGATTTCATGTAAATCTATCAACTGTGATACCAAATCCCTAAATTAGAACTTTCTGCTAATAAAGCCAGCAATTCTTATTTTTTAGCAACATCAAAAAAATATGACATGTCTCTATGTCCATCTTCTATTTTCCATACTATTCATCTTCTTCCTGAACTTTCCATAATTGCTAATGGGGGAAAATACATCACCTGGCAAGCTATATATGGAACTAATATTATCCAGCTGAATGTTGCCTGGGGATCTATCAATGGGTTTGTCATTGAAATGTCACTCACAAAAATAGTAATATATTTCAGTACTAATATATATTGCATACATTTTTCTACCTCAAAAGGAAAGATGCTTAAGTTTATATTTCATAAAAAAGTCATTGCCTGCTCATAAAGGTGGACTGATAAAATAAAGGTTGAACAGCTATAGCTACAGTATCTGTATTCTGAACAAGAGCTGCAATAAGTACTGTTGCTCTCTAGCTTAATGCTTAAGTAATTAATTATGGATCAGTTGGCATCATGGGTTTTGGATCAAAAATCAGATATTTCAAGTGTAACATCAGGAACTTGAGTATACATAATCTGTTCCAATATTTTATTTAAGACCTTTCATGACTACAAAAATAACTGAGATACAAAAATGTGTTTTTAAAATGTTCTTTCTTGACATTCTTTGGTCTAAATAGTGACTATTAAAATTAATATTTTGAAATACTTTTGAATGAATGAACTTTGGGACAATTCATTAATACATATGGTATTACTATGTATTCAAACTTGCCATACCTAATGTCAAAACAATTAACTATATTCATTAGAATGCAGTATTGCAGGCTAACTGTTCCCACTGCCAGTTTGATCCTGACCGACTCAAGGTTGACTCAGCCTTCCATCCTTCCATGGGTAGTAAAACAAGGATCCAGATTGTTGGGGGCAATATGCTAACATTTGTGAACTGCGTAGAGAGTTTTATAAAGCACATGAAGCTGCATATAACTCTAAATGCTGCACAGATTTTAAATACTTCTCAAATCCAATGTAATTAAATGTGCACTTTTGGAAGACATTACAGATCTCAAATAAGAAGCAGTAGTGATACCTAATGGTTACAGAGTTAATAACTTGGCAATGTCAATGGGCCTCAAAGAAAAAATGTTTTTATATACATAAAAAATAAGGATATGGATGCAGGAGAGATGAAGAGCAAAATGTTCAGATTGCCATTCAAAAACTTCTTTAATAAGTTTTGAAAAATCAACTGTTTAGTAAGCATAGAATATTACTACTTAGATGGAATCAGAGCTCCAAGCTTCAAATTGTCACAAACCCAATAAGAAACTAAAGTCTCCATGAGCAAGATGGGTGGCATATGTTTAATAAATAAACATCTTCTTCCTCCTTCCAAAAGCACTAGCACAATCTGTTATTTTTCTGACAAGAAGGGAGATTCGTGAGTAGTGCAGAAGAGAAAAAAGGAAAAGAATTGGATGTTTTCAAATGAAACTGTTGAAACATTTTGATGAAGAATAAGTCTTACCAGGATTCCAGTGAAATATATGGATTAGTCTATACCAGGAGTTAACAACCTGCAACTCTGGAGCTGCATGTGACTCTTTTATCCCTCTGCTGTGGTTACCTGTTACCGATTGGCTACACATTGAAAGGGCTTTCAGTTAGGACAGGTAGGGGGGAAAGGATGCTGCACTAGGAAAAGACTCTATGGTGGGGCAATCGGACTTAGGATCAGCTCCAGAATTGAACAGGAGATTTCCATTTAGGATCTTTCTGGCTCTTCGAGTATTTAAGGTTACCGCCTCCTGGTCTATACCAAATACTATAGGGCAGCAATGGCGAACCTTTTTTGGATTGTGTGCCATAAGGGGGGAGCGCAGAGGGGTCATGCCCAGGCATGCTGCACCCATAATGCAATGTGTGACACCCCCCAGTGCGCATGCGCACATCAGAGGCATGAACCCCCATTTTCTCATGCTTTTTTCGCCCTCCCCAGGCTCCAGAGGCTTTATAGGAGCCTGGGGAGGAGGGCAAAAACAGCCTCCCCTCTAGAGGCCCTCCGGAGGCTTCAGGGACCTTCAGGAGGCTTCCCTAAAACCTTTGGAGGGCAAAACAAGACCCTCCAAGAAAACCGGAAGTGACTTCCAGATTGCTGATAGGGTGGTTTTTAGTCCTATGGAGCCTTCAGGGAAGCCTCCTGAAGGTCCCTGAAGCCTCCGGAGAGCTTAAATTGGCCCTACGAGCAAACTAGAAGTGACTTCCGGTTTGCTCGTAGGGTCCTTTTTAATCCTCTGAAAGCTAGTTTAGTTCCCTGAAGCATTCTGAAGGTGCCTGAAGCCTCCGTAGGGCTTAAGCCGACCCTACAAGCAAACTGGAAGTCTATTCCTGAACTTCCGGTTTGCCCATAGGGCTGGTTTTTTGCGCTCCAGAGGCTTCAGGGAAGCTCTTTCTAGCCTCCCCAGGCTCGTCTAAAGCCTCTGGAGCCTGGGGAGTGCGAAAAATGTCTTTAAAAAAGGCTGAACTCAGCTGGTCAGCGCACACATGTGCGCTGACCAGCTGACAGGGCAACGCCTCACTGGCCCTGACAAATGGCTCCGCTTGCCACCTGTGGCACATGTGCCATAGGTTCGCCATCCCGGCTATAGGGAAATGCAAGAAAGCTATCATATAAAGTGGCAAGTATTTACTTGCAGAATATAATCTGGATCTGACACCAGGACCAGAGATTTCATTTTGCAACTCTATATTGGTGGTGACACAAGGTCATACCAGAAGGTGCCTGTTATTGTTTATACTGCTACATATTGAACCACTGGAACTTTGATGTGCTCTTTAAAGGAATTCACATAGAGAATTTTGTAATTATCCAGTTCTGGGCAAGTTTCTAAGGGCCTAGGGAGATATTATTTAAAGCTTCATTCAAATACTTAAATAAAATACAATATACTCTTAAACTTTCTCAAAATAAATATAAATTGACCTCAAGTAAGTGGCTATCCAGTTTCTGGTACTTTCTATAGTATCTTATTGACCAAGTGGGATTTTGTGGACATTCAGATGAGCTGCTTTTATGATTATTCTTATGCTCTCTGTCTTTCTTTGGATTGAATCCTGCTATATTGTTTTGCTCTTCACATTCATTTCTAATATCCCATTTTAAACATTTTCTTTATTGAATGTTGAAATTACAGAAGCCTGGCATTTACTCTGAGGTGAAAGTCTTTCCAAACTGTACTGAGGTCGGTTATGATGTTTAATATTTGTCCGAATCACTTCAATTTCCTCATGGAAAAAAAACAGTGCAGTTGCAATCAGCTCAGCTCATATTCAGCAGTCAATCTATGACATCTGTCATCCATCAATTTCTTGAGTCTGTAAACTCATATCTTAAATCACTATAGAATCTCAAGATTGTTTATATTTCATTAAATATATAGAAGTAAAAATATATCAATGTATTTAGTAAAGTAACTTGAAAATAATTTAAATTTAAAAGTATACAATAAACTTTCAGAATGGGTTGTAAATTCTGTAAATGCAATTTTAACACATTAAGAGAGCATCAGATTGGGGAAGGCTGCACAAATAGGATTAATCAAATATACATGAACTCATATTTCAATCAAAGTGATAGTACGTTTAGCAAAGTTTCTCTGGTGAATACTAAAATGTTCTCAACATTTTACAAAGATATTTTAAAAGGGCCTACATAGTGCAAATAAACAGATTAGTAATCATTTATTTAATGCTCCACTGGAACATGGAAAAACCTATGGAACCATAGTAGCCATCAACCATGTTAACCTTACAGTCATTCAGAGAATAAGAATTTAAAAATCAATTTACTCTTTCCGTGCAAAATAATAACTCAGTGATTGACAGTTAACCATGCATTTTTCATGCTCTTGAGTAGTGTATGAACTGTAATGCTGATAGTTTTTTATAGGTAGGTGAGATATAGTATGAAAACATTTTATTTTATTTTCAGATAGTGCTATAGACAGAGGTAATCAGAATATAGGGGCATAAAATTAATAGCATAGTATTCAGCACTAGCCTTTAGGTTTTTATTTAATACTTTATAAGAAAACCTATTTGATGGGTCAAATCTGTGAAGATTTAATATAATTTCAGATAAAACCATGATGAATAAACATATTCATTATTACCTCTGTCCTGTGGGATACTTGCCTAGTTTTAAAACTACTAGAACAACTTAATAGTAGTAGCAGGAGTAACTCTAAGATAAGAATGGGAATTTCTGTAAATTTCAGTTTCTCTTGAAATCTGATTTGGTGAATTAATCAATTTAATTTTAAAAAATCCATTTTCCCTACCATCTGAAATCTTTTAAATGTTCAAGTTCAACATGTTTATTCCATACCATCTATCCCCTTTGTCATTCCCTATGCCCCAACTGCAAATATATTTCTCAGGAATCTGTTCACAGCAAAGTCAATAGAGTCAAAGCCCAACAAAGTCAATAATTAGTCAAAGGTGTGAGAGAATCAGCACTGACTCAATCATGATGAGCTGAATACAAATCTATAAGTCCAAGGCACAGATTCAAAGAGTCAAGGTACAAGGAAATCTATAGGTCAAGGAACTCCAAAGCACACCTGAATTACTAATTATGAATAGTTGACTCCAACAACCTTCAGGCTCCAAACTCTGAACTAAATAGGTGTCAATCAGCGCACCTCATTAGGAGAGGTAGAGGCTGCTTTATCACGAGTAGCCTCGTTGACGTCCTTTGAACCTCCTTCCACTCAGTTCTGTGTGATCCAGATTCGGTGGGGACAGCAACTCTTCTTCACAACTAATCAGCTGTAGCTATGTCTCTTCTCCAGCCTACATAGCCAGCAATTGTTACATTATTTCAAATGTTGTATGAGATAGATCCTATGTTCATTGTTTTCATATGCCAAATTATTTATTTAACACACATGATTTTATGGGTCTTCAATAGTCAAACTGGTAGTCCACAGGCTGGATGCGTCACACACAAACTATGCCCATCCCAACTCCATGAAGGGAAAAGAAGTCATGAAACATCATGGGATGACAACAAGTTTGATGCCCGTAACATGGTAATGACTTATAAAACATGGAAATGACTTATAAAACATCTGCTTCACTACCTAATGGGTATGAGAACTTTTGATACAAGTTCTACAGAGATAGAGTATCCTATTAATTTATTAATTTATATTAATTTTGAAGGATTCTGCAAAATATTAAGTGCTATGAGAGATTTTCCCACCACTTGATCTAACAATGTTGTTGAAATCTATAGTATGACCGATTATCCAGATAACAGGCTCTCAATCACTACTAAAGATCTTTAGCCAGACATCAAAACCCAAGGCTTCTTGAAGAGAGATTTTTAAAAGTGACATTCCGATATACACATTGTTAACAGTGGATGACAAAATTGGTGAAATTCAAATCAACCTTTTTTGGTTGGGGGGAGAAGACCATGGCAAGCACTATTGTGTAGCAGTGAGGAATATTTCTTCTTTGATTCTAATGTATATCACTACATTGTAGTTTGTGATAGCAATTTGGGTTGTGGTGAAGCTATTGTATTATATATCTTCGCTTAGTGGAGGAAATGCTTTTTAACCCTGCATAAATTTACAAGACAGTTTGCTAATGAAATCCATTTTGACCTGAAGCTGCCAGTATACTCTATCCATTCCTTGGAGGAACAAGTTTCAGTTTAGTGAACATGAGGTTGTCAGTAAATTGCTTGGAAAGAATGAAGTGAACCATATAATGTATATTTGAAAGTATGTATATTATAGTTTACAGGACATGACCTCGGTGGGACTGGAACTAGCCAACTATCTCCCCAGTTAAGGATATATAATAATTATTTCCTTGCCATTATACATGGAAAGAGAAACCAAGACAAGGAAAGCCTGGCTGAATGTAAATGTTCAAGCATTCCAACAGATAGTTTTAGATTTGCAAAATGATCCGAATGGAACATTCAATTACTGTAGGTAGCTTATCTTCAAAGCAAAAAGGACAGGCACATTTTAATGTACATATTAAAGGTGAAATAGTGCACAAACAAAGCACATATTTGGGAATCTCCACAGGACAGTATAATGCCTACTTTAAAGGATTTACAGATGAAGAGTTAATACCATATTACAATGCTGTAATCAATCTCCTCATCTTTTGTCAGTAGGATGTTTTTCCAAGCTACACACACACACACACACACACACACACACACATACTTAGCCAAAAGGCCAAGATGCAAACATTTACAATCTAAACTTTATTAGGAAGTGTTTTGCATTCTACACCAAGAAAGATAAAAAGACAAATTTGTCACAGAGAACTTGGCTAGAGCCTGATGGTGTTTTCATGTCCAAGACTTAGGGCATATCAGACAGTCACATTAATGTCATTAGAAGGACAAGCAAAAGAAATTGATTAGATTGGTTATATTCCCTTCTCTACTGAATATCACCTGCGAGAAAAAAGAACAAGCATTAATAGCTTTATAAAGGGACAGGGTGGCTCAGTGGCTAAGATTACTGAGCTTGTCAATCAGAAATATTGGCAGTTTGACGGTTCGAATCCCTAGTGCTGCATAACAGAGTGAGCTCCCATTATTTGTGCCAGCTTCTGTCAACCTAGCAGTTCGAAAGCATGTAAAAATGCAAGTAGCAAAATAGGGACCACTTTGGTGGGAAGGTAACAGTGTTCCGTGCACCTTCGGCATTTAGTCATGCCAACCACATGACCAGAGAGACATCTTCGGACAGTGCTGGCTTTTTGGCTTTGAAACGGAGATGAGCACTTCCACCTAGAGTCGGGAATGACTAGCACATATGTGCGAGGGGAATCTTTACCTTTATCATATTATGGATTTGTTCTACTATAGTTTATGACTATAGACAATCTACTCATAAGTAGGAAATGAGGCCTTCAAACTATTGAGTAAATAGTTATCAGTTATCTTTCCACAATTTCCTTGTATGGATAAATATAATGAAATATGGATATTTATACATAATGCAGTTTAAAAGGGCATAGTTATACAAGTTAATATACCTGCACATGTACATATACATACGTATTTGAATAATGTTGCTTTACATAATCTTATATAGAATTGTAATAGATTACTAATAATGTATTATAATTTATATTTTGCATTTTATGCAATATTTTTTCATTTATTTTTAAACATTTCTGCTGGTTTAGTTATGTATGCATTTTTAATGTTTCTACATTTTTATTTTTATTTCCTCTGTTGTTATTTTAAAAGCAATAACAATTAAAAATAGTTTACATTTTTTCAAAAAATATGCATATATTGAAAAGTTTAGGAGCTGAGTACTGCAAATGCTTTTCTCAAGTCTGTTTAATCATTAATGCATTAGCTAGCCTTAGACAAGACTATGATTCTGATCTCATTTCATTTTCCTTCTATAAATTGCTTCATATAATTTGTTCAGATTACTGATATGCAAAGTACATTGAGTATTTTGCAAATGAGTATTATAGGTAAACACCAAATATAATGTTCTGCTATCAGAATAAGAAATATAGATTTCAGTGGCCTACAAAACAAATAATTAAAATAAGGGGGGAGCTACATCCCTTGCCTTTTGTTTCTGACAAATAATTTTCCACAAAAGCAAAGTACATATGAAGAGCCTCGTAACCATATGAAGATCAAAGTATGTCTAGACCAACATTCTGTTCTCATCGTAGTCATTATATTAATGTTATTGTGATGTTTATTGTGAAATCCACAAGCAGCATATGAATGTACAGCATTCCATTACTGTTTTTTGCTTGCCTTGACATCTCTCTCTCTTCCACAGTATGAATTGTAACTCATCCTTTCCATTTCCTCATAATCCATACTCCATTAAGCTTCTCAGCTTGATATTTCTCTCAATGCATCTCAGTTTCTTTAATGAAAAAGTTTTGAAACACAGAAACTCAAGCAATGAAATTTTCATTATTGAACTCTTTGAATTAAAATTTACAAAATCTGGGGATTCTCAGACAGCATATTCCAATCCATGTTGCCTTGGATTATAAATCAGAAGAATATCAAAGTGATAAGTATGCTGGTATTTTTCATAATTTAGAAAATAATAGGTTATACTTGGTGGCATATGAATCAGTAAAGTTTACATCAAAAATAGATGATAGGTTCAAAACTAGTCTTTCTTTCTTCATGCAGTCTTTAAAAAGTTCTTGAAAGTGCTGAGCAATTCAATCTCTAAACTGAAGCAAGTCATTGTTCTCCAAAATCAGATCCACAGTCTCAGTCCCTGGTATCGCTATATCAGTGCTGAAAAAATAACCTTTTGGACATTTCACACCAGGATTTTCAACTGTTTCAAGAGCAGTTCCAATGTGACTGATTTTATCATATTGTTGTATCTTTAGGAGCTGAATATATTTATTTCTGACTCTGTTTCAGTTTATTAAACACTGAAACAGATCTGTTTTTCCTTTTTGAATTATCATTGTTATGCAAACCTTGTTCAGTGGATGAGACATTTTTATATTACTAAGAAGAATTTCTTCGACCATTCCTGAATAAAAGTTTCTAGAAAGGTTTGTAGAGCGTTTGTAAAGGTTTGCTTCTTATATGTATTAATTAGAATGTGTTTCCAATCCAGCCACCATACAAATATGAACCTTGGGGGAAAATGCTTCATTGCGAAGTATTTTACTTTACAACTCATATGAGCTTTGAAATGCAACTGGATGCAAGCCGAAGCTTTTAGATAATTTCAGCACTTTGGTTCATTCAATCAGTCTTTCCATGCCTATCTTTCTTTGATAGATTTTTTTTCTGAAATATAGATAATTATCATAATTATAATACCTATGATAAATATATCTGTAATAGTTACATATCAGATTGCAAATAATCAGAAAAAAATGCATATACATAAATATATGTCTTAAAAATCTGTATGGAAAATATTGTTTGGCTGTTTAATTAGGATAAGAAAATTGTTGCTTTTCATGATTTGTTTGGTAGCCTGAAAATACATGTTGTTTGGCTGATAGAAATGATAATGGGTTGGTTTTAAACTATGAAGATGATAATGCTGCCAGAATTTTCCCAGCACTGAGGCAGAGCTCGCCTGAGCCTGGAATAAACTCTTTCATACAAACACAGAGATTGATAACCTGGAATTGTGATTAAAGCAGTAACCCCCATATCAAATGAGGCAACCACACCTGAGCACATGATATTTCACTATAATACTTAATTCATTATCTCTCTTGAGACAAGCATAAAGTATTCAACACTGGTATTATTTAGCAACTATCAGAATTAGGAGATCCTGACCTTAATTCGTGAAACATGGAAGAGAATCAGGTTGATACTCAATAAAAGAAAAGGTTAAAGTTCAGCTATCTAGATACCAAAAAAGAAGGAATGCCAAAAAAGAAGGAAGGCACTATACAAGAGGGGGTGCAGATGTAATGTTAGCAAATATGTCCTGTAAATAATATATGTTTTAGTTTTCAGGAATTAGGAAGGAAGGAAGGAAGGAAGGAAGGAAGGAAGGAAGGAAGGAAGGAAGGAAGGAAGGAAGGAAGGAAGGAAGGAAGGAAGGAAGGAAGGAAAGGTATATTACAATATATTGAGTAGCTCTATAAGAAGAAATAATAGATCTATATGGATAGACCCAGGAACTGAAAGAGAATATTGAATTGTTTAACATAACTTGGTTAGCTTCTAAACTGAGCCAAGAGTGATTGAAAATGAATGTACAGAGAGGCAAATATAATCTACCTTCCAAATAATTTCTGAGAGCTTCATTTTAATGAAACATACTACACCAATGAAGCTTTAAAATGTAGAGTTGGCTTGGTCAAATAAAAGCCAATGAAGAGAGTATAACGTGTATTAAAATATTAAGTAACCTCATGTATTTGAAAGAGACAGATGATAACCTACAATTTTCTTCCTGGAATAGATGAAAGAGACTGAATTATTTTTAGTCTTAGGAAGAGGGCAGGGACATGATGGTGCTTTTGAAGTGCTAGAGAGGATGCTACACAGGTTACACAGACATCCTATTTATTATCCCTGGAGGCCTGAAATGGAATAATGGGTTTAAGTTAAAGGAAGGTAAATCTGGTTAGCTTCCTAGCAATATGAGCTGTTTGTCAATGAAATCAATTGCCCAGAGAAGCAGAATCTTTTTTACTGGATGAACAGCTATCTGTTGTAGACACTCTAATTTGGATTTCTGTACAAAGCAATGCCCTGAAATCAATAACTTAAATAGTCCTTTCTGTTATATCATTCTGCAAAGTAGACAACCACCTTACTCTCCTTGCAAAAAAGTAAAAAAAAATATCTTCTCAGCTCAGTAACAGTTGAATGCACATTCGAGCCAATCTACCCCTTTTAAAGTCTGGCTTAGAGAAATACTTCTATATTAAGCAATTAATCAACAGCCCAATTGTTAATGGGACAACATTTAAAATGAAGGTTACCATTAACAGAATTTTATTAAAGCTTTAGAATTATCAAGGGAATACATTAGAGCAATCTAAGTTGAGGCAAGAAAAGCAGAAACAGTATTATGATTACTTTCTTTAGAAGTAGGAGATAATATTCATGTAAGGTGAAGTGGACTGTAGAAACCGGTTGAAAGACTAGAAAATAATAAAATGTCAAGATTTTATTCAGTTCAGACTAATGGGCAGGTGGTATATGGAAGAAATTGGAGAATTTTTTTTTAAAAAGTAAATTGACAATTATCTTGCTGGATAAGATGTTAATCTCAAAAATAACTATAAACCAGAAAATTGCAGTAAAGTTGAAAAATGAATGAACCTGATGCAAAGTGGTAAAGGGTTTGCCATGAGGAACAAAAAATTAGTTTAGCTTAAGTGCTAGTTTAGCTTGGTTGTACATGTCATTAACTGGGAGTCAGAAGCAGAAAATAAAAATGGTGGGATGCTAAGAAAATAATAGGAAAATATAAGTAGATGGATCACAGAAAGAGATAATGTTGTTTTTATCCCAGACTGTGTGGGACTTGTAATGAAATCAGGCTTAAAGGATCTTCATAATGGAAGGAAGGTTAGCTAAGGGAGTAGAGAAGAAAGGAAAGGAAATATATAAAAAGGACTATATGCTTGTGGGTGCAAGATACCTTCCTTAATATTAACAGGTATGGAGTGGGTAGGCGTAGAGAAACAATAGCAGTGGGAATCTTGGAAGCAAGGAGCACACAAAAAAATATTTTAAGGAGGAGAAGAAAATGTAATTACAAACAGAGACATATTAAATGGGAGAAAACACTATTCTCCTAGCATATTAGACCCTGCTGGCATGTCTATTTGCATTTACAAAAAGATCCATTGTGTGACTTGCATATAAGTCATTCTTATAACTAGGTACCTGTATAATATTGTCAGTCTGACTATATGGCTATTGGTTCTGTATACATATGTTATAGCAAAACCTTGGTTTGAGAATATACTATCTCAGGGAATCATTTAAATTTCCTTTCTTTCATAGATCCAATAAGAAATATATAAGCCTCTAGTTCTGAATGGAAAAAAGAGAGTTTTGTTGTACTGTTTGCATTCACAACCCAGCAACCTACCTCAGAGCAAGACAGAGAGAAGAAAATGTACTAATGATAACAGTACAGTTTACAGAAGTACAATTACTTGTATTCAAGAGACAACATGGGTCAAGATTTAGATAATGATAAAGAGAATGTGTAGGGATAATACTAATTTTAATGATACATGCAAAATTGAAAAAGAACACAGAACATTTGTGAATTTTTTGAATTATTTGTCTATACGGTATGCTTGAGTATAAATAAATAGAGACTCAGACCAATGAAATATTTGGTTACATGTTGTTTGTGATTTGAATCCTATGTTTGTATTGTATACTGCTAGCTGCCGCCTTATGCTTGCTTGTGCTTCGCTGCTATGTGGTGACAGGCTGCAATGAGGGGGGGGGGGATGAAGTGTGCAATGCTTTGGGAAACTAAAGTAAATGCTGTATCTTCTAGAGGCACTGCCTCAAGGTCACCCAGCTAGAAGAAGGAAGGGCCTGCATACCAAACTGCACTTGAACTGACAGCCATGAAAACATTCTGAATCTGATTGATTACCCTGGGGTGGGCAATGAGAGTTAGTTAAGGAAGGAACCTGTAGAATTTGAGCATTTTGACAGACAATTCTCAGTTCTGACTTTGCACTACTGCAGTACACTTGCTCTCTAGTAAACTGCACCTTTCTCAACAAATGGAGCCAAGAATCATTTTTTTATTTAAAGATTTAAGTTTGGCTGGTTTGACAAAACAAATCTCCTGTTAGTTGTTGATTTTTTTTTAAAAAAAAAAATCTTGAACAGGATACCTGACATGTCCCTGGTCTCAAATTTTCAGTGTTGTTTCAATCAACCAAAATTCAGGAATAATGCCTTACCAGAAACTCTTACAGAAACTCATTTCTGCAATGGGAATAGCACTTACTGACAAAACTGATTTGATGTCAGGTGGGGTTGATAGATGCATCAGAGGATTGTTTCAGAAATGTATCTTGTCTTGAAAGCTCCTCTGTGCTAGTCACCAGAAAATGCGCATTTAAAAAGTTAGTAAAACCAATGGAGAGGCAGAATGCTAAAAATATAGTTCATTAAGAAAGACTGATTGTATATGCATGGAATAGTCAAAATTCTGGAGTGGGAGAAGTAATCTATGGGATTGAAAAATTAAAATCAAATGACTGAATGCTGACTGATTTGCACTTTCTGTAGTCAGTTATTGGCCGACTCATTCTAACAGCTGGTCTCTGTGAGCTCAAGATACACAAGCATATACATCAAATGCATTTTGAAATGATGAAAATATTTTTTTAAAAGGTTTGGTTTTAACGTGTTTGAGAATGCTTAACAAATCAAACATATGGTGTTGCCCACTATCATTTGCTCTAGGAGTTGATTATTTCAATTATAATTATATGAGGTGAGCCATTGTACCCAATGAATAAGTACTTCATAGTACAAGAAATAATTAGCATCCAGTACATTGTGTTTTAGGACTCGCAATTTTTAATTTATTTTCTTTTGCAATGCTTGTAAGAATCCAGCTAATGTCTAGCTACACAGTGTATCTATTACTAATACATTTTGAAAACATGAAGCCACTTCTTGCAAAAAGAAGTTATATTATTAAAAACATTTTAAATCAAGAACATTGCTAATCAAGCTGAACTCTTGGTTTAAAGGAAAAATGATTTTCTGAATTCAACACAAAAAGGTTCAATTGTGTTCATTCAAAATTAAGCTTGAAGTCATTTTAACAAACATTTATAAGATGTGCACATACTTTTGATTTTTTTTTAATTCAATAATATAAGTTCTTATCAAAGCTATATAGAATGAATAGTCAAAGCCATCTTTCTGCAGAAGAGTTAATATAAATCTTACCAAGAGGGTGTATAAGATAATTTCAGTTTTCTTTTCTTTTTTGGTGTATTAATTGTCCTGGAAGAGATTATTATTGTTCCTATTTATTAAAATTAATAGCAGGAAAATGAATCAAAAGACATTTAAATAATTATTAGTGTCTGCATTTTCATATAATTTCAATGAGACATGACTAGAACAAGACTAGCATTCTCTGTAGCCATGTCTTCCCTGAATGTTGGCTCATGAAAAATCATTTGTAGCCTTTTAGCTTACTATTCAATCTTTGTTATCTCCGAGTCTACTTAATAATTCCTAAACCTCAGGAGTTTTTCAATATTCTTTCATTTGCCTTTTGACTGTTAGTAAGTGGATTTTCACACCTTTCTGAGTCATTATTTTTTAAAATCATTGCTATTTCCAGCAAGTGTGCGGATAGAGAGAAGCTGGGAACTAGTTCAAATCTTATATACCATAATAATGTAATAGTCATATAATCAATAAATATATTTCAGATTATTATTCTCCTGGGGAACTTTGAATGGGTAAAGATGTGGTGATTTTGGGATGCTATGAACTTCTGTTATAGTTTATGTTTTATGTTTTTAGTGTTATTTTATGAGCCACCCAGAATTATGTACATATATAAGATATAAGAGTAAGGTTCTACATTTAGGCAACAAAAACAGAATGCACTGGTACAGTATAGATGATACCTTGCTCAGTAGTAGTAACTGTGAAAGGGATCTTGGAGTCCTAGTGGACAACCATTTAAGTATGAGCCAGCAGTGCACAGCAGCTGCCAAAAAAGCCCACACAGTTCTAGGCTGCATAAACAGAGGGATAGAATCAAGATCACGTGAAGTGTTAATACCACTTTATAATGCCTTGGTAAGGCCACACTTGGAATACTGCATTCAGTTCTGGTCGCCACGATGTAAAAAAGAGTGCAGAGAAGAGCAACAAAGATGATTAGGGGACTGGAGACTAAAACATATGAAGAACGGTTGCAGGAACTGGGTATGTTTAGCTTAAGAAAAAGAAGGACTAGGGGAGACATGATAGCAGTGTTTCAATATCTCAGGGGTTGCCACAAAGAAGAGGGAGTCAAACTATTCTCCAAGGCACCTGAGGGTAGAACAAGAAGCAATGGGTGGAAACTAATCAAGGAGAGAAGCAACTTAGAACTGAGGAGAAACTTCCTGACAGTTAGAACAATTAATCAGTGGAATAGCTTGCCTCCAGAAGTTGTGAATGCCCCAACACTGGAAGTATTTAAGAAGATGTTGGATAGCCATCTGTCTGAAATGGTATAGGATTTCCTGCCTAGGCAGGGGGTTGGACTAGATGACCTCCAAGGTCCCTTCCAATTCTACTATTGTATTGTATATATACCTATATACATAAGATTTGTGGCTATTCTAATTGTTTTATTCCTGATTGGGAGCTGCCAGAGTTCAGTATAAGATTGGTGGCTACATACATTTTTTAAACAGGAAGGTGGGAAGGAAATCACACATCATAATAACATCTAACAAACAAACCAGGAACATAAACAAATGCAAAGCAAACTTCATCATGTGTGTCAATCAGACCACTGAATCCACTGAAAAGTCTTAGAACTGTTTCCATTACTGCTGTATGTATGTCAGGAATTTTTTTAAAAAAATTTCCTAAATCATGTCCATGTTTAATCCATGCCCATATGCATATCCATCAACATGCATATTCTGTGATGGGACAGATGCATAATTGTTTATAGTAAATCTCCCTGACAAGCACTATTTTTAAAATTAGTTTTAAATTAATGCTTTTGTCCCTTCAGAATTACTTATGCCTCAGATACCTTGCACTTGCTTGTGTGTGTGGTGAAGTGGTGATGGTGTTTATCAAGTTGTAGAAATTTCCCCAAGTCAATCATAACAAATCATGATTATATGATTGTTACATAATCCATTGTCCTTCTTGTTCTGTTTCAAAAGCAAAAGTCTATTGAAGTTGTCCTTATTTGGATATTTTTAATACAAAACAATCCCAATCTTCTCATTTTATATTGTCCATCAACAGTTTTTCTAAAATACCTCCGACACCTAAAAACAACATTGTTCATCAGGTGCTACCAAAGGCATTAAAGATGTTAAAGAACTACTGAACGTAGTTATAGGAAGTTGAAGAACTCCTGAAATTTATTAATCATTTTTTTTTTAAAATCATTTTCTTTCCATTTCCTCTACCCCATTTCTTCCCCTTCCCCCAAATATTAGGCATCTACCCTGGACCTTCTTTTTAGGCAAGGATCTGAGCAATTAAGAAGCAGAAGTACCACCATCTATATACTCCTAAAACTCTCGTTGACCCTTATCTGGGGGGAAAAGTGCATTGTAGGACAACAAGGCACCTCAAAAGGGTTAATTTAAAGAATGTATGAAAATCCAAGACCCATTAATCCCAAGGGGAATTAAACTTGAGAAAGTTGTGACTGTTTCAGTGGTACTGGCTGCTGCTGCACTTATGTGGTCTTCATTTTCAACATACAGTGACAGTTTCCAAGTCAGTTTCACAAACTTTCACTCTTTTTTCCATCCAGCAGCAACCACTTGGAAGGGAAAGGAAGGTTTCCAATGTGCCTTACCAGGGTCTCACAAGGAAGCTGGAAGGAAGTCAAAAGTTGCTCCTGCTTTCACTGCTTTCTTGATCACCCTTGGTTTCCCTGTTTAGAGAAGAAAATGACCCATCAAAACAGGGGTTGTTTGGTACATGTTTTTAAATGAATTTTTTTAGAGAAGTGTGTAAATGTAGAGCAAGTTCATTTTAAAATGAGTATGTATTTAAATGTGTATTTATGTATAGTTATCTTCTTTGAGTTGAATATCAGCATAGAGATACACTTCTACAATAGGTTCACCTTCAGAAACAGAGTGATATGTTTTCTTTTTTGACACAACTGAGACATGGACCGGGGTTTTGAAATGTTCATTGAATTCCACTTTAAGAGCTTCCATTGAACATATAGGCTAACTTCCACATAGAACATAGCTAATAAACACTGACTTATGTGAAGCATATATTGGCATAAAATTTGGATTCTAAAACTCAGTAATCAGTAATCTGCCTCCATATGTTACCATCCATATGCATTACACTGCATAACTTCTCATACAACTTGGCACGCATATGGAAGCAGGGGAATTCAAGTTGGGGAAAAAAAGTCATTTTATATAAAAACCTATACTGTACACATTTAAAAATAGTAACATGTTATGTTTCAACAAGATGTTTAGGGTAAGATGTTTAGAGACTGAAAAAACAAATAAAAGAAATGTGGGAATATATACAGAAAAAGAGGAATGAAAAAAAAATACGTTAAAGAACCAAGATAGCATGGGAAATATATTGTATATAGGAGAGCAAGTCAGGTTAAACAAAGAACAAATTGTTTCAAGGGATGAACAATATAACCAGTAAAGAAATGGAAAGGGAAAAGGACAATGGAGGTGCTTTGGCTTTAAGGGCTATAATTTCACAGGAATTATACCCCTTAAATGTATCAACTCAGCCAGGATAGATACAACATTTTGAGTAAGTCCCATGAGAACTTATAAACAACCATGAACAATTTTGAATAAACTTCCATATGCTGAACACTAGAAAATATACAGATGATGTCCTCTGGTTAGCTTGGCCAAATTAATTTGAGAAAAACAAATGTAACATTTTAAAAACAAAAAATATTAGACATTATTCTAGAAAAGATTGGCTACAAAGGTTGCAGAATTGTTCTGTTCTATTCTGCACCCACATGCGCGCACATATTTTTGGAAAGAGCTACTTTTTTAAAGATACAGAGAGATACTAAAAATATAATGATTCACCTACTAGTGATAACTTGGGAATTTTCAAAATTGTTAATATACCTCTTGTTAGCAAACCTGAAATGTCCCAGGACACCTTAAATGAATGAGAATTGTTCAAGAACATATTAACATGACATACTGGTTGTAGTCATTTATGTTAGCTATGTCGTGAAAACTGAAAATTCTCTGCCATATTATAGTATTTAAAATTGCAGCAGGACAAACTGAGTGCCGTTTTCTGCAGATGTTGTTCCTTGCCTCAAATGTTAAATGAGCTTTTTTGCATGTACAGAGACCACCTGGAAGATCAAGAATTGAGCATGTGTTGAAGCTGAAAACAATGTTCCTGACTCCAGAATTCCCAACCATTTCTCTCTACACTAGAAACCACGTCATATTTTTTCACTAAACACTTATCAAAACTTTCACTATGTTAAACTCATATTAAAAATTTATATTTTAAATGTAGGACAAAATTAAATTGAGGTATTTGTCCAAAAAGCATCAATTTTTAGTATACAAAATATGAATTTATATCTGTGTCTGTTTGGTTATATCTGTAGGACTGGATTAAAGTTGACACTTCTTTTTTTTAAAGGTAGGATTTTCTAGTAGGCATATGTAAATATACTGCATAATATTATAAAACCTTTCCCTTACACTCTATGTGACTTTGAGTACTCTGAATTACATAAGCTGATCAGCCAATTTAGGAATTAATTTTGCTTAGTGAATCTCTTCCGTGCACAAGCCAGTCCATTTGAACGTTTGTTTGTTATCTATAACAAGTGACTGTGGGAAGCATATATCATAAAACATAAAAACTATTAAAACTGTTAAAGCAATATATAATAAATATATATAACACCAAGTAAATATGGATATTAAAACATCCAGGGCCCTTAAGACATTTGGTGTGATGGAATGTGTACTTGGTGTAGTAGAAGTGGTTTTTTTTAGCCATACCGAATTTTCCCACTAGACAGAATCTTGCCAAATTAAACCTATAACTTTTTAAGCTACCAGATTTATCCTGACATATTCTTGGATGAGGCTATCTGAACCTCTTTCCCTCTTTTCTATCCATCTCAAGACTAGATTCTCTCAAGATAAATCTCATAGGTTAAAAAGGTATAGTTTTAGTTTGGCAAGATTTTGTCTAGTATAAGCATATGAAGGTTTGAACTCAAATGGATTTTGCTCTGTCATCGTTGGCCTTGGGTCCAATCCTTGGGGACTCAGATTCAGGCAACAATGCCATGGCCAACAGATTCAGAATCATCCCAGCACGATATTCCAGAGGGCAGGGGAAATGGCAGAGAGGGCATGTCTAATGTTTCCCGCCAGCCAAAATTCCTTGGCTGATGACATGCCAAGGCAGCATGCCCAAACTGCCTCATCTCATTGAAGATATAGAAACAACTAGGAAGACTATAGTTCCTTTGGTATCTTGGCCCAAATTCATGAAGGACTTTAAAGGTGACAATCAACATCTTTCATTGCACCCAATAGTTTTACAAATATATTTCAGTACTGCCTGAGTATTTTCTTTAGAAATAATAGTTATTTATTTAAGTGATTTTTTTAAAAAATATTTATCTTAGCTGAGCTGCTGAAGCAGGGCAAGTAGCTGGAAAGTGAATGCAAACCACATTTCCCTGTTGTTGTTAGTGAGCATCTGTGGGCATTTTGAGACACAAAAAAAGAAGAATATTTTGCTAGCCATGATAAACACTTGTAAATTACTGACCAAGCTGACTGAAAAATCATTAATTTAAATCTGCAGATGAAATCTTTGGAAGAAAAAGTATCTTTTGTCCACAGCACCACATAGGTTTACATAATCAGAAATTAAACAAACATTTGAGGGTTAATCAACATCTCAAATGTGAATCCATCCATTTCTTTAGAAAAAAAGATTTGCAAAAGGGCTTAATTGAGAGTTTAATCATATGAAAAATCAGATTTCTTGCAGCATGTTTTCCATGGTAAATAAAGCATTTGAAAGAAAATGGAATAAATTCTACTTTACAGCTATTTTTTTTTAAAAAATTCATTGCCCTTGTTTAAAAGACAGATTTGGCATTCTCTTTTCTTTTTGTGCACCTACCCCTTTGTGTAATCTGTTCCTCATAGTTATAAGAATGATGGAGTGAAAATCAGTAAACAAAGGGGTTTAATCTGAAGTTGTACTGAGTGGGTGATCCTTCACCACATCTTTTTCAGCCGTTACCATGATCTTGAGATTCTGTCATATAAACAAGATTAACTTCCTCTTCTCTTACAGATGACAAAATCTGCTGGCTAAGAGTAACAGAAGCAAATCAATGAGCATTTTGCTACAACAAGAAATATTTTGCCCCAGGCCATATATTTGAAAGTTCAAGGGATAAGAGCTAAAATTGTTTACTTGCTCAGTCTGGAATTTTTTGTTATTAAAGCAATAAATACAATTAAAGCAATAATAAGGTGATAATGTATTAATAAAACATATTCCCCAAGCTGTGTCTTGAGCTATGAAGCAGGATTAGATGGGCTAAAGTTTGAAAAACTGTTACTGGTAGTATTTCAAACCTAAGTTATGCATTTTTTTTCTGGCAGGGTTGCTTTTTCATTGGTGGATCTCCTGCCAAAATCTAAATATGGTTTTCTTTTCTTTTTTTCTTTTATAAATGGTAATAATGTGGTAATAGCAAAGTGCAGTTGCCAAGTTTAATATTATAATAGCAATGCAAATGAAACATATGGTTTTAAAGGACAATATAAAAGATATAGAAAGAAAAAAAATGTTTGGTAATTTATTTCAGAAATACATTGCTCAAGGAATTGCCCTAAAATGTTTGAAAGTTTTCCACCTTGCCCTCTATTGCAAATCACTAATTCAAATATTGACAAAGAACACATGTCAGCAATCTACTGTGGATTTATTCTTCCAATATTGTATCATAATTGTTTTGGAAAATTCCCAAGTTTGAAATATATTTGAAAGTATACTCTTAGTTTCTTGGTGTCTTGATTGAAATTAATCCTGGGGATGAAGCCAAGAAAAGCATACACATCCTCGACAAGTGATATTTGCTCTGCATAAATGGAACATGATTACACAAATATGGACCTCAAGATGGTTCAGTCCAAACTCATGTCCCAAGTGATTGTAAAATTTAATTATCATTTATTTAATGGAAAATATATCCCACGGCAAAATAGCAAACTTATCAGAGATAGGATATACAATATTAGGGATTTGCTTTGCCTTTCACATGGGAGCAATTATTGAAACAGATAGAATCCCCAGTGCCATAATATTGCTAGCTGCGGTGGTAATATTTACTGCAGATGATTAATCTGATGCTGCATATGATGAAATGGAATGCACTCTATAAAAATTTATGCTATAATAAATTCATTTTAGAAAACAAGTGCCATACCAGATGATTAGAGGGAGAAAGACATAATAAAAAAGATATTTGAATATGCAGGCACATTATAGAGCAATTCATGAAGAAATTGATCTGGGAGAACCTTGATGACAACAGAGTGATTAACAGAACTCAACACGAATTTGCCAAGAACAATTTTTGTCAAACTAACTTTAGTTAATTGCTTTCCATTACATAACTTCATCAATAGATAGAGGGAAATACTGTGGACTTAAAGTACCACAGATGGTTCAATTAGAAAGCTCGCTACGTCTGGACCATATGGTGTATCTGTTAGGAAGATCTATAGTTGCCTTAAAATATGTATTCAAAGAGGGCTTATCAATTTGTTTTCTCATAGTAGTGAAGTGCTGAGGCCATTGTTCTGGAACTGGTAATCTTCAGATATACAATATATATATACGCATCATGATAATCCACATCAGGATGAAATATTATGCAAAGTACAAAATAGTAAACCAAAGAAATTGAAGAATAAGAAATGAAAAAAAATATAACTAAATCTAGTTTACATGAAATCATTCACTAGTCCAATGTGCGCGCGTACACACACACACACACACACACATTCAACAGGTGTTAAATTAGCCCTAGAAAAGCTGCTTTTTGTTCCCAGAATGGTGTAGAAAGATATTGAGAATTACAATAGAAACATACTGAGAATTAGAATTTAGGACGAAAGTTAATTGAAAGAATGATATTGAAACACTGCTAGTCCTTCTTTTCATTAAACTAGACATACCCAGTTCCTGCAACGGTTCTTCATATGTTTTAGTCTCCAGTCCCCTAATCATCTTTGTTGCTCTTCTCTGCACTCTTTCTAGAGTCTCCACATCTTTTTTACATCGTGGCGACCAGAACTGAATGCAGTATTCCAAGTGTGGCCTTACCAAGGCATTATAAATGAAAGGCAGGTGTTGATTCAGGCACTAAGAGTTAATTCTTCAGCAACCAGTTTAATAACAAAGGATGTGTATATTACAAATGACACTGAAGTATTTGTCAAAACAACATTTAAATGCATTAATTTAGAAACAATATATATATATATATATATATATATATATATATATATATATATATATATATATATATATATATATATATATATATATATATATATATATATATATATATATATATATATATATATATATATATATATATATATATATATATATATATATATATATATATATATATATATATATATATATATATATATATAATTTACCCATCAGGATGGTAAGATTTTAGGTCTCCATCATAGGTGGGAATTCAGCAAGTGTTAAATTAGCCCTAGAAAAGCTGTTCCTTTGTTCCCAGAATGGTGTAGAAGCATATTGAGAATCACAGTAGAAACATACTGAGAATTAGAATTTAAGGGGAAAGTTAATTGAAAAAATGAATGTAAGAACCTCCGACCTCAGACAAAAGACATTTCCCTGGTTCAGACTAAGCTCTCCAATGCATGCATATTTTCATACAAATCAGAATTCAGCTTGCTGTGCTTTGATTCTTTAATAAAAGAGATTTTTCTCAACTATTGCACTCTAAAATATATAAAACTGTTTTAGGTGTTGCAAATTGTATCAGCCTCAAGATAGAAATGCATTTAGGATCTGTGAAGACACCTGTGAAGACTTTCCCTTCTGCAAATATCTGCTTGGGCTTCCTTTAAAACTTGATATGGCACAAATCCTGGATAGATCATGCACTGCCCTTATGAAATTGAATAAGCCGGTTCAATATTCTCATAGCAAAGAGCCTGTTGTAGATTTTTTTCTGCTTGAGACAAACAAGAGATATGGATAAGGCTGCAGTAATAGCCCACCCTCTTTGAACAATTTCCAACTGGAAGTATGAATGGTCCCTACCTTATAGACGTTTTATTTATTAACCAAAGCATTGCTGGTTCCTAAGTGTTCTTGAGTGGAGAATGAATAGGTATAAAGGATTGTAAATATATTCATAGATTACTATTTTTGAATAATATTACATAAAGAGGAAGAAAAAATGTAAACTTATTCTAACAAATTAATGGAGAAATTAAGTATGGCTGGAAAAAAAACAATAGCTTAGGTAAAAAATCTTGAGAAACTCCTATGCCAGGGATGTCAAACTCACATCATCATGGTGGCATCATGTGATGTATTGGGACTTTTTTTTCCCTTTGCTAAACTGGGTGTGGCCAACACGTAATGCATCTGGCCCACAGGCCGGGAGTTTGACAGCCCTGACCTATGCAATTTGAGAAAACAGACTCATTTGATCTACTTTGTTTCCCATGTGTAAATGATATTTATAACTTTTCATTTATAATAATTCAGAAATCTATAGGTATTAGATGGGTTTCTTAGAATGAAAATGATTTTGCTAACAAGTTTTTTTAAACATCTGGAACAGCTTTAACATACCATATTTTTGGAGTATAAGATGCACCTTGTTTTCCTCAAAAAAGAGACTGAAAATATGGGTTTGTCTTATACATCAAATACAGCATTTTTTGGTCTCCTGAAGCCCCAGCCCTTCACCAAAATGGCAGTGCACACCCTATGGAGGCTTTTAGAGAGTTCCTGGGGGCTGGGGAGGGCAGAAATGAGCACAAAATGGGTTACTTTTTGCCCCCCAGCCCACAGGAACACTTTATAAGCCTCCTTAAGGTTATGCATGCTATTTTTTTGACAAAAACTTTTTTGTTGATTTTTGCCCCCCCCCCAAAAAAAAGCACTCTGCAAGCCCCCCAAGGCTATTCATGGCTTTTTTTAAAAAAGGAGGGGGGCGTTTTCACTTTTGGGAGGTTTGCAGAGTGCAAAATTTTTTTCCTCCTTTTGGAAAGCTCTTAACTGATTGATGAGAATTACATTGATCAAGTGCTGTGCCAGCAGAAACACCTACCTACCCATATACTGTATTTCTCTCTCTTTCTCTCTTTCTTTCTCCATATCCCTCTACCTACCTACCTACCTACATACATACATACCTACATACATACACACACACTCTTTCTCCCTCCGTACCTACTGTATTTCTCTATCTCTCTATTTCTATTTCTCTCTCTCTCTCTCTCTCTCTCTCTCTCTCTCTCTCTCTCTCTCTCTCTCTCTCTCTCTTTATATATATATATATATATATATATATATATATATATATATATATATATATATATATATATATATATATATATATATATATATATATATATATATATATATATATATATATATATATGTTTGTGTGTGTGTGTATGTATGTATATATATATGTATATGTATGTATTTGTGTTACAACCCCTGGTATGCCCAAATATGGGAGGGAGCTCACTACTCCCCCTTTCTGTCCTTCAGCTCATTAAGGAAGACCATCCAGGCAGAAAACCATATTTTCTACCTACCTCCTGTATTTCTCTCTCTCTATTTCTCTCTCCCTCTATCCATTTATCTACCTACCTACCTAACTACTCTCTCTCTCTCTCTCTCTTTCCCTACCTACCTACTGCATTTCTCTCTCTTTCTCTCCCTCTCTATCCCTCTACCTACCTACCTATTTTTTTAAAAATCTGCCTCTTCAAAATCTTGGTGCGTCCTAAACTCCAGTGCACCTTATACTCCGAAAAATACAGCATGTTTTTGTCTGAATGATGTTTCAGTGGATAATTTCTGCTTCTGATTAATTCTTATTTCATTTTAAAATGCAGCCCAATATTGACACATATTATAGGTGTCTATAGCAAAGAATACAGTGTGTGTATATACAAACATACATACATACATACATACATACATACATATGTGTATGTATGTATGTATGTATGTATGTATGTATGTATGTATGTATGTTTGTGTCCATTAAATTCGAATATAATACTCCCTATGGTTGTCATTGGGCAGCCAGACAATATGTTGGCTGACAATGCAAGTGGTTATAAAAGGATCATTTGAACAAATTAATGGGAGATAAAGCTAACAGCAGCTGCTAATTATAATTATATACTAATCCTGATTCAAGTAAATAAGATGTGATATGTACATGGATGCACACACATGATACTATCAGCACCTTCTCAAATTAAATGTGTTTGTCTCCTGGGATCGTGCAGGAACTGACAGATAATGTGTACACCCACACATCTCCCAAATAATCCTTTACACTTTTAATCTAGTTTGCTGTTTAGCCTAAGTATTACTAACTCAACTATATCTCTGAATAATAATTGCTATGGAACACTACTAATTTTAAAAAAGGCAGGCAGTAAGATATGGGATCAGTTTTATCTATAATGACTATTTCAGGGAGATTACATTCTGTCATTCACACTGTGCCAGTGTAAAAAAAAGCATAGCTAATGGTTACAATTCCATGTCAAGAATAATGTCTGTGTCCAACCCCACCCTGAGGTTCAATTGCTGTGTGAATTCATCAGTGAACTCACTGTTACTATACGCATATTGGAGCAACTGAGCTAAATTGACTTAACTATGCTTGAATAAAATCAGCAAAGCAGACATTTTTTTATTAATCAGTTAAAGTCTTCCATGGAACATCTGGTTATTCTAATAAAGAAGGAGGGCCAAGATAAAAAAAGCATTTAGCTTTTTCATTGCCTTCTAATGAAATCAGAATTTTTGCAGACCTAATATAGCAGCCATAACATTGCTGTATTTTATAAAAGTCTAGATTTAAAGGTAGATATACTTATTTCTCTCACTCAATTAAAATTAATTTTCTACAAAATTGGATCTTTTTCTTATAAAACTAACACATCTACATAGATAGTTATCTCCCAAACACAAAAATCACTCTGTCAACGATGTAGACAACTGTGCACATCAAACAAAAATGTCCTCTACCAGAAGAATGAAGAAGAGGAAGAGGAGGACAAAATAGAGATAGGTTAAGTTGAAGGAAGATAGGGGAAGAAAGAGAAAGAAGTCCAAATTAGACATTTAAATTAACTTTTCTAAGTCAAGCCTAGGAAAGCTAATCAGAAAAGTCATCTGGGTAATCACAATAAGTCCAGGGCCATTTGAATTTTCCATCAATGTCTTCTTATCAACAGCATCTTGTCACAATTCATAAATTATTCTTGTGTAGAATCCCTCATCTTTACAGATAGCAATGTTTTAAATATAAAGAACTTTTTTTCTCAAATATTTAGTAATTTGTAAATGTTTGAATAATTTTCTTTAAGAATTTTTAATAGCATCCAGAAAAAGGGGTTTGGGATCAAATAAGATTGTGGACACCTGAAATTGGCAGTGTTTGTATTAATGAAACTATCTTTTAGTGTCAACTATTTTTTTCTTTGCTGCATTTTCAGTAATAAAGACAAGAGTTATATCACTTCAATGATGGTGTATTGACCCTGTAATTCATAAGTAAAGAAAAGTCCATAAATCTTTTCTTGAACTAATTTTTATGTTCGTCAACCCACTTCATGTTTTTTTCATTTTCTCTGTCTTAAAGTCAGACATGCAATATGCTTGAGGTAATCTGTACTTGCATAACTGGTTTATAAATCCAGGATAATAATGTCCAAGGTCAGCCCAATGTTGTAACCTAAAGCAAAGGACTTCATTAACCCATTAAAATCAAGTACAGTAGCCAAACCAAATTATTTTGACACTGTGAGTGGGCAAGCTACCTAACAAAATAGCCAGCACTCTTGCGGCTATTGTCCTGCCTCTTTAAGCCCTCTCCCCAGCCAGCACAGCAGGGAAGACTATGAAAGAGGCTGTGTGTGTGTAAATTCCCAAGGGATGTGTGTTATTCTCTTGGCTCTCTTGTGTTTTGGAGCCCACTGTCTTGGGTATACTTAAAGGAACCGTGACAGATGTGTGAGACAAACTTTCTGTTTGCTCCTTTTTCAGGGCAGTAAAATGCAAAAATAGTAAATTATAAAAATAAGTTTGCTTCGTTTCCCAGAGATCCAAGGCTTGTCCTTCGCTATAGACATGAACTCTAAGTCCACACTTTGATTTAATTAAGTTAAATCAAATCAAGTAAGTTAATATTCTCATCATGATTAAAAATAGTAAGATTAGCTGAATTTATTTTCTTTGTCAACTATGCATTTTATTTGTCAATGTTGTCACAGAATAGGCAAATGGATTATTGGGCATACTTATAGCTAATATTTATTAATGGACTTTGGGTCACACTTCACCCACTCTTGTTAAGAATGTTAAACTAAGAATTGTCTACATGGCAGAACTAGTTATTGAAATAAAGTAGTAGTAGAAGAAAGGCCCCAACGTGTCCTTCCAAATATGAAAATGCATTAACTTATCCCTCTGACACTGCTGGCATTGAGATGCTACTCCAGTCACTCCGCAACATGGTCCCGATAGTTTATAATAAATAGGATGAGAGAATATAAATGCAGCTGAAATTCTGCTCTTGAATTAATTTTGAATTAACTATCTCACTGTTTAAAGGATAAACTCTGGCATCAGTAATTTTCCATTATTCCATGTTTTTTTTTTAAATTTCAGCATTGTTGCATAAAATGTAGCACTTCTTTTATTCCTCTGTATATAAATGTATAAATGTGCATATTCACAGAAACAGCACAGAATCAAGAAATGAGCAGCTGATATGTAAGAATGGAAAGCTATAGCCAGCGTTCTTGAAATAATTTTAGAATATTTTTTCTAGATCAATGATAAGGAAAGAAATGAAAGACAAAGTAAACATTCTAGCAACCAAGTACAAGGAAGGCACAAATCTCATTCTTATTCAGCTTTTGGGCTGAAGCATGTATTCATTTCTAAAGTGTCTGAAAAAATGAAGTAAATGAATTCTCATTTGTTTCTGTTTTCTTTCATCTCTTTCTTGAATGAGGGGTACTTAAAAATGACAAAATGGACTGAATTAATTTTTAATAGAAATGAACATACTGAAAAGCAAAGTACTAGTGCAGAGTATTATTATTTCCAAGGACACTTACCTTTATAAGCATTCTTAAGATGATAGCTGTAGCATCATGCTTTCTTGGGAAGTGTGTCTGAAAGCAAAATGTCATAGTAGGAAGCTTCCTAGAGTGTATGATCAAAGTTTAGATGGTACAGGCTGAAAAAGATCTTTGAATTGTCTATTTCAAGTTCTGTTATTTTGCCTTATAATTAATGTATCCATGCTAGGAGCTACTTAGATTCCATTTTTAAATGTGCAATGTTTGTTGTAAGAGCAATTCTGTGAATTTGAAAATTCTCAAACTTGGGCTCTTTCATCTATTTTAAACTTGCCAATAAGCAGTGTAGAATATTTCCTTTTTTTACATAAATGGTGACTGATTGTTCTGTTTTTATAAACTTCTAAGGTCAGATGTTTTGTGACAAAATATCTGAAAACTCACTTTTGAATTGAAAACTCAAGATGCAGACATCAGGATATGAATAGGTTTACATAATTATTAATATATAAATAAAGTAAGACAAATCAGCAAGAAAGAGATACCACACAACTAAAATACCAATAATGAAAAAGTAAATAATAAATCTTCCAGAAATGAAATAATATACTTTTTCACACTAAATTTGACTTCTGTTAAATGAAATCAGTATACTAGACTGTATAACTCAACAGTGCTGCTTGAATGCATTAGCACAGCATATTAGTATACCAATGATATCAGTTCATTTTAAAATATGAACAAACTAGGATACAAATATTTCAAATTTATGTATTGAAAATTCTATTGTGTCTAATAATTTACAATGCAGAAGCTAATTAGAATTCAAAACATCTTTAATCTACTAGGTTATCTACCCTTATTATATAAACTTGCCTTGAGAGTCATGCACTCTGCCTAATGTAGAATTAGCTACCATTTTCTTATGCTTATTAATAAATAGTCTTAACATGATAACTGAATATGTAGGTGTTTCAACCACATAGAAAATCTTATCATAGTAATTACTGAGGGTCCTTGGTGCACTCTGAGCTTGGCTATTTTCTTGGAGACATATCAATACCCCAACTAACATATGTCAGGATTCTATGTTCTAGCACTGGTGATGTTATTTATTTGGATTATGAATGCCTGCAAGAAAACAACCAAGCTCAGGGAGCACCAAGGATTTCACAGACCTCTTTCACATCCACCCTTTCCTTGTCTTTCTTGTCTATCTCTGACTACTACTCCCCTTCTTCTCCAATTCACAGACCCTATTCCTTTCTAGCACTGGTGATATTATCTAGTTGGGTCATGAATGTCTGCAAGAAAACTGTCAAGCTTAGAGGGGTGTGATGCTAGTTCACCTCCTCGTGGTGCACCCTGGATAGCACAGTAGAGTGAACTACTAGCAACAGGTGGCAACTAGACTACATTGAAGAATTGATAGCTAATGACAGTCGGCAGCCAGACATCTTTGTGGAACACCTGGCTCTCTATGGATAAGCAACTATAAGTCCATTATTTGCCATATCCTACATAAATAAATAAATCAAGCTCAGAGAGCACCAAGGACTGCATAGCCCCTTTTCTCCTACTCTTCTTCCTCTTGCCTGCAAACATTACTTACTTCTAGCACTGATTATATTACTTACTTTGTATAATGAAACATCTGCAAAAACACAACCAAGCTCAGAGAGCAGCAAGAACCCGTCATTTCAACCCCCAGATAGAAATATTGTACTTTATAATAATGTTTTGTGTAATTTGCAATACACTATCAGATTTACATATTATGTTATTCTGACTGTATCTGACCTTAAAGTTCCTGATCATCAGCAGAAAATTTGGCTACCAATTTTAATTCAGGAAACTTTTCTGTTAATTTTGGACAAATCCCAAACAATTTGACATCTTCTGAATCTAAAGTTGATCCTATATTTACTATAGGATCTATAAATGTAAAAGTGTGATAACTTGTTTCTTAGTTTGAATTGATTTTAATAGGTCCCAAGGTAGAATTTATTTTTAACAATACTTTTTTTTTTCAGAAAAAAATAATCCTATGTTCAGGTGTTATGAAGGAGATGATTTGTTTTGAAGGAATCACATATTCACATATTTAGTAGTCTTTGGTCCTCCAGATGTGTCTTAAGTTACAGAATTTATATGTGTTGATTAAACTTGTTTTGAATTTTGAATTTTTATCAAAAACTATGAACAGTGTTAACAATTTAGAAGCACAAGTTTTCCATTCCAATTCCAGAGATAATGCTGAGCACCTCTATTAAGAAATGACCATGGATATCATTTTTCACTTAGATAAGAATGTGTTATCCTTGCATGCAGGATTTTGTATAGCGCCCCTTATTTTTAATTTGAGTTTTAGACACCTCAACTGCATTTTTATCTTATGATAAACTGTGATTTATCATGACAGGAATTAACCACTGAGAACCTCAGGCTTATACATTCTTCTCTTGCTTTTACCTCTGGCACAGCTCCCAATTTGCAATAAGGCAAACTATGGCAGTAACTTTCAATCAGTATATTTAATTTAACCTCTTACTTGTGATCCTGGATTTTAGTTTTCTGCTGAGTAATGCAGAACATTTATCTGTTAGTGCAGAAGTGTGTTTCTAATTGCTTATAGAGTTGTAACAAGGGACTAAAACAGCTATTAATCACTAGTCTAAGTGCAGCTATACTTTTTTTTGACATATACATTCATACTGAACTGTATTTATTTATTTATTAGATTTATACTCTGCCTTTTAATTAATTTTACCATGATGGTAGTTTTCAAAAATAAAAAGAATGTAAATTTTACCTCAGTCAACAATATAAAAAATATATAGATCAAGCAAACTTAATAATGAAGTAGAATGAACAGTTGAGCCTCAGGTAGAAGATCACATGTTTTTACAAAGCCTCAAAATCCCAGTGGACTGCAAAGTTCATTTTGTCAAGGAAAACATAACCAGAGAGCTAAAAAAGCAAAATCCTCCAACAATGAAGAAAATTTCAAGTGATAAGAGACGATGATCTGAATAATTCTATCACATAGAATATCTCACTCCAAGTTATATATAGATATAAGGCTGTGAGGACTTACTAAAAAAAGGGGAGGGAAGAGACAAATTAAGATACTCATTATAATGGTTGAAATAGTTTATGCCTTATCCATATTAATTTAAAAGGATGAACCTAACGTACTCCTGAGTCCAGAGAGAGATAACTTTTTCATTCTTCCACACTTTCTTTTAGATGTTGATAGATGCCCGTGTCCAAAAGTCCTGTGTCCAAAATGGATTATTCATTTACGGTAGGTCTCAAACCAGGCTCCTTTTCTTGTTTTAAATATGAAAATGTAGAACATGGAATTCCAGGATTTCTGGTTTTTTCCCTTAAAGATGTCATTGAGCTCTACAGCCTTACTTGAACAAATTTGTTTGCCTTGGAACACAATTTTTTGATCATCCAGAACTGCACTTGCCTTTTAGATAATGGATTAAGTAGTAAAAGTACAAGACAAAACTATTCTGTCCCCTTTCACACGTTAAATATTAAAATTTAGTTTTTATAGATTTTTCAGGATCCATATGCAAAGGTTATGGGTGATGGTGGTAAGATATGGTCCTGCAGATGGCAGAGATATATACTTTCCCCAAATATTCAAAACAGAATAAGCAAACTTGTCCATTTACCTAACCAAACTAAGTCAATTTAATGTTTTTACAAAAATAATCCTATTTGGCCCAGATCACAATTAGTAGTACTCATCCTGAATTTTATCTTATCTTGCAGAAGAAGCAGATTCGATGAAGGGCAAAGGTAATGTATCTCTGATAAGCAAGAAAACAGACAAACAGATTGTCATAATTGACAACTCAGCAGTCTGAGTAATGAAAACAAATGTGTACTAACCAGCTTAACTATCTCATAATATACATTTCCTATTGGGGTTGGGAAAGTGACAGACCAACTTTCTGTAATCCATTTAGGGGAAAATAGCAATAGAACTTAAATTTATATACCACTTCAAAGTGCTTTACAGCCATCTCCAGTGGTTTACAGAGTCAGCATATTGCCCCCAACAATCAAGGTCCTCATTTTACCAACCTTGGAAGGATGAGTCAACCTTGACCCGGTGAGAATCGTAATGCTGAACTGCTGGCAGCCAGCAATCAAGAGATAAAGTTTACTGACAGTAAATCTCCCATGCCTCATCATTAGAAAAACCCAAAATCAAAATGTACTGAAACTGTTCTTTCCATTGGAACCCACTTAGCCATCAGACACAACTGAAATGCTTTAAAAAAATTACACAATTTTCTGCAGTTTTTCCTGATGTTACCAAATGTTAAATGTTTAAAAGAGAGACCATTTAGACTTTACTCACCTCTGACCAGGTGGCACTTGGTAATTAACAAATCCTGTTAAAGGTATAACACTCATACTGTATGTCACAACTAAGCCTCAATATCTCAATTTTTTTGTGAAAGTCCATAGAAATATTGTTGCAGCTATCTTTTGAAGTACCATAAGAGACATGGTGGCACAGGTTAGAATAAAAAAAATCATACAAGATTCCAAAGAAAGAGGACGTCTTGCTTCCAAATTTTAAATGGTATTAAAAAACATACTTATAATCATAGAAAAGAGAGAAAACAAAATTCTTGCATAATAGAGTAGCAATTTTGGAAGAAGCCAGCAGGTTAGCCAAAGGACTTCATATATATTTATGATGTAGGCATATAGAAAGGGATAATTATTTAAAAGGACATATTATTAGACAAAAAATAATAAAACCATGGGATAAATAAATTCAACAATCTTAATTTTTGGCTTCTTCCTTAAATGCTTTTTATGTTGGAAATAATTCCAGGCATGAAAATGTTATTAAAAATGCAGCTATGGTTCATTCTGATTCTATGAATAGCTTAAACACAGCCAGAAATACTGTGAATGCTTAAGTATGACATAGATGATGTACTTAATAATTGCTGAGAGGATAAAATTAGATTTCAAGAAGAAAGCAGTGATATTAAGGCAAATAATTTGAAGCCATCCTAAGAAACCTATATAATTTATTATGGAAAATATATAAACTTTTATTTGAATATGATACAAAAACAAAGAAACAAAAAACTATATGATAAAATAAGTGCATTTTTAAAATGAATAATTCATTATAACACAACAATGGGAAGAATTATGAACTAAATTTATAAGATTACATAAAGTTATAATTTAAAGAAAAATGTGCAAAATATTCTATAGATAATATTCAACTCTGTCAATAATTTTCTTTTATTGATTTATGAAACACATTCACATAACTGCTCAACTCACACATAAGTGACTCCAGAAAACTTACAACATTTAAAAATCCATCATATAATGAACCAAAACAAAACGCTATCCTACCATAGCAACAACAGTACAATCAGATTAGCCATTTCCATTTGTGACCCCCAGACCAGCTGACAAAGCCAGTGGTCCCAGAAAAGTATCAGGATGGCGTCCAACTTTACCTCAGGGGAAATGATGCTTCATAAAAAGATGGTTACCACCAAGAAAGCCCTTTTTCATGCTCAATCCCAATTTATGGGACCATAATATACCCTCTCTTCAGGGGTGAAATTCAGCAGGTTCTAACAGGTTCTGGAGAACCAGTAGCGGAAATTTTGAGTAGTTTGGAGAATCAGCAAATACCACCTCTGACTGGCCCCAGAGCTGGGTGGGAATGGAGATTTTGAAATATCCTTCCCCCAGGAGTGGGGAGGGAATGGGGATTTTGCAGTATTCTTTCCCTGGAGTGGGATGTAAATGAAGGTTTTGCAGTATCCTTCCCCTACCATGCCCACCAAGTCACGTTCACAGAACTGGTAGTAAACAATTTGAATTTCATCTCTGCCTCCCTTCCACCCTAGTGGGTGGAGTGGATGTAACTGCGGAGAGGAGAAGAGCTGGGAACTGAGTTAAGCACATCATGCAATTGCATTCCCTCAAACAGTCCAAGTCTAACCCCTCTTGAATTGAAGTTTAGTTGATTTTAGTTGTGTATAGTTCTTTATAGGCTTGAATAAATCTCCTATGCTGAAACCTAACAGATGGTCCGGATTCTTTGTGCCTGATAGAGGCAGTCCTTCAAATAACCTGGTCCCAATTCATATAGATTAATAGTTATTTATTAATGATTTTTTATAGCCACCTATTTTATGAGAAGTGACATGTTTATAAGAAACAATAATTATTCATGAAACAGAAGGAACAGAAGGTCCAATCTTCCTCTGCCACCCTGGCATTTTCCCCCATCTAGTTCCGGTCAGGTTCAGAGGTACGGAGACAAAGGATGACCTTGGGCTTCTAGAAAGGAATGTTTTATTTTGACAACAACACATTCTACAATTCTACTCCTTACTATTCCCCCTCCCTATTACCCCACTAATGAAACAGCATAGTAAAACGAGAGAGAGTGTGGTAGACCAAAGATCCTAAAAGGAATATGACTGCAGGCCTGACAGCTACATTGGTGACTCAGACAACGGCGCGGGTTGTATTTCTGGAAAGAAGCACCAAAGGCCTAAAGGATTTGAATTAGAATAGTTCCAAGCAGAAAATGTATGCCAAGCACTGACAGCTCATTTAGCTCTCACACAGGCCCCAAATGGTTACTGGTGAAGCTCCCTGTGAAGAATCCCTGTAAATGGATAGTAAGGTGATAAAGAATTCTAAGGTGAATGGTGTGTGTGTATGTGTGTGTGTGTGTGTGTGTACATGCTCAATTTAAAAACAGCAATAAAAAGATCATATTGAGATATTTCCCAAAAATATTAAATATGGCTTGAGGATATTATGCCTTGATGGAGAGCGTCATTCAGCAAATGCCAAACAAGCTGAAACTGGTTAAAAAAATGTTTAGTTATGTTCACAATTAAAGGAAGAAGAACCAATATACTGTATCAGCTACTCAAAGACAACAAAATAGTAGAAGGGGGAAATAAAAGTTGTTTATTCTTGCACTTATATATTTTTATGTTACACAGTGACACATATTATAGGCAGTACAAAAATTACTAGCAGGAACTCACCCCAACAACCATCTCAATATACTATCAATCCAATGATCCCACCAATCTTATCACGAAAGAAAGGATTTTTAAACACTGTAGCTTTCAGAGCTTTCCAGAATGATGGGAGGTTTGTGGGTATATAAACTGTGGAGGGTAGCATTGTTGTATACCACCCAGAATAACATGTTTGTGTAATTGGCAACAAAGTAAATTTGAGATGTAGGTAGGTAGGTTGATAGGTAGGTAGGTAGGTAGGTAGGTAGGTAGGTAGGTAGGTAGATGGCTGATGGTGTCCAGCATCAGCCATAGCCTGCGTAATCCAAGCAGCAGGTGGAGGTAAAGGTGGGGGGGTGGAGGAAGATGATCCAATCATGCTGTGTGGGCTGCAAGAAAGCTGAGATTTGGGGGGCCAGAGCAGGCAGCTGGACACTGGAGGCTTATCTTTGCACAGTGGCACTGGCAGCAAATGGAGGCATAGGCACTGGGGGAAGGCAGATGATCCTGATGCTCCATGTGGCCCGCAAGCAAGCTGAGAGATTCAAAGATGAGTCTTCTGTGGCCAGCCGGCCACTCTATCCTACCAAATCTCAGCTTGCCTGTGGCCCATGTGGCACATCCAGATTGTGTACCTTCCTCCGTGCCTCTGCATCCATCTGCTGCCGACATTGCCACACAAAGATGAGTGTCCCATGTCCAGCTGCCTGCTCTGGTCCACTGTCTCTCAGCTTGTCTGCTCTGTTGTGGCAATGAACAAACAGAAGAAGTGGGCCTGCTGGACAGGTCTGCCAGAACCACCGTCACACAGCAAGACAGGTGTTGGGGCATGGATGGCCTGGCTGTGGGGCTCTGAGGTAGGCTGGTGAGGGGAATGTGGTGTGGGGCAGTGACGTGGGGTGAGGTTTACAGCTGGTGAGGCACTGACCCAGTGGTGGGTTTCAAATTTGTTTAGACTTGTGGACTTCAACTCCCAGAATTCCATAGCCAGGCATGCTCAGTTCTGATTTAAAGAGTCAGCATTTGTTTTTCTCCTTTGTGAAAGAAGATTCCTTTTTTCTTTTTCTTCTCCCTTCCCCTCCTTCCTCCCTCTCTCCCTCCCTCCCTCCCACCTCTCTCAAATAGACACACACAGAGAGAGAGAGAGAAGTTGGATTGGACTACATACACTTTCCCCCAGCCCCAGAAGGATCCAGCCCAGCTTCACTGATTACAGATTTGAAAAGGCAACGTGGCTCTGCCTGCAATCAAACTACACTTTGAAGTTTGAATTCTGCCCCCTCCCTCCGACCCACATGTACCTTTTCCAGCTCTTTCAGAGAGAATTTAAACTCTGCTCTTGCCTCAGGTCCTCTGAAGAAACCCCGCCCAAACGAGCGCCCTCTACTGTGAGGCAGGAGAACTGTGTGCCTCACCTACGTCAGGAATTTTTAGGCTTTTAACCCTTGCTTAACTCTGCTCGAGTGATCATAAAACGCCTAAAGTCAGACTAGATCAGCGGTTCTCAAATAGTGGGGCGCGCCCCCCTGGGGGGGCGCGAGGCTCCGTAAAGGGGGGCGCGAAGGCTCCCTTTCCATCTGGGTGCAACGGCGGCGGCGTGGGCGAGGCATAATATATCCCGGCTTGAAGTGGCAGCGCTGGGAACTGCTCAGAGACTCATCAGAGCCGCGGGCTGGATCTGTGCAAGAAGCCTGCTCGGGCGGGGGTGGGAGGGAGGGAAGCATGGCTGTCCCAGGCTTCCCTCCCTTCCCCCCCCAGCCCAAGCAGACTTTTTGCACAGCTCCAGCCCGCGGCTCTGATGAGTCTCTGAGCAGTCCCCAGCGCTGCCACTTCAAGCCGGGATATATTCTGCCATGCCCTCGGCGGCGTCTTTATGCAGGTAGCTCGCCTCCCCGCCAGCAGCTCCACCGCCAACATTCCGTCTGGAAGCGGAAGCGCAACAGCCGCTGTTGGGGAAGGGACAAAGGGGCGGCGGTCGCCCGATCTTGCCACCCCCACCCCTTCGCCTCTGGTAACGGCGACTGTTGTGCTGCTGCTTCCAGCTGGGATGCTGGAGGAGCTGCTGGCAGGGAGGGAGGGAAGAAAGGGAGGAGGGAGTAAGGATAGACAAGCAAGAGGGAAAGAGGAAAGAAGGCAAGCAGGCAGGAAGGAGGCAGAAGGAAGGAGGGAAGAATGGAACTGGAAGGGAGGCAGGGAAGGAGGGAGGGAGAAAGGAAGGATAGGAGGATAGGGAAAGAGGAAAGAAGGCAGGCAGGCAGGGGGAAAGAGGAAGGAGGGAACTGGAAGGGAGGCAGGAAGGAAGGGAAGGAGGAAGGGAGGGTGGAAGGAAGGATAGACAAGCAAGAGGGAAAGAGGAAAGAAGGCAAGCAGGCAGGAAGGAGGCAGAAGGAAGGAGGGAAGAATGGAACTGGAAGGGAGGCAGGGAAGGAGGGAGGGAGAAAGGAAGGATAGGAGGATAGGGAAAGAGGAAAGAAGGCAGGCAGGCAGGGGGAAAGAGGAAGGAGGGAACTGGAAGGGAGGCAGGAAGGAAGGGAAGGAGGAAGGGAGGGTGGAAGGAAGGATAGACAAGCAAGAGGGAAAGAGGAAAGAAGGCAAGCAGGCAGGAAGGAGGCAGAAGGAAGGAGGGAAGAATGGAACTGGAAGGGAGGCAGGGAAGGAGGGAGGGAGAAAGGAAGGATAGGAGGATAGGGAAAGAGGAAAGAAGGCAGGCAGGCAGGGGGAAAGAGGAAGGAGGGAACTGGAAGGGAGGCAGGAAGGAAGGGAAGGAGGAAGGGAGGGTGGAAGGAAGGATAGACAAGCAAGAGGGAAAGAGGAAAGAAGGCAAGCAGGCAGGAAGGAGGCAGAAGGAAGGAGGGAAGAATGGAACTGGAAGGGAGGCAGGGAAGGAGGGAGGGAGAAAGGAAGGATAGGAGGATAGGGAAAGAGGAAAGAAGGCAGGCAGGCAGGGGGAAAGAGGAAGGAGGGAACTGGAAGGGAGGCAGGAAGGAAGGGAAGGAGGAAGGGAGGGTGGAAGGAAGGATAGACAAGTAAGAGGGAAAGAGGAAAGAAAGCATGTGACTACGGTGGGAGTCGAGGAAAGACCGGTGTGCTATGTTATGCAGAGGTGTACTTATAACAATTTTATAGACAAATTAGACTATTTACAGTCGCGCGGGGGGGGGGGCGCGAAATGTTTTCTTCTTCCTAGGGGGGGCATGACAGAAAATAATTGAGAAGCACTGGACTAGATGAAGCATGCAGTTCTCCTCATAGTAGAGAGCATGTTTTTAGAGATTTTTTTAAACAGTTAAGCAGAGTCATCCACGGTGAGGCAACAACTAGCTCAGCCTGACCTCAGCTCTCACCTTTTTCCTTTTACATTTTTTTTCTTTTCACGATGACAGTGGTGAGGCTGTGCCTCCCCTGCCTCCCCTGACTGCACGTCACTGGTGTGGGGCATGGCTTCCTGCCCCATTGCAGAAGAAGTGGGCCTCCTATACATGAGAAAAAAATAAGAAATGGCCTGAAAATAAGCTCTAGTGCTTATTTCGGAGACCAAAACAACATAAGACCAGGTCTTATTTTCATGGAAACACAGTATAAAAGAAGAAATGATACTAATATGGATGTTTTTTTTTCTTAAGCAAACAGAATGGTAAAATAAAGTGGATGGTGACTATTGGGTCTGCTTTTATAGAGTGCAACCTGGCTTTTCCAAGAAGCCCTGCAAACATATTTCTCCAAAATTAGAAGAGTTGCCTGCATAGTCCAAGAATGTAATTGAGACAGCAATTTCATATTACATCATGAAAGTCATACAGGTAAGTATTTTAATATTAGCAAGGGCTAAGCATCTTCACGCACTTTGATCAAATGAGACTCTTTCCAAATGCAGGGGATTTACATCAATGGTGCTATTACATGTGCCCATGACTCTGTAAGATTTTCAGTGGTCTTGAAGAAACCAGCTAATTGGTTTGGCTTCTTCTCTAGATGAACTGTTATAATGAAATTTCTCAATCTCATACCAAAGTTGTGAGGCAAATAGATTCCTATTAAACATAGCTCCCACTATGGTCCACTTCCTAGAATTTTCTTCTTTACATAGGCAAATGCAAAGTTTCCCAGAGTTTAGTTCTCTCTCTCTCTCTCTCTCTCTCTCTCTCTCTCTCTCTCTCTCTCTCTCTCTCTCTCTCCCTCCCTCCCTCCCTCCCTCCCTCCCTCCCCCCTCTCTCTTTCTCTCTCTCTTCTAAATACTCTGGGATTGTTTACTTATCTTTTTTTACAAAAAGCAAATTTTATGAAATTAAGACAGAAAAGAGTCAGAGCATGTATTATTAAGCCCACACATAATTGGTTGTTATTAACATATATTTATCAGATTATAGCACATATGACCTATTTGTCTTTTGGGTAAAGCATGCATGTTTTTTTGTTTTAATATTTAGCATTTGGTAAATCTGGCCAATAATTTGGTTTCCAAAATATGAGTCTCACTTACTCATCACCAAATCCAAGACGGAATCATGATGATGGGCACAATTTCTGACAATTTCAATGTGCTCACTTCAGCAGCACATATACTATGACTGGAATGGTACAGACAATGTTAAAATTTAAATTGATGGAAATAATCCAAATATAAACCTTTCCATTAACCTATTAAAGATTCAGAAGAGATGAATTGCATAATGTATCTACAAAAATTGTTAGATTGGGTAATGGATAGGCACACACAGGCTTAACGGTAACAACAGCTCTTTATTAAGTACAACAAGTGAGAACAATCCAGCGAAGGTTGAGTCTGACAGAGCCCTTTTATAGGAAGCTGTCATACCCTTCGACCAATAGGATTAAACCTCTTTTCCCACTGAAATAGAGGACCTTGGTGGAAACCACTGTAGTTAAAATAAGTATGTAACAAAAATAGTATACCGTACTTAAAAAACCACTGAAATGAAAACAAATATGAGGCTGAGGAGAAAAAATTCTAATCCCACCTAGAGTTTTTTCTTCATTTCTATACACACACTTGTCTTCATGACCTCTTTATTTTTGTTTCCCTTAAATGATTGTGAAAAACACATATTGAGATCACTGGTTCTTATAAACCCCTTTAAGAGAAGGCTTGTTTTCCACATAGACTGTTCATATATAACAGCTTTCTTTGTTCCAACACTTATCTTGGGTCCCCAATGAGTAGTTATTGTGCAGCAGCACCTAATTCCTCTAAAAAAAAAAACCTCTAAAAGCATAATTTCTCAGAGGACTGCCTGATGAGTGGCAGTGCTATGCTAATATATACATATGAAATACCGTAGATATGTAACAATAAGGGATAATAAGAACCAGTGATAAAAGATAAATAAACTAGAATTCTAAAGAATTAATATTTTATTCTTGCCACAGATGAAGTATTTCATTCAGGGAATAACTGCAAGATAGTTGTACGGGTGGACATGAGCTACAACTAGATTTTATATATAGGTGGACATGACCCACCACTAGATTTTACTCACTGTCTACCCTGTGGGGCCGGCCTGGAAATAGCAAAGGACCAGCCTGCAGTGCCTCTGGCAGTCAAAATGGGGCACGGAAGTATGTGAGGGTCTCTCACTCCCTGTTTTTGGCCTGAACAGCATCCTACATAATTCTGCTCGTCAAAACAGGGTGCAAAGAGGCTTGCATTGCCCCCCCCCCCCGTGTGCCCCATTTTGGCCAGCAAAGTGCTGCAGGATTTTGTCCCCCCACAAAAGGCATCCACTGTGGATGGCCAATTCCAGCTGGCGAGATTTGAAGGGGCGAAAATCCTCGTGGACTTTGCCCAGGGGCCAGCCCCTTAATACCCAAGAGACCACCTGGGATAGGATAGGGTCAGCCTTGGTGTGGGTAGCCACGTCTGACGCAGTCAGGGGCAGATCCAAGGAAGCAATGGAGAGAATGGAGGTAGAGGGAACCAGGGCGGGGTCAGCACCATCCATCTCCCCCCTAGCTAGCCCATGGAGGAGAACTAAAATGCTGATCCAGCCCTCAAAGAAATCCAGTTTGACACCCCTGGCCTACTTCATAAACAAATTATAGAGATACACTTTCAAGAACCTATAATAAAAGTAGTGCTCTTTAACAATAGATATTGGGGGCCAAATTTCATTGCAAACAACATGGTAGTAAAGCATGATATCATGTGACTGTGCCACTTAATGATGGAAATTACATCACTTCTGGTTGCAGTCATTAAGCAAATTGCCACAGATCATGAAAGCAACGGCCTCACGTGGTTGCCAACATTTTGCTGGTTGCCCATTTTTTTGCTTATAGGAAGCTGTCAAAGAAGGTTGCAAATGGTGAGCACATGAATTCAGGATGCTATGACAGCCATAAGTCAAGGACTAGTTCAGTACTGTTGTAAGTTTGAAAGATTGCTGAAAAAGTCATCATTAAACAAGGACTACTGTATACTGTGATGTACAGGTCTGTTTCCTTTGTCCAATAAGCTGAATCAAAAATCTGGAAGTGCAAAATATATTTCATTGCTTATTTACCTGGCATTATAGCTCAAATGTAATATAAAAATATAAGACTCAAACCCACATAAACATATTAACTATCAATGTTTCATATTTGATATTTGCCTTTTTAAAAGAAGGATAAAAACAATCTTGCTAAAAAATATGCTAATTTCATTCACGTGGGTAGATAAGTGCATTTTGCTCCCCTTCGCACTCCTATAATGCTTTTCTGAGTTTGTTTCATAATAAGGTTTATCTAGATATAAGTAGATATTTTGAATTTGTCATAATTCTGATCTGTGTCACTGCCAGGTATGTAGCCTATTAATGGAACTAATTTTGTCTAAAACATCTTATTTTGGTAGTACCTTACCAAAGTGCTATTTAGAATAATTATATTAACATTTTTACTGCCACCACATGTTGTTTACAATTTCTAATACAGCAGACTGTTTGAACAATACTCAGATCTCATCACAATAATTAAAGTGAAGTAACATTAATCACCAAACTATTATACTTTGAAAAAGGTCTAATGTATCTAATGGGAAAAAATAAAATTCTAAATAATTAAATCCATTAGCACTTTTAAGGGGATAGTGTGATCTAATTAGATCACATAGATACATTTGCATACACAGAAATATTCATATTTGCATTTAAATACAGTTTTCTTGATAGAAAGTTCAAATAATCTGATCATTTCTTCCCATCACTTAATTGCTATTTATTTTAGTAATATAATTTCACTTATTGAAGTCTTTGGCAATTACCAGTTTTAATATGCTTCTTAAATTTATTTTAAAACAAGCAAACAAAAAACTATTATTCTCTTGAGTCTGTCTGCTGTCTAATAGAGAACCTCCTTTCTGTATGGACAAATATATTGTTTGAAATATTATCAGGAAAAAAATTCAATCTCATTAAGAATGGAAATTTAGCACCGAGGAAGTTTTGTATGTCACATAATTGATATATTTCAGCAATGCTGTATGAAAATACATTACTATAATCCTTACAGTAATCCAGAACTTCCATAGCTGAGCAAATTGGTTGTTAATTTTATTACCTTTGTTTCCATGAATACTAAGTGAATCACAACCATCATTAAGTGAATCACAACCATCATTAAGTGAATCTAGTTTCCCCCATTGACTTTGCTTGTCAGAAGCCAGCTGGAAAGATCACAAATAGTGTCTACATGACCCTAGGATGTGGCAATTATCATAAATACATGAAAGTTGCCAAGTGCCCAAATTTTAATCACTTGACCTTGGCATATGTGACGGTTGAAGTGTGAGGATTGATGGCAAGAAACTTTTTTCAGCATTGTTGTAACTTCTAACAGTCACTAAGTGAATAATTGTAAATCAAGGATTCTCTTTATTTTCCTTTCTCTGTATAAACTTTAGTAAACCAACATTTTACTAAGATTTAATTGAGTCTTTAATTTCATAGAACAATTAGTTCTGAGAAATCACTCTAAAGAGTATTTTGCCTTAACAGAAATTTTCATTGTAAAGACATATAATTGGCACCTGCCTAGGGCTTATATGGACTTTCCACACATTCTTTTATTCATACATTTTATTTTTCTTCAATGCTTCTGAGTGTTGGCCACCGCCTCATACTGTGGGAAATCAAATAATTTCCTAAGAACTGATGCTGTGAGCTCAGATAGTCAAGGTCAAATGACAGTACAGGGAGCTCATCCTTTCAGATCTGTAATTATGTTCAGAAACTGCAGAAAACCTTGCAGCATGCAAGACTTTTGTTAGTCTACAGCATCAAACGTGTCTGCAACATGTGAGAAAGTTGGAAGAAATTGAAGTTGTAAACTAAAAAGCCTTATTGTAGAGACAATTTCTAAGAAGGTTTGCTATGTAAATAGAGGTATAGATTGTGAAAAGAGATAGGAACTTTTTACTGACAGACATGCGGGTATCAATATAAGTGAATTAGCTACAGTCCTAAAGATTAGGCAATGGGAGAGTGGATAGACCCCCCAAAAGGAAGATAGATTGTGAGAGGCAGTTAAGAACTGAAGTTCAAAAACTTATAAATAAGATCACAATTTGGGGAAGAGAGCTGACGTTGCAACGGCACAACGTGTGATCTTGGTGTTCCGAGATCGCAGTTGAATTTCTGCCACTGGATGATCCATTTGGACCTAATCATCCCGCAGAGATGCTGATTGAGAAGGGCACCTCCTGCTGATGTCAGGGATACAGCAAAGTCGCTGAAAGATCCAGGAAATAGCATTTTTTTCCTGGCAATAGAAATGCAGCTAATGAAGCTACTGAAGTTGGGACAGCTCCGGAACGGGAAGAAAGCGGAAAGAGAAAGTGTGTCGAATTAGTGAGAAACATTTATTATTAGAGGAAGAGACTACCCAAGAAAAAAAAATTAAGTTAAGTTAAGATTGAAGACAGAAGACTGTAGGCAGCGAGATTGATCTGCATTGAACTTAGTGTGTTATCCTGTTTCTAATTTTTTTTTTCATGGATGGAAATTTTGGAGGGGCTCCCTATTTTTTAAATTGAATGGATTATTTTTTCTTCTTTTTTTCACTTTTGCTTATACCTATGGATTAGAATTCTCTTTCTTTTTTTATAATGCTCGATTTGATTGATTGGATTGTTTTTGATCTCCATTTAAGATGGTTTTTTTATTTCTTAAGCTTGGAATATAAAGAAGAAAATAAGAAGGATTACAAAGAGGGTTGTAACAATAGGAGGAAAGCAGTTACACTGCCACTTAGAGGCTGGAGGCTGGATACATTGTTTTTTCTTCTTTCTCTTTGATCACTTGAGATTCAAGGTTCTTTCAGTTTGTTTACTGAGAGTGATAGTAGGAAGAGCACAAGTTGTTTATACAGGTGCCTTTTGGAAGTTCTATCACTAGCTATTGGAGGGAAGACAACATTTTGACTTGAAAGATAATAAATGAACCTGTTTGAAGTTTATTAAAATAGCCTTGAACCCTATAGTGGCAGTGTCTACAAAATTGAAAGAATTGCTGAGCAGGAAAAAGAAACTGTAACATTGCAAATGATTATGTTTGAAATTCAAAATCTATTAGTTGTGACAGAGAGAATTGAAAAGAGATTGGAGAATATGGAATACAAAACAGAAAAATCTGATGGAAAAACTAAGGAAGTTTACCAAATGAAGAAAGTGGAGGACAGAGTTCAAAAGATGGAAGAAAAAATGAGTAAAGAGGTAAGAAAACTGTGGATACTGACAACAAAGTGAGCTTGGTTGGTAATGGAAAGAGCGGTATATGGAAAGGGGAGATGGATAGATTGGAACTCTACCCCAGACTTCAAAGCACAGAAGAAGAAAAGAGGGGAAAATTGATGAAGATAAGGAGAGAAATCTTGATAGAAGCACTAGCGAAATCCAAAGATAAGCTGATGGAAAGAGCAGATGTTGGGTTTCAAGCTTTTGTGAGATACGAAAGGAACAGCATGTTGCCAAGGGAAGTTTATACAAGATTTATTAAGAAAGTAACTAGAACATTAATGTTACACATGGCAAGAGATATAAGACTGTGCTATTGCTGGACAGATACAGGTTGATGTATTATACAATGAAATAGTATAATAAAAAATAGTTTACTAGTAGTTTACTAGTAGTATGTATAAAATGAAGCGACAATAGCTATAAAATAATTATGATTAATGATTAATAATCATAACAATACATATAGATATATTAGTTTGATAATATGAAATTTTATATAAACAACACATGGAGATTATGAGAGGAGGTTTAAAAGCTTTATCTAGAATATGTTATAAAGATGTATTGTGATTGGATGATCTTAGGATGATTTAATGGAATGTTATCATATAATCTTATTCTAGATTTTGAATATTATATATAAAAGGGTGTAAAAACAATTATAGACAAATTAAGGTCGAGATATAATAATTGTGATATGCATGAATATAGGTGAATTTAAAATATGTGATTTGATATGAAAAGCAGGCGGTGATTATGGAAGAGATGAATGGAAATATTGTAACCCAGTGCTCCCCAACCTTTTTATCGCCGCAGACCGGTAAATGTTTGATAATTTTTCCGTGGCCCGCTTGTTTTGATTTAATAATTTTAATTTAATTGGATTTAAACATGCCTTCAAAATAAAATACAGCTACACCAAAAAATGAATATAAAGTGATTTATTTTATTTAACTCACTAGAATGCCAAATCAATGAGAACCCTGAGCTTGTTTCTTTGCAACGAGATGGTTCCATCTGGGGGTAATAGGAGACAATGACACCCGAAGTGTGTTGCTTATGTCCAGTTTATTCCGTTGTTTTGTTTTGGTTGCTGTCACTGCAGAAAACCCCGCTTCACAGAGATAGGTTGTCGGAAATGGCAATAGGGATTTAAGTGCTGTGGTGGCGATCTCAGGGTATTCCGCCATGACTTTAATCCAGAACACCGGCAGAGTTGTTGTCTCGAACGTAGTTGCCAGCGTGCCCCTTTCAATACAGAGATGCCAGCGTGACCCTTTCAACACAGAGATGGCAGCATGCCCCTTTCAATACAGAGATGCCCCAGCATTCCCCCTTTCAATACAGAGATCATCGCGCCATAGTGCTGAGTCTCCTCAATAGCAGAGAACCCCCTCCCCCCCTCCGTGCACTTATGCCTGAACCCGCACAATCACATTCGACCCAGGAGTTGTTGACCTAAATAAGTGCAATAGGCCTGGGTGAATGAGAGGGCATTCTAATAAAACCACTGCTGCTCCTCTTTCCGTTTGATAGTGCTGAGTCCCCCCCCTCCGTGCACTTATCTTACGGCAGCTTCTCTTCAGTCCCCGCGTCTCCGACCTCGAGTCCTCAGTCCTCCCGTGGTGCCTCCTCCTCGGCAAATGGCATGAGGTTTGCCTTTCGGCCAATGGCGTGAGGTTTGCCTTTCGGCCAATCAGGAAGCGGGAGGACCCGCTCCCTGATTGGCCAGGAGGAGCATCAGTGTAACAATAGCGAATTTTCATTCGCTATTGTCACACAATGGGCGGGCTTGGGAGGGCGCAATGCTCTGCGCCTCGGCTGCCCGCCACAGTGAAATGATTTGAAGTTCCTCGGGCGGCCCGGTGCCGATTGATCCACGGACCGGCACCGGTCCATGGCCCGGGGGTTGGGGAACAAGGCTGTAACCAACTGACACACTTTCTACAATTTGTAATGGAAGATGGGTTTTTTTTATGTTTGTTTGTCCTTGTTCAAAAACAAGATCACAACTTGGGTGTGGCCCAGCAAAACAAAAAACAAACAAACAGACAAATAAAGGGGGTGAGGTAAAATGAAAGTCAAAGAGCAAGGCAAGCAGATTTGAAATTTGCTGTAAGTTTCATCTCTACTGACAAAAGAAATCACACATGAGTCAACCAATTGCAGCATATAGTGACCTAAAAACCAATGAATTCAATTCTTAACAGGGAGTTTAAATGCAATAAGCTAAGATACAGCCTGACAAGTTCTAACGAGAACAAAATTTATGATATTCCAGATTCTGTATAAACACATAAGTTTAAACATAAAGAGATCTCCATTTTAGGAAGTGGGAAGTAGAATTCATGTAAAATCTCATAAAATAGAGCCATGACATGAAATTTACCTTTATGTCTGGGATCTTTAGAAAAGGAAGGTTACCTGTGTGTACCATTCAAAACATAGATATGAAGAAGGGCATGAGGTGTGTGCAAGGAATACCAGAGTAGCTAAGCTGACATAGTGTAAAGAGCTGTAAGTTCACCTGTGAAACTGAGAAAATGGTTAGAGATCTAATCAAAGATGAGAAAGGCATTAGAATGACAACAAAATGAAAAAAGCAGATAGAAAAACTGGCCAGGAAGAAAACAGCCAGCTGGAGGATATTTTGGCAGAGACAATTAGAACGAGATCATTTTGGAAAAGTGGGAAGGAATGTTGCTTGACTATTCAACTGCTCATTCTCAACAGTTTGTACTCATATGTATGCAGTTCATGTGCCTATCTGTTGTTCCCTAAAAAAAGTTAACTAAAAACTGTACAAAGTTCACAATTAGGGATTGAACATACGATCCATTATTGGATGTCCCATGAGACAGGGACACTTACTGGAATTCCTTATGATGACGGAAGGGTGCAATAGACTTAATGAGAATAAACTCTACTGGAACTGTAAAAAAATGTTCACTTTTTTAGATACTGGAAGATCTATATACAAATATACATCCCCGAAAAATGGGAAGAAGCAACTTTGAGGTTGCCCTTGACAGAATTGGAAATGATACCCCTTTCTGACTCCACAAGAAGTTCCTATCCATGAATTTTATTATTAGAATTATAGGATTTAAGATCTGGAATAGATCTGAAGTTAGCACAAACTCCTGTCTATTCAAAAATTCATTTCTATAGCATCCCAATAGATACAACTAGTTTGTTTGTAGCATTTGTTGGCTTATGTTTATATTGTAGTCCATCAAAATATGCAGATCCAGATTTCACAGGAATTCTGGTTGTTTTGTCATATGTTCTTGATAAACCCTTGTGAGTTCCTACAAAGGAGAAGGAAGGAAAGAAGGAAGGAAGGAAGGAAGGAAGGAAGGAAGGAAGGAAGGAAGGAAGGAAGGATTTTGCTATTAATTTTATGCCAGAAATGAAAGCCATTGTATGTTTATTATACAGTTCTTTGTTACATTATCTACATTTTTCCTGTTCAAGGTCATTACTCTAATCATCTATTTTATTGATTACATATAATGAAATAATGTATGATACTGCAAAATCATCAACAAATTCTGATGACTGATCCTTAGTCATTTCTTTCCCTTAAATTCAATAGCCAGTTCCCAAGAATTCCAGCTTGGTTCATGTCTGTTTGTGTTTGTTGTGTGTGTATGTTTATATAGTTAAAATGCATTTATACATGCATTGTAAAGGCATTCCTGTCTCAGTAAGAATTGCCTGTAACATGCTTCAGGCTTTTAATAAGATCAAAAGGAGATAGAAAGCAAGCTGTTGCAACAGCACCTATCTAGAGAAAAGTATCAAGGGTTCACTGAGAAATATATTTGGAAGAGTCTTCTCTTTGATGAGGAAAAAAGCGTTTTCATCATTTTCATTTTATCTGGGGACATTTTTATAACAGGCTCAGGCATCTTTATGAATTGGTCACTTTCATGTGCTTTCCTATTGCTAAGATTCTTGCAACTAGTATTTAGGAACCTGACTTAGTTGTGTTTAATTCTTCAAAACTGAATTTTATCCAGCTCACTTTGACACTGTTTTTATAGTGGGCTCAAATATTTACTGACAGTTTTGTGGATCAAACAGGGGGAAAAAACATTTCACCCAGCATCAGGAAGATTATGATAAGAAAAAGTTTTCTATTTCTGTCCCTCTAAGGATAAATTCAAATATTTAAAAATATGTCCTTCCTGGATCTTTATTTATAGGAATAACCACATTCAATCAAAGCCTCATATGTTAATTTATGAGCACATGAAGCCATTACACAGATGAGTTAAATGGATAATCCATTTTGTGACTAATGTGGATGTGTATATGAGTACCTGAGAAAAGTGGAAAAAATAGAGATATACTTATAACCAATCTGATAACTATTTGAAATGTCTCATGATCTCAGAAATCATAGTCCACTTTTAAAAGAATGATTGAATGTTAGAATGAAAGGCCAAGTCCCTTTGGAACATCTTTGCTCGTGAGGTGAGATTAGTTCCCACCCTTCTGACTTTCTGTAACAACCTGAAGACCAGTTGGCTTGGACCACAATGGGGGAATTTCATACTGGAAATGGTTGATTGACTAATAGCAGTTCCCAGCTGCCTTCCCCCCAATATATTTTACTCGTTGTATTTCATTATAGCTTGTATTTTATTGTAATTTTATTGTGATTTTATATTCATGGTTTCATTTTAATGTTTGGACCCCAAGTTGCCTTGTGGTGAGAGGGGCAGAAAACAGATTAAATAATAAAAAATAAATGGTAATAATTTATGATCTGATGTGTTTTTAATAGAGAATTCTTGAAAAGGAACAACAAAAGCAAAACCTATGTCCCCTAGTACTAGAGGATGAAAGAAAATGATCTTAGGAAATTCTCTTTATGTTGAGTTAAAGGTTAGAGTTGTTCCATATAGAAAAGTCTGTTTTGATGAATGTGGTCACCATCTCAGAAGAATATTTAAGCAGAAATTTGATGGAATTTATCTCACATTAGATGCTGTGTAATGATGGAACATTGCAGGGGTAGATGGTGAAGCCGGACGATCTTTCTAATGGTAGAAGACCTAAGAAGACCTGGGAGGAATATATTATGTATTACAACAATACTGAGAAAAATGATTTGCATACCTTTTCCTAATGACACCAACATTACCTCTAGCTAAACATATTCTCTCTGACGTCAGATTAATAAGCTTAGCCAGGGCTAGAACAGTGGTTTTGTTTTCTTTTCATTCAATATAATTTGAAAATATGCAATGAAATAAATCCATCTGGGTATGTTATTACAGACTAATTATTTGTTTTGCCAACTAAGACTAGATCCAATGAGTTGCATTTCAGAGGGGGTAAAAACAGATTTTCTCATGCAACTGTCACAAAGAATTGTTTCATTCACTATGTAAGGGAAGCAGAGAATAGTACAACTCAGCCCATCAGGGAACACAAGTGCTCCAGGCCAGCCAAATTATTTCGGCATATGAGCCAGAAAATTCCTTAGGCTCTTTTTCATATTTCCACCAGTAAAAATACAATAGCAAAATAGCTAGCAAATTACTACCCCATCATGCAGCTATTATTTAAAGCAAATAAAACAGAAGAAAGGGAGTGGAGAAGGAAAACAGAGCCTTCCCACTTGACTAGGAACACATTTTACCATGCTGAAAGAGCCTACTTCTCTTTAGCTGACTTGTTCCCTGGCAGCACATGATGCATGATGTGGTCACAATCAGTGCATCTCTGCTTCATTATGGAATCAAAGTTAGTCATTGGTAGCCAAAGCTGTTTTTAGAAGACTTGCTCTCCTAATGCAAGAGCTAAAACAGAGCTACAGTAAACATTTTTCACAAATTTGGTTTTGGCATTAAGAGACATCCTTCAGTGTAAAAGAAGTGGAAGAATGCCACTTTTTCTACTTTTTAAAAAGCTTCTTGGATGCTAAGCATACAGATCTCACAGACCAGCTGCACTGAAAGGATGTACTGTATATCAGACAGATACAGAAAGATGACATGACAGGCTTGGCTGACAATACAGTGCCTTGCTTTGGATTATTTGCTCTTTCAAAATTATAAGATTTTTAATCTACAAGGTCTCAAAGCAGGTGAGACCTTTTATAAATCTGATGGCAATGTGTGACATAAAACTGAAGCATGAGAAAAGAATAATACGGGGGGGGGATAAAAGCAGTGGTTTTGAGATCTACAGTATAGATATAAAACAAAACCAAAATATACTGCTAAAAGAAAGGTTATGCTTGAAGATTACAGCGGGATGAGACGGTGAGGCAGTCAAGTCCTATTTATGGCCAATCATTTACCATGTATGCTAGCTTCCCTGCCTTTGATCAGATATTTTTAAATCATTTTTCAGACAAAGGATTGTTGCTTATTTTTGAGTCATGTGTTTACAAAAAGCTGAATGGTTGCAGAAAAAGGCAAACATTATTGATTTTAAACGTAAATTAAGTTAAATTACCATAGTTAATCCAAATACTATTAAAATTCTATTTTGGCTACGATTTTTGGAGGCTACTGATTGTATATCTTGGTTTATTTGGGTTGTAGCTTATGACGACCTTGCTCTTTCACCTCTAGACTTTTTAAAGCGTACTTAGCAGAGCTTAGCTAGCATTCATTTGCCAAAAGGTGATAAATAAGAGCTTGAGTCTAATCTCTGTAATAATGCTTGAGTGACAGTCCCATGCTGATGCTTATTTTAAACACACAATATCTAAGCTACATTCAGGATCTGACTATAGTTCATTTCATGCACTTAGGAAAATGGTAATAATATATTTACTTCTTTAAAAAGTACAGACAAGCATCTATTCATGTTTCTACCCTCCCTATGTCACATTCAACATGTAGAGGTTAACTATCTGCAACCTTTTCTATCTGTAAGGGTTTCCATGCCAACAGGAATTCTGGATAGATCCTAATTTACACAGATAGGCTCCGCTTATGAGAGAATTCTCCATTGGAGGTATTTGTCATTCATTCTTGGAAATACCCAAAAGAGGTGGGTAACATACCTGTTCCTGTTATCTCTAAAAAGTAGTAAACTGGCATTGGTCTCCTACATAAATAGTGATTACTAGAAAGGAGAAAAAATGTAAAATCAGAATCAAAAGGCTCTGGTTATTTGTGTGTCCTTGCAGCATGTAGCACTTTTAGAGGATATTTCATTTTAAATTAATGATTATATCAGACAAGAAAAGAAAACAGTGTCAGGAGAAGTAGTACTAGCCGCTTAATTATTTTCATATTATAGTGCCAATGAATAACCTGAGAATCAAATCTGAATTACATGATTAAGCCCTGATTTCACAACAGAAGTTTTCACAAAGAGGCAAAATAAATTTCATTACAAAACTGCAGAAACCTTTTAGACTTGATTAAAAGTGGCCATACAAAACACAAATGTTCATAATAGTTAAGTGATTATCTCTAGGTACATTGGATTTTATAGCCTAACTGCCTCTACAATTGTTAAATAAATTAAGCATAATTACCCTTTCTTTTTACATGTCTATGGATTTTGTGAGGCCGTTCTTTGTTCAAAGTAGATACATTCAGAAAAATAAAAGATAATGCACAAATTAGCAAATATTTGCAAAAATGTAGGGAGAATTGCATATAAAAATTTGTATAGTTAATGTAATGTAATTAAAGGCTTGACCATAATGTGTTACTTAACAAAATGAACAGATGCATTTCTTTTTCTCACTCAACATAGGGCAGATGGTTCTTTTTTTTAAAATAAGCCATTGGATGTACAATATAAAGAAGCAATAGGTAGTATTATAAGAGTCCATAATGGTCACATTACTAATTTAAATCATAGTGTTAGTGAGGGAATGCCTTTCACAATAATCCAATGAAGTTTGAGCATTGTTTCCAAATTTTATGTAATCTTTGAAAAAGTAAATTTCCAAAACTGTTAATCATTACAATGAACTTTGTTTATTAATTATATAGAATTTTTCAAAAACAATACATTTTTTATCAAAACAGTTTTAAGAGCAATTAGAAAAAGGGGAAAAAAGCACCTCCATTCAATTTAAATGTATGCCTTTGAAATAGAAACTTCTAGAGTGTCATCTGCAACATACTGCATTTTGTGCAAGTCTATTTATAAACAATTGTAAATTCCCTTCTGTCAAAAACCATACAGACCCATCTTGCTATTCCCTTTAAAATGAAGCAACATGTTCAGAGGATAGAATAGCAATAGCACTTAAACTTAAATATCACACCTGTATGACAAAGCAAACAATATACTTCATTAATGCTGGTCACTCACTTTGTACTCCTTCATCATGCATTCATTCGTGATGCTATTCCATCTTCTTTTACTACATGTGCATCTTATGTACTCCAGTCTCATTGCATTTAATTTTTATGTTTTTACAGACATACATATCTCCAACTGCACCATAAAGGGGACAGAAGGACATTCCTATAGATAATTGTTTTTGCTGCTTTCCACAAACTTTCATTTACTGTAATATAATATCCACAGTTTTGTATTAGGATTTGCACATATTAAAATTCCTTTCATTTTGCAACTCTGGTAAACATTCTATACAAAGTATAAAAATACTAAAAAATCCACATACATACATACATACATACATACATACATACATACATATATATATATAAACATTAATTTATAACTTGCAATTATCCATTCCATTTTCACTATCACACATAATGTTTGGATCTTTGATACATAAATTTTCAACTCTATGCTCCCTCTTGCAAAATGTAGCCTAACATTTGCTTTAAATTCTTTGGTTTCCAACCAACAAATCTTTAATGTCATCTTATGCATTTATCCATTAATACTTTAAACAAAAAGAAAGCCATTCTCTAGCATTGTCTTCTTTTCTACTTGATACAGAATTACTTTGCTAAGTAATACATTTATTCTCATGCATGTTTTTACATCCATCATACCACTTTTATCATATTCAGTAACCAACCTCCAATATTTCATAATCCAAGCCTACTTGTTTTATTTAAGTCAGAAAAGGTACAATAAATGTCTTTTTTGCATTCATACATTTATTTTATATTCTTTATTTATATGTTAACACATGGACTCATGCCGGTATTCACAAAAAATAATATAGATAATCCAAATGAGATTTATATTTTATTGATATAAAATATTATAGGTAATAGTAATGGCAGATGTATCAATGACAGATCTTAACAGTTCTGAATAATTCATTTCTAAAGCATTTCAAGAAGTTATGAATAATGGAAACATCAGGATCTCTGGTTGCATTTTATTCCACTAGATTGAGTTACTGCTGAGAAACAAAATGTTATTTCGGATCTCACATGGGCCAGAAATCCTTAGCACTCTCTGCTGTTTCACTCTATATTCTTCTATTTTTTAAACTGTATTCTTCTAATTTCACTCCTTTTTCCATCTTATTTACTTCATTACATTTTTTTTAAAAAAAATAAGTGTTAAAAATTTATTCTTAAGAAATCTCCAAACCAACCTTGATGGAGAAAATAAGAAAATCATTTAACAATCTCTATTCCTCCAGGTCCTAGGAAGGGTAAAAAAGTGGGAATGATTTATTTATTTCAAGTAATCGATTTTATTAACTAAACTTTTGGCTGCATGCAAGGAAAGCAGCAGAACCAGCAGAAGTCTTTCTTTCTCTCCCCCAAATTCCATCAGAAATGAGTCTTTGTGAGACTCATCGCACCCTGCAAGGCTTGTTGTGACACTGCACGTGTGAACGACAGCATTGCCATGAGCTTCATCACACCAAATGTCAAACATCGTCCTGCAAGGCTTGTTGTGCCATTGCACGCACAAGTGGTGGCACTGCCATGACGTCTGACATACTGGCGCAGCTGTGAGCAGCAGGACACCAGCTGCACCAGTATGATGAAGCTAACGGAAGCACTGCCATTCACATGCGCAATGGAACAACAAACCTTCCAGGGTCTTGTTCAAAGAGGCAGCAGCAGCACAATGAGTTTCATAAAGACTCGTTTCTGACGGAGTTTGTGGGACAGAAAGAACAACTTATTTGCTGCTTTCCTTGCATGCAGCCAAAAGTTTCCAAAAGGCAGGAACATGAAATGCCAAACTCAACCCGTACTCACACCTCATGTATGGGTTGCCCCCAAGTGGGGTATGGGTGGTAAGGTCATGAAGGAGCCCTGCATGACCCCTGCCTAATTCAGATTCAACTTTGCCAGGGTGCCGGGTGCTAATGGTCACTCCCCATTGCTTGGTTTGGGGCGGACAGCATCAAACAGGCCCACATGTGGTGGGCAAGCAGGTGGGTGGAGCAGAAAAGAGAAACGGCAGAGAGAAAACCCTTTCAAACAATATTGCTTACAATTCTCGTTACTCCCCTCCATTGTTTCTCTTTCTCTCTCTCATTCTCTCTCTCACACATGCAGATATTTGATGGCTTTAAAGGGGCAGGCTGGGCTTTACTTCTATAGTAAGCATGTACTTCCCACAATTTCCACAATTGCCAGTCCTTTTCTCAAGCAGCATCAGGGTAGAACCAGGGGGAGCCAATTATAATGTGTCACATGGCTTTCTGTCTCATCATAGCAGCAGCCTAAGCAGCACCCGAGCTCCAGGCCTGGTGGAACGCAAAATGTGCTCACCATCTGCTCCATAGGCAGAAGGTGAGCTGCAGGACAGAGGGGTCCTCAGCTGCACAGTTGCCTGGCACCATGGGCAGGGCTGGGACTAGCAAGAGTGCACTGGAAATATCTCCAGGCACCTGCAGAGACAGAACTGGATCAGCTGATCTGTGGGCCATGGTTAAGGAGCAGCCTTGCTGCCTCTTGCAACTCAAAAAAAAAAAGATCTCCCTGAAAATAAGCCCAAGTGCTTATTTTCAAGCCTAAAAGAAAATAAGACCCGGTCTTATTTTCAGGGAAACACAGTACCTTTGGTTGATTCCAGCCCTTTCTCATTGCCTGAAACACTATTCCATTTGATGAAACTTTAATCATTTTACTGATCCAGAATGTCCATATATTTAACAAGTTAATTTGTTGACGGTATGTTCCCCAACAATATGAGTTTAAACATGATGTTATTATTTGGCTTGAAACCATGCGGTTTAATTTTTTTAAAATTTTATTCAAGGTCTCTCATTCTACTCTGAATATATTTCTTAGGTTACAATTTAGGATCCATTCTTAGCATCTCAGATGAGGATATGTCCTGAAATAATAGCTAAGAAGATTATTTGTGATGACTTTCTTACCAAGCTTACTTTGATAAATGAATATACTTTCACTGGGAGATGACTGTTGCCAATAATTTGTTATTCTGTGACTTGTTTACCACATACATAATATCACTTAGAATAAACAAATTCTTGCAGTAATTGAACAGAGAGTTCTTGATCCAGATGAATACAATCACAGATGTAAAATTCACCCACCATTTCCAAAGAAAATATTAGACATCATTTTGAGGTCCTGAACCTCATAGGAAACCAGAGGAACGATGCAGTGAAGTAAAAGAAGTTATTAAAGAGGGATTTGAAAAGAATCTACCCAAGAGCAAGAAGCAGAAGAAAGAAAATTTGATGTGAGAAAAAATGGTAGATACTGAGAAGACAAAATAAAGATCTCAGGAAGGAACTTAACAAAGAATTTTAGAAACAGCATATAATAAGCAGTATTAAAACAACATCTATAAATACATTAAAAATGAAAACAGACCAATAAAAGGAAGAAAAATCTTCCAAAAGATCTCCAAACTCAGAAAGCATTTCCAAACAATATGCAGATAGAAAGACAGTAAGAATACCAAAGAAGTAATTATGTTTCTTTTAGCTACATTGACCATATAAAAGTTCCTAGTTTTGCTTGTGAAATTAAGGCATGCCAGAATATGTCATTATATTTATGTAAAGCCTACATATATAGGTAGGAAGTCTCTTTGTCAACCACAAGCAAAACAGGACTGTATATAATCTCTCATTATTTGATGTAAATACTAAGTATGAGGGAAACTGAATTGGAAGAAGTTAAACTGTTTCAAAATTGGGAAATGATATATCAAAAACCTTTACTATGCTGATGACATTACCCTGATAACTGAAAATTTAAATGTTCTACTAATTACAGTCAAGGAGTATAGTAAAAAAAAACACTATTGGCAACTTATGAAGAATAAATTAATGACAATAGGTACAATCACTAGAATTAGAATTTGCAATGAATATATTGATATAGTGCAGGGGTGTCAAACTGGATTTCTTCAAGGGCCAGATCATCATTGTATTCTCCTTTGCGGAACAGCGGGGTGGGAGGGGCAGTGAAGGGGAGAGATGGGGCGGATGCCTCCTGCAGCACTTCGCCAGCCAAAACAGGGTTTATTTATTTATTTATTTATTCATTCATTTATTCATTCATTTATTCCACCAGCCAACCACTACACAGATGACTCCAGACACCATTCTACTGTATATGGAACTACAAAGATTAGAAGAATGCAAACAATGGTTCTCCTTCTGACATGTCATGAACGGGACAGTTGGATTTTGAAAAAACTGGAGAGTAGAATATTGAGACATTTGGTGTTAAAGAAGACTGCTAAGAATATCATAGATATGCAAGAAAAAGTTCATACCACAAATCAATTCAGAGTTCTTACTCAAAGCACAAATTGTCAAGTTCACATGTTTAAAGTATATTGTGATGGCCTACCTCTTTGGAGAAGTCTATAATGCTAGAAAAGGTAGGAAGGGGGGGAAAAAAGGACAACTAGCAACAAAATTGATAATCCAGTTACAGCAGTAATGAAGACACTGTTGAAGACTTGAAAGACCAGCTTGAAAACGTCATTTAGAAGAAACCTAAGACATTATTAAGAGTCGATAGTGCCTTAATCCCACATAATCAATCAATGCCATAAAGAATTTAATTTAATCTCAACTCATTTCATTGTATTTGCTTTGATAGGTGATCCCTTTTCAGGCCTCCTCACCCACTTCCAAAACTTATTTTTATTTCCAGCAAAATCACTGTCCATGTTCTATGCAACATTGCTCTGTATTTCATAAACTACAACCTTTCGAACCATATTTTCTATATTTACATTATACAGTAGTTTTATTGTTCCTTTTTGCAGTAATCCTTCTCTTATATCCATGTTTCCTATTCCCAAGTCATTTCACTTCATCATTTCACCAAACATTCATTTTCCTGTTTCCTATTAGAATAATTTCATATACACTTCTGTGACACTTGTGAATCTTTCTAATTTGCTCCAAGCAGTCTTCACATTTTTATGGCCATGTTCTATTTGTAAATTATGTTAATTATTTCATTCCCTGTTAATTATACCATTACCTACTGTTTCTTTTTGTCAGCCTCCTTTTGTCTTCCTTCCTTTTTTTTTTTTTTACAAAAACTCCACTTTTGACACTATAAAAAAAGTGTATGCCGAATGCCACATCAACCTTTTACCTTTCACCAATATTCTGAATCTTTTATCATAAACAATAAAAGCAATCATGCATCAATTTCCATTCATTGCTTTGCCATGAATATACCTGAAGAGTTCTATGTTTAAACCATGTGCTCAATTCATTATTCTAAGATGATGCTCACAAAACAATTACCTTTCTCATTCATTCTTAGATTTCCAGATGACTCAGTCACATGCGTGATACTCTCTTATTTCATTCCCACCAGTCTGTTCACGTCGGACAGCAGAATTTTTCTCTAAATTATATTAATTCACAATATTATATTTTTATTGAAACTTATTTCTTGTTTAAAGGTGTCTGAAAAAGTGGTCATGGTGGGCGAATAATGGAAAACTTAATCTATTTTCTATGTTCTTTGTGACATTGCAGAGTAAACTTTGTGTAATAATGGTACAATTTTTGTCCATTTTTGTCATTTGGATGAAGTCATAAAAATCATGTGGATACAACTGCTATAGTTTTTTTATTATTATCATTTCCTGGAATGTACCAAAAATCTGCCACCAAATGTGAACTATTACACACGTGTTAATACACACACACATACACACACACACAGTTACAGTATATACTTATATACATATGCATCAGTGTTGGGTTGCTAGCCAGTTTACTACTGGTTCATTTGTGCTCGCGTGTGCACGCAACGCTTCTACCCATGCGCAGAAGCATCCAGGCGGGTGGGTAAAGCATTCCACCACCACCACTACTGATCCGGCCGAACCGGGTCGAACCAGGAACAACCCATCTCTGATATGCATAACATATTATATTAATTCATAATTCCTGATTTTTTGACATACTTTCAATTCTTTCAATCATATGTAAACCTGTATCTTCATTTCTCTAAATGTTCTTTCCCATTTCATAATATTTGACCATGTTCATTAAGAATCTGTTAAATGTTTCTTTTTTATTTCTCATACCCAATAACTTGTTTCTCTAATTTGTTTTGTGATGCAATCTTCCATCTCATACAATGTATGAGTTGGAATAAACAATGTAGTCCACCATTTTACTAAGTATACAAATCCATTAATATAGCATCTCCATAATACAGCATTAATCCTTCTTAAGACAATTCCAGAGAAAAAGAATCTACCACCTGATGGCATGATCATTATCTATGGGCATAAATAATAACACTTTTTGCCTATCATGACTTTGGCTAATCAACCTTTGGCATATTTTGTTGTTGTTGTTAAGAAAAGCTTACCAGTCTAAGAACTACAATGCCACATGCAGTATTCCTTTCTAATGGTAAAATTATTTTCAGAGTGTTTTGACATGTTTTGGGTCATTATGGCTCAAATAGAGCCAAAGTCCAGTTTTCCTATATAAATTGGAGCCCCCTAATTGAGAAAACTACCTTGTAAGATAATATATTATTGTTTACAACTCACCAGCTTGGAAGAATATGCAGCATAATGATATGTATTCAGGATGCTCTTGTATTCAATAATGTGAACTGTATCCTTGCAAAGAAGGAAAAATAAGAGTCAAACCTGTAACAGCTCCAGCCTCTTTCAAATCATTGGTTTTCTTCATTGAATAGTTCAAGATTGTTTTGTAAATACATAAGGCCATTATGATAAAAATGGACTTTTATAGAGTCAGAAGAATACATCATTCTATTGCTGGTGTCACCATAGCAGCTGGAGTATGCATGTATGTTGGCATCAAGAGCATGTTCTGTTGCACTGGCAATTCATTTAAAGTAATTTTTCCTGCAGTCCATCAATTTGTTGCAATAGCTGCTAAGAGACTAAGAGTTATTATGCAGCCGGCTGTAAATTAAACTTGTATGAGCTAATGCAGATGTTGAATCCTGCCCTGAAGGCAATATTGAGCCAAAGTCAAACAAAGGTGGATTTCATAAGCTTCAACACTGAAATTAATCAAGACCTACCTTTGCAACTTAGTTTTATTTTCTTCTAGTTTTCAAAACAGTAATATAATAATACTTCAAGTGTTTACCAGAATCCCTCTGTATACAATCTCAGTCCATAACCATGTTAATAGCTGGAAGGTATAGAATTATAAGTGTGATCTTCTTTTACTAACAGAAAAGGAAACAGAAACCTCATTGGTACTTAACTTTCCTCAAAAGTGACTATTCACCTTATTTTCAGTCATTTAATTTTAAATTATATTACATTCTTCGGTTATGCTGAAACATTTTCTCCAGGCATTGTTATTCAATTCATTGATGATTGACTTCTATGGATTACTAAACTTAAGTTAGCTACAATATAGTTAATGTGTATCTGAAAGAGGGAAGGTGAATCCTTTAAGCTATAGAATCATACTTTTTCAAGTGTTCTGCAGCCTTCCAGGTTGCAGTTATATCCATGGGACAATATAATGGGGAAACTTCTTCCATGTAAATGTTTTTCGCTAAGGAATGTGGGCGGACAGGAAAGGTGAAGAATGATGAAGGGAGATGTAATGCAAAACCCAAGAACAATAGAATGGTTCACCCCTTTAAATAATAAAAGTTTGAAAATATCACCAAAGGAAAATCTAAAAATTCAAAGAACTGAGATACTAAAGCAGGAACCTTTTTTCACAGATGAGAAAATTTTGAGAATTAGATTTTGGCAAAATATTACTATCTCTGTAGTGCCTATGAACACTAATATATCCACAAATTATTCTGCTAATGACTGCCAGCCTCCTATATAAAATGAGTTTAATTTTAGTTTCTTTTAATTAACATGGGGAAAAATGGCATACTGCAATGCAAAGTACCAACTTCTAATATAGTTATTATTTTCATGTGTGTATTGGGTTTTGCACTTGTTTATAGCACATTCAGTGTAAAAAGTGATATTACACCTATTTTTTAAAAAAAAATTAAGTTAGAGCTATTATATCTCTGCTGAAAAACTTCCAAAGTATCACTAGATGGTGTAACTTTGCTGTCATCTAATGTTTACTTCAGTTTCTGAAAGCAAGAAGTGGTAGCTCTATTTTACCTAAAACTTTCTTACATATTTCTTCACATCTCTGTTCTGCATAGCCCCCAATAACAAACTGTGTTCTAAATTTTACACCACAAACTGCTACAATCATTTGTTGATTTTTTTTCCCCATAAAAAGCATCATAGTCTTCCTTTGGGAAAATCAGTGTTGATAGGTATACAGTATTAAGTGTGGCGCATGACTTCAGCCTAGAGGGAAGGAAAAATAAATTGGTGTCTCATTATCAATGTCCCGAGGCAAGGATTATATTCTGGCAAATTGATCTGGAAACTATTTTGAAAACTGGCAAGTCTTTTCTTGTAACTGCCTTGTAACAGTATCTCACATGTCAAATTTCAAATTCTAATTTCAGGTATGACCATCCACCCAAGAAGGTGGCCCAAGCAATTATTTCTTAAATGGATAGCTATAATCTACAAGCAAGGTCAGAAGTAGCCCTCTTAAATCCACTAAGGTGGGAAATGTAGTCGCATATAGAAGACATTAGAGCACTTTGAAGAAAAGTAAAATAGCCTGTTGCTTATTCCATTGATCAAGTTGAAAAAATATTAGGCACAATAAAGAGAGAAAAGGGGCAGTAGAATTACCTCTTTCTCCAAGCATCAAGCTTTTGCCTTATTATGCATCCATGAATCTCATTCTTATGGAGTCCTTTTTCTGATGATGTATCATGAGTAGTGACTTTAACAAAACAAGAGAAGCTTGAAGGTCTGACGGCTCTGCTTAGGTCATTGTGATTTCTGGTTTGCTTGTATCTTTGCTTCTTTTTCAGCTGCAGTCTTGGAATGACATTGATAGAACCATTGTTGGTAACATTCACTATTGTCCAAAATGTTCCCTATTCAAATATTGTTGTAAGATGGATTGAATATTAAAATTGTCCATTTAATTGATAAATCAGATAAATTTAATAATAAGTAAGCATATAACTCAGTGGGCTAGGACGCTGAGCTTGTCGATCAGAAGGTCAGCAGTTCAGTAGTTTGAATCCCTAGCACCGTATAACAGAGTGAGCACCCATTACTTGTAAAAATGTATGTAAAAATGCAAGTAGAAAAATGGGGAGCACCTTTGGTGGTAAGATAACAGCGTTCCGTGTGCCTTGGGCATTTAGTCATGCCGGCCATATGATCATGAAGATGTCTTCAGGCAGCGCTGGCTCTTTGGTTTTGAAACAGAGATGAGCATCACCCCCGTGAGTCGAGAATGACTAGCACATATGTGTGAGGGGACTCTTTACCTTACTTTAAGCATATAGCAATATATTATCTATCTATGTTTCTATCTATATGACTTGTATGGGGGATCAACAAAAATAATAAAGCACTGTCAAAGGTCCATAAGGAGCCCATCTTTCTTCCTTCTTTCCAATGCTTATTTTCTAAAAAGAAATCAAAACAAAACATAGAACAATAATGTTTCTCTACTGCCAAACAGAGTGTTCTCATTCAACCAAAGAAGGCAACAAAATCCAAGTATTGAAAATCAAATGCTGTATAAAAGAAATTTCAAACATCAGAGAACATTTAGATATGATTAAAACCAAAATAGAAAAAGAAATAAATGGATAAGTATCTTTCCCCTGTAACAGTTCCATTTCACACTCCAGATACTTACAATAGAGAACTCTGATTACCTTCCACAGGCTGCTAGACAGTAGGCTGAAAGCTTTGCTGGGTCAAGAATTACAGATCACTATTACTGTAAATATAATGAGAGATTCCATTCTTCTTTTATATTGACTACAAGTGCACAGATAACAGTATAATGAACTGGGAGGAACACAACCGATTTAGATAAGTGAAGGAAGAAAGGATCAGTTTTGTTCATTATACAAAAACAAATATAATTGCAGGAACTAACAACTGCTGCACTGCATTTAACTACTATATTTTCTTCCCTTGGGATGTGAGCTATCTATTTATGTTTAGAATTTCATGAAAGATGGCAGAAAACTGAGGTATTTGAAACCAATTCAACAAAGCATCAACCCATAGTATCTTTAATTATGGGAAAAATTCGGAGTCTTGAAGAATGATAGGTATTATTACAATTGAAAAACAGAGACTTTTTGTTTTGTTTTAATGCCCCCCTTTTCTCCATCAGCAAAAAGAAAAATGTTTACTTTCAGATAAAGTTCTCTTTTCTCATTGATCATATCTATTGTGGCGTCCAGTTTGTCAGGGCAGGGCTAAAAAATGTCCCCAATGTTCCTGTTACCCACTGTAGTCATAAATTAGTCCTCTTTAGACATTAATCAACACATTAGGTCTCCAGATTATCCTAAACATTACTTTAGACACCGTAAAGACATACCTTGTTTAGCCCACATATATGAACTGTCTCTTGCAAAATGTCATATTTTAAGGTTTTTTCAGGACCTCTGAAAACTGAACAGTGCTGTGTGCTATGATAATTAGAATATTAAATATATATGCAATCCACTGTTATTGTAGGGAGTACATTTTATTTGTGTGAATATTTGCTTTTGTTAATATATATTGCACTTTTGAACTTTCAGACTAGTTGGAATATTCTTTCCAGGCCAAGTGGGATTGGACACACAAGGAACCTGTCTGTAGAATATATAATTTGCCTCCAGTGTATCTGTAGCATTTTATCAAATCCAAGAAAATAAGTCATTCTAATATGAAGGTTAAAGTGATTCCTTCATTTGCCTCAATCTTAAATCCTAGCATAACAACTACAGCAAACCAACTATATCTATTGGCTAGTTATTAAATCTTACAATCTTTCCTTTCCTGGCTTATGGTTGTACATTGGTACAGTTGTTGCTCGTTCTAATTGTGGTATATTTTTCAAAATATTTTTAAAACAAGGACACAGCAGTCTTATCTGTTTCAGGAAGGCTTTGAAAAGATCCCAGCTTTCTTTCTCCCTTATAAAGATACTAAAGATGGCGTATGAAAAGTGGTTTGTATGATTATTTTTCAGGTGATAATTCTGACCCACCCTAATTTCTAACAAGTGGTATCTATTCCTGTAACTCAGGTACACATGTTATCCTCCTGATGACAGGAGCTATAAGCCTTGAAAGCTCACACTATATAGATTGTGTTAATTTCAAAGGCTATTTGTGTGTTTGTTGCAATGAATTAATACAGACACCTGTGCATTTTAACAGCTTTTCACAATGTGTTTCCTTTTGCAGATTTTTTTAAAATATAGATTAATATGGAAATAGATATTGGTGAGGTTGTGTAAATGTGTTGTTGTGGCTAACTACCCGCTGGCAGCAGATTCAGACAGTGAGGAGGTAGGGGAGGAACATGGGGCAGTCCTGGAGTATGGGGAAGTCTCTGATGAGGACTCTGTGTCAGAAGCAGAGAGGTGGCCAGGACCGGTTATCAGCTGGTGCCAGAATCAGACATCAGTGAGGCAGATGAAAAACTGGAGCCTATTCCCAGTGTGCACATGCACAGAGTTGCCAGATGAAGGGAACAGGTAAAGAACAGGGATTGACTTAGGAGTAAGGCCACAGGTGGACGATGAATGGCACCTCCCAGAGAAAATAAAAGAAGAGTTTGCAGGAGACAACTAGTTTGCTTAATTGTTTCTTGACTGTCCGAGACTCCTTGCCAGGTTTTGCAGATTTTGGCCTGGCAGCTCTCCAAGCAGATAAGGTCTATGACTGCAAATCCTCCCTTGAAAGACTTTGTTGGATGTGAATGAGAAGAATTCACAGGAAATTAATAAAAGGGGTTTTTGTCAGGACAAGGAGTTTGCTTCATGCTTTTAGGATGCCTAGGTCAGAACATTTGTGAGCTAAAAGTAGAGGACAATAGGCAGATTTAAAGTGCAGTGACATCAGAGCTATTTTATTTTATCTACCACACTTTCAACCTCTATAGTTCCGGGTTCTGTGGAACATTTGGTCAAAATGATTTAATAGTTCATTGTCTTACATAATCCTTCCTTCAATGTAGTTTTTGCTACTTGCTCATTTTCCCTCTACTTCTCAGCTTCTCTACACAACCATCAAGCAAACTATCTTCCTCTTGCATGCTTAGAAAAGGCAGGGGAATTGACAGTAGCAGCAGTGAGAATGAGGAAAAGGCTTTAGAAAGATGATCTATGCCAGGGGTGTCCAAATTTGGGAACTTTAAGACTTGTGGACTTCAAGCATGGCTGGCTGGGGAATTCTGGGAGTTGAGGTCCACAAGTCTTAAAGTTGCCAAGTTTGGACACCCCTGATCTATGCAAACTATCTTGCATCACAACTTGTTGAGCTATATCTTTTCTGAACTTTTCTGGTCATTTTTGTTTATTATAGACATTGGAAATTCAGCAATATTTGAACTGACATAGGTCAAGGCTGACTACCCGTGTTTTAAGAAAAGCTGATAGATCTTCTGTTGGGTAGAGATAGACTCAGCAGTTAACTATCAATGTTAATCCTTTCAATAGGTTAAATCTGAATGAAAACGGACAGAATTGTGGGAATTGTGCGTTAAAGAGTCAGTTCATTTCTCCACTCTATTTTGGTTTAAAACGATTTTTGCAACATATGAAGAAGAATTTTTTGACTATTCTAAGATAGATGTTGACTTATGCCCTGAAGCAGAAGGTTTAAATATTTCTCGGCTTGTGTAGCAGTGTTTGATAGCCTCATTATTTGCTAATGTAACAGATTCTTCTTTGCACTTTTCACTAGGTTGCACCCCATTCGCTTCTAAACTTACTTAGATCTAATTCAAAACATTGTTCCACTTACTTTCACCATTTCAGACAGTGCTAATAAGTAGAGCATGCTGGTTCTCCCTATGAGCAAATACACAGAGGGCTGTTTTGTTTTTTTTTAAAAAAAAACAATCTACTGCCTTCCTGTTTCTATGCCTATTCTCTTCATTTCAGGTTTATCACTCTGATGGCCTGAGAAAGATATCTGAGATCAATGTACTTATAGAAAGAACAATATTAACTATATTAATTGCAGATATAGCAGAATTGTTGGGGGGAAACCAGGAAATTTAGCCAGTAAGATTCAGCAGAGACAATGGTTAGTAGAAAATATATCCTAGAACATTATGTTGTTGTTGTTTTTTAGTTTGGACTGAACATCTTATGTAAATCAAGCAATTGTGATTTTTGAGCCATGCTTTATGGATTCCTGTTATGTGACTCTAGTCACTGCAGCATATTCAAGAAAGCATTTCTTCTACCACTATGATTTTATGGTGAAACTTCATCCTGTTATTGAATCACACATACTGCCACAGTGTATAAATGGAAGAAGTTTGTATCCTAAACAGACACATACACAAAGACATCTTACCTATTCCATAAATTAAAGTAATGCCTAAGCTTTAGTTCCTCTCATATTTATACGCAATATGTCAACATTAAGAACAACCTCAAGCACCAATATGTTTTTATGAGCTAGCCTATTCCCAATTCTAAGATAATAGGAAAAGATAATCCACAATTGGCAATGCCAATTGTGCTGAGAGTCTTAAGTACGAAATACATGAGCAAACTCACATATACACACTGTATCAAAAAGTTTGCCACATGCTTTTAAAGAAAAAATTGTTAGTGGTTTATTTTATTTTTTTCTGGGATAGAGTTGGATAATGGTGATTTTTGTAAATTTATAGCCAATGTTAGTTCAAGGGGAGGATACTCATTGAATGATATTTTCTTAGGATATTGTAAGAAGGAGAAACAATTGCAGGTGGGTTTCAAACCACTTTAGAAGGGCCTGCTTAAATAGAAATGCTGGTGGGGTAGATGTTCTGAAGAAAGAATGCGTACCTGGAATACCAAGTAAAGAATACTGTATTTTTAAATTCAACAGAAGACAATCAAATCAATCATCGTATTAGAAAAAACACATCCAGAAAAAAGTGTAAGAAAAATATTAAGTCTCTGTTTCCATCCAAGATGAGATATTAGCTTTTAAAAGCGAAGGAGAAGACCCATCTATGTCTACTGACCTAGAGGGGATTATTTATTTTCTATTCCAGGAAAAAATATTATTTCTAAATGTGAATGATTACTAATCAGCACCACAGAAACCTGGCTCTACTGGTTATAACTATGTTACTGACTGTTTAAGAAGAGAATTACAGCTATTTGTTTTTCAATTTAATAAAGTCTTGGACAAACAAACATCTCATCATTATTATTAGCTTTGTCAGGAAATTGGATAGTTGGGCCATTTTAGGGACTAAAATATTTGAACTACAAAATAGATTTATACTAGTGCTGCTCAGTTTTAAAAATTGGATCCTTTAGCACAATGTGGATCAATGTGGAGCCATAGGATCTTGCCTTCTAATTTTCAGTTGACTAATATCTATTGCACTTCTGCAAAACTACATTTATCATTTATTGACTATATAGTTGCAAAGCTACCAAAGGTAAATGTATATCTTCCTAATTGCTTTCTGCCTAGGGTACTGCCTAAAGTCATAGTGATTAGAATAACATGACATTTAACCATAGGTACACTCAGAGAACATGGTTTGTATGTTCTCTGGATTCAATTCCGATTAGAGCAATACTGTCTAAATCTCCATTGCATTACTGTTAATGTAGTCGAGAAAGACCAATGGTCTTATTCATATAAGATATCTCCTTAGCTTCTTAAGTGGCTTTGCAAGGGTTCCAATAGAAAGTTTTAGTGAAGATTACTGACTTTTTTTATTCCAATCAAACTTTATTTCTGGCAATAGACAGGCCCATGCTATTATTATTTTCTGACATGGTAATCCAGATTACCATGCTTTAGCCAGAGATAGAACTGCCTTATGTATGAATCTGTAGAGCACAGATTTCTCTTCTCCTAGACCACACCTAAACCATTAACCCAAACTATTTTTTGTGGATTTCTAAACTGTGGTTGACTAACTACATTATAATACTTGTCTTTTTCTTTTGCACCTTTGATGTAGTAACTCCATTTTAACCCAACAATTTTGGCACAAACAGCTTAAAATTTGTTGGCATAACATTTGTCTCTGTCTCCCCTCCCCATCTATTCCTTTTCATTATTGTAAAACGAAGAATATCTTCTTATAATAGCTACATTTGAAACCTTTGTGGTTCCCAGCTATCATGCTAATGACTTAACATCCTTCTTAAAAAGATCTAAGCTGTGATATCTGCTCCTTTATCTTTCTAAAAGTAAATAAGAGCAAAGTGAAATGGGGAAATGGTTTTTAAAAAAAAAGAAAATAACAAAGTTAAATGTGATAAAGTTTGACAGATTATCTTGTATTAAGGGGATGAATGATTGAATACAATCAAGAACTGAACAAGATAATATTCATATGGTGCATAACTCTATTGAAACAGCCACAAATCTTTGAATTTTACTTGGGAATGGAACGTACTAAATTGGTAGAAGAGAGGAAAATATAATATTTTTGCATTCTGCAAATAATAAATGTGTATGGGAAATTAAAGATTTGATTTTGGTGACTGATAGTAGAGTAGAATAGATTTCCTGAAGGCACTGCAAAATCTCAGGCAAGGCTGCATTAATTGAACTCATGCTGTAAAGGCATCAATTGTTCAGAAACCTTGGTGTGCATATAGTGGTGCAAAGATATATTAATACCACTAGTGATGTTAAAACTAAAGTTAGTGCATCTGAAAAATGACTGGTCAGGGCTAATTTGCGAACAGAATATACTGGCCTATGTTGATCAAGCATGTACAGACATTGTCAGTTGTTACTGGCAATTGCCATTGATGGTGTACATTGTCATGACTAAGAATCATGACAATATCTGCCTAAAATGTTATGAATCCATAAATTTACTAAGTAACCTTGATACTTGCTGTGTCCAAAGTCTCCAGTCTGGTCCACCAGCTAGAGGGTGCCACTTCCTGTTCTGATTGGTTGAGCTGTTTCACAGCCCGGTATACAAAAAGCGGGTTTGCTTGAACTCAGCTGTTGTTGACAGCGGAGGGGGCTGCCTTGTCAGCAACTATTTGTTAGTGAATAAATGTGTTAGCCTTTATCTTCTTCTCACCTCCATTCTATAACCCCCTCATTCTCAGTACAGAACAATACTTTTCTATCAAATATACATTTTAAAGTTTGCATTTTTAGTAAGCTTATAAGGATAATGAACTTATTACTATCATTATTGTAATTTTCTAGAAACTGTTGTGCTCTACATTTAACACATTTTTCGCTTCCGGTTCCGGCAAGGGGCATGTTTTGCTCGCCCTGTGCGCTCTTGGTGGGCTCCCTCCTAATTGGGGGGGGGCACTGGGTGCCTTGAAGGGGCGCCCAGCCGAGGGGGCGGCTAGCTGGGGGTCCCCTGTGTCGGCGGTGGCTGCGGGGGGCTCCTGGCATTGCCCTAGGTGCCAGGAGGCTAAAGGGGGTGCGTGGGAGCTCCATGCTTCCGTGCGCTTTCGCGAGGCTGCTGGACGAACTAAGCAACTTGAAGGCTGCAGCTGCGATGTGGTGAGATGGAAACCCGCCCTGACTCCTTTTTTTTTTACTGTTTGGTGAAGGATTGACAGCTTTTTAAAGACTTTCAATCGGTTTCTGGGAAGTGTGACTGGAGGGAAGGGGATTTTTCCCCCCCTGGATGGGCAGCTTTGGATTGCTCTCTGCCCCTGGAGGAGAGGGGGGAGAGCTTTGAAATGAAATCACACTCATAGCAAGCAAGCAGATGAATACCCTGCTACAATTGTGAACGAGAAGTGATGATCTGTTTCTTTTGAAAACTTTTGAAAACTTTTAGTTTGCTGCCTTTTGATCCCGTGCTGGCAAGGCAAGATGGCACACTTCCGTTGTCTTTGTGCACTGTGAAATTTGACTCCACCCATAGAAATTGCTGGCATTTTGTCTTTGTCTCCGTGACACCCAGAAATATCTCTTGAAATACTGCACCTTGGACTAGGACTGATGGACTTTATTGTCTGGATTTGAATTATAGAAAAGGTCTCTATTATTGTCTGGACTGCCTGCCTCGTGATCTCTCTTGGCTATCCTCTGTTCCTCTGTATCTTATGGACACAGACACCTCTGAGTTTCTCTTTACTAAGATGGCACCGAAAAGACCCCCACCTGGGAAACCAGGCTTTGCTGCCTCTGCTCCAACATCTTCAACGGCTGCTGAAGATCTGAGGGAAACAATGACAAAGCTATTGGCTGAATATATTAAAAAAGACAGACAACAGATAGGATGGGATATTGACCTGGGAGTCAACTCAGCCTACGCTAGAACACACAATGTTCCAAGGGAGGTTCACATTAAATTTCTTAGAAAGACTACAAGAAATGAGATTCTGAGTGCACAAAGGGGGCAAGTGTTAAAATACAAGGATAGAGAGATAGTCATCCTGAAACAAATCCCAAAGAAAGTTAGAGATAAAAGAAAAAAATGTTCACTTTTAGCGAAGAAATTATACCAGAAAGGGATTTGGTTTAGATGGCTTCTCCCAGAAGGTATGCTGATATTTTGGGAGGACACTAGAGTTAGAATTAATACAATTATGGAGGCTGAGGCCTTCATGGAAAAAAAACAAAGTGCTCCTAGATAAAACTGATGACATCACACGGGATATACAAGACACGGGAGGTGCCGGAGCTTTGCTGGTGGCGGGGGGAAGAGGCAGCATCGAGAAAACTTAGATCACAAAAGTGACTTAGAAAAACACTGCAATTGCTGATACAGGGAATTCTTTTTTCTGTTGGATATAAAATAGATTGAAAATATTGGAAGATATAAGGTAAATATGCTGTCAAAAAATTGTTAAGTAGTATTTTACTTAATGTATTAACAAATGAGGATTATGAGAGTCGGGGGGAGTGCCATTTCTTGCACAATGTAGCTGCCATAATTTGTACCCTTTTTCACCACCCTTTTTCCTAAAAATTTTGTAAAACCAATAAAAAAATTGTTCAAAAAAACAACAACACATTTTTCAACACACATCCAATGAATCGTTTAAATCTGATTTCTAAGGAAATAGAAGTAGATCTATGTTACAGAATGAAGCTATATTAAGCAATGTTCATTTTGATATCTTTAATAGCTACTATATTTTCTTCTTTATGTATGCAACTTTTATAAACTATACCTTAAACCTGTGATAGATTTAAATGAATTAATAATGTTCTCTGGAAAGTGTAAACCCAAATAATAAAAATATAGTAAAAACTATAGTGTTGTTAATTATCACCAATATAGCAGTTCTTCTTCAAAATATTTGGTAAGAATTATGTGCTTAAGTAAAAGAAAATGCACTAAAATTGGTAGACATCCATATGCACAAAGGAGCAAGTACAGGGGGGGGGGAAGTTGGAATAAAAATGTTGACAAACAATATCATCTCTCCTTCCTTTCCCCATTTCCTCTGCGTGTTTTCTTGGAAGTAAGTCTAACAGTTTCAATAGAATATACTAGCAAGGAAATCTACTTTTTTCATCAATAAACCTAGGATGTTTGATAGGCTTAGGGCAATTCAAACTTTTTAGGCTGGTATTTTCTCATAACTCACCATTTACTATACCATGTTCTGGAAATATAGTCTATGATAAGTAGATTTGGTAGCCTGAAGTGTTCGGTCAGGAAACAATTCAAAGTACAAAGTAACAAACTTGAAATTTGTTTGACTGAAACTTTTCAGCAAGGAAAATGAATGATATGGGGCACTTTTGGAGATGTTAAATGGTGACTTTTCACTACTGTATACAATCCAAAATCACTGTATGTGGGTTAAGCAATCATACATTTTTTTAAATAAATGTATAAACGGACAAAAAAGGTCACAGGAAAGAAATGAACAAAGACTTGGGGGAGGGGGGCATCTGAGCCAATATTTTTAGAAACAAGGAAAAGAAAATTCTAAGAATTTGACACAATTGTTTCAGCAGAAATACTACTGTCAAAAAAAAAACTTTTCTGAATAAAGGTGGGTATAAACTGCCATGAAATGGAGATGAAGAGGCGGCGGAGGAGGTGACATCAGTACTATAATTAAATAACATTATTGTACAGTAGCCATATAAGAACAGATATCTGCGATCAGTTTCTTATTGCCTGCAAATGTCCTTATCCCTGATCAACTGGACAAAACTTAATGTGACCAACTTGTTATAGCTGGAAAATGCTGGATAAACAATTACCATTATAATAACAGACTTCCTGTCAGTCTCCTTCATTAAACTGAGGAGCACTGAATTTCTATTTCAATTATTTCTAAATGTTATCTTTGCATGTAGATTAGAACAGGGACGTGCGGTCAGGGGAGGCAGGGGAGGCAGAGCCTCACCTCTCTTCATGAAATAATAGTATATAATTAATATATATATGTTGTATTTGTACTGATAAATAAATAAAGGGAGACTAGTATAGATCTATTTCGAGCTAATTAGCTCTCATCAGCTAGCCATACCCTTACTGGGATTTGAACCTGGGGTTGTAACACAAATATATACTTATTTCCCTGGCTCAACTGATAAGGAGGCGATCCTGTGGCTTAGTGGCTAAGGCTCCTGCCTGAGATATATAACACCACAGGTTCAAATCCCAGTAATGGTATGGCTAGCTGATGAGAGCTAATTAGCTCGAAATAGATCTATACTAGTCTCCCTTTATTTATTTATCAGTACAAATACAACACAAATATAAAAGGCAACATTAAACATAAGAATATGGTTTTCTGCCTGCATGGTGTTCTGAGATGAAGCCGAAGGACAGAAAGAGGGAGTAGTGACCTTCCTCCCATATTTAGGCATACCAGGGGTTGTAACACAAATATATACTTATTTCCCTGGCTCAACTGATAAGGAGGCGATCCTGTGGCTTAGTGGCTAAGGCTCCTGCCTGAGATATATAACAGCACAGGTTCAAATCCCAGTAAGGGTATGGCTAGCTGATGAGAGCTAATTAGCTCGAAATAGATCTATACTAGTCTCCCTTTATTTATTTATCAGGAGAAATACAACACAAATATAAAAGGCAACATTAAAAATAAGAATATGGTTTTCTGCCTGCATGGTCTTCTGAGATGAAGCCGAAGGACAGAAAGAGGGAGTAGTGACCTTCCTCCCATATTTAGGCATACCAGGGGTTGTAACACAAATATATACTTATTTCCCTGGCTCAACTGATAAGGAGGCGATCCTGTGGCTTAGTGGCTAAGGCTCCTGCCTGAGATATATAACAGCACAGGTTCAAATCCCAGTAAGGGTATGGCTAGCTGATGAGAGCTAATTAGCTCGAAATAGATCTATACTAGTCTCCCTTTATTTATTTATCAGTACAAATACAACACAAATATAAAAGGCAACATTAAAAATAAGAATATGGTTTTCTGCCTGCATGGTCTTCTGAGATGAAACCGAAGGACAGAAAGAGGGAGTAGTGACCTTCCTCCCATATTTAGGCATATCAGGGGTTGTAACACAAACAGTCGCCGACAACATTTCTGCCTCCGCAGCTCCCGGGCGCAGCCGGACGGATGTAGCCACAGCGACGCCGAGGTGGTCCGGGTGGATGAAAGAGCGAGCGAGGCAGCCTGATCCTCAGTCGCTCACCCACCGGACTGCCTTGGCGCCATTATGGCTACCTCTGTCCGGCCGCTCCCAGGAGCTGCAGAGGCAGAAGTGTTGTCGGCACTCCCGGATGACGAAGCCACGAAAGCGACTGGGGAACGACGAGAACCTTCCTGCCTCTGCTGGATTTTGCGCGCTCCTCGCGACTGCATATTGCAGTCGCGAGGAGCACGCAAAGTCCAGCAGAGGCAGGAAGGTTCTCATCTTTCCCCAGTCGCTTTCGAGGACTACGGAGCGCGAGCCGGCAGAGCACGCTCAGGAAGGCAGGGAATGGGATCACGTGTGCTGGAGGCTGAGGCAGCCTCAGCCTCCAGCACACGTGCTCCCATTCCCCGCCTTCCTGATGATGTCACCAGCCTCTCCAGCCATAAACCTCACCGCACGTCACTGGATTAGAACAATGTTGTGGTCATCCTTTTTAATCTTTTGGGGTGACATCTATGTTGCAGGTGTTCAAATGTTTTACAAATCCTTCAGACAAACTGCAAAATAACAATTAATCCTAAATTTCACATAACTTAAATTTTAGGCAATCTTGTAATGCTTTGGTAAGGCAGCAGCATTCAGCAAACAGATACATTCCAGGTTGTCCCTGTTTGAAACATCTTGATGCATTCCTTTATTTGTAAGCTGATATGCAATTGTAGGTTGCGCCAAAAATTACAGAATCCAAAAATTCTCTAATTTTAAATCTTTAAATATATTAAAGAGAAACATACAACTCTTTTACCAGCATTCTGACCACTATTGTAAGATTAAATTCATGCCAATGCTTTCCATTGAAGAACTTTTATTTTTTTCTGCTATCACTCAGAGTTGTCAATATGTGCATCTACAAAAGCAATTGGTTGGAACTGCATATCTCCATTGTCCAGTGAGTTCAGTTAAAATTGAATATATTGTGAGCATAAGCATGGGTCTTAATGGGAAAGTGAAGAAGCTGTGCTTTGAATGTAGCAGCAATTTTAACATTTATGTTTTTCTTAATATTACTCCCTATGTTCTCTTTGAAATCAGGCAACAATTGCTAAACCTCACTGTGAATAATTTAACCTGGCTAATTCCCACAGTTCCAATTATATTGTTCAGAAAGAAAAAAAGGAAGTTATTTTTCCCCTTGCTGTTCTAGTGCAATTTCCAAAAACTACATTTAAAAAAATCCTCTGTATTATCATACCAGGAATGGGTTGATTTCACTTCCTTTAGCAAAAATGATGGCATGATAAGCAATATTTCTTTCCAAAATTTACATAAATTGCAATGCCACCACCACTTATCAGAGAAAAATGTAAACTGCACTGCAGAGGACAGCCTTGATTCTTGAATCCCTGTTGTCTTTTCAAGCTTGGCATGACAAAAGTGAAACTTTAAAGACTACACATCAGCTAGGCTTGCCTTGGCTCAAGTTGCAAAACTGAACAGTGACTGAAGTGAGCATGAGAGCGAAAGAGGCTTTCTTCCTTTCTCTTCTGCTTGGCAGTATTCCAGTTGACGGGAAAATAAAAGGAGCAGAGAGGTGAGGGGAAAGCATAATCTATAACTTTTTTTGTGTAATATGTTGCTAGAACAGCTGCATTGCCATTTGTTCTTCTGTGCTGAAGGCACTTGACAGAGTTGAATAAAAGGATCTAGTTTCTCTCCCAGGATGCCAAACTCAGAAAAAACCGAAGAGAGTTCGCATTTGAAGCAGGGGAACAATCTGCTGTCTTAAAATGAGCAAGCAATTACTGTCACAAATGAAAATGAATATACTACATGTTGCAGGATTATGTTGCAGGATTATGTATCCAATCAGGGTCGGTCACTAGGACCAGAGGTTTAGTCTTCCGAGCTTTCGGACTCATGCTGGAGCCCATCCTCAGGGAACTTCTCTCTAGCAGAGTATGTGCTTTGGGCTAATCCATGTGTAATATTTAAATGGTGCCTGGTTGTGTGTGGCTTTTTAGTTGTTTATTAGAGTCTTGATTGCCAGCTATTAAGTTGTTGGCTGTTGTTTCCTTGTGCTGCCAATCCCTCACCTCCTAAATACTTGAGAAGCTTGTAATAAGGTTTAAGGTTTAAGGTTTATTGAATTTATAGACCGCCCCCTCTCCCCGTAGGGACTCAGGGCGGTGTACAGACAGTTCATGTTCAAGACAACAAAACATAACATAGGACATCAAACAAAACAACGCACACATACCGTCTGTGTATAAAACCCAAAACCAATTTAAATAATTAAAACAATTTTAAAAACCCGTTTAAAACCCCAATTTAAAATTTAAAAAGCCATCCAGGAAGGTTAGTAATAGATGTTCCCTGTGAATACAATTACAATTACAATTAGGCCAGGCCGGCTAATCGAAACAGGTGGGTCTTGAGTTTCTTGCAGAAGGAGCGGAGATCCGAGGTGGTTCTAATATCGAGGGGGAGGTCATTCCAGAGGGTTGGGCCCATCACAGAGAAGGCCCTATTCCTAGGCACCGCCCGCCCGCACTGTTTAGCGGAAGGTACCCGGAGGAGACCCTCTCTGTGAGAGCGGATTGGTCGCAGGGATAAAATCAACAGTCCTATTGACTGATTAGGGACCCCCTCAAAATGTTACTAGACAGATTTCATAAAGGGCAACTCCTACTTCAGGATCCAGCCAAGCCCAAGGATACACGTCAGTTCATCTGTCTCATCAACAATCAGATTATAGATGAGGGAAACCTAATTATAGACTGACCTATCATTTAATAACAAAAACCAGAACTGGGGTTGAACAACTTGCCTCCTGGAATCATGGGTGTGTCACTGGAGGTTTTCAAGAAATGATTGGATGATCATTTGTCTGTGATAGAATAAGAACTCCTGCCTTGAGTAGGCGGTTGGAGTAGAATATCTCCAAGGTCTCTTCCAGCCATATGATTCCATGCTCTGGACCAAACCTCTGGTCCTGATGATTGACCGATTGGATCCTGAAAGTAAGTACTGTCTTTTTTACAGTTAGTCCTCACTTAATGACTAGTGGCTGAACAACTATTCAAAGTTATGACAGATTTCAGGAAGTTACTTACAGCCCCTCCTTGAAGTTACAATTGCTGCACACATCCCATAGTGAGACAGTTTGCATTTTAAGTGCTTAGCAACTAGCTTGCATTTATGACTGGTTGCAGTGTCCCATGTCATGTGATTGCAATTTGTGCCTTTTTTGCGAATGTCCAGCAAAATGTCCATTCAGCAGAATGGATTTGTTAATGACCACATGGCTTGCTCAACAAATCAAGTAACAATTGCAATGATTTACATTGGAAATTCAGGCTATTAATGAAAACAACCTGTATGTACAGTTGATGCATACATAACTGTAATCCTAACAGCAAAAAATAAAACCAACAAAATACACACAGAATTTTTTTGAATAGATTTGATTTCATCCTCACGGTATATGCTATCATCAATCCATAAGTAATGGAATCCATGAGTAATAGAATACACACACACACACACACACACACACACATGTACATGTACATACATGTACATATACATACATATATACATACACACAGAGAGAGAAATACAAACATATGCATACATACACACATACATATACATACCCCAATATGCCTATACTGTATATACATGCATAGCAGAATTGACATACATCGTGACACAATTATATTAAAAATAAGGAACAAATCAATCCGGATAAAGTCATATTTCTTTAAATATTAATATGTGTTGCTTTGAAGACTAAAAGTGTTATCTAAAAAACTCAATATTTCAAACTTATTCAAAGCAAGTTACACTACTGCATTGCCCGTGTTAATGAATATGTACATTCAAAATGCTATGCTCAGCTCTTCTACACTTCTGTGATCCTATTACCTAAAGAAAGGTTACCTAGGAAAAAATGTGGAAAAGAATTGGATCTTGCTGCCTCTAACTCACATAGAAGATAAATTTGTTGCCTTTGCAGAAATGAGAGAAATAAAAATATGAGTGGGTTATTTTTGTGGCTGTTGTCAGTGGGTAAGTCTCTACACACAGAGAAAATTAAATGTGTGTATATATATATATGTGTGTGTGTGTGTGCATGTGTGTGTGAATGCATACACAAATTAGCATCTGTATGCATGTGTGTGTACGTGTGTGTGTGTGTATGTATGTATGTGTGTGTGTGTGTGTGTGTGTGTTGTATTTGTGCTGATAAATAAATAAAGGGAGACTAGTATAGATCTATTTCAAGCTATTTAGCTCTCATCAGCTAGCCATACCCTTACTGGGATTTGAACCTGGGCTGTATTACATATTAGGCAGGCAACCATGCCTTGGATACAATAAAGGTATCAGCAGGTATTGGCTATAGCTTAGTTTATTATTCTGTTGGCAAAGCTAAGTGTTAGGACAAATACCATTATTTGTTAGGAAGCTTTCACTTCAAAAGTGATTTCAGAAGAAATGCTTTGGGACCTCACATGAGCATAGCAGTTTTCTTCTATTCATTAGTGCATCTAAGTCTATTTTGAAGCTTTAATGCAGTTGCTTTATAAGTCTTAACACTTTTACTAAATCTTTAAAATAAACTGGTTTAGTGATTCAGTGCATTAATGAATACCAGACAGGTGGTGTGATTGTATAAAGTCCAAAGCACATATTCAGAATCAATTTTGAGATAAAGGGCTGCTATATTGCTTTATATGAAATATTCACTCAGATTAAAAATGTTTTCTCCAACCAACTACCATACCTGAAATGATGAAATATATTGCATATATTAACCTACCACTGAAGATGTTACCTAGTTTGGTAATGAAACATCTGCAAGAAAACTCTCAAACTGAGAGAACACCAAAGACCTCATATAATAACTTTGTAAGTTTTATTAAACCTTAAACTGAAATAGCTGTTTAAGACAAAATCTATTCCACTAAGTTCACTCATGAAATTTGTTTCCTAAAAAAGATGCTTAAGACCATTGCCTCAGAAAGCTTTAAAATGAATGTGGTCTAATACAAAGAGACATCTTATTAAATAGAAGGGTGGAAGTGGCTTAAAAGTGCTATTATTCAACATGGAACTGTTGTGGGTAGAAATGTTTTGGGGCTGTGCACATACAGTGTGTATAGTTATTTTTTCATCCTTTTTTAACCCATTCTGTCATGTATCTCCTTTCATGTACATTTCACACTTTTACTTCTATCCTTCAAGATTTCTGAAAAGCATTCTCATCAAGTTACTTGACAAATGAAAATTTCTTTTCTGGGATGACAGTATCACTGCCTTACAGTTGGCATAAGGAAAAGGACTCTGTCTAATCAAGATTATAAAAATTCATACTATCAATCTCCCAAAAAATGACAAAAAGGGAGAAAATGGCAAAAAGGGAATCATTGAAGCATTTTAATTCACATTCTTGATGATATTTCACACATAACATTTTTCTGATGAAGTAATGGCTCAGCATAATTTTTACAACTGTTTTTAAAATACAAGTTGGCAATAAAGATGTATCCTTAAAAATAGTCATACCTCATTTTATATTGTCTCTATACCTTAATATATAAGCAGCATAATAATTTGATGAGAAAATTATCCAAATTATCTGAAGTGATGCTTCCTGTTAGCAAATCTTGCTAAACTATAAAAGGAAGCTTAGCAATGTATTTATCAAGGAATGTGTATTCATTTGAACCAGGAGTAATTATAATCTAATTTGAGAAGTAATATGCTTAATAGCTGTGATCATTAGATGCCATTGTTATTAATACTGGCTCAAGGTCTCTGTCTGTGATATGATTCAACTAAAATTGACATTTACTGGGCAATAAATGAAGGGCAATATTTTTTGATCCTTAATAGACTGACATTACCTTTCTAAACATTTGTTTTTGCTTTATCTGAACTTACACTATAATTATATTAGACCATCACTATAATGTCTCATGCTGTGTTCTACTTTTGCTCTGCTTCTGATATGAATTTACTTCATCAACATTTCTTGTGCTAGAGTATATTATTTATAGCATTTGCAATTTACACATGTACCACATGCATCTAAATGAAACTGCTAAAAGGAGTATTTTATAGAAATATTCTTGATAGAAAATCCATTTACAAATACATATGTTAATATGAATTAAGTTGTGATTTTTCAAATCATTTTTACAGTTAATGGAGATGAATGGATTTATAAGAGAACATGTGCACAACTTATAGGCGAGATCAATACACAATGAATGTTCTGTGTCTGTCAATTGGTAGATGAGCCTAGAAAGTGAAGTATTAATTCAAGGCATTGTACATTCCTTTTTAGTGCAAAGTTTCATTGAGATCTGAATAAATAAGTGTTAGATTATAACCTATGATAAATTTGTTATAGAAGCATAGAATCATTCAACTGAAAGGGAGCTTGGAGGTCTTCTAGTCCAATTGCCTGCCCAAGGCAGGAGTTTTTATTCCATCATGGATAAATCATCAACTATTTTCTTGAAACCTCCAGTGAGGGAGCACTCATGACTCCAGGAGGCCAGTTGTTCCACTGATTAGTCGACCCTAGCTCCTGTTTCTGTTACTAAATGATAGGTCAATCTGTAATCAGGCTTCCCTCATCAATATCTGGATGTTGATGAGAGGGCTGACCTGACATGGATCATTGGTTGGATCCTGAAGGAGGAGTCTCCCTTTTTGAAATCTTCCCAGTCACATTTTGAGTACATCATCCAAGAGTCGAAGGTGGGGCAGAGGTGGAGATATGGCAATTATTATCAAGAAATTTCTTATGCTTTCAGAAGCATTGTTCCTAAACTTGGGCTTTAGAGATCAATTGGGATTGTTGCTGTTGTACTGTCTGGTCCATCGTGTCCTGCCATTCTATTAGGGAGGGGGGAGGAAAGCTCACATTTTTTGAATGCTTTTCTTTTTTCTGTAAGTACCAGGGAGGGGGATTGCCTTTGGAGACAGAGAAGCCTCCCTCCCTGCAAGTTCCGGCCTGGTTATAAGGCCATTGTGCCCTGAGAGTGAACTGTTATATGCTTAACATGTCAGCATTTCCAAAACAGCCCTGCAGCATCATATTGGCTTCCGTTGGACTGCTTAAGGGGGTTGGGTTTGGGATAATAGAAGAATTGCTTTGTACTTTGCAAGGAGTTCTCTGCCCAGTTGATGGGTGGGTGTGGCCATGGTGGGTATGGCCTAGTCGGCTCCTGCACCACAGCAGGAGGATTTTGCCCTCCCTGGGCTCCAGAGACTTTTCTTGAGTTTCCAGGAGAGCAAAAATAGATTCTAGGCTCCAGAGGCCCTCTGGAGACTGGAAACGGCCCTTTTCTGGCCATTTCTGCCTTCCCAAACTTCCAGTAGGCCCATTTTTCACCCTCCCTGAGACTTTATGTGTGCCCTGCACTTATCCAAAATGGGTCACGTGGGCACTCTTGGGAGGGGCAGGAGGGTGGGAAGTGCCGGCCAAGAGTGGAATTTGGGGGTTCTCTGAACTGCTAGAGGTTCTCCCAAACCCCTGAAAAACCCCAGCAGCCCACCCCTGGGTTCCACCTGCCTTTACTGCAAACACTTTATCTCAGTAAAAGTTCTTCTGATTTAACTTAATGGAGTTTTGCTTTCCTGAGAGACCAACTGGGGCAAGTCCTTACATGTAGCAACTTCCCTACTAAATAGTAATTTCCCTTCCTGAGTTCTTTGATGCTATTTCTGGGTTGGCAGTAGAGGTTCACATACTCATGGCTCTGACTTTAATTTGCCTTCACTTAGAGTGGGGTCTAGGGTGATTTAGGTGTTTATGGCTTGGGATGATGCTATCCCATCATCCAGAGCCTGATTTTGGACTTTGCAACCTGCAACAAAATTTTACATTGCATATCATTGCGTAGCTGCACTGGTGAGGGGGTCCTTGCCATCTGCAAGGACCGGGGGGAGGCTAGCTTCTCCGGGGACCCTCGCAAGGGTGCATGCCATAGCATGGGGGCACCTGGCTAAAGAACAACTCGACACCATGAAGTCCTTGAGGTGGGGTGCGCACAGATTGCTCCGTCCGACCCCTTTTATTAGGAAGCTTACACAAAGAAGTAACATTCTATTGGTCAAAGAGCCAAGCATATGCATAGATAACTACTGCCACATATACAGAAACATGATACTGCACATAGCTTCTTCATGGTCACCTGATTTACAGGAAATCTTGTAAATATTCAGGAATGGAAAAGCGAAACTTATCTTGTACTTGGGCCTAGCTTCAATCCAGGCCAGTGATCGCTACATATCCTCTGTTTTTATTTTCTTAAAGCAATTCAAAACCAGGGGCTTTCGATGCCTCCAGAGTGCAGGTCTGAGGTAGCAGGCTGAGACCCTTCGGTTCCAACCTACTACTCTCACCAAACATCTCTTTGGCATCCAGTTCCCCCTCTAAGTCGCTCTCATTATCAAGGAAATTTAAAAGCGGTTGTTTGACATCATCACCTGAATGTTTAACCACATGACTAAGAAATTGAACCGTTTTACGTGTTTCAGCAACATTGTCATCCAAATTTTGTAAGCGATTCTTTAAGAATTTAAGCAATCTTCCCAGCACACATGGTCCTATTGTACAAACAAGAAGGAGGAATATTACGGGGCCTATGATGGCAGAAAGCAAAGTAGTCAACCAAGGGGAAAGAGTAAACAGACCTTGATACCAACTATGTGTTGCTTGCCTTTCCCTTTCTCGTTCTTTAAGGCGTTTGCTCAATTCTGCCATGGAGTCAAGTACAATACCTGAGCTGTCTGTATAAAAGCAACACTCTTCTTTTAGGGCAACACATAATCCCCCGCTTTTCAAAAACAAAAGATCTAACCCACGTCTGTTTTGCAAAACAACTTCAGAAAGAGAGGTCAAAGATTCTTGGAGGGCCACAATGGATGTTTCTATGCGCTGGAGGTCAGCATCAACGTCAGTGCTAAGGCGGCGAATTTGCTGATCGTTAACCACGAGACCAGCAATTCCAGTGGCAGCTCCTGCTGCCCCCAGGCCCAAAAGGACCGACAAAGTGAGTGCTGTAACGATCTCTCGTTTGGCTTTCAAAAAATAGTGAGAGGGGGCCATGACATCAATGAATTGAGAGTTAGAAAAAACAGATATCTTAGGCAACAAGTGGACCTGAATACAAAAGGAACGTTGTTGTTGAAGAATGTCTCCTTGGACGCAGGCAGTGGCTCCTGTAGAGCAAGCCCAAATGGAGCCATTGGTGGGAATAAAAAAGTATCCTGTAAAATAATTGGAAAAATCAACAGTGGGGAGGGAAGAAAACAAAGTCACCCAACCCCCATGAATACCAGATGACTGAACAGAAGAAGACATCCGAGATTTAGGCAAATAAATCATACATTGATGATATAAATCTGTAGAGGCATTAATACAATATTGTAAATAATTAGAGGGAACATAGCCTATGCAACAACCCTGACCAATAATAGAAGAAATAGTAATAGAAGAATTACTCCAGCGACAGGTGGTATCTGAAGTAGCATTCACAAAGGGGAAGGGTGAGCCCACGGCCTCATAAAATGGTGGTTGGGAAGAAAGGCACATCCAACACTCCGGATCAGCATTAGGAAAGGCATGAGTGTTATTAAGAGCAGAATAGGAGGAAGAAATAAAAGACAATAAAGCTTATTACTTAAAAATATACAATTAACTACTTTAGCACATGTTACATTTTCAGGAACTGCTACTATTAGTGTATACAAACAATTGCATCAGGGGGAGGATCATAAGCAATTAATCCTCAATGAGAAATAGTCTTATAATTCGAATCAATGAAATGTTGAATTACTACAGACAAGATTCAAACAGGGTCCAAACATGTAAAAGGCAAATGTTTCATGTACAGTTCAAGTCAGTGTGTGTAATGTTAGTTGCACCCATAGATTTTTATTGCAGTCACTGTTCAAATGAGTTTTTTGGTGAGATGACAGAACAAGTAAACATAAACAAATGATGACTAATGATGACTAAGGACTTGGCAAAAATGGCAGCACATAAGTTGTCGTGTCGTTGTTTCAGCACTGCTTTGGTGGTTTTTGGTTTTTCATATCACTGGACAGCTGTTTTGGCAAGATCGTATTGGCCACTGTGCTGTCTGTAAAGTCATCTTGGTCATCTCTGGAACTGGATTTGGGAACTGGTACAACAATATTCTTGGCTAGACAAACATCACGTACTAGAATCCATAAAAATCTGTAAAAGCAAGCACAGCATATCCTCGTCCCCCTTGCGGGGGAGGCAAACAAACTTTTTAAATCTATTATGTTACCTATGCCAAATTAGCCAAATTGGGGTACACCAAATTGTTAGGTACCCAAAATCCCTCCTTTTTTTATTTGTTTGAAAAAACAGTCCTTAAAGGACCAATTAACACGTTCCACAATGGCTTAACCTGTGGAATTATAAAGAAAAAAACCCAAAAATTTAAACAACGTTCCAATTAATACAAAATTACAAAAAGGCCAATGAAAAATAGGCCAGGCCATTGTCAGTCTTAAAAAAGGTTTGGCCAAGGCAATAAAGGCTGAAAAAAAAATGAAAAAATGTGGCCAAAAATTAAAAAATAAATAATACAATAATAATAAAATAGTAGAGTTGGAAGGGACCTTGGAGGTCTTCTAATCCAACCCCCTGACTAAATAAATGAATTTACTTCTAAGGAGCCAAAAAAAAAAAAGAAACATAGGTGACATCCATTTGCTATAGTGATTAAAGGCCTAATCATGGGGATTAACTTCCGTGTCCCCAGAGGGGGATGCCCCAGAACACTGGGGGCAAAATGAAACAATTTGTTTGGCCTGGTTGAGTGGCATATGGCAAAATTGTGCCAGTCCCCAGGCATTTTGATAAAAAAATTATCAAAAAAATAAATCTGAAAAAAAAACATAGTTTAAAAAAAATACCTAGAAAATTAAAAATAAATTAACACACACAATGAAAGTCAGAAATATAGTTTAAAAGCTTGTTAAAAAAAGATGTGAAAAGTTAAAATAGCAACAAACAATTTTTAGTGTTGCAAGAACAACAGTATTGCAAGGTAGGAAACTTTCATGAGAGTCCTTATAAGCAATTTCATCCTTTATCCAAAAAAAAAACAGTCTTATGAAAGCAAAGAATCGAGAACAATAGGCAAGCAGGAAAGTCATACAGACCACATAGTCAGTTAAAACACACTGAAAAAAGAAGTTTTTCTGAAAATAAAATAAAAAATCAGATTTTGGAATAGAAAAAATAATGTTAATTAAATCAGTCCAATTTCTATAACAAACCCAAGGTTATTAAGTCCACAACTGTCTAAAAAATAATAATAATGGCAAAACATTTTAAAAACAGAGCCTTTTTATCTTTTAAAAAAACATCAAAAGAATTAGCTAACAAGTTAAGCAAACCACGAATGGAATGCTCAAAATCTCATTAATCTTTTCAACTGTGGCAAGGGCACGAAAAAGAAAAAAAATCAAATAAAAAACTTTAAATAGCGGCAGACACAGACGGACGAACCCAAATAAAGATTCCCCAATAGCTGCCATAAATTAATTAGCAAAATAACTCCGTGTTGATTTAAACAAAAAACATTTGGAGCAAAAAAAATTGTAACATTTCATGCAGTTATGCTTTACTGAAACAATCTGCAATTCATACAATACAATAACAGAGTTGGAAGGGACCCTAGAGGTCCACCAGTCCAACCCCCCTGCCCAGGCAGGAAACCCTATACCATTTTAAACAAAAAACCATTCAACATCCTCTCAAAGACCTTCAATGTTGGGGCATTCACAACCCCTGGAAACAAGCCGTTCCACTGACCAACTGCTCTAACTGTTAGGAAATCTTTCCCCAGCTCCAAGCCATCTCTCTCCTTGACCAGCCTGACTCTCCGTGGCAATCCCTGAGACGTTGGAACAATGCCATCATGTCTCCCCTACTCCTTCTCTCTCTCAAGCTAAACATACCCAGTTCCTGCAACAATTTTTCACATGCTCTAGCCTCCATCAATCACCTTCGTTACCCTTCTCTACACTACTTTCAATAAAAAATCATGTTTTATTTTTAAAAGCCAATTAGGTTATAATCATATCTACCATATCAAAATCATTCTCAAACCAATAATTGCTCTCCAGCATTCAAACGTAACATTTCCCTTTGCTAATTTCACCAAACTTCATTTGAGCCTCAAAATTATCTCTGTGTTGTTATTCTAAAACATCTTACACAGGCTCTTCCAAAAAGGGGAGGAGGTGGGGGGGAGGGAACATTTCAAAAGAAAAGAATGTGGGGGGGAAAGCAAAAAGCAAAAGCCGACACAGAGTCTTTCTAAAGAGGGAAAAGTGTGTGTGTGGGGGGGGGGGGAGAACAGACATCCCGGAGAGGGGGAGGTGGGGGGAGGTAAAAGGCAGACACACAGAGTCAAACTTTTCTTGCGAAGCAGGACAAGGAAGGGTAGAAAAAAGCAATCCTTTAAACTAATTACTTTATGATCTTGTGGAATAAATTTAGATGGAGAGGCAAAAAACATATGTTTATTCCCCTCCTCTTTTAGTAATTGTTTGTCTAATCATAGAGGAGCTGAAAAATTAACATCTCCATGAAGAATTAAAAGGCCAATTGAAAATCATTTTGGAAAAAGAATTTTTACTTGATAGATAACACTTTTGCAGGGGCTCTTTGTGTCTTGTGGAAATAAATCCCAATCTTCCACATAGACATTTTTATGGAGCCTTTTCCAGATAAGCCGGACATTGTTTTTCTAAGTACTGGAAAAATTTACTTAAAGAAGCTTTAAAAAGAGGATAAATAGTGATGCCGTTAACCTTTTGCAAGCAATTTTCCTCCTTCACCAAGATAAGCTCGTCCCTATGCACTGACGAAGCTTTGGAAAGTGAAGTCCCCATACTTACGATGATCAATCCTTTGCCAGGTGCGTAAGACGGGGGGTGAAGGCAACGCAGACCTAGACAGGAATCACGTCGGGGTCACCAGTTGTGTAGCTGCACTGGTGAGGGGGTCCTTGCCATCTGCAAGGACCAGGGGGAGGCTTGCTTCTCCGGGGACCCTCGCAAGGGTGCATGCCATAGCATGGGGGCACCTGGCTCAAGAACAACTCGACACCATGAAGTCCTCGAGGTGGGGTGCGCACAGATTGCTCCGTCCGACCCCTTTTATTAGGAAGCTTACACAAAGAAGTAACATTCTATTGGTCAAAGAGCCAAGCATATGCATAGATAACTACTGCCACATATACAGAAACATGATACTGCACATAGCTTCTTCATGGTCACCTGATTTACAGGAAATCTTGTAAATATTCAGGAATGGAAAAGCGAAACTTATCTTGTACTTGGGCCTAGCTTCAATCCAGGCCAGTGATCGCTACATATCATAATGCTCATAATTCAGGAACTGACAGCATTCCTGAGCAGAGGATCCAAAATAGATAGTTTTACATGTTCTTTTTACCTTTTGCTAAATAAAAGTCATTTGGGATATCTTTATTATTTTTCTAAAGCATTTTAGTGACATTTTTAATGTGGCATTAGAATTCAAACAATTTTCATTGGAATTATACCAGAACACATTAAATGGTATAAAGTGATTGCATGACTGTATGTGGTTGACAGTTATTATTAACAAAGCACTTACTTTTCTTGATATGCACACATTAGAGTAAGTTTATAAAATTGAAATGTTTTTGAGCAATTACTTGATGGGACTTTCTCCCATCAAGTAATTGCTCAAAAACATTTCAATTTCAATTTTATAAACTTACTCTAATGTGTGCATATCAAGAAACAAACAAGTAGCAATTAAGTTTTTAAAAAAGATTTAGATTCTGCACATATACAGATTTTGAATATCACCTGCATTTGATCTTGTAAATTTTAGAGCATATAAATTCATGTAGAAGTACATGTTTATATTCATCTTGAAGAAAAAGAAATGAAATTATTCTCGTGAACCATTTACCAAGTTATATAAATCACCTCAGTGTTGAATTGATTTATGAGAAATGTAATTATATGAAATAATGACTTCAGGCAGGTTCTGCATTAAAGACTATCCAGATTAGTTTTAAAGTCTAAGAAAAGTAGCTTTTGATGTCAGTATATTATTATTATAAGTAGATGTTTATAATAGAATAACAATTGTTAAGAATGTGTTATTCGTTTGATGGTGGTCATTTTAATTAAGTCCTGACTGCATGAACTTTCATGGACTACTTATTTATTTATTAAATTTATTGGCTGCCCCTCTTATTTTGAAGTGACTCTGGGTGGCCTACAGCATTAAAATAATTAAAATAAAAAAGATAAGTATTTCTAAAACAATAAAATAGAATTATAGTTAAGAGATGCAGAGGGAAATAGCAATAATATATGGGGGGGTTTGCTTCTTAATTGATCAACCACCTTCAACTATACAGCTAGCATGATTTAGATACTTACAAAAGTACTTCTTTGAGCACTTTTACCTAAATTATACTGCAGTTATAATGACAATCCAGGATATTCTGGTAGTTGAATTTCTGAGAGCTGAGATGTAGAATCAGACTCTCCAGCATTTTCTAGAAGAATTAGCTGATGGATTCAGATAGCAGGGAAAAAGGAAGTCAGAATTATTCGCAAAGAAAAAAGAATGTATTAAGCAAAGAGGAATTAATTAAATTATGTAAGAGGTTTTAAATGGACCAAAAAAAATCCCTTCTAAATATGTAAAAGTAAGGAATTCAGACTGAAACAAAATAATAAGCTAAATGTTTGGCAGTTATTTTTTGTATTGGAAAAATATCAGGCATGTATTTTACTTTGGACAAAACTCAGCAGCAATTTTTCGTGCGGCTGTTGATAAAAATAGAATTGCCAACATGATCGCCAACGTCCGAATACAGATAAGGCACAAAAAGAAGATCCATTTTGCAAAAAAAAATCTTAACAATTAGTAGATTAAATAATGCATAATCCATCTGGAAATTGAAGAAAACATATATGTATATTTATGATTAATAATATATTAATTATCTTATGTATAAGATAATTAGATATGCACATTGTACTGAATTTCTTGAACTATAATTTTACAATTATCATAAAGTTCTATTTTCTTGTTCCTGCTTTAATTCCACAAAATATAATCCTTGCAAATATTCGGTTGTGATGGAGGTATATTCTCCTCATGTTCAACATAAATCTTTTCTTAGTACCAAATCCTCCTGCATGGTATCAACAATGAATTTGTTCAATCTCCTGAATTAAATTTAGGCCCAAAGAAACAAGGTTTGTAAAATGTACTGAGCGACTGAGGTAAGAACCAGACTCAGAATTAATGCAACTGATTTATTAAGTCAACTAAGCAACAAGAACCTTTGCTATCTGACAGCTCTTTTATACTCCCAGCAGTCAGAATGCTAACCAATGAAAACCCTCAAATTTCCCGCCTGAATGCTGCCGCGTCTGGCCCAATCAAATCGCAGCATGCTTGATTGACAGTCTTGGCTCAGACACGCAGTGATGTAACACTCCTTCCACCCAGTTAGTGCATACATAGTCTCTCAAGTAGGTGGGTCTACGATGGCTCCTTCCAGAACACCTTAGTTCTGCTGCAGTGGCCGGAAATGAATGTTGTTCTGGCACCTCCCTGGTGGGGGGAATACATGGGTCAGGCCTCCGGAAGACTCTGCCCTCTCTGAGCACTTGGAACTTACAGGTGAACTATCCAATGAGAATTAGGCAGCTGTAGATGGAAGGATAGTTAGGTCCGGGGTGCATTCCAGTTGGCAGGCAGCGGTATTGGCAGGACAATGAACGTGTGGACTCAGCTGACTCTGCAGAACATCGGGGGGGACCAAGTGTGTTTTGTGCCACTGCAGCTGCTCCACTGGCGACCATCCTTTAACTGGACCCTATAATAACATGGGCTGGTTACCTGGACAATCTGGCCTGGAACCCATTTAGGATCCCCAATACAGTTTCTTGCAAATACCTCTTCCCCTAGTTTAAAAGTCCGTGTGCCACTAAGTTGTGGCAGAGTGTCAGATTGGTAGGTAGGATGTAAATGGTCAAGTAGGGTACTCAGATGCTGGCCCATAAGAAGTTCGGCTGGAGTTCTCCTTGAAATAGGGCAGGGTGTGGTATGTTGTGAGAACAAGTATGTATTCAGTTTCTGTTCTCATGGTCCCATCCCCATGTGGCCTAACGCTACCTTGGAAGAGGTACGGCTTGTTCAGCCCAGCCATTGCTAGCCAGGTGGTAGGGGGCCACTAGGGCATGCCTAATGCCTAGGCAAGGTAGAAAGGATTAGAATGTAGCAGAAGTTAGTTGTGGGCCATTGTCGGACACATTAGTGTCCAGTATGCCATGTGTTGTAAATAAATGTTGTAATGCCCGGATCATGGCTTCTGATGTGGTGGACTGCAGGGAACACAGTTCAAACCAATGAGAAAAGGGATCAACGACTACTAGGAAGGAATGGCTCTGGATCGGGCCAGCAAAAACTAAATGTATATGGGCCCATGGTCCCCTTGGCATGTCCCAGTCCTTAGGAGGAGCTGCTGGGGGAACTTGTCTAGAGGTTTGGCATGGAAGGCATGCCATAACCCAGGCCGTTATGTCAGTATCTAATTTGGGCCACCACACATAACCACAAGCCAAAGCTTTCATTCTGACTATGCCAGGGTGACTCAAATGTAGATGATGTAATATAGTAGTGCATAATGGGGGTGGTACCACTACTCTAGTGCCCCATAATAAGCAGTCTTTAAATTCGGAGAGTTCCATCCACCTTCTCGAGTATGGTAGGAACACTTCGGGCAGTTGGTCTGTGAGCCAACCCCGACGTACCCACTCCAATACTTTGAGAGAATGGGATCTTTTTTTGAATGGGCTGCAATGTCAGTTGCAGAAAGAGGCAGCTCCACATCGTCAAGTAAGAGGACTGTGGCCGCAGGGGCTGGGTCTTGGGTTAGAACAGGAAGCAGACAATGGCTTAACGTGTCTGCATGACCCATTTGTTTTCCAGGTCTGTATTCCACACGGTATGAGTATGCCGCTAGGAATAGAATCCATCGCAACATTCACAGTGATAGTATAGCAGACATAGATTTGTCGCCTGCTAAAATACCAAGAAGGGGCTTATGGTCTGTTTGTAGGAGGAAGGAGCGGCCGTATAAGTAGTGGTGGAATCGCTTGATTCCTGCTACGGCCGCCAAAGCCTCCTTGTTCAATTGGCTATAATTTCTTTCTACCTGGACAAGGAGCGGGAAAAATATGCAATAGGCACCTCACTGCCATTTGGGCATCGATGGCTCAAAACAGCTCCAACACCATAAGGAGAAGCATTGGTTGCTAAGATAAGTGGTAATGATTTGTTATATTGCATTAGGGCTGCAGAAGATGTCAAGAGAGAATTGACAGCCGTGAACACATGCACTTCACGTCTGTCCCATCTCCATGACGTAGAACTGTCAAGCAACCGATGCAAAGGTTCTGTGATGGAAGCCTTATGGGGCAAAAAAAATAGCGTAAAAATTGAGTAAGCCCAAAAAGGCTTGTAGTTCAGCTGCATTAGTGGGAGCCGTGGCATTCTTTAGGGCTTCTAGACTGCAATGGATGAATACCCTGGGCATCAATGTGGAAGCCCAGAAATTCAATGGCAGTCACTCCAAAGTGACACTTAGATTTTTTAAAAAATTTTAAACCCTTGTCCTTAAAATGCTGAAGAACAGCTCTCAGTTTAAGTAGCAATTCTCCCTTATTATTTGCAGCTATAAGCACATTGTCAAAATAAGGTAAGACCCCGGGGATACCATTGCATGTTCTCTCCATGATACTTTGAAAAATTCCAGGCACACAGCAGACTCCAAACTGGAGTCTACGGTACCGGAATGCCCCACGATGGGTGATGATGATCTGAGCGTTAGCCATCACATCATCCACTGTTAATTGTTGATACGCTTGAGCTAAGTCAAGCTTAGCAAAAAATTTACCACGGCCCAGTGAGTGCAGCAGATGCTGCACCACTGTGACCGGATAAGGTGTGCTTGTAAGCCTCTATTAATTGTTGCCTTATAGTCGGCGCAGATCCTAATGGATCCATCTGACTTGATAGATATCACTATAGCGATCTCCCACTTTGCAAAATCCCACTTTGCAAAATCCACGGGCTCTAATATCCCTTGTTTCAACAATCTGTCTTGCTCTGCACCTACCTTAGCTTGCAGTGCAAAGGGAACCCTTCTCGCTTTAAGACGAATTGGTGTGAACCTAGGGTCTAAGTCAAAAGAGATAGGAGACACGGTATATCACTAAATATGTCACTAAATTCTTTGCTGAGGTCATCAAATTATCCTGTATCCAGCATTGCATGTATTCCCGTTATAGATAACCCCAAAGCCTCGAACCAATCTAGCCCCAGTAGGGTAGCTAAGGGCCACCAGGCCCATAAGAAAATTGCCTTTAAGTTGGCCATGCTCTAAAAGAAGGTACCGCTTCTTTGGAATTGGATTATTTTGATAATCTTTTAAAATGCAAGTGCATTTCTCCAGGTGCTTCTTCAAGAAAGATGGTACCAGCCGCTTGAAGGCGTCCCATGTGATAATGGATTTAGCTGACCCAGTGTCAATTTCCATTTTGCAAGGAACCCCCTCAATGTGGACGGTGATGTACTTCTTTCTGCTGCCCATGGTGGCAGATGCGGTATTGATGGCTTCAGCTTCCTCCATGTCTGGGTCTATAGCATAGCAGTCGTCAGTGGTTCTGGATGCTCGTCGATTAGCAGGTCTGCCGCCGGAACGGTTAAGAGGTTTGATGGCAGTAGCTGGTAGAGGCAAGGTGGCCCAACATACATAGGCAAGGTGCCCCGTTTTTCCACAGTATCAGCAAACAGCTGTTTTGAAATGGCAGGATGACCGCAAATGGTTTCCTCCACAACTCAGGCAGCATGCCTGAGGTAACTTAGCTGGGAGTCTCCGTCTACTTGCAGCACTTAGGTGAAGCCAGCTCACCTCTTCAGGCATCCATAATTCTTCATCACCATCCACCTCTTGTTAGTTAACAGTAGAAGAGGGGACCGGTTGATTATGGAAGGCTTAATATTTTTTAATTTCAGCGGCTGATCGATCAGATTGTTCAGCCGCTCGCGCTTCATCTATGGCTATGGATAAATTTATGTCTGACTGTGCCAGTAACCGGCATTGTAAGCCAGGGTCCATTACCCTGCAAATTAACTGCTCTAACAGAGCATCGTCCAGATGACAAAATTCACAGTGAATGTGAAATTCACAGTGGCATTCCTTAAAGCTGCCACATACTGGCTCACAGTCTCAGTCTCTCCCTGAATCCACTGGCGGAATGCATGCTGCTTGCAAAAATGGGAAGGTTTTGGAGCGTAATGTCCCTTAAGTTTTGCCAATAATGTGTCCCAAGGCACCGTGAAAACCTGTGCTGGAGCGGCAAAAGCTGGGCCCATGGCAAACATTTCTGGGCCATGTGAGCTGAGAAAATACGCCGGCCTTCTTTCATCAGAAATGTCTTTAAAGTCATTTGCAAGCAATAAACATTCGAAACCTTCAATGAATGATTCCCAAGACTCTCTCTCAGGCATAAACACAGCGAACGGGGTTGTAGCTGCCATGGTACTTCGCTTAGCTATTTAGACTGCTTCTTGAAGTAATTGCTCTAGTCTGAAGGGGTTCTTTCCCTCAGAATCCCACCTTCATCACCAGTTAAAATGTACTGAGCGATTGAGGTAAGAAGCAGACTCAGAATTAATGCAACCGATTTATTAACTCAACTAAGCAACAAGAACGATGTTTGCCGTCTGACAGCTCTTTTATACTCCCAGCTGTCAGAACACTAACCAATGAAAACCGTCCAATTTCCAGCCTGAATGTTGCTGCTTCTAGCCCAATCAAATTGCAGCACGCTTGATTGATAGGCTTGGCTGGGACACGCAGGGATGTAACAGTTGAGAACCTAATATTTTATGCAGTATTACCACAACTGAGATCATACCCAAGTAATGGAAAAGAATTGAGGAGATTTTAAAAACTGCACTTTTCTAACCATATCTGGTCTCTTCACATTATCATTTTCTTTACAAATCAGTTTCTTCTTTTCACATTTTAATCTAGATCAGTGTTTCTCAAACTTGGCGAATTTAAGTCCTGTGGACTTCAACTCCCAGAATTCCCCAGCCAGCTATGCTGGCTGGGGGATTCTGGGAGTTGAAGTCCACAGGACTTAAATTCGCCAAGTTTGAGAAACACTGATCTAGATATTTCATCACATGGATCAGCAATAATTATAAAAATCTGGGACTTGGAAGAAATCTTCTACTCCCATTTTTTCCAAGTTTCTTTGATAAGAGTCAAATGTTTTCCAAAAAATATTTGATTTAATTTCTCAATCACATTCTCAGAATTTGAGGGACTTTTCAACAGATTTAATAAATTTATCAAAATATTTTTTTCATGATTAATCATGGAAAAAGCTGAAATATAATTTAACAGATTAGAAAAAAATTGAAAAGAGGGGGAAAATGCAAAGCTGACAGAAACTAAATACTTTGACTCCTAGTAAAATGTAGGTCTGATGCATTGATGAATTGGTTAAATTAATTTGGGATCATCAAATATGAAGAAGGATGTTGCTCCTAGCATATCTAGTCATTTGTGAAGATTTATTTTTACTTTGTAAAACTTTTAATTTTTCTTTTTGTTTTACTGGTGGCAGGAGGGCAGGCAAAAGACAAGTGGCTGAGATTTTATTAATTGCTATGGCAACAAATGAGAAAATAGAGGAAGTAGATTGACTTAACAAATAGCAAGCTGTTTGTTGCTATAGCAACTTCCCTCCGCCTGGTACTAGATGTATTATTTCTGAAGTAAAAAAGGTTCAGGTAAGCACAAGTTTCTGAAACTGATTTAAGTAGAGGGGTTGAAAAAGAAAATAGCCCCAAAGAGCATTTGGCCCCAAACTACTAAACTTCCTTTTCAACTGAATTTTTCAACCAATTTCTCTTTTTTCATACTTATCAATAAAAGTATTTTTATGGACAATCTGCAATCTTTCAAACACATCGTTCTGTTGCCAGTTAAGTATAATCACCACAAATTGCTAAGAATGAAATAAGAAATATCTATATGATGCTCATGACATCTTCCTCCCACTTACCCACACACACTTTGTCACATGAATCCTTTCAGACACACTGTGTTGTTATTATAGAAACCCTCAGGTTTTTCTAGTTGTCTTACCCTTACAAGATAGATCATTCATATGAAGTTTGACTTTGTTGACACGAAAGAGAAACTATTTGCACCAAGCTTTGAACCTAGCTATTCCTCCATCTTCATATTAAAGTTTAAACCATGCCAAGAAAAGCAGTGCTTGGTCCAGATAATAGCACAATTCATGAATTACAATTGAATTATTATTTGAAATAGATAATGAAAAACTATAGCTTTTTTTTAGAGTTACATTGTGTTGAGTACTGAGGAGGGTGTTGAGTACTGAGGAGCCTGGCCAGCAGAGGGCGTTCAGAGGAAGCCCTCTGATTGGCCAAGGCGCGCGCTCCAGCCGGCGGGAGAATTCAAGGGTTCCTATTGGTTCTACCGGCTGACAGCTGTAAGTATAAATAGCTGTCAGCCGGCTCGCGTTTTGTCCGTTGTCAGTTAGCCTGTTCCTTAATAAAACTACGTTGAACTGACCGCTGCCTCAGTCTCCTCACTACGGATCCAACACTGGCGACGAGGACGGGCGACACGGACCCCTTCATCGTGCCACCAATGGCTACCTCCGCCGCTTTTTCGCCTTTCAGGCCAGAGGCTGAGGCTTGGGAAGCGTTTCTAGAGAGATTTGACTGCTTCCTCATAGCCCATGACCTCATTAATCTCTCTCAGGAGAGAAAACGCGGCATCTTCCTAAACTACTGCGGCGCGGAGATGTTCGCCACTGCTAGGGCTCTCGCTGCCCCAGCACCAGCAAATTCGCTGCCGTGGGAAGACCTGATGGCTCGCCTCAAACACCACTACGAGCCCGCGCCATCTCGTTTCGCCCGGCGACAGTACTTCCGACGGTGTATACAAAAAGAAGGCCAAACCATTGCACAGTACGTCGCTGCCCTGCGGGCTGAGGCGAGTCTGTGCGAGTTCAGCGATCTAGAAGAGGCACTGCTGGAGCAGTTCATCTATGGCCTCCGCGACGTAAAATTACATCGCCGCATCCTCGCACGGCCAGAACTAACACTAAAAATCGCGGTCGATGATGCCAGAGCCTATGAGATGGCTGACCAATCCACCCCGGATTTCAGCCACCTCAGCCAGCACTCTCATGCTGCCATTGGACCGCCTTCCTCGTACTCGGGTTCCACCGCCTCATACGCGCAATCCTCAGCATCTACCTTCCAGAATGAGGTCAATCAGGCCGTCGACCGCCTACAGTCACTCGCCACAAAGGACGGACGTCAATGCCTGAGTTGTGGCGGCCGCCACCAACGATCTCAATGTCGCTTCCGTCAGTCGCTTTGCCACAACTGCGGCCGAAAAGGCCACCTGGCCGCCGTCTGCCGCTCCGCTCCTCCTGACAGAAGGTCCCCGCACCAACCTCCTCACAATTTCCGTACTCCAGCCAATTTACCTGGCCGTCGCCAAAATTCCCTCACCGTTGGCGACCCGGCCACTGCTTTTCCTGAATGGCTGGTGGACTCGGCCTCCTCCTCTGCGGAGGGCCGAGGTAAGCTGTACCTCCCAATAACCTTAGAGGGGGTGACAACTTCAATGGAGGTGGACACGGGCTCAGCTAGGTCTATCATGTCTTGGGACACACTTCACTATTTGCTACCTAGAATCCGGCGCTCAAGCCTATTTCCCCCAGACTGTCGACTACGAGACTATCAGGGAAACTCCATTGAATTGCTGGGTTGTGGCAAATTTAATGTTAACTATGGTTCCCGCCACGCCAGGCTTCCGCTCCTCATAGTAAAAAACCCTCTATCCTCTTTGCTGGGCCTAGATTGGTTTAGGGCACTAGGGCTCTCTATAGCGGGGGTGCATTCCTTACTTCCCTCTCCTCTTCCCTCTTCTAATTCTCTCTCTTCCCTCCTAACTGAATTCGCTGACGTTTTCAGCCCCTCCCTGGGTTGCTATACAGGTTCCCCCATTTCCCTGAACCTCGACCCTTCTATAGCCCCCATACGCTTGAAGGCTCGCCGTCTGCCGCTGGCTCTTAAAGCCAAGGTAGACGCGGAGCTAGATAAGCTTCTCCGCCAAGGCATATTGGAACCCGTGGATTTTTCTCCATGGGAAACACCAATAGTGGTTCCCCTTAAGTCCGACGGATCCGTGAGGATCTGCGCGGACTTTAAATCCACATTAAATAAAGCCCTGCAAGCGCACCCCTATCCTGTGCCCGTGGTGCAGCATGTTCTGCACACACTAGGCAATGGGCGCATTTTTGCTAAATTAGACCTCGCGCAGGCATACCAGCAGCTGCCCGTTGACGAGGCCACCGCGCTTGCGCAAACCATAGTTACCCACCGCGGGGCTTTCAAATGTCGAAGGCTGCAATTCGGAGTCAGCGTGGCCCCGGGAATTTTCCAAGGATTAATGGAGCGCCTGCTCCATGCCATTCCCGGGGTCACCCCGTACTTCGATGATGTCTTGATTGCAGCCCCCGACACTGCGAGCCTCATTCAGACGCTGCGCGTTGTCCTACAGCGTTTCCGCGCTGCGGGACTCCACTTAAAGCCCGAAAAATGCCAACTGGGGGTTTCTGCTGTAACCTTCCTAGGTTACCGCATCGATGCCGCGGGCATCCACCCAGATCCACATAAACTTAACGCCATCTTAGCTGCCCCCCCACCCCAATCTAAAGCAGAGCTACAAGCTTTCCTGGGGCTTCTGAATTTTTATGCTTCTTTCATTCCCCACAAAGCCTCCCTAGCCGAACCCCTTCACCGCCTCTTGGACTCCAAAGTCCCTTGGAGCTGGAACAGCCGCGAAGCGCAGGCGCTCGCGGCTGTCAAACAATCCCTCACTACTCCTCCAGTCCTCGCCCAGTATGACGAGTCCCTTCCGCTAACTTTAGTTTGTGACGCCTCTCCTTTTGGGGTGGGCGCTGTTCTTAGCCATTCCTTTCCTGATGGCTCGGAGCGTCCCATAGCGTTTTACTCCCGCACCTTATCAAGGCCTGAGCGCAATTACAGCCAGCTTGATAAGGAGGCGCTGGCTGCCGTAAAGCGCTTCCACCACTACCTATACGGACGTCACTTCTCCCTCATTACGGATCATAAGCCCCTTCTAGGTATCATTGCCGGGAATCGCCCAACTCCTCCCATCCTCTCCCCGCGCATGTTAAGGTGGCTTGAATTCCTCTCTGCCTATTCCTATACTCTTGCCTATCGCCCTGGCGGCCATATAGCCCACGCGGACGCTTTAAGCCGCTGCCCCTTGCCACTGCCCATTCTTGACCCGGCTCCTACGGTTCAAGTATCCCTAATTGATGACTTATCCCTTCCTATGTCCGTCTCGGACATAGCTGCGGCATCTGCAACCGACCCTGTCATTATCCGAGTTATGGCCGCCGTAACTCGAGGATGGGCGGCTTACTCTACGGACCCCCTCCTCCTGCCGTTTTTCCGCCGCCGTTGCGAGCTTTCAGTGATGCAGGATTGCCTCCTCTGGGGCTCCCGCGTCGTTATTCCCTCGTCCTTGCGCACCTCTGTGCTGTCTCGCCTCCATGACGGCCACCCAGGCATTGTCCGAATGAAGGCCCTTGGCCGCGGATATGTCTGGTGGCCGTCTATGGATGCGGACATCGCTTCCTACGTTCAAGGTTGTTCTGCCTGCCAGCGAGTGCAGGCTGCCCCCCCCCACGGCACCTCCCCGCGAGTGGGAACAACCTTTGGGCCCATGGAGTCGATTGCACGTCGACTTCATGGGTCCCCTTGATGGCCATTCCTTCCTAGTTGTGGTAGATGCATGGTCCAAATGGGTTGAGCTATTCCCCATGTCCTCTACCACCTCCGCGGCCACTATCCGCGTTCTCAATTCCCTTTTTACAACCCATGGGCTGCCCGATGTTATCGTTTCCGATAACGGGCCCCAATTCGCCTCCTCCGAATTCTTTTCTTTTCTCACCTCCCTGGGCATCCGCCATGCCCCGATATCACCATATCACCCGGCCAGCAATGGCCTGGCGGAACGTGCGGTCCGTTCTGCAAAAGATGCTTTTGCCCGTATGGCAGCACTACCCTGGCCAGACCGCATTCACACGTATCTCCGTACCCAACACACCACCCCTTGTTCCTCCACGGGCAAAGCCCCCTCTGAGCTACTCATGGGTCGCCGCCTCAGGTCTACTTTAGACCGCCTGCATCCCCTCTGTTCTTCCCCCCCCTTTCACCCTTCCACCTCCCCGAGATCCTTTCTAGTGGGGGAGGAAGTTTTCGCCCGGAATTATGCGGGGGAACCCAAATGGGTGCCTGGGAAGATCTCAGATGTAACAGGGCCCTGCTCTTACAGGGTCCTCCTCAACGATGGGAGATCTTGGAGGCGCCATGTAGACCTGTTGCGGCGACGACCGGCAGAAGTCCCCGGAATTGCAGCCAGCGGACAGAAACAGCCAGGCCCTAACAACGCCGCCTGCCGGCCCAACAGCACAAAAAACTCTAGCTCCGAGTCGGCGCAGGTTGCTCCCGGTGCGTTTGGTTCATTACCTGTTCTGACGCATCCATCTCCTAGGGTTGGGCCTGTCGCGGCCGCTCCTCCGAGGCCTCGTCACACGGGCGGGGCCGACACTCCTTCCACCTCGAACGCCACACCAACTATGCCAAGGCGTTCCCAGCGCGTGCGCAGACGACCGAGATATTTGGAAGATTACGCATGCGCAATCCGGGGGAAAGGGGTGTTGAGTACTGAGGAGCCTGGCCAGCAGAGGGCGTTCAGAGGAAGCCCTCTGATTGGCCAAGGCGCGCGCTCCAGCCGGCGGGAGAATTCAAGGGTTCCTATTGGTTCTACCGGCTGACAGCTGTAAGTATAAATAGCTGTCAGCCGGCTCGCGTTTGGTCCGTTGTCAGTTAGCCTGTTCCTTAATAAAACTACGTTGAACTGACCGCTGCCTCAGTCTCCTCACTACGGATCCAACACATTGCAGTTGTGGAAAGTTATCACCCAGCCCTCTCCCAGATAAATGAAATATCCTAGGAAATATTGAAAAGGCAGAATATTTCTCTGGATGTGAAAAGAAACATGTTTCAAAAAGACAAGGTAACTCTCCCTGCAGCTTCCTGCCCCCACCTTTTGTCCATGAGCCATTAAAGCCTGAGCCAGTCCCTTTACATAATAAAAGAGTTCTCCCCTTCAGCTCCAGGGGGATGGGAATGAAGGCATGATAATATAAGCCCTTACTCAACTGACACATGGCATCTGAACTCAACCAAACCTGGATTCAAAACTCAGCCTAGAGGGTTGCCCTTGCATGGGCCCATGTGAGTCTGACAACCAATCAGATTACATTTCTTACACAGGAACAGGAAACAGATAGGTGGGGCCGAACAGATTATAAAAAGCCCTGCAAGCCCTTCTTCAGCCTTCCCTTTCCTTATCTTTTTCTCCCCAGCATTGAAGCATGTGATCACCTTTTCTGTTCAGGACTCAAGCCATGTAGTCCTGTCCACCATTAAAACCATCTTTCCAAGCAGCCTCCATGTCTCCAGTGTCTTTTTCCCCACTTGGAGCTGAACCCAGAAGGACATTTCTTTCAACACAGTAATGACTCAGAGTTTGCTGATATATTAACTGTAGTTTGCTTGCTTAACAAAATGTGAATTAGTCACCAGCCACATTCCAGGACAGCAAATGCAACCTTTTAATCATGTCTGCTTTTATATTTAGCATCTTGGATAAAATGTGTGTCATATCTAAGTTATACTAGCAACCAACTAGATCAGGTTCCCTTTTGAAGGAAATCAAAGGAAATTTTGACAATAAATGTCAATTTAAGATTTTTATGAGGCATTGTAAATCAATTTTCAGATATATTTCAAATATCACAAATGCCATTACCACATACCTATTTTTTATCAGATACTGATAGATGAATATGCCTAATTTTAGCATGTATTTGAAACAAGTCAAAGATTTATATCCATAGAAAAAGTGTACAAGAATTCTTTATTATGTTATAGTTACAAAGATGTTGGAAAGACTTGAAGTGCTAATTATTAAATGCATATGAAATCATTTACTTATTTATATTTAGGGGAATATTTGGTAGGCTCTTCTTTCGTCCATAAGTACATCATGATCAGTGGTGGGTTTCAAAAATTTTTAGAACCTCTTCTGTAGGTGTGGCCTCTTTGTGGGAGTAGCTTGCCAGCCATATGACTGGGTGGCTTGCCGGCCATGTGACTGGGTAGGAGTGGCTTGCCAGCCATGTGACTGGGTGGCCAACTTGTAAAATGTGTTGAAACTCACTTAACAACGCTCTTGCTTAGCAACCAAAATGTTGGCTCAGAAACTCTGGCATTGAAGTGTGCAAATCTTAAAGCTGTCAAGTTACAAGACACTTGCACCCCTAACCCTTTAGAAAAAAACCCCAGGGGTGTTCAAACTTGACAGCTTTAAGACTTGTGGACTTCAACTCCCATAATTCCTCCTCTCGCTCTTCATCTTGATGATGTGCAGATGGGGGGGGGAGCTGGAACCGGTTCTAAACGGCACTGTAGATTTGTGGAACCTGTTCTATAGAAGAGGTTAGAACCGGCAGGAAACCACCCCTGATCATAATGAATATCTGAGCTAAAAATTAAATATTGGAGACATGAGTATTTGAGCTTTTCTTAGTACTAGAATAATTATTGAAGGAGTTGTTGTAAGGCTTTGTGAAATTTTTAATTTCAGCTGCTTGTCCTTCATGGATGTTTTCACATCATAAAATGTGACCATTGGGAAACTAACAATAGCAAGTTTTATGTATGTGCTTCTTCTAGGGCTGCCAGTGAGCTGCTATAAGCACTAGAAAAGCACCTGTGCATACAGCATGCATGCAGAGAAATCTCTTCAGGTTAATGTATATTACAAAAGAAACTGCTACTAACAACAAAGCCACTCTGGGCTTCAATGAGGTAAACAGTGTTACCTCAACAGAATCAAATCAAATCTTTATTATGGTCATAGACAAGCATAGACAACCTCAACAGAATAAAAGCACTTTGATGAAACATTTTGCAGCTGCCTCACAAATTTGATAGGGAACAACTAGAACTGAAATTAAATTATATGTGGTAGAAATACAATTGTTTCAAATTTAACATTCTGGGAAACATATATTTTTTCCCATCACATGCTAAGCAGGTGTATTAAAACCATTCCTAATTGCTGCTTCATCCTCTGAAGTCATGTAGCACCACCAGCTATGAAGGCAAGATGCTCTAGTGAGGGAATATAGAAAAAGTATGAACAATGGAACCAATGGAAAGCCAAATGGGTTTCTGACTATCCAGATACAGGAAGAAATATTTATTTCGATTTATCAGTCGCCCCCTCTCCGCAAAGGTATCCTACACAAAAGGTATTGGTTTTGAATTATCTTGCCAGCAATGGACAATCTTGAATAGGATTTACATACTCACACACCAACTGTTGATATTTTTTGCATAAATCGGGAATAGCATCCTCTCCTTAGTGTGACTGCAGGGTCCCACATCAAATTGTAGATCACATCATGACCGACTGTAAGCTGAGGGCATATATTAGTCCAGTATCTGATTCTTTTTTCAGATAAACAATGGTGTACTTCAGTGGTTAGATGGCCTAGACCCGTGATGGCAAACCTATGGCACGCGAGCCTTTCACCCCAGTTCAGCTCTGCCATGCATGTGCACGCACACACACCTTCTTTGGCCAGCTAGTCCTTGGGTGTCTGCTGTGCATGCTTGGGGATGGGGCGCATGTGCATGGGCGCGCACATATTGCATTTGGGAGGTTCACATATGCACATTTGTGAGCAGGCTTGGACTTTGGGCACTTGGTTTGAAAAAAGTTAGCCATCACTGGCCTAGACCCCCGTATGTATGTATGTATGTATGTATGTATGTATGTATGTATGTGTGTATGTATGTGTGTTACAACCCCTGGTATGGCCAAATATGGGAAGAAGCTCACTACTCCCTCTTTCTGTCCTTCGGCTCATTACAGAAAACCATCCAGGCAGAAAACCATATTTTTATTTTTAATGTTGCCTTTTTATATTTGTGTTGTATTTGTGTTGTATTTGTATTTATTTATCAGCACAAATACAACACAAATATAACAAAGGCAACATTAAAAATATGGTTTTCTGCCTGGATGGTCTCCTAGAGTGAGCCCAAAGACAAAGGGAAACAGTGTGTTCCCTCCCATATTTGGGCATACCAGGGGTTGTGACACAATACACACACACACACACACACACACACACATATATATATGTATGTATGTATGTATGTATGTATGTATGTATGTATGTATGTATATATGTATGTATGAATGTATGTTTTTGTAGATTTTCACGGATGTAGGTATGCTGGTCTTGTCGTATTCTGGTGTTTTCCCGTGTAAGATTGAGATTGTTTTGGCAACATTTCAGCAAGGTCTCACTCGCCATCTTCAGGCTGGGTTTTGGGCTTAAAGCGTGGTTGGAGCTGCTGTCTTTCTATAAATCTTGGTGGGGGGGTTGGAGTGCTAGCCTTGGTTCAGTAAGTGGATTGATTGGCTATGTGGCTGTATCACAATTGGTAGATTGGTGCTGATTGGTGCTGGCTGTGTGTCTGTTGTTGTTTTCTGTTGTCAGGCAGGCAGGAGACATTGTCATGTTTATTCATGCTGTGGGGGTGTTTCTCTATTTCGATAGCTTCCATAATTATTCTCTTGTTGACGTGTTCAATTTTGGACATTAATTTGGTTCCTTCAAAATTAATTTCATGTCCTGTAGCTTTAAGGTTCTGGAAAAGGGAGGAAGTTTTTTTCTTTTTTTCTTACTGCGTTCTTGTGTTCTGTGATGTGTGCATTTATTCTCCTGTTTGTTTGTCCTATGTATGTTGCAGGGCAGATTTTGCATGGTATTTCATAGACTCCTTGGTTCTCTAGCTGGATCTTGTCTTTGGGGTTTCTTAAAATGTTGGCTATTGTTTGGTTTTCTAGCTGGATATTGTCTTTGGGGTTCCAACATCTTGTTGGCTATTTTTTGGTCAGGGTTAGAGTTGTTTGGCGAGGAATTTGGCAAGATTCTGTATAGGTGAGCCTATGGAGCTGACTATGGGTCTGAGTGGTGTTCCTTCTTTGTGTATCTTGGGGAAGCCATAGAGTTTGGGGCATCTGGAAGATTTCTCTCTGGGGATGATTCTTTGCTGGATCTCTTCACTGATGGGAGATACTTTTAATTTGGATTTGGTGGTTTGTTCCAGGTAGGTGGTGGGATCTGTGTTTAGAGGTTTGTAAGCGGAGTCTTGGAATAGGTTGGATAGTTTGGCTTGGTAGTCAGTTGTGTTCATCACCACTGTGGTGTTACCTTTGTCTGCTGAGAGAATGATTATGTTGTTGTCTTTCCTCGGGTTGGTTAGTGCTTTTTCTTCTTGTTGTTGTAAGTTGCTTATGGGTGGATTACTGGAGCAAAGGATGTTGGTGACTGCAAGTCTGATTTTATTGGCTTCATCTAGGTTGATTTTGGTGAGTGTAGCTTCAACTCCACATATGATGTCTTCAGTGGGGATGCATTTAGAGGTGAATGAAAAGTTAAATCCTTTGGAAAGGAGATTGGTTTCAGCTGTGGTGAGGGTTCTGTCTGATATGTTGTGTACTGTTTGTTTCATGAGTTGCTGTGGAGGGGGTTGGACTTCTGTTGTTTTTCTAGCCTCTGGAATTTGTTGGTGTGTGTGTCTGTCTTGCAGCTCCCCAGAAGGTGGGTTGTTTGGATTTGTCCCAGAGTGCTGGGTCTTTGTTGCTGAGTTTGAGGTGAAGAGTGAGTAGATCCCAGTTGGTTTGGTCTATTAGGAATCTTTTCCTGTGGAGTTCGTTTCTGATTAGTGCTAATTCAGTTCTTTTCAGGATCCTTTCAGTGGCTGAGGTTTTTGAATGGAATTTTAGTTGGAAGCATGTGGGGATCAGGCTTTTGTCTCGGCAGTTGCGTAGGAATGTGGGGTCACATAAGATGGTGGCTCTCCAGACTTCAAGTTTTTCGTAGGTCCTGGTAAACAGAAAGGTTTCCTCCCCATAGAGGTAAGATATTTGTTTTCGTAGATTTTCACGGGTGTAGGTATGCTGGTCTTGTTGTATTTGGGTCTTTCCCCGTGTAAAATTGAGATTGTCTTGGCAACGTTTCAGCGAGGTCTCACTCGCCATTTTCAGGCTGGTGTTTTCAGCAGTAGGAAAAAAAGAAAAAACTTCCTCCCTTTTCCAGCACCTTAAAGCTACAGGAAATGAAATTAATTTCGAAGGAACCAAATTAATCTTCAAAACTGAGCATTTCAGCAAGAGAATAATTATGGAAGCTATTGAAATAGAGAAACACCCACGCAGCATGAATAATTGTGACTGCCAGACATTTGGAAATGAGCCCTAGTCAACAAACGAGCCCCGCACATCACCCAGGCCATTACAACACAAAAGAACAACAGACACAGCCAGCACCAATCAGCACCAATCAGCACCAATCTACCAATCATGATACAACCACACAACCAATCATACCAGTTACTGAAACAACGGCAGCACTCCAAACCCCCGCACCAATATTTATAGAAAGACGGCAGCTCTTTCTATATATATACACATACACACACACACACATACACATTCATATTTTAGTGTGGTTTTAACTTAAGTGAATACATACACAAACATGCACCCATAAAATTCATGCATATTATACCATGTGCTAAATAAATAAGTCCTGATTTATAGATAGTCTAATCTACATAGAGAAATGCTATGACCACTTAGCTTGCTAATACAGAAATATGATGAGTACAGACAAAATGTGCTTTCATTATTGAAGTGGTATACAAGTTAAAAAGTAGAAGATTTAGAACAGGACTGTTAAACTCGTGGCCTATGGGCCAGATGTGTCACACACTGGCCACGTCCGGTTTAGCGAAGGGGGGGAAGTCCTGATATATCATGTGATGCTGCCGTGACAACATGAGTTTGATACCCCTGGTTTAGAACATACTTCTGCCTCACCACTGTCTAAGTAGTGGCAGGTCCATTGAGTTATATCTTACTTTCCAAATGAAGTTAAAGTATAGAGCAGTGATGGCGAACCTATGGCACGCGGAGCCATTTGTCAGGGCACGTGAGGCGCGGCCCTGTCAGGTGGCCAGCACGCATGCGCGCGCTGGCCAGCTGAGTTCACATTTTTAAAAGCTATTTTTCGCCTTCCTATAAAGCCTCTGGAGCCTGGGGAGGGCAAAAAGAACCCCCCCCCAGAGGCTTCAGGGACCGTCCGGAGGCTTCCCTGACGCCTTCGGAGTGCTTAAAACGACCCTCCAAGCAACCCGGAAGTCACTTCCGGTTTGCGTGGAGGGTCATTTTAAGCGCTCTGAAGGCATCAGGGAAGCCTCCGGACGGTCCCTGAAGCCTTCGGAACGCTTAAAACGACCCTTTGAGCAACCCGGAAGTCACTTCCGGTTTGCTCGGAGGGTCATTTTAAGCGCTCCGAAGGCTTCAGGGAAGCCTCCGGACGGTCCCTGAAGCCTCCAGGGGGGTGGGGGAGGCTCTTTTCGCCCTCCCCAGGCTCCTATAAAGCCTCTGGAGCCTGCGGAGGGCAAAAAAAGCATGTACAAATGGGGGGGGGTCACGCGTTGTGCATGCATGCACACTGGGGGCATTGCGCGTTGCATTATGGGTGCAGCATGCCCGCACACGACTCCCCTGCGCTCCCCCCATTTGTGGCACGTGAGCCAAAAAAGGTTCGCCGTCACTGGTATAGAGACTGAATTAGAACAACTTTTTTTTTTTTTTGAGAAACCCCTTGGTAGTTTTTTTTTTCCTTACAGCTTCTCTAGAATTAAATCAAAAGCTGATTTAAAATTAGTGAAGGCTAGAAGAGGGAGTATCTAGGCTTCGAGAGATCTTTTTTAGTTAAGTAGTAAAGAGCCTGACCATGGCCAGGAACTAATTGATCCCTTTTAAAACATGCTTGTTTCTCAGCAAGGATGTTTTAAGATTTATTTACATCAGACATGAAAGGTAATTAGTGATCTGCAATCTGGAAATCTGTTCCAGCCCCACCTTATAAAGAGGACTTAAATGTATTTAACAATCACTTCACAAGTTTATTTATTCAGAAATAATGTCCACTGAGTTCAGAATGCTTTTAGGAGAGCACTGAATTGAAACAGTTTCAGTTCATAGTTGCTAAACTATCCACTATACTTTCCTTTTAAATATTTTAGTATGTTTACTTATAAACTGGAAAAAATAACATATTTTAGTACAATTGTCAAAATTGTACTACTATTCTTAACTGCAAATAGTTGCATTCTGGTTCTACCTAACAAGGCAATTGTTACACTTTACTTGCTTCATTAAGGCCACTTGAAATGTATAGCATGCAAAAGACTGCAATAAAAGTATGATTTAAACAGTCATTCTCTGACAACTTTTTTAAAACAAAGAGAGTTGAGGAAAGTACTTTCTCAGTGTGCTGCAGTCAAAATCACAGTGTGTTTTCAAAAGCAGCCAGTTTACTATCTCAATTCTGTGAAGTTATGTAGATCTTTGAGGATTGCTTCACTTCAGTGAAGACACAAGTAAACCACCCTGTCAACCTACTTTCAAAAAACAGTATTTGTTCCTTTTTTTAAGAGCAAAACAAAATGCTGATGTATCTTTACTCACCTCACCTCACCTGGAAATTGCAATAACCGGGAGATGCTTTTGTATATGTACTGTATCTATGTACAAGATACTTTCCATGTTTAAATACTGGAGGAAATATTTTGAATGCTGATTTTTGGCAGCTTAAAAGACAAAAAGTAATGTAAGCGGTTATACACATTTGTCTCTACAGTGACTATTGTATAACAATAATTTGCTATGATTATTGTATATCTTAGCATGGAATTACCATGGCATGAAGCTCTTTATGGAAGAGAATACATTATTTCAGACAGCTTTATTTTTCTCTTAAATCATATAAAAACAATAAATTATTAGTGCCTGAAACATAGCATACAAAATACCCTATTTATCTTAAAAGGACCGGTAATGACCAAGTATACTGAAATAGTCATTCAGATGACAAACTAAGTCAGATCTGAGTGTTGGAAAGATTTCTGAAATGAAAATCTTGAGTATCTATGAGGTATATGGGATGTATTGGATTTAGATGAGTTGATTACTAAAAACCCATCTAAATATAAGACAGCAGACTAGATGAAAATATTTTTTGAAATATGGCAAAAAGCAAGTGTAACTGTATTATGAAAAAAGATCTAAAGTTTATTGTAGCTTGAGTCAGAGGTGGGCTGCTGCTGGTTTACTACCTGTTCACAAGCCGCACACATGCACTGTTCAATGTAAATTGTTCTTCGCACATGCCCAGAACAATTTACAGTGAACTGTTCAAGCACAATCACTAAAAACCAAAATGGTGGCAATGAGGGAACTGGTTCAGAGGCGTGGCAGGCCTGGGTCGCTGCCAGTTCTGTGACCCAGGCCTGATTTCCACTACTGTTTCGGCCGAACTGGGCCGACTGGGAGCAACCCACCTCTGGTTTGAGTCAGATTGAAAACAGGAGGGTTTTTTTTAATTATCCTTTTCTAATGAAACAAATGTCCAAGTATATTCTGCCAACTAGTCAAAATCATTTGTTGATTTCTACTATGAGTTGCAAAAAATCAGAGTTGCATATATTCAGAGTGCCAAAATCAGTTTTATAGTCACTTACTAAAAGATTATATGTTTCCTTAAATTTCTACCCCAGGATACTTTGGTCTTCTATTCAGCCATAGCAAAATTTTATATGATCACTGTTTCTCAACTTCAGCAACTTTAAGATGTATGGACTTCAACTCCTGGAATTTCCTAGCCATGCATCTTTAAAATTGCTGAGATCAACTCTTAGCAATTCCAGCCATCATACCAGAGTTAGGCATGCAAGGAAGTGCCTCATACTTGGCTGTCATTGAAACCTATTACAGTATAACATTGCCAATGTAGATTGAAGGACATTCACAGGCCTCTACCATTTTAATAATTTAGTACAGATTTCTGTAATAGTGAAATATGCTGTGTAATATAAGATGAATACATGGAAACATAACCTAATAAATGCTTATTATAATGTTATGCGTTATTAATAAGTAACTGCATTGAAAATCTTGTGGGAGACAAATGCAGGATGCAGATAATATGTTATAGAACACATTTGTGATAAATTTTCATGTATCTTAGAAAACAAAGTAATGTATGAAGACTTATGTTGTATTTCAGCTAAGCAACTAATGAATAGAAGACAAATTTAGCAGTAAAAGAGAGTCAATGTTTTCTCAGATTTTTTTTTTTAATTTATGTACAGTGGGATAGAAGTAGCAATAGCACTTAGACTTATATACCACAGTTTACAAATGCCAGCATATTGTCCCCAACAATCTGTGTCCTCATTTATCAACCTTGGAAGGATAGAAGACTGCGTCAATCTTGAGTGGGTCAGGATTGAACTCCTGGCTGTGGGTAGAGTTAGTCTGCAGAACTGAGTTCTAACCACGGTGACATCAAATGTGCAGGTGAGTATGATTGTCAAAAGCCTCCACTTAGTTAACACTAGTAATCATAGTGCAGAGAGTGGAAAGTAAGGAAGCAAATGGAAGTCATCAGAATGTTATTTCACAAGGTGTTTTTACACAATAGCATTATCTTTGTACACATATTTTTGTTATTGTTGTTGTTGCTGGGTGACCGCATTCAATTATTTTACTAATCAAACTATATAAGGAATATTTGCTGTTTTCTTCCATTTCAAAAAAAATACCATGCTGAATTTTCTTATTATTGATTCTAAAAGAGAAATATTTCAAAGGCACATTAATTTCAGCCAAAATAAGCTTAAAAAGATACAACTTTTTCTATCACCTATAAAAATGTAACCACTGGAATATGCAAGACAATGGCCACAATCACACAATGAAAGGTTGCCCCCATTTTTACATCATCAAGGGATGCATTAAAAAGGCAGGGACTTTGATGATTGTGGCCACCATTTTAGGATTTTTTTTAACTCTTATACCATAGACATCCTGGTTTAGCTTTTTCGCTTTTGAACAATGATATTTAAAGCTAGCCCAAAGTACTCAAACTTATCATTTATACTAGTTTAAGGCATTTGTTGTCATAGGCAAAACTATGGGATTTAAATAAACCTTTAATGGGATTCAGGAGGAGGTCTGCATAACTCATTGTGGAGCATATAAAGGATTTATTGAGGAGGGGGGGAAATGAAAAAATTCCAAATTATTCCTCACTAGTGGATTAAGAATGTTAGCGCATCTAAGAAAGACTGTAAAACTCATACTTACACTCCAGTGTCTTGGGCATAAAGATGCTTTCCTTCTCATTAAAAGATTGGTGCTGTGTTTTAACATGTTCTTTCAGGAATTGTTCCTATTTTATTAAGATCACTACTCTCTGAGATTTTCTTTCCCTCATTTCTCCCGCAATTTTCCACAATTACAATTTTGTGCTACATTTTATTAAAAGAAGGATGCTTTTATCAGAGAATAGTTTGTACTGAATAGATAATCTGAAGGGATGTAAAGAGATAGAGGAAAGGTTCCTACTTTCCTCTGCTTGTTAAATTCATATTTTTCTAATATTTCTACAAGTATGGCTCAGATGGGAGGATAATCATTTATATCTACTGCTGTCACATCTATTTTGGCCTTTTAATGCAGCTATGAAATCAAATAATGGTTTAAACATTAAACTGAAAACTGAGATATGCTGCCATTTGTATTTTGCTGCATTATGCTTCTAACAAATCACAACATATAAGAAGTGCTGCCAGAAAGACTAAGGAAATCATTTTAAAAAGTTGCAATAAGATACAAATTGCATTATAGCAAGAAGCAAACATTAGAAAACGTTCTTTCTAGCTAATTGAAGAAAGACACTGACTTAACATTTATCTATTTATATCTAATTTTCTGTTGTTCTAATGATTATCTTACAGCATTATCATTAGGTAACAACTACTCTAATAATTTGGTTTTGGTTTTGGACAAGATCTCTGTGTGTGTGTGAATATATTGCTAGAAGACCCTGAAGACATGGTTCTATAGATGGGCCTGGAAATTCCAGTATGATCCAGAGCCAATCCAGTGGCCAGTTTCTGATTGCTGTCACAGCAATGGTAGGGGTGGAAAAGCTTTTGATATTGCAGAATTGTAATCATGTAAGTTGCCTTGAGTCTCCATATAAATGTGATAGATAGATAGATAGATAGATAGATAGATAGATAGATAGACAGACAGACAGACAGACAGACAGACAGACAGACAGACAGACAGACAGACAGACAAATATTTTCAAATGCCATTGTCAGGAACGGCTACATCCATCAATTTACTTATATGCAGTAAACTTAGATTTGGAAAAATGCCTATACATACAAGCATGTGTATGCATGCATGCGTATCATATATTTCCTACAAAGTGGAAAACCTTTCTTTATAGCATGTAGAAATTCGTTCTTACATATATTTCTATGGGTTTTTCATACCAATGCATTAACAGGGGGAGATGAAGGCAGAATCTTTCACTAAGATTTCACCTGCCATTTACATTATTTTCTACATACATCATCTGACAAACTAATGTTCCAGAGCCAAATATCTAAACTGTTCTACATCAAATAATACAGTGTTGGAGTTCTGATCACTATTCTTTATATGTAAGTTATTCGTTGATGTCAGAATCAAAAGATAAACATTTAAGGAAATTTTGTAAACATCTATCATCCCGTTCAAAACTCATGACTTGTTAACAAGGTTGGTTCAATTAAAATAGGACTCAAATAAAATAGAGCATTCTTAATTGTTAGGCACGTCTGTTTAACAAGACAAGATTAAACTCTCTTGTTTTCTTTTATTTGGATGGTTGTAGTTGTGTGAAATACATTTCTTAATATTATAATGTTCAAATCTAATGCATATGTCAACAAGAAGAGATGCTCACATGGGAAAATGATATAAAACTTAAGATATACCTCTTAAATTTGAATACTAACAGAGAAAATACTGATTAAATATGCAACCTTTGTATAAAAGGAATATATAACTCCCAGAACTAATTACTACTTATTTTAGCAAGTGTATATAGGTAGCTTCTCACAACCTTGGCTCTGCTTTGTAGTAAAAAATGAATATTTATAATAGGAAGCTTGGAAAATATTAGAAGAAAAAGTTTTACTCATTTATTCTACCATATAGACCATCTTAATTCTTAGTGAACATGAGAACAGATGTGCTGGATCATGTCGAAAGGTCTATCTATTTCACCATTCTATTTCCATTGAATCTGACTGGTAAGTTGATTTGTATGAAACACAGAAGGTATTCAGCAGGTTCTGACCAGTTCTGGAGAACTAGTAGTGGAAATTTTGAGTAATTCAGAGAAGCAGTAAATACCACCTCTGACTGACCCCGTCCCCATGTATTCTCTGCCTCCCGAGTCCCAGCTGATTGGGAGGAAATGTGGATTTTGCAGTAACATTCCCCTGGAGTGGAGTGGGAATGAAGATTTTACAGTATCCTTCCTCTGCCATGCCTACCAAGCCATGCCCACCAAGCCATACCACACCCACCAAGCCACACCCACAGAACCAGTAGTAAAAAAAATTGAATCCCACCACTGGTATGAAAGCCATTGTTCACTCTTGTGTTTTAAAGTAGCTTGTTCCAAATATTTTGTTTACTATTTTATAACTTTGGTTTAATTTCCATAGCAACATACAAGGTGAAAAAGGGGTATTATAGGATAGTGGAGAAACTAAATTAGTTGTTGTATTGCCAAATAACACATCTATGCAGTTATGATGTTATGGCAGCATTTTGCAAACTTACTCTTTTATTAACACTGTGATAAAATAGCTTTACTAGCAAGCATATCCAGAGAATTAAAAACAATTTCTCCAGTTATTGATGGGGCTGGGTGTTGCACAGTTAATATGCAAGTGAATCTCTGGTGGAAATTTATTTTTACTGATTCATTCTCCTCTTATATACTTAGCTCTAATCCGTTTCCGTTCGTTGATTACTCTTATTTTCATATTGATTAAAGCACTCTTCCCAAGAATAGTTAAGGGTTATACTGCAAACCTAACTTTGCAACAGTTTCTTCTCAATAAGTAAGGTTATGAATAGAAACAGGTTTTTAATTGGAATTAGGGATACTATATTCAGTCAGAGAACCAGTTTTTTAAAAAAAATATCAACAGCTTGAGTAGTTAAATGAACCATTTTAAAGAACACTACACTCCCGTTTCTCCCAGTAAAAAACAGGAAAGTAAAATAAAGTGTACATTAGGATATTTCTAAGTGATTCCAACATAAATGCAGCTTTGTGCAGTGTTCCATTTAATAAACACGATGCTCACTGTAAGATTTTTCATTATTATTAATATGATTATTATTGATGCAGGTCTTTTTTCTAATGTCTTCCATTAATCTATTTTGATTTTAATTTGATTTTTTTTTCTGGTGGTGGAACAGATACACATTATAGCAGCTCTTCAAACTGTTTCCATTAAGCATTTTAGAGCTGGTTGTTCATAAACATGTTCCCAACTGTTAAAATATCACCTCCGTCCTCAAATAATAAATGTCACATATTGGCATTTTGGTTTTTGTTTGAAAGTCTATATACCCATTTGCTATTAATCATAGCTAATGTGAATATTTTCAGTGACAAACACAACAGTCTAAATTGCAGACACAAGGAATTACGGTACAGAGACATACTGTAATTCACCAAAGCAGAATTACATAGGAAAAAAATTAAATATGATTGCTTGATTACATCTCCTTGTAATCTTTGGAACAAAGATACACTTACAGGATAAAAAATTTATAAATATAACATGAGTCCTGTGTCTTTTATTGAGAGTCTTTTAAACAAAAATCAAGGACACATGGGCATAATCTCAAAGTGACAGAAGGACAGTTCAAAAATAGTGTTAGAAAATATTATGTCACAGAAAAGGTATTGTAAGCTTTCCATGGAAGTCATGGGTCAATCATCAGTAACTGTGTTTAAATATGCTTGGGATATACACATGTCCATCATCCGATAAACTTTTTTAAAAAATAAATAAAAATATAAAAATAATTTAAAAATAATAAATGAAAAAGAAAAAGAAGACAAAAAACAACTAAGCTCAAAGGACAGACTCAATGGATCACTTTTTCTGCTTTCAGTTTTCTGTTTCTGTGTATATAATTGTTTCTATAAGGCACTATCCAGAAGTAGTTATGATCCCATGAAGCCTAAGTAGTTTACTATAATTGATCCAATCCAGTGATGAAATTTTTTACTACCGGTTCTGTGGGCGTGGCTTGGTAGGCATGGTGTGGCTTGGTGAAAGTGACTTGGTGGGAGTGGCAGGAAAAGGATACTGCAAAATCTCCATTCCCACCCCATTCCAGGGGAATGATACTGCAAAATCTCCATTCCCACCCCCATTCTGGGACCAGCCACTCATGGCATTTGCTGATTCTTTGAATAACTCAAAATTTCTCCAGAACCTGTCAGGATCTGCTGGATTTCACCCCTGATCTAATCCCTTACTAAAACTTTCCAAGTAAAGAATTGTTTTACTTATATAAATTGAACAGAACAGAACAGAACAGAACAGAACAGAATAGAATAGAATAGAATAGAATAGAATAGAATAGAATACAGAGTTGGAAGGAACCTTGGGACTCTTCTAGTCAGACCCCCTACTTAGGAAAGGAACCCTATACCATTTCAGACAAATAAATTACCAGACCACAGCAATCTGTTTGAAATGGCAAGGACTGCAAATATGACATATTTTCCAAGTAATTGCTCAGTAGAGTTTATGCAGCATCTAATATCTCATAGGCCAGATTGCCAGTAATCCACAAACTGCTACTTCTGATTTTTTTTTTAACTAAGAGCTCATATGGGCCTATTGTGTAGCAATGCTCTATAATTCATTAGACATTCAAACAAAAAGGTAAAGGAAATATCAATAAATTAATGTGAAGTTTTGGCATAAGATTAATCTTTTTTCTGCTTGTTCACTTTCTTTCATGGCTATGAGTGTGTAGCTGAGGCAAAGCAACATTATAAAAAAAACATCAGTTCTAGATTCATGTCATGTCATTATCTGGTTGGTCCACAAACTTTGGTAGATTTAAAGAAACGAATGTGCTTTATCCAATCTGTTTTATCTATTATCTATATTTTATCTGTGTTAATATTTTACCTAGAATTTAAAAAGTTCAGCCAATTAGTTCAGCAGATCTGTCTGTGTTTCCTCCTGACTACTTTTATGCTTCTTATTTTAATATTGAACTAATGGGGAAATGTTCATACTTGCTTTCTCCTAGTAGCTTTTCTCAAAAAAGTAGTAGAAAAATAAAAGTTTAAAAGCCAGCAAAAATAATGCTGAAACACGATTCTTCACTGCAGAATTGCAAAATGTTGCAAATGGAATTAATATTTACATCAAACTTTTTCCCTGTATCCATCCTTTAATTTTTAATCAAGATATTCTCCTCTTTCTCTGTACCTTTTCAATAGTTTATTTGTCATCAGTCCAATACTTACTTTGCCCAATCCACAGCCATTCCTTTCCTATTTCTCCATTGGTTCTACATACATAATATAGTAATTGTCAGCACAAATCTAACTGAATCAATGTAAGCTACCTTCTACTCTACAACAAAATATATTCTTGTCTATTTAATAATAAAGTACAATCTTTAAAGCATGTCAAGCTATGTTGATAATTCTGCTTTTAGTACATGTGCAAGTTTCCTAGTATTTCTTATTAATATATGGAATGAGAATTACACATCTATATATGTGAATATGCTGGAATACCAGTATTTTGGAACACAGGGTAACAAAGCACTGATTTTTGCCTGAATTAGGGGTAACCCATTACCCGTTGTATATTTTAGGTATCTAGCATACACTGAGGCACTGAGCTAATCACCCACAAAATATCATAGTTCCAAGCTGTTGCTATTTTAAATATACTAAAACCAACCCAAAGATTAACCCACTTATTTATTCCTATAGATTACTGACATCTTACTGGTTTAGATACACATGTAGTCCTTTAAATTTTGACTCAGTTGATCAAAGTTTGAAGTAAAAGCTGGCCACCTATTAAGATAATTGCTAAGAACATTGCATTTTAGTAGTTAGTACATTATTGGTAGAAAATTACTTGTAGCCTTGGTTTTCTATTCACTCTAAAAATGATGCGACAGTGCTACATCCCCCCCCCCATCAATTTAGTGTAGTGGCACTTAAAGCTAGGTCAAGTGCACTGCAACTGTCTCTAATGGGAGGGCTTAATCCAGTTTTTAAATAGATATCAGAATGACTCAAAGTGTACAAGTAGCTTAGCAACTAATTTCGTTAATGTATAAATTCTGTGAAAAAATGAAAAGACTTAGATAATGATTTAGGTTATTATTTTAAAGACAGAAAATATCAAAACAACCAAAATGGCCTTTCCTTCCTAGTACAAATAAATGTTTATCTGAAAAGGAAACAGAAGTTCAAGAAATAAAGTCTTCATCATATTATTAGGAAGAAAGGGTAAACTATGACAATGTCAATCAGGTTGTTGATTTGCTTAATCCCCTATCAACAACTAACAGACCATAGAAATGGATTGTAGTTTGGTAACAGCAATGCTTAAACAATTTCCATATGCACCAATGAATGCAAAACATAGGTCTACTTACTACTTGCAGACTTCAGTCTAAATTCTAAAGAGCTTCACGTACTGTATGCCTGAAGGCATTTCCACAAATTTCATAATCTGAGGTTCTTTGCCTTCTCAGGAGTCTTCACACTGGAATTTTTGAATAGTTCAGTGTTCTTGTAACTTACTGCAGATCTTTAATTCAAGATATATTAAACAGCTGTTTACATGGTAATATGACAGCAGAGCCCATGGGGTTACCATTATCTCTCAGAGTATTTTTAACTTTCAGATGCACAGTTTGAATTAGTCTAGGCTATCATGCTAATCAATTAACTTTTGACAGAAAGAGAAAGGGAGAGGGTCAATATCTTTCTTATCTTATTTATTTTCTTATTTCTGAGCAGGATTCTACCCTGAAAATTGCTATGGGAATTTTCTAAAATCATGAAGATAAACAAAGGGTGCTTTGGTTTGTTTTATTTGTTTGTCTTATATATTTTATATAAATGGAAGGACTTGCAGAAAATTCCATATACGGTATCTACTCCAACCTAAGAGACGTGATGGCTCAGTGGCTAAGCTTGTTGATCAGAACAACGTTAAACTTGTTGATCAGAATGGTTGGCAGTTTGGCGGTTTGAATCCCTAGCACTGCATAATGAAGTGAGCTTCTGCCAACCTAGCAGTTTGAAATCATGTAAAAATGCAAGTAGAAAAATAGGAACCACCTTTGGTGCAGTGGTGGGTTCCGGATCCCATTGCAACTGGTACCACCTGCAATCCACCACTGCTTTGGTGGGAAGGTAACAGCGTTCTGTATGCCTTCGGCATTTAGTCATGCCGGCCACATGACCACGGAGGCATCTTCAGACAGCACTGGCTTTTTGGCTTTGAAGAGATGAGCACTGCCCCTAGAGTCAGGAATGACTAGCACATATGTGCAAAGGGAACCTTTACCTTAACCTTTTTACTCCAACCTGTGTTGACCCAACTTATTATGCCTTTGAGGGATAAACTCTTCAGGGACCTAAATTTCTATGAGCTAAGAGGTGAAAATGCTGCTTCTCAGGTCCAATGCTGGTGGTATAGAATGGTTTTCCAACAACACTCAGGCTATACAGTTTTGGTCGCCATGATGTAGAAAAGATGTGGAGACTCTAGAAAGAGTGCAGAGAAGAGCAACAAAGATGATTAGGGGACTGGAGACTAAAGCATATGAAGGTTGCAGGAACTGGGTATGTAGTTTAATGAAAAGATGGACAAGGGGAGACATGATAGCAGTGTTCTAATATCTCAGGGGTTGCCACAAAGAAGAGGGAGTCAAACTATTCCCCAAGGCACCTGAGGGTAGAACAAGAAGCAATTGATGGAAACTAATCAAGGAGAGAAGCAACTTAGAACTGAGAAGAAATTTCCTGACAATTAGAACAATTAATCAGTGGAACAGCTTGCCTCCAGAAGTTGTGAATGCCCCAACACTGGAAGTCTTTAAGAAGATGTTGGATAGCCTTTATCTGAAACAGTATAGGGTTTCCTGCCTAGGCAGGGTATTGGACTAGAAGACCTCCAAGGTCCCTTCCAACTCTGCTATTGTATTGTATTGTATTGTATTGTATATAGTCTCTTTCTTGGTGGCTTTCAGAAGTTTATTAAAAACTGGATTTTTTTTCCTGGAGAGTATTCATTTAAAAGTGATTTTCACTTTTTTACTTTGATTTTGCTGTTATGGTACATATGATTGTCCTTTTTTTATTTATACTTTGTGATGTTTGTGGTGTTATCATCAGTGAGTTTTTTCCTTCTTTTTGTGAGATTACAGCAGTATATAAATAAACAAATACATATACAGACTCTTAAAACAAATTAAAGCCTTCAAAAGAGAGACAAAAACATTTATCTATTTACTTTGGAATAAGTTCTAATGAATTAAATGGGATTTATTTTTAAGAAGACCTAAATGAAATTACTCTATTTCTTTCTGTATATGTACTTTGAATTGAATTTGTCTTTGAATTTAGTCTTGCTTATCTCTTGCTAAACTGAGTCTTTGAAAATGTGTTTTCATTTGTCTTCTGGTATTTCAAACATCAACCTTTGAAAGCCATTGACCTACTGAAGAAGTAAGGCTTTTATGCAAGATGTTTTTAATTGAACTGAAGTGAAGGTAACAAAGTACTAGTCAGCCAGTTCATCCATTTATATTAATTTACATTTGATTGTCCATAATCTTTCAAAGAAGAAACAATCAGAATAGAAATTCTGAGTTGTATAATAGTGCTGTAGATTAGTTCAGTGACTCAATTTTTACTATTGCACTTTAGCGTAAAAAAATCTAAAATATTTATGGATTGGAAATATTCAAAGGCATCACTGTCACAAGAGGATCTAGAATTTCTCCTTTCTTTTGACAGCTGACTGTCAGAATTCACATCTATCACTTTTCAAAGTGGCAGGTTATTTTTTATGTATATTGGAGAAATAGATTTTCTTCTCTCATCTCCACCTGTGGCTTATTATCTCTCACAAAATTATTCATGAGTAAAAGAATCTGTTTAGAGTACAAAATGGTAGCATTTTCAGTGTCTTTGGACTCCCATCATTCATTTCTATTGGTTTTCAAATTTTCATGAAGGCATACATAAACTACTTTATAACAAGTCAGAAAAAGGATTTCTAACAAAGAAGCTAAAGGGCATTTGTATTGTGCCTCAAAATAGTTGTCCCCTTATTTGTTTTATTTCTACAATTTTCCTCTGTAAAGTTCTTATATAGAACTTTATAAAATGTAACAATACTTCAAGAAATTGGCATAGCCATTTGAATGTATCTCAAAAGGCATTTTCTAACCTCCTATGATTCTGCTTTGCTTATAAATACATATTAGATCTCTTCGGTCATTAAGAAATTCAGGTCAAGAATAGAAAATATATAGCTTTTCTTGTTTGCTCTTTGATCTTTTCTTTATTGACAAAGGATTTACCCCATTAATCTGTGTGCAACATATAATACTTCTTATAATGCTAGTACTACATGCTAAACTGTGATTTTTAAAAAGAATTTAACCATGCTCTGATTAAATTCACCAGTATGCCTAGTTTGCAAACATGCATAATAACATGGATGAATTTGCACAAGACACCTAGCCACAAACTACACAACCACATATTAGTCTCCTTGTGTGAAGCTAGGTAATCAGAAGTTTTGGATGTATAACACTCTGAGCAACAGGAAGTACCCAAATTACATTATTAAGCTAAATGTAGCTGATTTACTGCAACTGATTTATTGCAGACATAACCTTCAGAGAAGTCAGAGTGAACCACATTATCTCTCTCTATTGAATAACTGGAAATTTTAATATATGAATGGTGAACTAAGGCAGGGGTGGAGGGAAGCTTAGAATACACAGAAGTCAGAGTTGATAATCAAATATCAGTATCTTAGAAAATACTGGTTGATACTTTTTTTTAAAAAAAAGTGTCTACAATGATACGTGTTCAGTAATTGTTTGCCATCAAACAATTCCTTACTATAGGTAGGATCCATATCTACTTTCATTCTCCAAGGCTTTCTGGAACAACCAGGTCCTAACAGCCTAGTGCTGTGAGTCCAATTTTTTTTGTTCTTGCAGTACTTTATTTTTGTTTATTACAATGTATTTATTTATTGCAAGTTTATCTACTATCATAAAATGCTCAGTAATTAACACTAATTAAAAGTAAACAAAGATAAATCATTCAAAATTTAAATATCCATGCTGGAATAAAATAAATGCCAAAAACCATAAAACCAGACCATAAAATACATGAAGCAGAATTGGGTATTCTACCATTTTTTCAGAACCAAAAGAACTTTATTTCTCAAAGTTTCTAGAAGAATAAAAGTTTAAATGATAAACCAGGAAATTATTTTCCTTGAATATTTTATCAGTCCCTCCATCTTTGGTTGAAATGCTGTGAAGTGACCAAAGAACCTCAATGAAAAAATTAAAGGACTGGATGCTTTATTAATTATAGTGATATTTGAATAAAGTAAGAAGATATTTGTAGCCTGCTGAAACTCTAACTACATTACAGTAACCATATCAACAGTCTGCTTCTTCCACTATGATTTAACAGCACCCAGAGCTCATCTATGAGGAAGATGGGTGCTGAAGTAGTTTGATGTATAAATAAATAAATGAAATAAAGGCTGTTGCTTTTCATTGCTATCAGTTTTCATTTCCCTCACTGATTTTTAATCACTTTTAATCACTTTTAATACACAGTGGTGTAAATTATACCACTACCTTTAGATCAAATATATGCCACATTTCCAGTGAAAAAAGCCAACTCATTGCATACTAGGCAGTGAGAATTAAGGTTAAGCATAAATATTAATAAATAATATTTCATAACTCTATATATAGAAGTGCTATTAAATATAAAATTGTTATAACAAAAAGGATCACTTTCTTATATATTTTGTGCTTCAACACACAACCCCTTTTTATCTTTATTTTAATTTTAATTAATTGTAAGATGTATACAATAACTCTTTCATAGGCTCTAGTCATTGTACAAATATGATACAATAAATACTATAGAAATAATACAATGAAATGTACCACAAAATAATTCTAGCCATATTACCAGTGTCATAGATTTTACCTCAGCTGTTAATTTTTAAAGGCCTTCAAAATTAATTATTTGTTCATTAATCTTAGATCTTGGTTTTCACTTAGAAATTTTAGGTAGCACACATAGGATTTTTTTTCTTCCTATTTTTAATCACAAAAAATTTGTGAAATAGTTTGGACTAAGATAGAATAATGGCTTATGATTCCATGAGCTTTCATGGCTAAAAGGACACTAGAATCTGAGCTTTCCTATACTTTAACCTATAGGCAGATGTTAACTATCCTCCAGAATGCCATAAAAATTGGAACCCTTTGTATGTAACGTATTCCACAGGAGAAACCAGTCCTATTTTTATACACCCCAACTTATCTTCTGGGTCACAAGACAAATGGAATATTGTTATTCTTATTGTACATTTTCAAAATCAAAGAATGGCTAAACTAAGAAAAACATATATTTCCAGATGAAGTTTGTGTTTGTTTTACTTGCTGACAATACACATCTCTGTACTCTCATATATACTGTTATTTGCACTTTGTGACCCTAAATATTGTTCTTATTATTCAAATAAATACATTAAACTAAGCCTATGTAAACGGAAGTTATCTGCCTGTTCTCAGAGACAACCATTGAGTTAATTTCAACTAATTAAAGAAATGCAAAACAAAAGTCCAGTCAACCCCATTTAACATCTCCACCTTCCAAAGCCTTTCTCAGATACATATGGTTCTGGCATTTATGCAAAAAGAATTGAGCAATTGTAGCATTGTTTAATTTCTATTTAGTCAAGGAATCAGTAACTCATAGCATTTAAATATCTTATCTCAAGTTGGAAATTAAGAAATATGAAATACAAATAAATAAATATGGCATTGTCAAGTAGGCTATCCCACTTTCAATAAGAACCTTGCAAGGCATATTAATATCATTATGAGATCATGATTTTAAAACAGCTAGTAGCTTCATGCAGAAATATCATTTGAATAGGCAAACATCAAATTCACAGCCAGGGTTCATGGGCTTTGGGCTAAGAAGTATGCTTTATTTGATAACAAATTCATGTTCTCTCTGGATTGACACCATTTTGACATCTACTTGCCTTCTAACAGTATTCAGACGTGGTTTGATTTTTCTGTTCATGAGTTACACTCTTGGCAGGTGCCTTAACTGATGAGTTTTATGTCTGACTGATGCATGATTTACATATCTTTCTTCCATAGTTCCTCATCTGTCCTTAAAATACACTCTCATTTTATTCTATTTATTCAGTCACCCTTGTAATGAAGGACTTAATAGATGAGGAGTGAAGACACAACTTCAAAAGGAGCCAGAAAATATTCCATCATGTTCTAATTTAAAAAATAAGAAGGCATTTAAATTATCAACATGCTAGTCTTTCATTTGCAAGGCTTAATTTTATATTTCAAAAGGTGGAAGAGAAAGATGAAGACAGGAGTGCAATTCAGACTCTTCCAGGTGGCAGCTTTTGTTCTTTTGTCTATTGGGCTGAAGATCCTCAGAGAAAAAGTTGCTTTGAAAACATCCACACTGTGTCATACAAGAAAAGAAAATTGCCAAATTCAGTTCTGAACAGACATTAACACACTTATCATTGTACTACTTTGTCAGCTCATTTCTGAAGTTCCATACAGGTCACTTAAATATTTCCATCATTTGAACAATGCAGAACTGGAATTTTAGCAAAACACATCAATTGAGTAATCTGGCTTTAGATGTGTTTATTTAACAGTAAATTCAAGAGCTTAATGGAAATTACCTGCCATGGAAATATATACAGAATGAAAGCCTTAAATTGATATTCTAAAATGTACTTCTTGGAAATAATTCCCAATGAATAAAGTGAGTTTTCTGAAGCATTTGTGAGCCATTTAATTCAATTAATATATTTTTAATCTTCTTCTTTTTCAATCACTGAGATGTAAAATTATATCCCAATGATTTGGTCATGCCTATGGCTCCATTTTTTTCTAGCTCAAAGAGAAACACCTCCATCTTTACTCTCACTGGATGATTTTGCCTGGGTGATTTTGAAAATCACATTAAAGATATTCTAGCAATGGAATTAATGCACTCCCTGCATTTAGCTTCTCATTACTGCTGCCGTAGCAGTTACCAAATTGTTTATTCTTAAACAACAGCTTTCTCCTTCCTTATCAACTCACACCTGCTGTCTTCATCATAGCAGAGTTAAATATATAATCCTTCCTTTATGATGAATTGTGATATCACAAACTGTAGATTGTTGTATTACAAAAAGAATTAGGTGATGAAACAAAAGATTTGCTCTTTTCACAGAAATATATATTTTATATTAACACACTTAAAATATTTATTGAAAAATAATAGAGAAATACTTTATGCAAGTAATCATCTAATAGTATTTTCTAGGAAAGGAAATTAATGGGACTTACTTTTGAGTTACAATTGTATTTCAAATGATTTTTAAAAGCATTTTAAAAACTACAACTTTGCAAAAGAAAAAACCTTCATAAGAAAAACCCAATCACAGCAAAACAATTTTGGGGACCAGGTTTACCTCTGTCAGGAGGCCATTTTACTTACTGGGCATCCTTTTGAGATCTAACAGATCCCAAATTCTCATAACTTTCTGAAAAGACATTAAGTGCTGCCTTTTTCCCCAGGTACCGAGAAGACAATTTTTAAGCATGGGGTGATTGCAGAGTTGGATGCAGTTGTTGGATTCTTGTTCGTTGCCTTTATTGTTGTGTGTTTTTACTGCTGCTATTAACTGCCATGAATTGTGTCTCACCACCTGTATAAATCTTCTTAAATAAATAAGAGCTGGTTTAGGAAACAGGATACTATGTTCTAGGCCTCCCTTAAACATGAAAGCCAGCTGAGTGAATTTGGGTCAATCACTTTCTCAGTCCAACCTATTCACAGGGTTGTTGAGGGAAAAATTGGAGGAAGAAGAAATGTTAGGTTCATCACTTTGAGAGGGAGGGAGAAATAAAAGGCAGGGCTTAAAAAAACCTAATCATTATCATTGTAGATTATCTGAGTCTGTAAAGGAGACCAAAATAGTATGACACCCTATGAGTTAATATGAGAAGAAATTTCGTGAATGTCTGCCCCATCCTTGACTGTTATTTGTATAGATTCAACACTAAGAAATAAGACATATTAATGTTAACAGACATTGCTTTTGATTGGCACAGAATGGCACTGTTAGTCTGACTTACCTTGGCATCAAAAGAAAGATACCTGGAACATATCTGTCTGCTTTGAGTTGAAGCACTAAGCAAATTACAGTAATATGAAAACATTTTTCCCAGATGTTACCATTTTATCTCCCAAATCATAAAAGAACAATCCATATCAATGTGAACTCTGAAATGTTTATTGTGGCACATTATGCAGTACCTTTTATAGTGAACTGCTTTTCTCAGATAGTGTAGAATAAAAGCTTTCAAAGTTAATGAACATTCTCACAATATTTATATTTGCATAAGATGTAGTTTCTATCCTGTTTCCATACCAATGAACATTTCAAAATAAAAAACTGTCATATTGTGAGCTGAGCTCCAAAGTCAATTATCAACCCAAAAAGTTGACCATGTACTGGGAATAATTAATACCGGTCAAAACCCATGCAATTGATTTTGACTGGCATCTGCGGAGATTTTTGACTGATATTGACTGTAACAGTACAAGTGTTTCATACATTTACATGGCAATCCATGAGTTGCATCCTTCATTTATTAAATAGTCTGTTTGTACTCTTATGGTTCATACTAGAGATATCCTAGATATTTTTTTAATTGTGGATTAACCTCTACATAAGTGAGCTGAATTTAGAGAATTGACATTCTCTTTGTAACATGTATTGCAGGACACAATAAATAGTCATGGCATTATACCCTTTTTAACATTAACATTTGTTTGTTTGTTTGTTGTATTGTGAATAAATAATCTTGGTGCAGGTCTTTGGTATTAAGATACTTAATCAGTTGCTATTACCAGAAAATACCAATGTCGATGTTTAGTGTATGTATTAATCAAATAATTATATTGTTTTGAATTAACATATAGATTGGATAATAATCATAAGAATTTTGTACTTTCGTGGATTTTCCTATGAATTTTTCAGGCAATGGTTTCTTGTATAGCACATAGAATAGGGAAAATAGGAAATTGCATATAAAATTACATAGAAAACTGAAAATGTTTTATCTTCTAACTCATGACTCCCCACAACCCCCCAAAAAGAGCAAGAAGGGTTATATACAACAGAAAGAATGAAGACATAGAAGATAAAGACAAGACAATAGATGATTTTATTAATGGAGTGAATGTGGGTGAAAGTGGAAAGAAGGGAATATGGAAAAGGGAATTCAACGAACTGGAGCTCTACCTCAGATTCCAAGATACAGAAGAAGAAAAAAGAGAAATGATGATAGATTTAAGAAGAAATTTTTTTTCCAGAAGCACAATTAACAACCAAAGACAAGCTAATTTTAATAGCAGATGGAGGGCAACGAGATTACCTGAGAGATCCTTCAAGCAACAAAGTGCAGACAGAAGTCTATAAAAACCTTATAAAGGAGATAAAAAGAAGACTGACACCACAATTGGCAAGAGAAATAAGACTGCTTTGTTACTGGAAAGATACAGGTTGACAATGAAAGTTGATAATAAAAAAATAGTTAATTTTGGTGATCAATAAGTAGGAATTTAGTAATTTTTAGATTGTTTTAGATTGTTATTAAATGTTTATTTGTTAACAAATAATTAATTATAATAATAATGAAATGATAATGGATACAGCTTAATGATATATACATGTACTGGCAAACTAGTAAAAGAAATTTGGATATAAATTGCAAATTGCAATCTGGGAAAAAGACCTATAAATTTTATTAACCAATTTCTATTCAGATCTTGTCATAAAGGTATAATGTTTTTTGGGTTTCATGAGAGGAGGTTGGATATAAATAGTAAATAATTTTTAGCCAACTATAATAACAACAAGGAAATGTCAATGGATATTGTTTAATAATATATATATGCTCTGGTTTTGGCAAAAGAAACTTGGATACAACCTCTAAACAGTGAGTTGAAAAAAAAGGGGGGGAAAGGTTTAGAAACTTTATTAATTGACTTTTACTTAGAAGATGTCACAAAGGTATAATGTTATTGGAGGATTTTTGAAATAGCTAATTAATGCCATTATGTGGTTGTGTCTTTAAGTATGAATTATATGAGGTAAAAGCACATTCAAATAATTGTAGTCAAATGAGAATTGTGGTACATTCATAGTAAGATATACAATTTTTTTATTTAAAGTGTATAATCTAATATGAACTATAAGTAATGACTGTGGAAGAAATGCACGAAAGTTATCTGTAACCAATCGACACGCTTTCTACAAGATGTAATGAATGATGATTCTTTTTTGTGTTTTTGTTTAATTAAAATAAAAAAAACTTTTCAAAAAATCATATTGATAGTAAAGCAAATATAAAATAATGGCAGGTTACTTTCATCTCCTTGAACAGCTCATAATAAATATAGGACAAAGGCAAAACATTGGATGAGAACAATAATGCTTTTAAGACATTTTCCTATCATTTTCCTACATTATTTTTTAACTCATTAGATGCATTGCTGATTACATAAACATTATGAAGAGAAATGGAAAAAATGTTCCATTTTGCAGTCAAATGTTTTTTAAAGAATAAAAATACCCGATCTTATAATAATATAAGCTTTTTCATCAGAAAATGGAAAGATGTGAGTTTTGATCTGTTTTCAGTTCCTAAAAGATGGGATTGGGAAAGAATCATCTTAGGTTTTTCAAGAAGCCTGCATGGCTGGCCTGGCCAGAATCTCTCAAATGTTGCAGCTCAGAAAGTAGTTTGGAATAACACGAGACAGAGCTGTTTGCAAAGGTGTTCAGAAATTTATGACTTACACTTTTTCATATTGCTTCGGTTGACAAACCGTCTGGTTTAGCAAGATAAACCTATTGCAGGGAGAAATTATGAACTGTTCTTTCTGAAAAAGGTAAGTAGACCTTTGAAAAGGGAAATTGGTCTGTGCTCTGCCAATTTGCAGAAAGGCAAAAGAGCAAAGGCTTCACTGCCCATTCCCACTGCTGCATAACTAGTAACAAGCCCTCATTTCAAGAGTGCTGGGAAACAACAGCTGTGTCTTTTTTCCATAGGCTTTTCTACTGGCTTATTCAAACAACTCTTTCTGTGAGTGATTTAAGCACTGAACTGATAGAAATTATTCTTTGTGTCACTTATCTTGCTGATCTTTAATTTAGCCTTTGCCAGTTGTGTTCGTTCACCTATTTGGGTTTTTGAATTGATGAAAAGAGGATTTCAATAAAATCAGTGTGCCATTTGAGTGCTGCTCTAAGGGATGAAAGAATCTGGGCATGATAAAGTGAGTATAATAAATGGAGGCAGAAAATATAGTTTTTTAAACAAGGTGCAGAAGTATGTCCAAGATTACCAACAGGGTATACAGACTACCTCCCCAAGACTAACTAATCAAGGCATTCTGAAATAGCACAGAAACCCAAGGTTTAGATATACATATAGCAGAAAGCATTTAAGATTCATATCAAGTAAATATTTTAGGCCAGTACAAGGTCTTTAAATTAGTATGCAAATTTTAGTTTTCCAAGTTTGCATAGGTAAAGGTTCCCCTCGCACATATATGCTAGTTGTTCCTGACTCCAGGGGTTGGTGCTCATCTCTGTTTCAAAGCTGAAGAGCCAGCGCTGTCTAAAGACGTCTCTGTGGTCATGTGGCCAGCATGAGTAAACACTGAACAGAACACCGTTACCTTCCCTATTTTTCTACTTGCATTTTTACATGCTTTCGAATTGCTAGGTTGGCAGAAGCTGGAAAAAGCAATGGGAGCTCACTCCATTAAGCGGTGCTAGGGGTTCGAAGCGCCGAACTGCCAACTTTTATGATCGACAAGCTCAGCATCTTAGCCGCTGAGCCACCTCGTCCCTTGCATAATATCAGCCAAACTGCTTAAAATCTAAGAAAAAAAATCATAGCGCAAAGAATAAAACTTATTAATCAGCCAGCCCGAGCTGCCTACATTCATCATTCACTCTTTTCTTCTGGATTCTTGATGAAGATGCTTGAAAATGCAACTGCATAGACATTCCTTAAGGTCACCACTTGCTGTGTGAAGCAGGAAGTCAGTTTTTTTTTTCAACACTGCATTTTTCAACTATCTTTCTGGGCATTTGTCAGAATACTTAGCCATCATGGTCAAAGAGAATACTGTGAGGATTCACCAGTTTCAGAAAGGGGAGAGTAATTTCATTGTTCTGATGTATAATGAATGGATAATGAAAATGCATTTAAATGCTGACTGTTCCAGTTCTGATTAGGAAATGGTATGGTAAGAATGGTACTGTCTTCTAAGAAGTCAGAATAGGAGGGAACAAGAGTAAATGGTATGGTACCGTTGCCAGGAGTTTTTCTAGAAATACTTGAAAAGATTTGAAATATATAGTGGACTATAGTTGAATAGGTAGCTGTTGTGGCCCAGCCGGTGCCGCTGTCACCAGACTCCGAGAGTGATACTCCATACGAGTCAGCTCCAGAGGAGATGGGCGATCCTGGACAGGATTCGGAGGCTGAGCAGGAATCCGAGAGTCTGGTCGGCCACCAGGTGGTGCCAGAGGCATGGAGCAGCAGTGAGAGCCAGAGGAGGAGGACTCCCGATGCCCTGCCTTGGACCAGCGGAGAGGACAGTGACTCAGGACTTAGCAGGGCGTTTCTAGATGCCAGTTTCCGGCGCGCCCACAAACGCAAGGAGCGTGGGCGTAATTATAGGCAGTAAAGAGCTCTCAGGTGCTGTTTGGGAGACGCCCTTTTTAGGTTATAAAAGGGTTGACTCTGGAGAGGTTCTGCGTAGCAATCAACAAAGGACTTATGCCAGCAACTCTAGTCTGGGATCCTGGCAAGCTGGATAGCTGCTTTTGTGTGTTCTGTCTCTGTGAGTTCTGTCTTGGTGGCTTGCTGCCACAAAACCTCTTGTCTGTTGGTGTAATAAACCTTGTTCCCTTGTACTGTTCCGGAGTGTGTGTGCTGTGTGGGCAACGGAGGAAGGGGGGTCAGAACAGGTAGCATAGTTCTAGTGGTCTGCAAGCTTCTTCTTTTTTTACTGATTATGAGCCATCATGTCGGTGTCAATTCTTAGAAACCATATAGATTTATAGAAATTCTAAACATCTATTTTTCTCAAACATAAATTGTCACCTAGACATAATGAATATTTAAAGTATTTTGTAGATTTGAAGACTTTTAAACTTGGAAACTTTGTGAGTAGGGAAATTGGATAAAACATTTCTACAGAAGAAACAGATTTTATAATTTCTTAGAACGTGATTTATTCTCAACACAGACAATAACTGTGGAGGAAATATTTCATTTTTTGCCTTTGAATTGAATGGACATCTAAGAGACATAGAAAACCAGAGAGGCTTCAGTACAACAACCACAGCAATTGTCTTAAATATTCGCCCACATATCTGTCTATCTCATAAGTACATAAATGCTAATTTATTTAGGAAACATATACAGCCACCCAACATAAACATGTTAATCCTAAGTGGTTTCCTACAATGTTCAGGAAAATCAAAATAAATATAACCCAGAAAATTCCAGAAGGACATCATTAATGTGTACTATTATGAAAGCCAATTTTCTTTCTTGAAATTGAGTTACAGCTGTTGGGGAAAATGTTCTTTTTTCCAACATTAGGATCTAATAATTGAATTGATCAACTACTGGAAATGAACTAGTTCCTATTGCTGTAGAGCATGTCATTTAAAGGGGTGAAAATTAATTTTTGCATTTTTTTTTTCAGTAAGGGCTTCTAAACATATGTGTTTTTACACCAAGAATTCAAATCTGCTGTTATTTTTGCAATTGCACTACGTTTAGCTTCGTGTGGTAGATCCACATCTGCTCATATATCTCACAAATACTGTTAACTTTATCTTCTCAAAATGAAAGCTTTTTTTCCTGCATGAATCTTATGTAGCTGAGCAAAAAATAATAATCCATGCAATCAAAAACTACAGTAACGTCAGAAAGCAATTATCTGATTTACAAAAATGTTTAAGTGAGTTTCATCAAGCCTTGTTTTGATTCATTCTTCGACATCAGCGCCCGACTTGCTTCTTGGCCTCTGATATAACACTCACGTTTCTCAGAAGTGATACACTTTGCTTCCTGCCTCTGTGACCTGTTTCATACATCTCTCTATTGATTGGGCATGACAGGGCCACTGTGATACTTGTATTGGTTTGACAATTTATTTATTTCCATTGTAGTCAGTTTGCAAATCAAAGGTGGCTCATATACACCTTCAGACCAGTCAATTAGCTCCAGCAGAGTGGATGCTCTGGCTTGATCTCTTCCCAGTGCATGGTATCCCCTTCACAGCCTGTATTAACATTTGTAGAATCTCCTCCAGTGCCCTTCAAGCTTTTGTCAATGCCTTTCTTCTTCATGAAATATACCAGATTATTTGCAGTCGCTTGAGCAGGTTTTCATGTTTTTGAGCCTTTCTCTGGATTGAAATGATAATCTTCCACCCAGCTCACTGCACACAGAATAATGTTCTTCTTCAATGGTACTGGGGAATTGCTGTCCAGAAAAGTTATGATGTTTATGTAGCTATTTACCAACCACATCTAAATTATATTAAAGTAACTAAAATATCTTCACAATCCCCAAGTCATGTCACAATGTTTGAGCATCTCTGATGTTTGGAAATTGAAAGCTGAAAAATGTGACACACCCTCCTGTTACAGTCATTTTACCTGTTCATATTAATCATATGTATGGTGATCCAGCAAGCAGTATCTAACACTAAATTTCTTGGAAGCACAGACATAGCCAATGGATACATTAACTCTTTTGTTTCCTTTTTAGAACCATCTCCCATATTATCAGACCGTAGGCTAAAAAATTCCCCAGTGGATTAAGTTTTCTGTTGATTCTCCTCCTGTCTTTTTATTCTCACCTATATTCCACTGGAGCTGGTGAGCTGTCCATGACATTTATTGGAAGTGGGTCAGTTCTGTCTTTCCATCTCTGTTCAAGATGCTCATTGCTTGATCTCCTCTCCTGTTAGTTGCACATATCACATAAAGAACACCAGACTGTGCTGTCATGCCCATCTCGTCCAAAGCTATAAAATAATTTTTTCAAGCATTTAACTAATAGAAGAAGTATTGAAAGGTAGAAGAAAAAGGAGCTCCTGTAGGAACAAACAAGCTAAGTAAAAAACTGTATTAAAACTGGACAGCGATAGATACTTGATATTACAGTGCCACCTAGTGAGAATAAAATACATAGTGGAGATTCAATTATGCCCAACAGTTGGCCCTTATTAAACATTCATATACTATATTATGAGAGAATATAGTTACAAGGTAAGGACAGAATGGAGAAACAGTTCTGCACTCATACAGCCCTTGTACCATTAACTTTGTATTTTCATATTCAATGTGTTTTTCCATTTACGCTTAAGATGTTTATTCTCTGTATTGTGCAATAATATGCAGAACCTAGCTAGAAAAATAAGCATTGCATTGCAAGCCTGTTTTTAATAGTTTAAAAATAAATGAATCCTTTTGAAAGATAACAGGCAAACATTTTACATTTCAAAGAGAGGGCTGGTAAGGTAATACATCAACAATGACACCAGTAACAGATGCTATATATTGAATAATCGTATGTGCCACCGACAGTACAATCAATTGATGGATAAGTTAAATCCTTCGCAGCCTGCTCCAAAGATAGCATAGCCCTAATCTCAAGGATGAGATCTGCATACAGAAATAAGTTTCTTGGCACAAATCACTAGCTGCATTAGGAATAACGGGTATAAAAATACCACTGCAACATTATGGCTTCTATTGTGAATTCAAACTGGGCAGAATCAAATTCAAATTGTCATTCATTATGAATCTCAGTGGGAAACCTTTGGCTGGTTATTATCTCTTGGACTTATCCTATCTTATGGAGATAAGGGATGGGAAAACATATATACCTCCAGTCTTCTTCGGGGGGGTGGAGGTGGGGGGGGGGAAGCTGCAGGGAAATTATAATAATAAATTACTGTGATGCACATCTGCGTGAAGGAACTCATATATCTGAATTAATATCTGAATAAAGATGAATTTTTGCCATCATGTCTAGTGATAAATTCCATGCAAGTTAAACTAGCATAGACAGAGTAGTTACTCTTGAAAGAAAATCCCATTCCTGCTTTACAGCCATATCTTTGCTTTTGTGCTTACTGTATATAGAGAGCAACGTCCTTCATTGAACAAAAAATTCACAAGCTATTAAACAGTGAAGGAAATTTTAAAAATACATGTAGAAGAACAAAGCAAAACAAAACAAAAGTAGATATATCTTGACAGTATAATAAATATTTTGTTTATTTTGTTTCATCACTACAAAATTAATATTTTAAATATTTAACCAACTTGTGCTTATCAAGTATATTCTTATTCCTGCCATCAGTGGAAAAAATGCACTTGCCAAGTTAATCAGTGTGAAGAAACCAAATATATATTCCTAAATTCTTTGGGAGTAGAATAAGCATTTTATATATGTATGTTTATATATCAAAGTTACAATGACAAAGAAACTTATGATCATTTTTCACACTTACGACCGTTGCAGCATCCCCATAGTCATGTGATCAAAATTCTGGCACTTGACAACTGGTTCACATTTATGATGGTTGCATTGTTCTGGAGTCATGTGATCATCTTTTGCTACTTTCTAACAAGCAAAGTCAATAGGGAATCCAGATTCGCTTAACAACCGTGATACTAACGTTAACAAGTGTAGTGATCCACTTAACAACTGTGGCAAGAAATGTCTTTAAAAGGATCAAAGTTCACTTAACACGTGTCTCACTTAGCCACAGAAATGTTGGGCTCAATTGTGGTCATAAGTCGAGGAATGCTTGCATTCCTTAATGCTCATATCTAAGTTGAGTAACACGTCCCTCATGGAATGACTGAGACTTCAAATACATATCAAACAAAACTAGAAATAGGGTAGGGAGAAGAAAACAGCACAAGGGACTTATTTTATAGTAAAAGGACTATGGCACAATTGACAATCAGTATTCAATTCATTGCTTCAATGAATTATTAACTTTCATTCCAAGCATATCATGGAAAGACTGCAGCAGTGACGTGCGGTGAGGTTTATGGCTGGTGAGGCACTGAGACAGTGGTGGGTTTCAAATTTTTTTAGACTTGGGGACTTCAACTCCTAGAATTCCACAGCCAGGCATGCTCAGTTCCAGTTTAAAGCAACCGCATTTGTTTTTCTCCTTTGCACCCTCTACTATGAGGCAGAAGAACTGCATGCCTCACCTACATCAGGAATTTTTAGGCTTTTAACCCTTGCTTAACTCTGCTCGAGTGATCATAAAACGCCTAAAGTCAGACTAGATGAGGCTTGCAGTTCTCCTGCCTCATAGTAGAGGGCGCTTTTTTAGAGGCTTTTTTAAACAGTTAAGCAGAGTCATCTACGGTGAGGCAGCAACTAGCTCAGCCTGACTTCAGCTCTTGCGTTTTTCCTTTTACATTTTCTTTTCTTTTCATGATGACAGTGGTGAGACTGTGCCTCCCCTGCCTCCCCTGACTGCACGTCACTGGACTGCAGTACCATTCAAGACATGAATCAAATGAGGGTGGGACTGAAGGCACTAAGGCTCACTCACAAAAAATGAGACGGGCAATTTATTATGTACACAGGCAAGCATGCAGAAGGCATGCTGCACACTGGCTCATTTGCATAGCTAATGGTTGTCACAGGCTATCTCTATGCAATCCACAGTTTAGCAGGCTTCTGGGATATTCTATCCAACTTGTAGGAAAACTGCTTCCAACAAGATCCAGGAGCTATTGAAGGAAACTGTAATCATATATTATTCAAATGTGTCAGTGACTGGTAAAAGAGATTTCATTTTGTGGCAACACTGGGCCATTTGTAGATGACAACTTCCCAACAACATTTATGCTGCCTGTTTTTCAAATAGATTTGTAGAATGGATTCTTTGGAAAAGTAGTTTAAATTAGGGTCATTAAACCTATTCAATATTTAATGCACATTTTGATACATATTCCTCAACCCCAAATTCTTCAAGTCTAAGCATTATACCACACTGACTCTTCCATTTAGGAATCATTATACCTATCAAATTTGTTTGGTGAAGATGAGTGATTTTTATTTTATTTATTTTATGTAACATCTTTATAATAGGAGAGAAAAAGTAACTGAGATTCTTAAAAGAAAGAAAAAGTTAATGGGTAGATAGTGAGACTGACAGATTCATGTACCTCTCGATGGAATTGCTGCCCTGATGTAAAACGTAAAGGAAGATTATTTGAACTTCTTGCTTTATCAGTCTTGAGGTGAAAACACTTTCCTATCTGAAAATCAGAAAGAATTTCAGATAAAACATCTAGGTGGGATTATGAGCAGGAGAAGCAAACCATCATAGACATATCTGGAAATATAACATCTCTTTTATTGCATCTGTTAGATTTTTGTAGACAAGAACTTTTCCCCTACACATATGAAGACTTCATGAACAATTTAGATGCCTCGTACTAAAAATAATACTTTCATCCTCAAAATATACCTCCATTCTTCTTTCTAAATTTCTTTTTTTTAATATAACAAAAATAATCCTCTTTAGTGCTGAGTTCAACACAGGTATTCCTCAGTTTATGACTATTCATTTAAGTTCAGATTTATGATAGCATTAAAAAAAGACTTACAACCTGTCTTCAAAGTTCCATTTGTACCATCCACATGGTAATTAGATCATAATTTAGGTGCTTGACAACTGGCTAGCATTTACAACCAGTTGAAGGATCTCTTGATCATATGATCATGATTCATGACCTTCCCAGCCAGTTTCCAGAAAGCAAAATCAATGTTGTTGTTGTTGTTGTTGTTGTTGTTGTTGTTGTTAGTTGCAAAGTCATGTCCGACCCATTGCGATCCTATGGACAATGCTCTTCCAGGCCTTCCTGTTCGCTACCATCCTCTGGAATCCACTTAAACTCACACCTACTTCTTTGGTGACTCTATCCAGCCACCTCATTCTCTGTCAACCCATTCTTCTTTTGCCCTCAATCTTTCCCAGCATTAGGCTCTTCTCCAGTGAGTCCTTCCTTCTCATTAGGTGGCCAAAGTATTTGAGTTTCATCTTCAGGATCTGGCCTTCTAAAGAGCAGTCATGGTTGATCTCCTCTAGGACTGACCAGTTTGATCATCTTGCAGTCTAAGGACTCGCAGGAGTCTTCTCCAGCACCATAGTTCAAAGGCCTCAATTCTTTGGCACTCAGCCTTTCTTATGGTCCAATCTTCACAGCCATACATTGCAACTGGGAAAACCATAGCCTTCACTATGCATACTTTTGTTGGCAGGGTGATGTCGCTGCTTTCAGTCTGCTGTCTAGATTTGCCATAGCTTTCCTCCCCAGGAGAAAGTGTCTTTTAATTTCTTGGCTGCAGTCCCCATCTGTGGTGATCTTGGAGTCCAGGAAAATAAAATCTGTCACTACCTCAATTTCTTCCCCATCTACAGTATTTGCCAGGAATTGAGAGAGTCAGATGCCATGCTCTTGATTTTTTTAACATTCAGTTTCAAGCCAATTTTTGCACACTCCTTCTTCTCCTGCATCAAGAGAATCTTTAGTTCCTCTTCACTTTCTGCCATTAGAGTGGTATCATCTGCATATCTGAGGCTGTTGATATTTCTCCCGGCAATCAATGGGGCAATCAAATGTAAATGGAGGAAGCCAAATTTACTTAAAGACGGGAACAAAAATGGCAATAAAATCAGGTCCAGTCACATGATGGCTTGCTTAATGACTGCATCACATAGTAACTGAAATTCCAGTCAGAATTATTCCAGTTATAAATTGAGGACTATCTGTAGCTTAAAAAGAAACAGTGCTTGAAAATGCTAAGTGGCAGGCATTTGGAAAGTGAATAGTAGTCCAGTGATACTATTATTAATATGCCAGAACGTTCTAGATTTTTATTCAATTTGAAGTTGTTGTTTTTTAAAAAAATGATTTGCTACCTTAAGCTGATGGAGACGGAAGATAGAAACAAGTTAAATATTGAATGGCTTAATATTTTTAGCCTTTAAAAAACCTTGAAACCACAATTCTTAAAATCATTACATTTGTCCACCTAGCCAGAGACATAATTCACTCCACCATCAATATAGTTGCAATATCTCACAGTGACTGAAAAAGGAATTGTGCAACTAATTATCAGTTGTCGTCTGCCAAATGGCTTGTAATAACTCTCTCGTTGGAATGATGGAAACAGAGGTAAATTTTAAAAGTACTTCAAAAGTAATAAAATGCGAGGCACACTATATGACCTCTCACTTTGTCCTTTTCTTCTATGTGATCACAAAATTTATAGTAGATCTTGAGTTTATTTTTTTAAGCAGTCCTCAGAACTGAAATGGGATGATTAGATATGAGGATCTATTCATGATCAGCAAAGGATTCAGAACTCTCAAAAGTTCTCCCAAAAGTATATAAGCATAGAAATTGAACAATGTCACTCTCCATGGGGAAGGGGGTCAAAATAAGATGGCAGGCAAAATGGCAGAAGTGGTATTGCGATCCGAACACTCTCCATTTTTTATAATGCACATACAAAAATATAACCTGGCCTTGGGTTGCAGCCCTATTTCTGCCATCTTGTCTGTTTTGACCCTGTGCCCATGCCACTCCCTGCAATTTAGAAGCTTTTCCAAGAAGTTCTGCTCTTCCCTTCAGCAGTGGTCATAATACTGTGTTTAAAATATCCAGTGGGTATTCCTTCATTGAAATTGTAAGGAATCACAGAAGTTGCTGATCTCAGAGAGATGATTGTATACCAAAGGCAAGTCATATTCATGACAACTCTTTGACTACATCAAAGATATAGTTATACAAAAATATATAACTAAAGAATTCCGTTATTTTTGAAGGAAATTTTGGGGAAAATTTTTCTTTCATCAGAGTGAATGAGAACTGAAAAGAAAAAAAAATGCAAGAGAATTTCTCTGCCTGGCTCTGTTTCAGAAGCTGCTCTGAACCATTTTCTGTGCCACAGAGTATAAGAACTGATTTTATAAAACCACCTATCAGTTTGCATAAGGTTATAATAAATCTTCTCTATACTATTTCCCCATTAATTTTCAATTAAAAATCAAAACTTCAAAGAATTTTTTTAATGCATTCAAAAAAAACCTACCACATTTTCACGGCAGTTTCTCCTGAAATATATTTCAAGATAATACTCTTGAAATACTGACACCATGCTATCTCTTTGCCATGATTTTTCTTAATTATCTATGGTAGATAAAATAATTTCTTCAAATCAACTGAAATTCAGCTTTACTAGGCCAAAGGGTCTCCAGATGTAATCAACCCCCCCCCCCCAATTTCCCCATCCAACCTGGTGGAGATAAGACCAAAATAACTGCTAGGAATTCATTTAGGAAAAAAAAACATATTATATAGAACTTTTTTATGACTTCTTCTGATAAATGAATAGAAGAAATTGCATCTTAAATAAGATGAGTATAACTAACACTAACTAAATTGTGGGTCATTTCCTTTTGGTCTAGCTTGATCAGTGGTTCCAGCTGCAGTTCATTAAGTAAGGCAATTTACCTACATTATATTCTGAGGATCAAGTTCCCAATAAATAAGCATATGGATTCTTGCTAAGGTTAGGACTTTCAGATTTTCTTTTTCTTATACTTTACATTCAAGCTTAGATTGATCTACTTTTCTCTTACTAGCTGAAAAGAAATTTCAGAATGGATTATCTGGAGTTAAAAATATGCCACTTGGGTTTAACTCAGTGGTGGTTTCTGGATCCCAGTGTAACTGGTACAGTGCAACAGGGCCTGGCATCCACCACATGAACATGCGCAAAGCGTGCACACATGTGTGCAGCACGCACATGCGTACTTACAGTCTGCGACACTTCGCGATGCCTCCACAATGCTCCAGCTGCTCAGCGGAGCATCATGTGGGCGCCATACGCTCTGTGTGCAGAAGCCCCGAAGTGCTCAAATACAGGTAAGGATGGCATGCGGGGGGGTGGCGCTCTGGAGCACCATATTGGAATGCTACCCAGTGCTCCCAGCAAGCACGGGTACACCCATACCGGGGTGTACCAATCGTAACCCACCACTGGTTTAACTAATGCTTTTATATTTTGTGGGTTTTCCCCCCAGTTTTTTGTGTTATATTTTGCTATATCCAGGTATTGCAATGTCCACTATCCAGATGTTTTTGTCTTTCTTTTTGACAAATTGTCTGGAGTGTTGTGTGTCAGATGCTTATCTGTTCAGCTTCTTCATTTTCTATTACTTTGTCTATTTTGTGGTCTCACTAGCTATTGCTTGCAGGCAGGTCATATTTCTTGCAGATCTTCCACCATTGTTGCTAATTTGTCACACTGTTGTTTGTAGTCAATCTGCACTTTTCTTGCAGCAGCTCATGTTTCAGCAGCTTTTTTTGCAGAGGTGGCATTTGCTGTACGTTGGTGTCTTTTCCATTCTGGCTTGGTATGTGTTTGTTCTTAAGACTTGGTCTTGTGCAAACAGAATTAGTTGTTCAATCTCTTTCTTCAATTTTTCTGCTCTTAGCCATTGCCAGGTTTTGTGATTAATTGTTTTGCCTGCTAGTGTTTTTGTACTAACCTTGCAATATTATTGTTCATTTATTTATTTACATTTAAAAGAGGAAAAAAATGATAGCTTAGTGTCTAATGGGGCTGATTGATGCAAAACTAAATTTGGAGCTCTGAACCTTTGGAAAGAAAAGTAGTAATTTGAATATGAGTCTCCAAATTTGTAGAATGTCTACATATCAAGCAAATGTCTAGCCCAAGCAAGAATTATATAAAGAATTTGGAATTGGTTACAATCCAAGTGTATTATCTCCCAAAAGAAAAAGAAAAAAAACTATTGTTAATCCTCAATATATTTCAGAGTGTCAAAGATTATAAGAAATTCTAGGAGACAAAGTAGTAAGAAAAATGGTAACTATATTTAACATACAAGTAGCACACATGTGGAGAAGCACTATGGAAGTAACAGAATAAAACGAGAATACAGTGGCATCTAATTAATTAATTAATTAATAACATTGTAAAAATACATTTTGTACTTAACATAAATCTCTAAGCATTGCTAAAAACATTCTTGTTTTTGAATTCCAAAACTCTAAATTGTATTAAGTTGTTCAATTCCTCAATCCTGTAATTTTAAAAACTATTAACTTGTTTACTTATAATAATAACATCCTTTTTGACTCAAGGACATATTTTGGAATCAAAAGACAAATTGGGGCACTTCCTCCCATAGATGCAGCACCAATGTGAAAGCAGTGCAGGGTTCTTATCCATTTGACTTTTGGGGGAGTTAAGATGCCTCCTACCACCTATATTCTTCAAATTCCCACTCCAAAGTGGTCCTCCACACAACTGACATTCTGGTAACATATTGGACTTCCTTATCATCTCATGCCAGTAATCTTGTAGTATCTTTAATACTTGAGCTCATCTACAAAATGTGATCATATATATGGCTTATACCTTCCAGATATTTCTTCTACATATAATAGCTATGATTGGTAAAAATGGGATTCCATTCCAGTTGTGTTGAATTATTCCATTATCTTTCTTAACCAGTCTCTTTCAATGCTATCCTTTTCTTCAACTGTTATCTTTCAGATGTATTTAACTACAGTTCATTTCCTCCCCAGAGAATATCTTGAAGCACACCTCCTATATTCCTTGACCATATCTTACCTTATCATACAACATTCAGCACAAATGCAGAGTTTCCAGTTACACTGGAAATTGTGAAGATAATATTTATAGGGAACTTTTTTTTCCTAAAGGCAGCACTTTTTGTAGTAAAGACCCATAATGACTAAGCATAGGGACATTTTTTCTGTTTTGAAAATACATAGGGACTTTCCTATTATGATTTCATTCCAGTCAGGTTGTTCTTTGCTTATTTATAATAAGAGGATTTCCAAAAGCTGGTGGCTGGGAACAGCCTTGAATTTTTGGAACAATTTTAAATGACAGAAAAGTAGAATGAATTCATGTTTTCTCAACTGAAAAAAAAAGGTTGGCAATAGTAGATATGTCTCTAGGCTTTAAAAATTCCATATTTTGGCAAATCTAAACAAGTATTAACTAAATTTGGAATATTATTGAGTAAGGATTTGGATATATAATTCTATATTAGTTAGTTTTTATTTATAAGCAACTAAAATTTAAAAAGATGAACAAAATGGAGTTTTTTAATTTTATATGAAGGCACACTGTTGTTTGGTGTTTAGCAGAGTAGAGGAAGCAATGTGTTATGTTTCATTAGTTTTCCCTTAATTATTTCAAATGTAACTTCCCTTGATTTTCAAATTTCTTTCACTATGTTTTATGCTAATTTTGTCTGTATGATTTTTATTTGTCTTTATGATTTTCATGTCTTCCTGATTTTCAAGACAATGCTGCTAAAGTTTCTCCATCACTGGGATTAATCAAATGGTTAGACCAAGTCTAGATGTAACAAATAAAATAAGCTTATGGGTTTTTTTCCCCGCATTTTTAAAAATGTGAATAAAAAAGTGGAGCTACTTGGTAAAAACTTTTTTTTAAAAGCACTATTCGTTGCAATTTTGTTCAGGATGCATTAAATATAATCAAAGCAACCTGAGCTTTATGTGTCTCAGAAGCTGCCTTTTCTCACTCATAATGCAGTTGTAATTTTACGACAAAGCTTTATTTAAGAGAACTTTTTGTTCTTTGCTAGTAGAGAATTTTCAAGCTCACATGCCGCTCACATTTGGCACATGTTCTTTCAATTCCTTGAATGCATGGAATTCTTTTTCACATCATTTGGATATTAACAGTGCATCAAAATGAGACCCCCACCACGAAACAGTAGAAGGGTCTTCCTTATTCCCTTTAAACACTTTGTTTCATGAGTCTCTTTCCTAATGGGTGCACATTGATACCTTTTTTCATGGCTAACCATCAAGCCAGCTGAGCTGCTATATAAACATCATTTTGGAAATATTCTCAGAGCTATACACCGTGGAACAGCTATGGCAACTGCCTGTGCAGTCAAAGCCATAGCTCAAAGATCCTGTTGATGATCCTGCCAGAATACAATATATCTCTGAATATTAAACCAACAATGGACTGATTAGATGAATATGCCCCCAGTTTGTTGCTCAACATAGCTACTTCATTTCATGTAATGGGAAGAACCCATAATCATATTTAGGGAGAACATATTGAGGTATATAATGAAAATGGATGATGACTTTAAGCATACGTAATATATATATACAATACAATACAATACAATACAATACAATAGTAGAGTTGGAAGGGACCTTGGAGGTCTTCTAGTCCAACCCCCTGCCTAGGCAGGAAACCCTATACCATTTCAGACAAACAGCTATCCAACATCTTCTTAAAGACTTCCAGTGTTGGGGCATTCACAACCTCTGGAGGCAAGCTGTTCCACTGATTAATTGTTCTCACTGTCAGGAAATTTCTCCTCAGTTCTAAGTTGCTTCTCTCCTTGATTAGTTTCCACCCATTGCTTCTTGTTCTACCCTCAGGTGCTTTGGAGAATAGTTTGACTCCCTCTTCTTTGTGGCAACCTCTGAGATATTGGAACAATGCTATCATGTCTCCCCTAGTCCTTCTTTCTCTTAAGCTAAACATACCCAGTTCCTGCAACCGTTCTTCATATGTTTTAGTCTCCAGTCCCCTAATCATCTTTGTTGCTCTTCTCTGCACTCTTTCTAGAGTCTCCACATCTTTCTTACATCGTGGCGACCAGAACTGAATGCAGTATTCCAAGTGTGGCCTTACCAAGGCATTATAAAGTAGTATTAACACTTCACGTGATCTTGATTCTATCCCTCTGTTGATGCAGCCTAGAACTGTATAATACAAGAGAACCCCAGAAATTGGAAAGTAAAGAAACTGGGTTTTTTTTAAAGGTAGGCATTTCCTTAGTCTATATTGTTAGATATTAACATATATCGGAGGAAGTCTCCTCTCTGGTCCGCTGTACAGCGGGAAACAGGTATTACTCTGATTGGTCGAGAGGCGTACCCGAGTACTATAAAAGGGGAACCCTCCGACCACAGAGCAAGCTGGATCACTATTACTACTAATAAAGAGCTGTTAAGTCACTTCGTGTCCGTAGTCTGTTCTCTCGTTGCCCAGATCTAACATTGGCGACGAAGGTGGGATCGAGAGACAGATAGGACGAAGAATGCTACCTCCAGAATCTCCGGATTTGATCCAGCCCAGGAATTCGGCAGAAATTCCGGCAGCCATCTCAAGCCACCGCAGCGCGGCAAATTCAAACGAGAGAAGATGGCGATGCATGCTCCCCCCGCTCCATTCGACCCAGAGAATGACGAATGGGAAGCCTTCATGATTCGTTTCGAGTGTTTTCTCGAAGCGAATGAATATACGGGAATCACTGACGCCCGGAAGAAAAACATTTTCCTCGGCTACTGCGGAAAAGAAGTATTCAACACGGCCAGAGACCTCACCGCGCCTACTCCAATACAGGCAGTATCATGGGCGGCGTTGCAACAGGCTCTACAGACTCATTACGCGCCAAAACCTTCCCGCCACGTTTGCCACCAAGCGTTCAACACGAGGAACCAGAAGGCGGGAGAATCTATCAACCAGTACGTTGCAGCACTACGAAAAGCAGCCACACATTGTGGATTCAGAGACCTGGATGAGCAGATTATGGATCGACTCGTTAGCGGGCTGAGAGACATTTCCCTACAAAAGCGGCTGTTAGCCAAAACCAATTTAAGCCTACAGATTGTACTCGAGGAGGCAAGAGCTTCAGAAGCAGCAGACAGATCAGCGGAGACAATTCAACGCGGCTTTAACACTGGCCAGCCAGCGCCAAGACACACCAAAGTTCACTACGAGGACACAAGCCCCGACTACGAGGATCCCGAGTTCGAGGACAGTCACCTGATGCGGAGCAGTCACGTGAGGCCTGGGGGGAGACCCGGATTCCGTTTGCCGCCCTGCGCAAGCTGCGGAGGGAATCACCCCAGGTCTACTTGTAGGTTCAGGAACGTTGTTTGTTCGCACTGCAACAAACTTGGGCACATCGCACGAGTGTGCCGGAGCGAAGTCCCTGCCTCACGGCAGCCACCCATGTACCGCCAACAGAAGCCCAACCCAGGGGCTTGGCGAAACCAAAAAGGGCGCCCAGAGAGAAATCCACAAGTGTTTACCCAGAGAGAAAATTCCCAAAGAGCTGAGCGAGCGTATCCCCAGAGAGATTACACACAAGGAGCTGAGCGAGCGTATCCCCAGAGAGATTACTCACAAAGAGCTGAAAGAGCATTCTATCAAGACGCTCAACGAGAGTATTTTCAGGATACAGATACTGAGATAGAGTTGACCCAGAGAGAGGAGTTGCGAACGTATCTCACCACGATAAGTCAGGTCCGCCCCAAGCGGCCCAAAAGGCTGAGAGTCACAGTCCTCTTGGAGGGCTCACCTTACGAGCTAGAAGTTGACACAGGATCAACCCTGACGATCATTTCATGGGCATCCATGAAACAGGCTATCCCTAGCCTCAGAAAGAGCCAACTACGCGTTCCAGACGTCCTGCTACGAGACTACCAGGGGAACCAAGTCCCCATCGTGGGCCAAGGCACATTCCAAATCCGTTTCAAGGACATCGTAGCCCAGCTGCCCGTGACCATCGCCAGCGCACCATTACAGAACCTTCTGGGGCTGGATTGGTTTGAAGCCCTGGGGTTAGAAGTCACCGGAATCAACGCCGTAGAAAACAGCAGCGCTGAACAGATTTTTAAGGAGTTCGAGGATGTGTTCAGCCCCGGTCTTGGTAAGTATGTGGGCAAACCAATATCATTTAATTTAGACCCCAAAGTGGCGCCAATCCGACTTAAGCCGAGACGAGTGCCTTTTGCACTCCGCCCAAAAATAGACAAGGAAATAGATAAATTAGTAGAGCAAGGAGTCCTTGAGCCGGTGGATCACGCGCGTTGGGAAACTCCCATTGTGACCCCAGTCAAACCAGATGGATCAGTCCGCATCTGCGCGGACTATAAATGCACAATTAATGTCGCGCTACAACAAAGCGCGTATCTGTGCCTGTAGTACAGCACTTATTGCACTCGTTGGGGCCAGGAAAGGTATTTGCTAAGTTAGACATGGCACAAGCTTACCAGCAGCTGCCCGTAGATAGCGCCACAGCGGAGGCCCAAACTATAGTGACGCATAGAGGGGCATTCAAATGCAACCGGCTGCAATTCGGTGTGAGCGTTGCTCCAGGTTTGTTCCAGAGCGTCATGGAACGGCTTTTGCAAGGGATACCGGGAGTCGTCCCCTATTTCGACAACATCTTGGTGTCCGCTGCAAACAAGGAGCAATTAAATAAAAGAGTCAGAACTGTTTTGGCCAGAATCAGAGAGAAGGGTCTCCGCCTTAAAAAGGAAAAATGCCAAATTAACGTGCCTAGCGTAGAATTCCTGGGATATAGAATCGATGGTCAGGGAATACACCCCACTTCAAAGAAAATTAAGGCGATCCAGGACGCCCCCACACCACGTAACCAGACCGAGCTGCAGGCCTTCCTCGGACTACTTAACTTCTACAGCGTTTTTCTGAGACAGAAGGCGAACGTTGCTGAGCCGCTACATCGACTACTCCAGCGAAACGCGCCATGGAGATGGGGACGATCCGAAGCAGCAGCTTTTGCCGGGGTAAAGCGCCTGCTCACCACTGACTCGCTGTTAGTCCAATACAGCCAGACACTACCGCTAGTATTGACCTGCGACGCATCACCCTTTGGAGTCGGCGCAGTCCTTAGCCACAGGATGCCAGATGGAAAAGAAGCACCCATCGCGTTCTACTCTAGAACTCTTTCATCAGCCGAGAGGAACTACAGCCAGATGGACAGGGAAGTGTTAGCTGCGGTAGCTGGAGTAAAACGTTTCCATGAATACCTCTACGGCCGCGATTTTGAACTAATTACTGATCACAAACCGCTGTTGGGACTTTTGGCGGGAAACCGCCCCACCCCGGTCTCCCTTTCTCCACGCATGACCAGGTGGACTGTTTTCCTGGCTGCGTACTCCTACAAGTTAATTCATCGACCGGGCTCCACTCTAGGACATGCAGACGCACTCAGCCGTTGCCCACTACCGGACCTGTTGCCAGACCCCACTCCCGAAGTACCGGTGTTGCTCTTTGACTGTTTGGACTCAGGACCGGTTTCTTCCTGCGACGTTGCAAGGTTCTCCTCTAAAGACAGTTTAATAAAACAAGTTCAAACTTGGGTTTGGAGGGGGTGGCCGAAGGGAAACGTGGGCCCAGAATTCAAAGTGTTTTGGTCAAAACGGGACGAACTCTCAGTGTTACAAGGTTGTTTATTGTGGGGGGATCGAGTTGTTATTCCTTATGCTTTACGAAAAAATGTGTTAGATGCATTACATGTCGGGCATCCGGGGATCGTTAGAATGAAGGCTTTGGCGAGAAGTTACGTTTGGTGGCCAAACATGGACAAAGAGATAGAGGAGTGGGTGGCCACTTGCGATCCATGCCAAGAATCGAGACCAGCACCCCCGGAAGCACCCGCCATGGAATGGGAAAAGCCGAAAGCACCCTGGTCGAGAGTACACATCGACTTCGCAGGGCCAGTTCAAGGTCAGACTTTCCTTATAGTTGTGGATGCATATTCCAAATGGCTAGAGGTAGTCCTAATGACTTCAACCACGGCAGAGGCAGTCATCAAGGTTCTACGGTGACTTTTCGCCACTCATGGCCTGCCCGACCTCCTAGTCTCCGACAACGGGCCCCAATTCACGGCCATGCATTTCGAAACGTTTTTAGCAGGTCAGGGAGTTCGGCATGCCCTCGTCGCACCATTCCATCCGGCATCAAACGGACAGGCGGAGAGAATGGTGTGATTCGCAAAAGAGGCCCTCGCTAGGATGGGTCCAGGTGATTGGCAAACACGCATTGACCATTACCTCTTAATTCAGCATATTACCCCAAGCGCAACGACGGGTAGGAGCCCCGCTGAACTACTCATGGGCCGCCGTCTACGGTCTCACCTGGACCGTCTTCACCCAAATTACTCTGCCACAGCTCCCCCAGACTCCACAAGCAAAATTCGGTCTTTCAGCATAGGGGATTCAGTATACGCCCACAACTATGCAGGGGGAACATTGTGGATGCCGGCCAAGGTCATTGGCATCACGGGTCAACGATCGTATCTGCTGGAGCTGGAAGATGGGCGGAATTGGAAAAGGCACATCGATCAACTTCGGGGTCGCCTAGCACATTCAGACCTTCGAACCGAAGACGAGAGTTTCCAGCCAACGGAAAGTCAGCCACTCGAGAGCCCCATCATAGAGAACTACGACACCTGCGAACCCAGGTCGGAACAAGAGATCGAGCACGAAGCAGAGCAAACCCCAGACAACGCAACCGAGCAGACTCCGGAACGCCCTAGCAGCGAAGGCACAAAACCTCCCGAACGTGAAACAGGAAAAGCACCCGATCCTGCAACCACTTCTAACCAACCCGAACTGCGACGCTCCTCCCGAGCAAGACAAACACCAACGTATCTAAAGGACTATGTTACTAACCGCAATGTTCTGTCTAGGAGGGGAGGGGTGTTAGATATTAACATATATCGGAGGAAGTCTCCTCTCTGGTCCGCTGCTACAGCGGGAAACAGGTATTACTCTGATTGGTCGAGAGGCGTACCCGAGTACTATAAAAGGGGAACCCTCCGACCACAGAGCAAGCTGGATCACTATTACTACTAATAAAGAGCTGTTAAGTCACTTCGTGTCCGTAGTCTCTTCTCTCGTTGCCCAGATCTAACATATATTTCTTCTTGTATATTATTGGGACATCTTTTAGCATAATAAAAATAAAAATAAAAATACAGGAATTTCATTTGTGTTCCATCTTTGACTTTTCTTCTGTATGTGTGTGTTTTCAACATTTGTAACTCTAGGCAGCTTACAATAAAGACATAACCCCAAAATAAAATAAATAAATAAAACAGCTATACAGACAATGCTAACATTAAAAACAATTGGACAGTTAAAAGCCACACAATACAGCCACCCAAAAACACAGTCAGTCTTTCGACTAGTGCAATCATTTTATTGGCTAATTAGCATTCTCTAAACCTTAGGCCAGATTACAAAACATGTTTCCATGCTCTTCTAGAAGGTCCTTAAGGTAAGAACCAGTGCTGCGGTATTTTACACCAATTGAAACTTTCAAATACTTTTAAAGGGCAGCCCCATGTATACCACATTACAATGGTCCATGTGGGAGGAGACCAAGATGTGAGTAATTGAGTGAGAGCCTCCTGATACAGGAATGGCCGCAATAGATACACAACTCAAAGCTATACAAAAACTTCCTAGCGATGGCTGATACTTGCTCTTTGAGCAGGAGTCATGAATCCAGAAGAATGCCCCGATTACTCTTTGTCTATGAAATTATTAATCTCAGGATACTTCCTTCCTGCAGTTGTCTCCCAAACTACATCTGATACATGAGTTATAGAATGTAGCTAGCTAGTTGGAGGTTCACTGCAATGAATTTCATATATAAACTTAAACCTGCTTCTCTGGTCCATGCTCAGATTCCCTATACATAGGAATATACTCGGGACGCTTCTTCCATCAGCCCTGACATAATTAGGCACAAATGATAGGTAAAGGTTAAAAAAAAGATCCTGGAAAAAAAAGACATGTTCTTTTTTTTTAGTCACCAATTTAGACACGTTTTAAATTGTCTGACAGCAATTTTTAAAACAAGGCTATTTACATTCAATCTGTGAAGTGCTTGGTTGCCATCAACAAAAATTGGAAATTATTTTGACTGATGTTTGAGAATCTTCACTTAATGATTTTATTCAATTTTCAAAAACAAACTCGTGCAATTTACAGCGCTGTAAGAAATGATTGAGCAGCTGAATTCTTATCAGTAAGAAACAGGGGAAGTGTCCCCTATACTAATTTAAAGTATAATTTGTAGACCTTTGGGAGGTACTGATAGATGGGATGTTCTCTTGTATATCAGATCTGCACATATCAAACAAAAAAAGTTGATTGTGATTTCATAAGCTATTGATTGTTTAGATCAGGCATGTCCGAAGTCCGGCCTGGGGACCAATTTCAAATTTTGAGCGGCCTGCAGCCTCTTCTCCCCACTGGAGTTATTTGTTTAGTCTTTCATAAAATAGTTCATTTGCATTTAATGTTAATGGTTCAAAAAATGTCAGGCTGAATGGTCGGCCCCACACATTTTCACCTCACCAAATCTGGCCCTCCTTGCAAAAGGTTTGGACACCCCTGGTTTAGATAATGCAAAAACACAAATCTTAATTCACACAAAACCACCACAGGACTTTAAACTCAGTTCTTGAGTTAAGCCAGAAAAAGGCCTTCTCTTCCAGGAATAACAGAGCACCATATAAAAGAGTTTAGAATCTATAATTTGTTGAGGAAACTTCTCTTATTTAAAATATAAAACATGTCTGTTCTGTCCCCAGAACATTTGCTGTTCTGGCAGGACAAGGTTAACTTTGTTGGAAGAAAAATCTGGTCTGGTTCCATTCCAGGAGAAATAAAATGGAGGCAGGCTGCAGGAAAAGAAGTCTCTGTTTATTTAATAGCCAGAAACTAGTGAGAGCAGCATGTTTCTAGGGTGGCTGACAAAATGGGGTTGAAAGTAACTGTGTTTTTTATACATTCTTTGGGACTTTGGGACTGTGTAAGAATATGCCCTTTAACATTTTAATGATTGTTACCAGATTCCTATGAGGTCATGTAGGGGTCATGGCTGGCTTTACAGGCAAGAGGGGAAATGCAAATTCTAACCGTTTTGTTTGTCTGCGCTAATCTTGTCAGTTTGGACTCTTTGCCTAATTTGCTGCTTATTTAGGGTTTCTGGCTGCTCTTTGCTTATGAATAGATTGGGCAGTCTTTCTGAATGCATACAAAATCTCCACACCTAAAGACCAAACTTCTGCCTGAGGCTGTTTTCCTATGGCAGGAAGACTGGGGCTGCCTTCTGTCTTTGTTAAGATTTTTCTCCTCTTCTCCTTTATGAGAAATAGTCTATCCTGCCTCTTTTTAATATTAAGAATAAAGAATATTTTAATCTGGGAGGAGGGGCTTCCTACAATTTCTTTCTGTTTAGCTAGCTTATTTGTTTGGCTGACCTCGACCTTGCTGGCTAATGTAGATGCAGCTTTTCCCCTTTATAAGGAATTTTTCAGGGATTATTATTTACTTCCCCTTCCTGTCTTATCACTTCCTTGATATGCATTGATGAAAAAGATAGCAATAGCACTTAGACTTATATACCACTTCATAGTGCTTTACATCCCTCTCCAAGTGGTTTACATAGTCAGCATATTGCCCCCAACAATCAAGGTCCTCATTTTACCAATCTTGGAAGAATGGAAGGCTTAGTCAACCTTGAGCCTGGTGAGATTCGATCTTCCAAACTGCTGGCAGCCAGTGATCAGCAGAAGTAGCCTGCAATACTGGACTCTAATCACTGTGCCACTGTGGCTCAGTATAAGATAAAGGAAGTGATGCCATTCCAGCCTCCATCTTTCATTCCAAAAAGCCACTCACAGTTTTTTAGCTGTAATCTCAATCCATCTGGGGATATCATGGCTTTACATGGCTTGCAGCCTTGAATAAAGTTTAGATGGTGAAAGAATGTCTCCTTTATTGAATGGCAAGAAAGGTTAACTGTCTGAATTACTCTCCATAGAGTCACAGAGTTACAGATTAGAGAGTCCAGGACAATTATTATTATCACCATTAAATGTTTTTAATTCTTTGATATTTTTATCCTGATGTTCTCCAAATCTTTCCAAATCAGTATGGTCATTGGCAATAAATTTGAAGAACGTTAGGCTGAAAAATGTTGTATTGTAATTTGAGAATAGTTAAATAGAAGAGAAATATATGCAATTAGCATCCCAATTATTTAAAAAGAACATTTCAGTTTGGCCTTATTTGCAAAGAAATGGCAAGTTCATAGCTATAAACTGGGGTGTTAAATAATTTAAGCTATTAAATTCCTTTAGCAAATTAGCAATGCATATCTGATAGACTTTTCAGTATTTGATCGAAAATTAGCTTGTGAAGGGCAACATTATATAAAAGAGTTTCTATATGACAATATTCTTTATTTAGCATCTGTGCTAACATTATATGGTTCTCATTGTTATAGTTGAATAAATGGTTGAAGAAATCCCAAGTTATAGAATACATTATAGAGCTAAATAGTAATGATACAGATTATCTATTTGTTTAGAGAATGTATATGGTACAATTAATATTTACCAGTCAATATAGTTTAGCTACAATAAACTTACATTTTCAGCTTCAGATTCTGATATGTTAAAAAAAAAACCTGTAACAATGTGCAAAAAAATGCTGGACTTTTTTTTATGCCAATAAAGCAGATTATCTACTGTTTGAATTTAAAGTATATTATTGAAGCAATTACATATTTATCTTTAAGGCAGAAACTGCCAATATATTACGTCACAATGGATTTGTTACAACCACATTCATTAATAGGTACTTTTCAACTGTAACAAGAACAAAATAAAATGAATGAGCATGTTTGTTACCGAATCTTCAGCAGTTCATTTGCAAGTGCGGTTGTGCATTTCTTACTTTCAAATAAAATAGTCCTCAACTTACAACATAAATTGGGATCAGAATTTCTGCCACTGAGGGATGTGATTGTAAAGTGCATCCATATTGCTTAGTGACAGCAACCTTGCAATCCCAGTTGCCATCCTTTACCAAATCTCACAATCATTAGGTGAGGCAACTTCACGCCAGCTTTCCACAAGTCAGTTAAAGGTGTTGTGAGGGTCAGGGAACTTGTGTGGGAGTAAAAGGGAAGTGCAGCAAGGCTTGGGGAGGAAGAATGGAAGTTCACAAGGGAAGTGTGGAAAGATTTGGAAAGGGTATGTGATGGTGTGAGAGGGTGTGCAAGGTTATGAAGGAAGCATGGCAAAGGTCAGAAAGTGTGTCCGAGGATGCCAAGGGATGCACAAGAGTGTAAAGGAGGTGCAGTGAGTCTCAGGAAGAATGGGCAAGAGTGTACAAGCGGCTGGTGTAATATGAATACAGACACGATGGGAGGGTGCATGGGTGGGAGAGATTTACCCTAGTAATTTATAAACGTCCCTGCCAATTCCTCATTGACTTTTTGGAGAAGCCATCAGGGAAAATCACAAATCATTATCATAAGGCGCTGCCACCAGGCATAAATGTCAGGGTTCCAAGTAATACATCCATAATGAACAGAGCCCCGAGGCAGGTCGATTCCTCAGAATAGTTTTATTGGTTATATCATATTGGCACAGGCTGGTGAAAACCGACTAAATATTCTTGTGCTTTTCCCCTAATTAAAAGTAAAAGTTTTCTCCCTTCACCAAACAACCAGTCACATGGTCCAATCATGGCGCTTCAGGGTTGACAATAAGTGTGAGCCAGAGGTTAATTGTTCAGATTGCAATCATTTGACAGTGGGGGTCCTGGAAGGGCTGAAATTCCCAGGCATAACCACCATTCATTCAGTGTCATCGTAACTTTGTACAGTTGATGAATAAACTGTGTTGAGGACTACTTCTAGTGATTTCATGCCCATAAGAGAGAGAGAGTGATGTTATTCCTTACTTTCTTCCATTCTTTTTCTATCGCTCAATTACTCTGGTCAAATAGCAACAAAGGAGGTTGCCTTATGCCAAGTTAAATCAAGTTTTCTACTATTGACACTGCTATATAGCAGCTTTCCAATATTTCTAAGAAAGTTTTTTTTTTTCTTTTCTGGAAAATTCATGGACTTAAACAATGCTATTTTTAAAGTTATTTCATTTCATTTTTTTAATGCAAAGCTTATACTCTACTATGACATAACAGTCTTTTCTCAGAAAAAAAGTTTTTATTTTTCCTCATCAGACAAAGAAAGCCCACATGTTTAGTATATATTAATCTGTTTTCTCCACTAATGAAGATATTTATAATAAAATTTATAATAAAAATTTTAAAATATTAAACTAGTTGATGAAGCCAGTCAAAAATAACAGAACCTACACCATAGACTAGGAGATTAAGGCTTTCAGAGTGCTATCACTCAGATTTCTGAGAGAACTTCATTCTAGAAGGAGGGTCTGTGACAGAAAAGGCACATTTTGGGGCAGGGGTGATAAATTTTGACTTATCTATTACACCAAAATATGATGTAATATTTGGCTTATATTATAGTAGACCAAAACCCATTGGATTGGCAAGGGGGGGGAAGGTTTCCTAGCAATGAATATTTATCACAAGTGTAGGTTGGTGTCAGATGCTTTTAAGCTTTTACATTTGGAAGTCTGTGCTGTAAAGAGAAGTATTTATTCTACCTCCAGGCATAAGAGTGAAGGCACTTTCTGATAGCTGAGCTCAGTACTGCAAAACAAGGGTCTGCTCTGACCTAACAATAGCCCTCTGGTGATTCAAAGATAAAGTCATTTCTTAGCTTCCATCTCTCATTTGCCCAGGGCATCCAATTTCTTATGCAGCTGACTGAAGCAGCAACTCAAAGGCTTAGAAAAGCAGGATAGTTCTCTTTAAATAGAACAACACCAAAGAAGAACCAAACAATACCAAAGAAGAACCAAACACCATTCTATATTTGATGAAAAGAAATCTATTTTGATTCCTCTCCCCAGATCACTTTTAGGCAGTGACCTAAATAAAATATTTTCTATGACCTTCTGAAGTTGATACCCTGTAACAATCTTGACAACCTTTCCCCCAGAAGGAAGACTGGAGACAGAATCAAAATTTAAGCTGACTTGCTTGATTCAGGGAGCATTTCTTCGAGAGAGGCCATTTTTAAAGAGAGTGGAATTGCTTCCTCCTTCATAGAGCAATTTATCCAGCGACTGACTGAAATCTCTCAAAATACCCAGCTTTTGGGCCCATCACTTGCTCTCTCAGCCCTAGAAAGGAAGCCATGGCAAACCATTTCCAAAATTGTGCCAGGAAAACTGCAGGGTCTTGCCCTAGCAGTAACCAGGATTTGCATACTCGCAAATATATGTACAGTATATACTTACATGTACATTCTTACTCCAATCTAATTGGATAGCATCATCTTTAAGAAAACTGCTTAAATGGAGAAATTAAAATGCCAAAGAAAATAGATTCCATGATGACAATCTAAACTGTTTTTCTGGTCTTTTATCTTCTAGAATATTCTAAATATACCTATGAAACAGAAAAGCATAAAGCACTGTTAATTTTGTCCTACACCCAATACAAGTACCTAGTGAAATACTATGCTGTTATTTTAATAAACTCATTATCATTATCTGAATAGCTAAAGGACAAATTTCATGTCATAAACTAAGGAGAAAGAAAAAAATCAAGCTGAATTCATAATTGGTATGCACCATGAAGTAAAAAATATTTTTGGCTTAAAGTAGTAAAATCAATGTTTATGATATATCAAAACCAGTTCTAATAAATCTTAAAATAAATATCTCTTCTTGTTTTGATAGTCTGAAGGCTGAGAATTGTTGCACTGTCTTTGTGAAACTGTCTTCTGCTTCAAAAGCCATTAATGTGGCTTCTGCATTACAAAAAAGAACAATTGTAATAAGGCAATATGTTAATTTTCTATATGACAGACTTGCTATTATCCCAAAATAAAAGAAAAAGAAATTCACACCGTCTTTTCTGAAGAAATAAGAATTGTAATCTGGGAAGCGGGGCTTGACGTTGCGATGACATGACATGCAATCTTGGGGCTCCAGGATTGCTGTTGATATCTCTGTTCCTGGATGGTCCTTTTTGGATCTAAACCATTCTGAAGGAATGGTGATAGAGAAGAGCATGTCCTGCTGATCTCAGGGACATCACAAAGTCCCTGACCGATCCAGGAGAAAGCTCTTTTTGTCGGCTACAAGAGAAGCAGTCAAAATGGCTGCAGGAGGTTGGGACAGTCCCCTGAAACAGAAGCAGAACAGGAGAGACAGTGTGTTGAAATGATGAGAAAATTCCTTATTATTAGACAAGAAAAAACCCAAAAGACTTAGTTAAAATAAAATTGAAGACAGAAGGAAGCAAGTGGCGAATTAACCCTGGTTTAAATCTATCGTGTTATCTTTTTCTCTTTAATTTTGGTTGGATGGACTTATTACAAATGCCTCTTACTTTCAAAATGGACTGGGTTTTTTTCCCCTTCTTCTTCTATACTTTTTCCATTTTTTGTATTTGTGGATTAAAAGTTTCTTTTCTCGCAAGTTTGTAATCTTTATGGTTTGTAATCTTTAAACATTTTTTTTGTTCTCTTCTGGAGTTCGGAGCTTAGAAAGAGAGGTAAAAACAGAGAGAAAGGATGTAACACTGCCATCTAAAGGCTAGAGGCTTAGCAACATCTGATAATACAAAGCTTTGTTTACTGAAAGGGTCAGTGGCTATACAGCTGTTTCTTTGAAGGAAAGAGAAAGCTTTGACCTGAAAAACTTTACTGAATTTGTTTGAAACCTAGCAAAAGCTTTGGATGTTTTAGTAGTAGTGTCTATAACCTGATAAAATGGCCCAATATGAAGAAGAAAAGGGACTAACATTGCAAAGAATTATGCTAGAAATTCAAAAAGTCTTAATAATCACAGAGATAATTGAAAAGAGACTTGAAATTATAGATCAAAATACAGAAAGTATGGAGGGAAGTGTTGAGAATACTTATAAAACAATGATGAAATTTGAGGACAGAGTTCAAAAAACCACAGAGACATATGAAAGTGATAAGAAAATTGTTGACACTGACAGCAAATCAAGAATGGAGGGAAATGATAAGTGAGAAAAGCAGAAAGGAGAGATCGATGAACTGGAACTCTATCTCAGATGTCAAAATATAGATGAGGGGGAGAAAATTTGGCAGAAACAATGAGAGTAATTTCAGCAGAAGCACCAGCGATAACAAAAGTCAAGCTGATGAAAGGAACAGATAGAGGGTTTTGAATCTTTATAAGATATGCAATGAATAACAAGTTGTCAAAGAAGTCCACATAAGACTTATCAAGAAAACACTTAGAATACAGATTCTACAAATGGCAAGAGATATTGGATTGCACTATTTCTGGAAGGATACAGGATGATGAAATAAAATGTCACAATAAAATTTAGTTAAATGTAGTTACATTTTGAGTACTATGTATAAGACAAAGTAATAATAGCTATAGCCAAATAAATGATTAATAATGATAATAAAACATTTATATATACTAGATTGATAATATGAAATTTTATACAAACTGTAAGTGAGGATGATGGAGATAATGTTGAAAAACATTTTTATAAAAGATAAATAATTCTATATAGAATAGAATGTAAAGATGTAATATCATTGGATGATTTCAGGATGATATAATGAAATGCCATAATATAAATTTACTTCAAATTTAATAAGTTTCATATAAAAGGGATGTAATAATAGCTATGCTTAAATGGATGTTTAACAATTATAACAATTTGTATACATGCATATTAGATTGATGATACTAATAATGGAAAAAACATGGAATTGAAAATTATTAGAGAATGTTATCAATGCCAAAATAATAGAACGATTTAGAACAGGATATAAAAAATTCTTTATTATTGGATATATTGAAGATGATATAATGAATCATTATAATATAAATGGATACATATTTAGAATACTTTGTTTAAAATGGAGGAACAATAGTGATAATCAAACAAATGAAGTATAATAATAATGTATACAAAGATATTTGATTGACAATATGTGAGTTTTGATAAAGCTCAAGTGATGACTATGGAAAGGACGCAGAAAGACCATGTAACCAATCAAAACACTGTGTGCAGTTGAAGAGGTTTTATGTTATATGTTTTGTGTGTTTGTGTTTGAAAATAAAAAAAAAATATTTTTTTAAAAAAAGAATTGTAGCCCAACACATCTACAATAAGTGCACCTAGGAAGGTTTGAATTAGCATATTAAATAGCCCTGACTTTCCAAATAACATACTTATTGATTACTTTACTTCAAAGTAATTTGTCAATTTTGTAAATAGGATAGTAATAAAGTGGAAACAATGTATAAAAGTATATGTCAGAATAAATATATTGGTTCTTAATGTGACACAAGTTGATTAATTATATCCTAAATGTAACAATGAAATTATTAATACTATTACAAGTATATTTTTTTCAGAAACTATGCTGATATAAGGGGCAACGTGGCAGAACCTGCTATTTATTACAAATTTACTGCTATATTGAGTATATAAAGTTAGTTTCCATGCAATTATATTGTACATTGAAGTTTTCCTGAAATACATTTTGAGTAGAGTTTTACTAAAATTTATTTTGTTACTGAAAATAGTTGTGTAAACACAATCAAAACAGTAAAATGTTTGTATTTTTTAAAAATGTTATAGTTATTAACACTGTGACACATGCATCAGTACATAATTTTCCACATGAGGCTCTCTAAAATTTAAAGAGAAAGACATTTCTTTACCTTGCTTAACATAATAACATGTCCCACACACATTTCTTTACCCATTCAATACCACATAGTGTAAAGATTGTCTAGCAAGAACCAACACATAATCATATTGATGAATTCCGCAGTCCAGGGATATTTTGGTTCCTATGTGAAAGCAAAGGCTACAGGACATAAACCTGAGGTTTTCGCATCCTCACTCATATAGACCTGTAAAGGGAAGAAGTGTGAGCTTCCTTCCCCCTTGTGAATAAACCAATGATTGTTCAATGAACAACTCTGTATTTGAAACAATTATAGACTTATCTTTTCTGATGTGAGATCAGTTATATGAAATGTAATCAGTACCAAAGCATGGAGCTAAAACTGTTCTACCAGAAAATATAAATCTCCATGGCAATATTTGCAGTTTTAAAACCACATTTACTTTTCAAGTGTGTATTATATTTAAATTAATCTTCCATGATGTGAGAAGAATCTTTGCAAACAAAAGAAAACCTGTGTATGCAGTATAAAGGAAAATATTAGAAGATTCTCTCACAGAATAGAGAATCCATTTTTTCCCTTCTTCTTATATTGTCAAGGAAAAATTATGTGTGTAACATGATTCACTATGATTTATTTTTCTGTTACTAAGAGCATCAAAGTAATCTGACTTATCTCTTTGTTATGCTATTAAAATGGTGATAAGACCTGAAGTTATATTGTCATTTTCAAATTGCTTAGGTTTTTTTTAATGTATTAGGCGGCCTTTTTTTATATAAATGAATTAATCCTTGTGGTATGCTATAAACTCAGAAGATTTTGTCCTGACCAATAAAATGAATCAATAAAATAAAAAGAGAAAGTTCAGGACATACAACATGAAGACATGCCACGTGAGCAAGAAAGAGTTAATGTTATAAGGTATTAATTGTCACTATACTGCTATATTCATAATGCTATAATGCTTCTAATCATTTGCTTAGTATTTGAACTTAGGTAAACCACTTTGAACTATGGTGTTGGAGAAGACTCCTATGAGTCCAATGGACTGCAAGGCGATCAAATCGGTCAGTCCTAGAGGAGATCAATCCTGACTGCTCTTTAGAAGGCCAGATCCTGAAGATGAAACTCAAATACTTTGGCTATCTAATGAGAAGGAAGGAATCACTGGAGAAGAGCCTAATGCTGGAAAAGGTTGAGGGCAAAAGAAGAAGGGGACGACAGAGAATAAGATAGCTGGAATCACCGAAGAGAAGGTGTGAGCTTAAATGGAATCCAGAGGATGGTAGAGGACAGGAAGGCCTGGAGGAATGTGGTCCATGGGGTCACGATGGTGTGGACATGACTTCACGACTAACAACTGCAACAAAACCACTAATAATTTATGTTATCCTACCATTGCCAAGAATATATGTCAATAATGAGGACAAGACTTCCATCAGTTCACTGGTATCTTGGTGATACTTCAACTAACTAGTAAGAATCTAGTCCTTGTGATGACATGGAAAAACTTGGAATCAACCTCAATACATCTCTCCCATAGCTGTTGTTACATTGCTATTTGCTTCTGTCTAATATTTTATCTAACATGCCCAATGCCTAGAGCAGTTGTCTGTGTTATATCTTTGTTCTGAAAGAGTACATGCACCTTTTTTCAATTAATATTTTTATTAAATTTATTGAAGCATAAAATACAGATGAAAATAATAGTGGGAAATGGAGGAGGAAAAAAGAAAGTAAGAGTTGTAGGGTAAAGGGGAAAAAAAGTATTGACTTCTAATTCTTCTTAGCACAGTAAAGTAATATAATAATATTGCATACTTAATATGTACTAGTCATTTCTGTAACAACAAACTTGTATAATCAGCAAAAGAACCAGTCTAAATAAGATGAACCCATTATTAATCTGAAAAAGCTATCCTTTTTCTCCTGACAAAAATTATCAGCCCCAATCTTAAAAGCTATTGATCCAAAAGTTCAGATAAGCACTGCAGCTTGAATAACTGTTCTACTTAGATCTGATAGATTGATTGATTGATGATATTTTGATTGATTATGTGCATCATTTCAGGGTTGGCTTTTGGTAACTACATATGTAGATTCTCCATGACATTGTGTACTTAACCTGGTACTTCAGGTCTCCCAAAGTAAACCCATCACCATTGTAACTGAGTCAATCCAACTTGCTGCTAGTTGTCTTCTTCACTTTTTTTCCAAGTTTTTTCAACAACGGAGATAGATTCTGTTTAGTGATTTGGTTTGTTTTTAGTATACATGATATGGATATTAACAAAAAGCATTTCCCAAGAGCTATAACAATTTGATAATTAATCCTTAGAAGGAGATGAGGTTTGTCCAGTTAAAATTAATTACATTTGGGCCTCTAAAATTAAACCCTCTGTAACAGTTTTAAAGGCTAGGTGGGAAAATTCTTGCCTATTTCCCATGTTTAATCTTATTGTTACAAATTTGCTCTTTGCCCTCTTGAATAAAAGAGCTTATGAGACAATAAATTAGACACAGTCAAATTATACATTTTGTGAAATTGAAACACATTATTGCAGCTATTATGTACATATCAATATAATAAAAGCATCAGTTCTGAGGATATCAAAAAATAAACATGCAGTCACTAAATCAAGTACAAGGCATAATGTTTTATATTTTCATAATAATTTCCTATTTGCTTTGCTAGATGTAGTTAGGTAAATATATTCTACATATTACTGTATTTTAGACATTCTCACAATCCTTCCTAGGTGAAGGTACCTCAGAAATAATCCACTCCATTTCTCTACTCAGGATCTTCTAAAGATTGCTGTTCTTGATATTATTTTTAGTCTTGTAATAAGCAATCAATAACAAAAATGTTTTCCTTTGGGACTCATAGCTTATACATTTGGTAGCAGCTGATAATCATTCCCTACTCAATTGATTTTGGAAAAACAAATGCACTAAAATATATAGGTAAAGGTTCCCCTCATACTTATGTGTTAGTCATTCCTGACTCTAGGGGGTGGTACTCATCTCCGTTTCAAAGCCAAAGAGCCAGCTGATGTCTCTGTGGTCATGTGGCCGGCACGACTAAATGCCAAAGGCGCACAGAATGCTGTTACCTTCCCCTTCTGTAATGTTTGACTTCTAACAAAGTGCAGAGGTCCCAGTAGATGTTGAAAATGCCTAATCTTCTTGTCAGCCTTGAGAGAAGTCTGTAATAATATTTTTTTAATAACCAGTATAAATCTTAGCTAACAGCTTTTATTGTATGCATAGTCATTGCTTCACAATTCAACCATTCTTTCAGACTGATATGAAATACATTGCTAAAGGCATACTCAACTTCATAACAACATTAAGGAGAAGCAGAGGAAGGAAGGTCCCCCAAACATCCCAGAGTGTATAGTGTAATATTGTTTGGTCTGAGTACAACATCTATTGTTAGAATTTATAATCTCACTTACCGTGTAGTTTGAGAGTTATTCTCCCATGCCAGTGATAGAGTTTTGTCATGAGAAAAATTATAGAGAACTGTTTTTCAGGGAAAACTATAATTCATATACAAAATGCACAAATATTTGATACTTGAAATTATAGTCCGTATTGCAAATTGGCTTCCAATGCTATTATCCTTCCAAAGTCAAAGTATTACCAGAATGACTTCTTGGACTCTTATGTGTGATTGATCTAATTCACTGAACTACTCACTGAAGACAAGATTATGAAGAGCTCATTCAGTGCTTTATTTGCCTATCAATTACAAACTAATCCTAGACTCAAAACCCAATTTCACCCACATCGTATATGGTACCTTATGTGTGTGCATTTAACAATATGAAATTACTTTATCTCAGATGTCCTTCTATATCAAATCCCTGAATTAGGAAATAAATAACCAGAGATGTCTGACTCCTATATTCTTCACTTGCCTGCTCAATAGCCAGAATTATTCAAACTCTTCAATAAAGTTGCTGCAAATATAAGTGCTTCAGAGAAAACATAATATGTACCAGGATAATGCTGGATTTGAGATCATGGAACTAATAGATTTTGCAAATTTTCCAAGAAGCAGAATAGTAGGGGATATTTATTTTTCCAAAAAGTAAAGCCATTTTCCAAATAATCTGATATATTTAATATATGCCAAACAAAATGATGATAATGATGATGACGATGATGATAATAATAATTAAACACTATGGTTCATTTCCAAGAACTAGTTCTGTGTATGGTTTAAGCAGTCCCAAAGCTTAAATGTTTCATTATTGTTTTAAGTAATAATCACAAAATTATTAATAAGTGCAATGTTTGTCATTGACAGTTATATAGAGTAGGCAATATACAAAAACAAAAGATACTAGTGAAAATAGAAATGTGGAACATTATTGAAGATAAACAATAATCACCTTTCACAGAGTTACCCAACTTGCTTGTAAGATCAAGCTTCTTCCCTTTGAAACATCACACACACACACACACACACACACACACACACTGAGATCTGCACCCAGTCTTTTGACCTTCCATCAGGGCCTGGCACTGCCAGTTGGCTTGGAGCCCCAATGGGTAAACACCATTCTGGAAGTGGCTATTGAATTAGGAAAAAACCCATCTTTCTCCAAGTGTTTTCATTTCCCCTTCTTCCCATATTTTAACAGTATTTATTATTGTTATTTATTATTGTATTTTTGAAATGGGCACTAGTTTTATGTTTTTAAGCCATGCAGATCTTACAAATAAATACATTATTTAAATAAATGAATGAATAAAATATCTATATGCATGTGCACACACAAATACACACACACACACAATCCCATGTTATGTTGTGATTTATAATCTTGAATGAAAATTAAGGAAATAAGTTTTACAAAACTTGTGAGGAATCTACATCAATCAATTATATCTATTTCCTATTTTCCATCTCCTCCCACTTATTACTGAATGACTGTAACTTTGTTGCCTTTATCCTTACAATTGCTTATTAGTACCCTATGGATATAATTAAGTATTGTACTTTATGATTCTTGAAGAACGTATGTTGTCTTTTTATGTACACTGAGAGCATATGCACCAAAGACAAATTCCCTGTGTGTCCAATCACACTTGGCCAATAAAGAATTCTATTCTATTCTATTCTATTCTATTCTATTCTATTCTATTCTATTCTGAAGAACAGGACATTACAGCTCAAGTTCCTCTATAGAGAAAAAGAGATGTTAGCTGCTAGCAGACACATAGTTTACCATAATTCTGCTTTGCTACTTGGGTAAGGCAAGAGAATTCTTGTTCCTGTCTTTTTCAACCCCATTGACCTAACAATATAGTACATAGCTGGTCTGAAAGACAACCACTCTTGTGCTCAGGTTCAGTTACTATTGTTTGCTAGGAAACATTTGGATTGCATCTCATTTTAAAATAATCTAGGGCCAGCACTCTCAAAAAATAGAAAATAAATATGTAATAAAAATATTCAGTTATTAGATAAATATTTAGGTGAAATCTAAAGCTTGCCTCCAATTTTTCCTTAATTGGGATGTTTCAGGAAATACTCAGAACTAGACAAATTACCTACAGCTATGAAGTACTTCTGAAAATAACCATAATCTTAATTACTAAGAACACAACTAAGAACTATTTCCAGCTTTTAAGATAGTACCTTGAATTTCTGTTTCAGAAATTGAACTGGTATATATTTCCCTCTGGATTTGAGGTGTAAAACCCATCACTACTCTAGTTACCAGCATGTAATGGGATATTGGCATGAGCACTCTTTGAGGGTGTTTGCCTAAGAACTCTAAATGAACAACAAGCTATTTATAAAATGGGTCATTGCCAGAGACCAAATTCTGGTGATAATTGCTCTCTCCAATCTGACACAGTGTGATTGAGTGCACGCATTGTCCCTTTAGCTAGAAAGTTGATTAAACATTTTTAATTAACCAATTAGCCATACTCATTCTGATGAAATTGTAAAATGCCAAGGTTGCTGAGCCAAAGTACAGATGAGAACCCTTGAAAAGTTATGCTTTGTTAATCAAAAAGCTGTGAAGTCCAATGAGAAACTCCTTTCTATAAAAGAAAGAGAGGAGGGGAGAAGAAAGAAACATTTGACTAGCTTAAATGATAGTGAACAAAATGTTTATTAACAAAACAGAACAACTTTTTAAAAAAGAATCAAGTAAGATATATGCGAAATGAAATTATACATTTTAAACAAATGAAATATGGCAGACATACTTTCCTTATGTAAGATATTTTATGTAGGAATTTATGCATTCTGCCATCAAGTTCTTGAAAAATATATTGCTTATAAAAATTAAGCAAACTGTTGAAGATTAGCTTTTGGAAAGAAGTAAATGATAGCTACATCAAGGATCTAATTATGAAAAACTGGTTATCTCTGTAGGCTGGAGAACATACCTTTGAGTCTACGTTGACATTTATTCATTCTAGGCAGCCCCAGGCTCAGCAACATCTGTAACAAGCCACAATAATGTCAAAATAACATGTATATGCTGACAACTTGCAAACAGCACAATATGACATCTAATGCAAGTACACAAGACAGGTCTTGATGACATATTACATACTCCATAATTTGTCCCTTTCTGTGTATGCCCATGTCTAGGCCATGTTTTTGCCAATGTCTAAAAAAAAGTCATCAATTTAAAATTGATGACAAAACACCTTTTAATAGCCATAAGGGACAAAAGGTTAGCTTTCAACAGTCGTCAGAATGAATTGTTGGAATAATATTTTGAAACTTATGTTGTGTCACCAAGAGGCTGGGGAAAAAATTAACCTGGTTTGTGTTGTAACGTAATGTAACTCTTATTAATTTATAGTTTCTAAATTAATGTAAATTGAAATGCAGTTATATTTCAGCATTTGCATCCTTTACTTTATTGCTATGGAATTCGGAAAGCAAACATTTCAAGAAATATTATAGTAAAATATAAACCCCCTTGCAGTTTCCTGCAGTGGGGCTGCTCTTGGAGACCACCTAGAAGTTACAAGTGACACGGAATACAGGCAGTCCTTGACTTATGACCACAACTGAGCCAAAATTTATATTGCTGCGTGAGACATTTGTTAAGTGAGTTTTTCCCTATTTTACAATTTTTCTTGCCACAATTGTTAAGTGAATCTGAAAGGCTGTTAAGTGGAAGGCTGCATCAACAGAGGGATAGAATCAAGATCACGTGAAGTGTTAATACCACTTTATAATGCCTTGGTAAGGCCACACTTGGAATACTGCATTCAGTTCTGGTCGCCACGATGTAGAAAAGATGTGGAGACTCTAGAAAGAGTGCAGAGAAGAGCAACAAAGATGATTAGGGGACTGAAGGCTAAAACATATGAAGAACGGTTGCAGGAACTGGGTATGTGTAGCTTAAGAGAAAGAAGGACTAGGGGAGACATGATAGCAGTGTTCCAATATCTCAGGGGTTGCCACAAAGAAGAGGGAGTCAAACTATTCTCCAGGGCACCTGAGGGTAGAACAAGAAGCAATGGGTGGAAACTAATCAAGGAGAGAAGCAACTTAGAACTGAGGAGAAATTTCCTGACAGTTAGAACAATTAATCAGTGGAACAGCTTGCCTCCAGAAGTTGTGAATGCCCCAACACTGGAAGTCTTTAAGAAGATGTTGGATAGCCATTTGTCTGAAACGGTATAGGGTTTCCTGCCTAGGCAGGGGGTTGGACTAGAAGACCTCCAAGGTCCCTTCCAACTCTACTATTGTATTGTATTGTATTGTATTGTATTGAATCACTGCTGTGATTAAGTTGTTAATATGATTGTTAAGTGAATCTGATTCCCTCATTGACTTTGCTTCTCAGAAGATCACAAAAGAAACTAGGAGCCTGCAACCTATCTGATCTGGAAGGATCGGTAGGTATCCTAAGGATTCTGCAACTGACTCTGACTCTGGGATACTGCAACTGTCATAAATATGAGTCCGTTGCCAAATGTCTGAATTTTTATCATGTGACCATTGGCCTGCTGTGTGAAAAGTGTGAAAAAGGGTCACGGGTCACTTTCTTTCAGAGATCCTAACCCTAACTTTGAACAGTCACTTGAAGAACTGTTGTAAGTCAAAAACTACCTGTACATGCAATTATGAGTAGCCCTAGGTTTACTGTTATAAAGAGACGAGGTGGTGCAGTGGTTAGAGTGCAGCCCTGCAGGCTACTTCAACTGACTGCTAGTTGCAGTTCAGCAGTTCAAATCTCACCAGCTCAAGATTGACTCAGCCTTCCATCCTTCCGAGGTGGGTAAAATGAGGATCCAGATTGTTGGGGGCAATAGGCTGACTCTGTAAACCAGTTAGAGAGGGCTGTAAAAGCATTATGAAGCAGTATATAAGTCTAAGTGCTATTGCTATATAACACTTCTATTGCAAGAAACACACTGGCTCCCAGTTTCCTTTTAGATGCAATTCAAGGAACTGGTTATCATCTTTAAAATCCTACATGGCACAGGATTATTTGTACGACTACCTCTCCTTAGGACATCTACCAATCCTTCCAGATCAGAAGGAGTATGGGAACTAGGAAGTGAAGTTTATCAGGCCACTACCCTCCTAGCCTTTGAAAAGCACTTAAAACCTGGCTTTTCTTTGAAAGGAATAGCTGCTGCTTATGACCACTTCAGACAAAACCAGTACATTCAGCTACTCTTTGATTTACAATCGAGCCCAAAATTTCTGTTGCTAAGCGAGTTAGCTGTTCAGTGAGTTTTGCCCCATTTATGACCTTTCTCATTCCAGTTGTTAAGTGAATCCCTGCCTTTGGTAAGCTGTCAACAAGATTGTTAAGGGAATCTAGCTTCCCTGGTGACTTTGCTTGTCCCAAGGTCGCAAAAGGGAATCAGGTGACCCCTGGGACCCAGTCATAAATATGAGTCACTTGTCAAGTGGCTGAATTTTGTCCACGTAACCCTCAAGGTGCAGTAACGGTAATAAGTGTGATACATCATACATCACTTTTTTCAATGCTGTTGTAAGTTCAAACAGTCATTAAATGAACTGTTGTAAGTCAAGGACTACCTGTACTCCCAGACTCTTCCTCATTTCTTTCCTTCCTGGAAAGAGGTAGAAAGCAACCATTTTAATAAGTTAGTTCTTACTTAGCCAGAAGCTATTAGGCCTTCAAGCAGTGGTGGGATTCAACCGTTGTAACAACCTGTTTGTTTTGCGTGTGATTTGCATACACGCATGCACACATTAGGATCAGGAGGAGGAGGAGCTTCCGGAGGGAATGGTGGTCGGCTTGTGAGCTCCGCATGTTTGCGAGGGGGGGGGCTCCCTGATGGGAGGGGTGCTGCCAGCCCTCTGTTCCATCCTGAGGGTCGGAATTTTGTTGACGACCACCCTGGCTTCGCCCTGGCTTTGGGCTGGATCACCAGGGTGGTCAGAGAGCCAGACAGTGAGGCAGAAACGCGCTAGCTAGTTGGTGCTGGTGCTGGGGCTGGCGATTGCCGGCTCGTGTGCGGAACGGAAGAAATGGAGCGGAATGGAGCGGAATGGAGCGGTGCGGAGGCAGCCGGAGGAGGAAAGGAAAGGAATCCCGGACAACCCATGCAGCTCAAGCGGCGGAGGTTTGGGCAACGGCGGTGGTGGAGGTGGTTAAAGACGCCGAACGCCAGACCTTTTTGGCCACCATAAATCCTGGACCAGCGGGGGGCTGCGAGAGGTGAGAACGAGACCTGGGGCGCTTTCTGGGCGCCAAAGAATGCTAGCAGACCAGCGGAGGCTGCAGGGAAGCTCAGGAAAGCCGAGACGACCCTGCGGGCTCAGGAACAACAACCCTGGGCAGCCAGGCTGCCGAGGAGACAAATGGCCACTCATGTCTGAGACTGGATAGAGACGCTTGGAAGACTGGTGGCCTTTTGTTGAAGGTCTGACTTTTTACCCTCTCACCCTTGATGATAACTTTCCTTCCTCTATTCAAATTACTATCTGACTAAGGCTTAGTCAGATAGTAATTTGGGAGGTTACACGAGACTGGCTCTTGATGCTAGTGAATGCTTCATTGGGCGAGGGGTTCTTACCGGCCGCCTTGAAAGAGGCGGTTGTGAGACCCTTACTCAAGAAGCCTTCCCTGGACCCAACGGAGCTAGCCGATTACTGTCCTGTCTCCAACCTTCCTTTCTTAGCGAAGGTTGTAGAGAGTGTGGTGGCCCAACAGTTCCCACGTCACCTGGAGGAGAATGATTATCTAGACCCGTGCCAGTCCGGCTTCCGACCCGGGCACAGCACAGAGATGGCCTTGGTCACATTGGTAGATGATCTCTGGAGGGCCAGGGATAGGGGTTGTTCCTCTATCCTGGTCCTATTAGATCTCTCAGCGACTTTTGATACCATCGACCATGGTATCCTCCTGCACCGGCTGGAGGGGCTGGGGGTAAGGGGCACCGTTCTACGGTGGTTCTGCTCCTACCTCTCCGACCGGACGCAGCGTGTGTTGGCAGGGGAGCAGAGGTCGTCCCTGAGGCCTCTCACCTGTGGGGTGCCGCAGGGGTCAGTCCTCTCGCCTCTCCTGTTCAACACATATATGAAACCGCTGGGTGAGATCATCCGTGGTTTTGGGGTGGGATATCATTTGTATGCTGATGATACACAGCTGTACATCTCCACCCCGAACCACCCCAACGAGGCCGTTGAAATGATGTCCCGGTGTTTGGAAGCCGTACGGGTCTGGATGGGTGACAACCGACTCAAACTCAACCCCTCCAAGACGGAGTGGCTGTGGCTTCCGGCCCCCCGGTTCAACCAGCTAATTCCAACACTGGCCATTGGGGGCGAACAACTGGCCCCCATGGAACGGGCGCGCATTTTGGGCGTCCTCCTGGATGCCCGGCTGTCCATGGATGACCATGTGGCAGCCGTGGCGAGGGGAGCGATCCACCAAGTTCGCCTGGTGCGCCAATTGCGCCCCCTATTGGACCGGGATGCCCTTCGCACAGTCACTCACGCGCTGGTGACGTCCCGCCTAGACTACTGTAATGCTCTCTACATGGGGCTTCCCTTGAGATGCACTCGAAGACTGCAGCTGGTCCAGAACGCGGCCGCGCGGGTGATTATGGGGAGTACGAGATACTCCCATATAACACCTCTCCTGCGCGAGCTGCACTGGCTTCCTGTGGTCTATCGGGTGCGTTTCAAGGTATTGATTACCATCTTCAAAGCGCTCCATGGCACAGGACCTAGCTACATGCGGGATCGCATTCTGCCCCGTACATCCCTACGACCAATTCGCTCTCACAGAGAGGGACTCCTCCGGGTGCCATCCACTAAGCAGTGCCAGAGGGTGGCGCCCAGGAGTAGGGCCTTCTCTGTGATGGGCCCAGCCCTCTGGAATGACCTCCCCCCGGATATTAGGATTACCACCGACCTCCGCTCCTTCCGTTCAAAACTCAAGACCCACCTTTTTCAACTAGCAGGCCTGGCTCAACCATAGCTCCATTTTATTCCTCCTGGCAATTTTTAAACTTGTAATTTCCATTGGGGTTTTAATTTAACTTATTTTAATATTTATATGTTATTATAATGATTGTATTGTGTTTTATACCTCCTCCGTACAATGTGTAATTTTATAATATGTGTTTTTATTTATTGTACGCCGCCCCGAGTCCCTTTGTGGAGAGGGAGCGGCTAACAAATTTAATAAAATAAAAAATAAATAAATAAATAAATTACATTTGAAATCAGCACTAAATCTTAACTTTTCCTGCAGCCCCGGTGTGTAAAACAGCTGAGACACAGCAATCTGTTCTGTCATGGCAATCAGCTGTGCTTCAAACAAAGGAAATATAGGATGGAATAGAGCAGGGGCAGGTGGGCAAGGCCAACTGATTGCCAGAACAACCAGTTTGCCCGAACCAATCCGTACCGGCTGAATCCCCCTCCTGCCTTCAAGGTAGTGTGGGCAAGAAACACAACTATGATTTGTAACCCTACTTTGATTGTATTCCGTACATTAACAGAATCTTGCAAGTTATAAACTATTCCACCTCTCCTTTCCTTTTATTCTCCAGAAAGCTAAGAAGGGTCCCTTCTGAGATAATTCCTGTGTCCTTTCTTCTTCTGTGGATTGACTTATTTTTTACATGACAGTTGTCTAGTTCGTGGCTCTTCCTCCTGTGTTGCTTAGTATTGTGGAAGCTATAAGCTACGGTTCCTTTAATCTAGAACTATTTGCCAGTCATTGCTAAACTGCTCTGCTATGAGAGCCCAGAGGTGCCAGTCATTTGAGAAGTCTGGCAGAACTTATCTGATCAATTGGAAGAAGGCCCAGCTGCCAGCAGTTTGAGCTGATTAGCAACCGTTCCTGGCACTTTGCAGTGCATGGCCAGCATTAGCGAGAGGAGCAGCAAGGGAGAAAAGGGGGGCCAGCAGGCTCAGAGCTTCAGGAGAGCATTAATTTCTTCAGGAAATGTGAGGCCATAAAAGGAAGGCAAGGTTTTTACCTTTTCTTTTTGTAACTTAGAAATTGCTTCCCTTGATTTCTAAGCATTTGGGACCACTTGTGTGATTTCATCCTAAAAAGCTGCAACAAAACTATCAGTTTCCAAACCCCAGTTTGCTTGCATGTCTAAATTTTCTTTTCAGTTTCCATATTCTGATAGGAAGTGTTTGCTTTTATTCTTTTTTTAAAAAAATCCAAATAGGATAAAACTTATATATTGGCAATTTCCTAAAGGAGGTAATTGATATGTAATATGTGTATTTAACTAGGAAAATAAATGGTGAAGGAGTACAGAATTTTACTAAACAAATGTTTATTATCAGTGAATAAGGTACAAAGGCACAAATGCCTTAGCCAACAGTGCCTTCTCTTAAGGATGGATAGATGGATGAAAACAGTGGTGAGATTCAAATAGTTTAACAACCGGTTCTCTGCCCTAATGACCAGCTGGGTCATGGTCATGTGACTGGGTGGTCATGGCCAACTCAGTGTCACTCAGGTTGATGGGTGCTTCGCCTTAGCTATTACAATGTAATAAGGGTTAACCGGAAAGGCAGTTTCTGTAAACAGGGCAATAAAGATTAGGCTAGAAACAACACCAGCATGTTTCCTTCCTGCATTCCTTACAGGATTAGCCCTGTAAAGTGGAAAAATCAAAATAAGTTTTCCCCCAACAACTGAACTGCTTAGAAAGTTACAACTGATTCTCCTGAATAGGTGCGAACTGGCTGAATCCTCCCATTGCATGAAAGACCAACCTTCATCTTTAATTGCTGTGTAGAATGGCTTCAAGGCTGAATGAGCAGTGAGAAACAGGGAGCTGTTACCTTTATTATTTATGCATCCATCAAGTAGACCTATGAGATCATTTTATGAAACAGGATGTGAGAGGTCCTTGGTGCTCTTTGAGGTTGGCTGTTTTCTTGAAGACATTTCATTATATAGCATCATCAGATGATGTCTGAATAAAACAACCAAGCTCAAGGGGTACCAAAGAACTCTCATTTCAAACATGAGCTACAAATATTCTCCTCTATCGGAAATAGGATGTTGAATTTTGATGTGCTCCAGCTCCAACAGTTATATCATTTTTAAATTTGTTGCTTATTTTTTCTAAAATAAAACTGAATATAGGCTAATATTTGGAACAGCCTATTAATTCATCTAGACCGCCCCGAGTCCCTTCTGGGAGAGGGGGCGGTCTAGAAGCACCAAATATAAATAAATAAATAAATAAATTGTATTAAAAACCATATCTGTCTTTGAACTTTAAGAGTAACTCAACCTACTATGGATTTTGCTAACTTTTAGGAAACTAAATAAAAGTGTTTAACTAGAGCTTACAAAATTGTTTTTGTGGGATATTAAAAATAAATAGAGTGAAAACAACCAATTGAAACAAAATGTAAATCAACATTGCCAGAGAAGAGGAATAAAATTACAAAAATATACAAGATGTCAGTTTGACATTTTATTTTGGGTGAAGCCACTTACAATTATAGAAATATGGTTAAAATTGTCATATTTCAACATAAATGTAGCTTTCCTATTTGAATGAATTCCTGAAAGACACACAATTTCAGTATGGCAAACAAGTCAAGTACTAGTAGCCTTAAAAATAATTAAGCTAGGATTGGAGCTTTAATAACTTTTAATGATAATTTAATAAATTAGATAGGAATGAACTGTAAAAAATGCTTTTATCTTTAAAATTTATATTGTTTTATTTGTTTCCTAGTATCATTTGATTGCTTATTAGTAACCTATGACTATCACTAAGTGTTGTATCTTATGATTCTTGATGAATGTATTCTATTTTATTTTTCTTTATGTACACTGAGAGCATAAGCATCAAAGACAAATTCCTTGTGTCCAAACACACTTGGCCAATAAAGAATTCTATTCTATTCCATTCTGTTTATTTTTCTTTCATTTCATGTCATTTCGTCCCAACCCAACAATTTTGGAAAGAGATTATATAAATTAGTTTGGAACTCTGTTCATTCATCAACAGACTTACCCTCCAAAAGGTACACAGAACATCCAATGAAAATTAGGTAGATCTGACTGATGCTGCAGCGAAAAATGTTCCAGAAATTTTTGCCAATTGCATGGTACATGGGTTGCAAATCAAAATGCTGCTAACTGTTCTATACTAAACCATTTTGCATTATTACATAATCCAGAACAAGTATATTAACCCCACAGTATGTTTCCAGTGAATACATAAACACAGATGCAACCAAGGGGAATGGAAATATCTACAAATGTACATGCAGAAGCAATTCATTTGCACATACCGTCATTAAAACTTCATACCCAATACTTATGCACAACATTTTACATATATCTGATTGGTATCTGTGGAGCAAATAAATGTACACATGTAGATAAGATGAATGTTCTTAACACAGAACAAATGAAGACTCCTATTAAGATCATTGCTGATAAAGTAGTTAGAAAGAATTCTAGAGTCATTGCATATTTCCCTACTTCTTATGTTCCAACTTGACAGAACTTGAATAAATTGTATAAATAAACATGGGATTCTGCTTGTCCACCCAACCATCTGTTCATTAACTTTCTGAAAAGGGAATGCAATTGGACAAACTTTGAACTAGCTGGAAAAAGTTTGAGTTTAATACATGGACAATATAGATCTGGGTCTGCAGAGAGCAAAAAAGCAAACAAAATTTCCCAAGGAATCTTTGGAAAGACAATGGACAATGTTTGCAATGTTTACCTCTCCTTCATTCTGTTTCCTTCTCTCTTGCATTGCAGTTGCATGAGCCAGAACAGAGTTATTAAGGGGTGAAAAGAATTCCAAAAGTGTTGTATATTTCTTCAATAAAAACATAAATTGAGACAGAATTAACCAATGCCAAAAAAAGATTTATTCATAGGACCAACAACATAGCATTGGAGTTGTCATAACAACTAACAGGATTGCCCTACAATCTTATAATATGCTTTTCTAAAATACTGGTCATTAAACACAAAAGAGTTTGTTTCTTTTAGGCATGCATAGAGTAATGTCACCCAGTGTCAAACCATTCCAGATAAGCTAAAACAAATAAGTTGTGTTTATTCTGAACTGATGATATTATTTATGAAGGGCAGGAAATTATGAATGCTTGAATCTTGATAGCTCCATATCATAAGTCACAACTGATGATTATATCATTAATAACTAGGAATTTGAATTATTTTCAGATGTACAATATCAGAAGACTAAATGAGGAACAAGCCAGTTACTCTGTCTCAGCCCAACCTATGTCATAGCCCTGTTGTTGTGAGATAAATAGAAGGAGGAAAGATACGTTGGATATGTTCACCACCTTGAATTTATTTGAAAAAATAATAAATGTGAATATAAATAAATACATGTATAAATACTTTTTTTTTTAATGTACTGGTATGTTAGAATGCATTTTTCAGTGTAAAGTAATCTGTTCGTGTGTGTGTGTGTGTGTGTGTGAATGCATATGCATATATATATCGTAGATTTTCACGGGTGTAGGTATGCTGGACTTGTTGTATTTGGGTCTTTTCCCGTGTAAGGTTGAGATTGTCTTGGCAACGTTTCGGCGAGGTCCCACTCGCCATGTTCAGGCTGGTATTTTCGGCTTCGTGCTTGTGACACGAATGCCAAAACATTGCCAAGACAATCTCAATCTTAAATGGGAAAAGACACAAATACAACAAGACCAGCATATATATATATGTGTGTATATGTATGTATGTTGTTATGTCTGAAGTATCTCTGGTAGAATGCTTATAAAATGTCATTTCCCTAAGGTTAGACTTTTCCAACTCTCAGTGCTGGCAACTTAGCTTTGTCCCTGTATATTTGAAAATATGAACACTTTTTTCAAGTAACACCAATTCCTTTGTTAAATCCCATTAACTTCTGTACAAATATACTATCTTTGTTTGCTAAGAGATAACCATCTTAATTAGGTTTTAGTAGCTGAGTTCATTTTGACTAACATTATTTCCAAGCAGTGCCTTACAAATGGTTATAAAACAGAATTAGCATGAACCTTAGCCTTGTTCTCCGAACATACATAACTCATAGTAAAGTCAAGCAATTTAGCAGGATTGAGCTGATTTAATAATTACAAACCAAAGCCAGAGATAATCCAATATTAATAGACAGCTTAGTTAACAATTGGCATTTTGCTAGCACTAATCTTCACAGAAAATGAAAATAATAGTATTAAAGAGTTTTTAACAATCCATATTACACCAAGAGAAGATAAGGTGCTTTCAAGCTTTATGCATGAATAGAAATAATTTGTGAATAAAAAGTTATATTAGTATCATGGGATGAAAAATATATTTGTTTATACATAACAGACAACTACTTTTCTTTTCTTTTTTCTTATCCAGACTTTGCTAATTTACACAACTGTAATAACGTAGGATTTTCAAAGATATATTCACTGTCAGTCACACCATATAATTTAAGTTTTAAAAGTCTCAGGGAGAATATTTAAAACTCAAGTAATGAATTGAGTCCAAGCATGTTTGTCACTGGTGGGCTTTTGTTGTAGTTGCTGTCATTTTTGTAACTGCCAATAACTCACAATCTCTAAATAGTAAATTATTATTTCTGTTTTCCACAAATTCATATGTAAGACATCAGGACAATAATCTTTGCTCCTGAATATCAATTTTACATTAATTGATTTTGAAAGGAAGGCTGACATTGAGAAGATATAAAGAAATCAACATTTTCTTAATCAGGTAAGCCCTTGCCTGGAAAGTCTGAAGGAAATATCAGGAATGTAAGAGTACACCAGGATATATATATATATTATTATATATATATCCTGGTGTACTCTTACACCAGGATATTATAGGCAAGAAAGCTACCAGCAGAGGGCAATGGCAAACATGTCTATATTGCTGACAAGAAAGTAACCTGGACATGTTTATGAACATTATTATTGTACTTGAAGTCAAAAGAGATTTTACCTCTTTCACCTGAGGTCGTTGATAATCTTACCTTCTATTGATTTTCTCAGTTCAGTTTGTGTGTGTGTGTGTGTGTGTGTGTGTATTTCAGTGACGTGCGGTGAGGGTTATGGCTGGGGAGGCTGGTGACGTCATCAGGAAGGCGGGGAATGGGACCACGTGTGCAGACCACGTGTGCAGACCACGTGGTCTCGTTCTCCGCCTTCCTGAATGAACATTAAGGGGACCGCGGCGTAGCATTACTTCCTCTACCGGCACCAGTCCCTTTCACCCCGCTCAAGCCTTGCCGCCTGCAGCCACCGCCCGCCCTCACTGCTCCTTTCGTTGCTTGCCCGCCCGCCTCTAAGGCACGCCAAAGCCTCCTTCGTCCCCCCCCAGCGCGCGCCCTTTTTATTTCCCGCGACACCCCCCCCATTTCGGGAAAGCTTTCCCCATTGCCTGGGGGTTGAGGGGGGCAGCTCCTCTCCCCCCACTCCCTCCGTCCCTGCCTCTCTCCTCAGCCCCAAAGCTCTGTCCGCGCGACTCACTTCCAAGGCGATGGCTGCTCCATCCCGCTCCGGCTCTGGAAGCAACCGAAGATCAGGCTGCGTCGGTCGCTCGCTCGCCGGACTGCTTCGGCGCCATTCTGGCTACCTTCGTCCATCCGCACCCGGGAGATGCGGAAGCAGTCCGGTGGACGAGTGACCGAAGATCTCGCTGCCTCGCTCGCTGCCTCACTCGCTCGCTCGCCGGACTGCTTCGGCGCCATTCTGGCTCCCTTCGTCCATCCGCGCCCGGGAGACGCGGAGGGAGAAATGTTGTCGGCGCCTCCAGATGACGAACCAGTCGCTTGCTTTCGTCATCGGGAGGCCGATAACATTTCTGCCTCCATGTCTCCCGGGCGCGGATGGACGAAGGGAGCCAGAATGGCGCCGAAGCAGTCCGGCGAGCGAGCGAGCAAGGCAGCGAGATCTTCGGTCACTCGTCCACCGGACTGCTTCCGCATCTCCCGGGCGCGGATGGACGAAGGGAGCCAGAATGGCGCCGAAGCAGTCCGGCGAGCGAGCGAGCGAGGCAGCGAGATCTTCGGTCACTCGTCCACCGGACTGCTTCCGCATCTCCCGGGCGCGGATGGACGAAGGGAGCCAGAATGGCGCCGAAGCAGTCCGGCGAGCGAGCGAGCGAGGCAGCGAGATCTTCGGTCACTCGTCCACCGGACTGCTTCCGCATCTCCCGGGCGCGGATGGACAAAGGGAGCCAGAATGGCGCCGAAGCAGTCCGGCGAGCGAGCGAGGCAGCGAGATCTTCGGTCACTCGTCCACCGGACTGCTTCCGCATCTCCCGGGCGCGGATGGACGAAGGGAGCCAGAATGGCGCCGAAGCAGTCCGGCGAGCGAGCGAGCGAGGCAGCGAGATCTTCGGTCACTCGTCCACCGGACTGCTTCCGCATCTCCCAGGCGCGGATGGACGAAGGGAGCCAGAATGGCGCCGAAGCAGTCCGGCGAGCGAGCGAGCGAGGCAGCGAGATCTTCGGTCACTCGTCCACCGGACTGCTTCCGCATCTCCCGGGCGCGGATGGACGAAGGTAGCCAGAATGGCGCCAAGACAGTCCGGTGGACGAGTGACCGAAGATCTCGCTGCCTCACTCGCCGGACTGCTTCGGCGCCATTCTGGCTCCCTTCGTCCATCCGCGCCCAGGAGATGCGGAAGCAGTCCGGTGGACGAGTGACCGAAGATCTCGCTGCCTCGCTCGCTCGCTCGCTCGCCGGACTGCTTCGGCGCCCGGGAGACGTGGAGGCAGAAATGTTGTCGGCCTCTCGATGACGAAAGCAAGCGACTGGTTCGTCATCCGGAGGCGCCGACAACATTGCTCCCTCCGCGTCTCCCGGGCGCGGCCGGACGGATGTATATAATATTATATATAGTATATAATATTATATACTATTATTCCATGAAGAGAGGTGAGGCCCTGCCTCCCCTGCCTCTAGTGACCGCACGTCACTGGTGTATTTCACTAATTGTAAGTAAGCTTTTCAGATCCTTTTGTAAAGAACAGTACCAAAGTATTTTAAATAAACAGCAAATATTTCTGAGAGCTGCCTAATCTGACAGCCATCACTACATTTCGATGAAGTTAATTCCATTGATTAAAGTATGCATTGTGTATAAAAGTAGTTTATAGCAGCCTTAATTCTATAATCAATTTCACTGGATAAACCCACACTCTAGGGATTTACCAGACATGTAACTGTTCTCGGTTGCTTTTTCCAAGTCTGTATTCAACTGTCAACAATAAAAATAAAATAAAAAACCCATAAGTCAACACCAACTGTGTTATAATCATACCAACCCTTGTAATCTCACCCACTGTCTGGGAGGTTCATTTAGAATTCCTAGCGTTTACCCCCATTCCTTTCTGCTTTAGAACAGGAGTCAGACATCCCATTTTGTCAGGTTTCCAGCAGAAATACAAACCTCAACTTCTTTGCTCCTTTCCTTATGATGTTCAACAAAAACCTGATCATGCATCTTAGGAGCCTTTCAGTAGATGTGTTCAGGCAAAAAAGCAATCCCTCGATTGAGCATAAGCACAAACGCAAAATAAACAAACTTATTAAAACCTACAAAACAAAGAAAAAGTCCTGCTGGTAGAAATCAGCATACAAATAATTTTATTTTTATGAAGAAAAGGTAGGAAAGAACAAAAGAATAGAAAATCTATCCCCACCATCATTTGATGAGACGGACAATTTAAAAAGCAACAAATTGTGACACCATAAAGCAAGAGAGGCATCTAACAACAAAACTTGCAACTTATCTTTTCTACTCTATTCTACAGTATTTTAATACACTTGCTTTTCTGCTTGTTGCAATCTAATCTTGCAAGCATGTTTCAACTCTTCCAGTGGGATGATCTAACTTCCCCCTTTTCTCAGCATCCTTTTATTTTTCTAAAGACGTCAATTCTCTGGCCTATCATTGGTAAAATCACCCCCAGCATCAGCTTCCAGGACTATGCTCCCTTGTGCAGATGCCTCCAACTCAGGTGAAGGCCATCATACTTCACTACAAGCTCATAAAATTATAGCTCTCCGGCTCCCAAGCTGCAAAACTCAAAATGCTATTTTTGTTAACAAAAAAAAAAATGCCTTGACAGTTGTGATGACTAAAAGATAACGAGTCCTTCCTAACACCATCTTCTTCAGAGTGCAAAAACAGATTGTAGCTTTTCAGTCTGAGTTAGGAGGATTGGCAGAGATTCTAATTTTTGTTACAGTCTTTCATTCAAAGATAGCTTTCAAATTTCTGCACCTATTACTTTACAGTGAAAATAACTAAAAATGAAGACAACAAAGCAGCAAAATTCCCAAACTCTGAAAGCAGCGATGTCAACTAAATAACTGCTATACAATAAATCTTCCTATGTGACAGTGATACTAAAATGTTTATGTTCACTCCACCCATCAAGGTAGGTGGAATTTTTGATCTTATGCTTAGCATTTCTTTAGCAAATTCATTGCTATTCCAAGTACTACACATATGATATTAAATGTCTATTGTATCATCAGCTGGGAAGAGATAACCCATGGGATCATAAGAGATGATAAGGAATTTAATTATGAACACTTCTTGTGATTCTGAAGAAAAACATATTTTTTTTTAAACTACAGTTTGCCTTGGGAAGAGTCAATTCCTATTTCTATTTATGCTACTGGTGCATTAACAACAGAGTAAACATCCTCTTTAGAAAAAAGCATTATTTTTTAGAGAGCTGATAATAGAAAAAGATTAAATTCTCATTACACACTACTATGATTTTGTGCCTAATTGTAATTTAGTACAATGTACAACTCTGTACACTGGATACAAAGAAATATTTAAGATATAAGAAGTTGTCCCAAAGGTGCTTTTTCCAAAAGGCAACTGAACTTTCTTGTTCTTTTTTTTTCTCTTTTGAAAACATTTTGCTTCTCAACCAAGAAGCTTGTTCAGTTTTAACTGGGGAGTGAACTATTAAACCAAAGAAGTTTCTTGGATGAGAAATGAAATGTTTTCAAAGAAAAAAATCTCAAGAAAATAGACTTGTCTTTTGGAAAAAGCACCTTTAGAATAACCATGACCTGAATAATTGAGATTCTTCATAGACATTCATATGTAGGTTTGATCTTAACTTGTCTGGGTTCTATGCAAACATTTTTAATTGCTGAATCACAAAATAATATAAATTAAATAAGATTTTGGATTCTTAAACATTTTGTGTTTCATCAAATATTCTGTTTGCTTTCTAATTTGGGTAAGTTGGATGAGCAAATCAAGAGCAAATAAATTTCAATTTAAAAAAGGAACCAGGAATATTTTTTTCATAAAAAAGAAAGGTTGATCTGAATGGTAATATCAACATTTTCTTAGCATTTCCTTCTACTGTTTTACTAGTTTACCACTTTACTAGTTAGCAAAGTATGAACAATATTAATATAAATTATCCAACCGTCAAAAACTCAATGGTTGTCAGATATTCTATTATCCACAATAATACAAATATCTATTGAAATAGGGTAAAGGGGTTGTTGTTGTTTTGCTCAAATATGTTAATTTGTGCAGTAATGCTATTTTAAATTTAATCTCCTCATACCCTCACTTTAGATTTAATATGTACCATTTCATTTACTTTAAAATATGGTTAAAAAGAAAATTATTAGGAGAAAAATTCTGCTGATCAGAGTCTTGTTTTCCCCCTCAAAATCCTATCTTGACCACAGGTATTTTCCACAGGTATCTGCAGAATACTGAGTAGAAAACTCTGTCCATTAAAAACAAAATCACCAATAAACTACATAGAATCTGATTCATGTATTATGTCTAAACATAGTATACAAATGTAGGTAATCACACAGGACAATATATATATTGTCTCAAACCTGAGAGTTCAAAGTACTGAAGTATCACAATTCAGGTGGAAGTTTATTCTCTACATGCTGGACTATCTCTAGAACAGGGGTGTCAAACTCAATTTCATTGGCGGCCGCATCAGGGTTGTGTTTAACCTCGGAGGCCAGAGTGGGCGTGGCCAGTGTAGGCATGGACAGTTCAACATCACTCATGTCAGGGGCAACAGTGGTGGCCTGAATGCTCTGCCAGAGCATTCATTTTTGGCAGTGACGACCTCCTGCACCTTCTGCCAGCAAAAATGGAGCATGGGAGGGCCGTGTGCAGCCCTCCCAATTTCCATTTTCCCTGGCAGAGGCACCATAGGCCTGTCGTCCGCTTTTTCCAGGGTAGCCCCATGGACCAGATCTAAGCACCCGGTGGGTCAGATCTGGCCCCTGGGCCTCAAGTTTGACATTCCTGGTCCAGAAGACCAAGACAGTCACATAAATATGCTAAGCAGTAGTTTCAAAACAATATTTTCTAAGGTAGCCCTTGGAATTTCTTGCACAGCCTTTCTTTGTATGTTTACAAAACTTTCATCCAGTAGTCCTTCCCAAGGAGTTCAATGCCAGACTCAATTCATATTCATTGGACATGAAAATAATCCCTGTTTATTGTTAAACCCTAACAAAGTAATGTGCCTAATTGTAGACATGAATAGAAACATTTTCACACATTGTACTAAAGTGGCATGTGGGGTACAAATCACTTGAGTATTTCATGTTACAGTTTAAATGGCATGTTTTGGTAGTAATTACTCAAATAATGTACTAAAAATGTGATCGACATTGTTACATCATGATAAGGCTATGTAAATTTCAGCAATACAAAAGCATACTAGTATGGCATATTGGTATCACAATAAATTTTTCCGTGTATAATATAGCAATAAATTTGAATAGAATTCTAGAATAGTCTAAAAAATGTGTGTGTGTGTTGAACTGAATCTTGTTTAATGAATATTTATATGTAAGTTTCATAAATATTACATATTTAAGTTTAATAAAAATAATAATAAATGTGGATAACAGAATATCTTTTGAATGTTCATACATATTTCATCCTTCATATATAGAAAAATCTTAAAGAAGAGTGTCACATTTAAACAATCGATCCATAGAAGACTCTCCGTAGTATTTTAGTCATTGATAAAAAAAGAACAGAAATATCTCCATATTGTCAGATAAAAAGAGGTTTAAGCAGCTATGTACTTAGTGTAACATAAATATATAAAAATAAATGCCAGTTCTAACCAAAACCCAACATTACCAACAATCTTGCATTATTTCTACAGTGTCTTTGCAAAAAGTTAAATCTTATATTTGTTTTTTTGGATCAATTTTCTCTCATGTGTTTAGCATGTTAATTAAACTGTGACCTGACAATGCCCTCCATTTTTCAGGTTTTGTACAAAGAAGCCCTTTTCAAAGCTAGAATGGGTACCCTACAGCTCCAAGTCTAATTGTGAGCCATTTTTGGCCTCATTTCAAAAGCTCTGTATAAGGAATCAATTGAGATCTCTCCCAAGAGCAATCTGTTGTTCTCCTGGCAGTCCGACATAGACGGAAGTAAATTAAAGACTTTAAAAAGAAGACAAAAGACAAAAGGAGATGACAAAGAAAATGAATGGAGGGGAGGAGAGATTAAAGATTTTAAGAAGAGCTGTGTCACTGCTTAATCTGAACCCTGGATCATTTTACTATTCTTCTGTGCTCCAATACATTATCAAGAAGCAAGAGACCTACTTCTGAATTAATGTATTTCAGGATTTTGGTTCAATTTCTACTGTACACTCACAATTACTAGATTAATTAATTATAATTAAATATTATTTTCTTTCCTAATACAAATAGAAATCTTTAGTTTTATTACAGCAAGAATACCTCAAATGGTTCTGGATCTATACACAATAATTTTCTATGAATAAAACAGCACTGCTCATGGGAATACACTAATACATTATCCATCAATCTGACAATAGCCATTTATTGTATTTTAGCTGCCATTATTTTTCAATGCATCTTACAAACTCTGCAGATTATGGCAACTTCACCTTCTGTTTGATGTTCTGACACCCCAAATTCTGTATATTCAGTGTATATTTTTTCTGTGAAACAGGGATATATTCTAAACTGAAAGCTAAAAAAAGTCTACAACTTTAAGTGCACAATAGGAATAAATTTACAGATATAATCTAGGAAAACAGAATGTATGATACTTGTTAAGATGTCCTTTCTGTAATTATATGTTGCTTGACTCCCAATGATGGTGGGTGATTTTAAAATTGTCAAAAATACTTGAAAACAAAGAGACAACACAAAAGAAAATAAAAGATGACAGAGAAAACAAACTTGAGTTGGAACAAAGAAAAAGAAGCAAACTTCATTCTTACTAAAGGTCTGGGCAAAAGCCATACTTTCAGGACCCTTGAAAATACCACTAGGGTGGGATCCATTTGAATCTTGGGGAGCAACCTCATTTTAGTATGCAGTTCTAACATGCTAATAGGTGGCAGATGGGAGACAGGTGGTCCCTCAAGTAACCAGGCTCTTTTCTTTTCTTTTTGGTAACTGTACATTTCTGAAGTTAACTTTGTGTTTGTCATTCAAAGGAAAAAACATTCTAGAAGGAAAATGCAGATTCAGAAAAATTGGCTCTGGAATTCATTCATATTATTCATGACCTCTTCCTAAAAGTATCCCTTGCCTTGCCAATGTTTAATGTACTGGTTTTCCACATTTGACCTATATAAAGTAGCTGAAGCTTTTCGGATGACTTAAAGGAAGCTAAAGTTAAAAGAGTCATCAAATAGATGACATCAGTTGGACTTTGTTGAAAAGAAAAATAATTCGGTCATGAAGCAGCCCTAAATAGGAAACAGATACCTCCTGCAAACTTAATTAGCTTAGATTAATTGGAAGGTTTTAAACTAGACATTTTTCAACATTTGTATCATATTTTATTTAAAGAATAAGCTTATGTTTTTATTAGGGTTTTTTTGTTTGTTTTAGCTATGTTTTATGACCGTGTTTCCCAAATCAGTGGTCTGCAGATGCCTGGGTGTGGGGGTGCAATATTATCACATAAGACCTACAAAGGCTTGAAGAAATGGTATGATGTAAAAAGTCTTGATGGTCCGTGGCCACTGTGGGCACAAAAGGTATTTAAAGGAATTCTGTGGGGAAGAAAAGGTTGAGAAACATTGTTCTACTGAACATCATTTCTAGCCAATCAATCAATGAATGAAATTTTCATAACCCTATACACTTAACTGTATCTGACTTTCTTCAGATACAGTTCTAAATCTAAATGTTAACATGTATGAGAATCTCCTTAAAACTTGACAGTGACCATAAGGAGAAAGATTCTCAGCTTGACATCAAGTATACTTAATGAATTCTTTTAGTTACTGACATTCAAAAAGTAATTTCTTTTATTACATTTTTCTTAATAAATATCTGGCATCCATTATTGACATTCTTTGGAAATTTCTCACCATAAAAAGGTCAGAAAAAAAATGAGCGAATACATTGTTAATACAATGCACAAGATGAGCCAGTAGAAAAATCTAATATACAAAATATTATTAATACTAATTTCTAGTTATTACAAAGCAGCCTCTTTACATGTATATCATTGCCTTTTGCATCCCATACATGACTTTAATTAAGATCTAACTTATTCATGACTATAATTCAAATCTAAGTGCTAGTCAAGTGAAATCAGTGTAATTAGTCCCAGGGGGAATTTATATGAGAACACGAGTTTCTTTTCATGTTTATGTTTAGGCAAACAGAAAAAGACTTTGGGACTTTAAAAACCTTTGTGAAGCTGCCAGAATAAAAACTTTGTAATGTCGTAAAAGTCCATTTAGTTCCACTTCTTTATTGTGGCATACGACATAAAGCAAAACTGAAAAATGACAAATCACCATAACAGTTTTTTGTAGTTTGTTTTTCGATGAAAAGGAAATTAGAATTTATAAGTTTAACTAGCATTTTATTGGATTTAACATTTTAATTTTTAGAAGACTTCGAAAGATGATAGTCTAAAATCATATTTCATTATTTCCAAACTCTATATGAGGATAGTCATTGCTGTTATCTATATTTAATAAGAAACAACAACAGAAAAGAACACAGTTACCAAGAGGTGCAATAAGATATCAAATTTATATGGAACTCTCCCAATTGTCCTAGTAAAGTGCTTTCTGGTCAGTGTCAGACCTGGAAGCCATCTTTTACATCGGGCCTTCAAGCTTGCCACATTTTCTACTGTGGGAAAATGGGAGAGGGGATTATATGGAATATGGGTAATATATAGTCAAAATAACATTCTTTTCTCAGAGTGTCAAGGACACTTTGCCCTGCAGCTGCGATGGTGTCACTGGGAGGCACCTCCAGTTTTGGATGGTACCTGACTGGATCATGTAATGAACATGTGGGTGCTGGGCAGGGACTTTAACTTTCATTTGGATGGAGAAAACCTGGAAACTTTCAGATTCGTGTTTTCCCAGATGTGCCAATATGATATCTCTAATAAAATGGAACTTTGAGAAAACTGAAGTCTGAACTCGGAGTCTTCTTTCATTGGAGGGTGTTACTTGGAACCCGGATAGTCAGCAAATCATGGATGGAACAGATTATGAAAAGGCCATTATCTGAGAGATTTTGAGGAATGGATTGTACATTTGTACAGAACTAGAAGTAACTCAAAACGATACAATAAATTTATCTTTTGTGCCTACTTCCTATATAGAAATATTGAAAGATTTTGAAGACTGCTGACCTACCTAGCTCAGTATTGTCAAATGTTTCTAACACTTCAAAGTTTTCAACCAAGAATCTTTTATTATCTTTCCTGGCTATATCAGAGATTGTCTATGCATTTGAATTCAAAAATTAGATTTAGTATATCTTTAAAAGGAAGTTTTCAATGGCTGTAGTATCAAGAAGAAATGAGAATATAATAAAAGTTCGTACAAGCTTTCATTCATGATATTTTAGCTGATTAAATATAAAAACAAGAAGCCAATAAATGTGGACTGTATGTTTTTTATGGGGGATTGTTTACCATTTCTTCAATAGTGACTTGTAGTGTCTTCAGTGAAGTGAATTATAGAATTATAGAATCATGGGCCTGGGTGGCACCTTAGACATATTTTAGTCCAACTCCCTGCCTATGGCAGGAGTCTTCATAGAATCTAAGACAAATGGTTGTCCAATTTTTCTTGAAAACCTCCAGCAATGGAGCATGCACCATTCTTCAAAGCAAGTTATTCCATAGTTTCATAATTCTCATTGCTATAAGGCCTATACTAATTTTATTTGGGGAAAGAGTACAACAATTAAAGCAACAAACAATATATCCATTGATCTATTCTAAAGCAAATAAAAATAAAATTGATTTAATTTAAAATAAAACTTTGTCAATTTAAAAAAAAGTTCACTGTATTAAATTGTCCTTACCTTGACACATAACTGTTCTAAATTTCATAAATAAGAAAGTATTTAAAAATAGAAAAGTATCTTCATTTTCTGTGAACTTAACATAAAAGTTGCCAGGTAACAGTATATCTATTAAAAAGAATATTGCCTTATATTTTCATGTTGATTTCTTTCACTTAACTGTATATTTAACTTATCTATTATTTATTTCTATATATTAAATTGTATAGTTTGAGCCATTGATGTGATCTTAACTGTATTTTATAACTGAGTCATGAATATTATTTCTATCAAAAATCTGAAATGTATTGCTTTAGAATCTTACACTTGATGTCTTCTACTTGCTTTTGACAGGAGATCCCAGCATCTTGGTCAAGCAATCTTGGTCAAGCAATCTAGAACATTTGAATCATATTAGGAAGGGGAGAGCTGTTTACATACATTATTTTTTATCAGTTGGTTTTATTTATTATTAAATTTCTGTGCCGCCCATCTCCCCTACAAGGTGATTTGGGACTTAATTCAGTTGTTCAACCCATCTTCCTCTGCCATTACAGTCTTTAATATCCAGCTAAATGTACAGCATATGCTTACTTCTAGTTGTTCATTGGATTTTAATTCAAAATCAAGCATAAAAACTGGAAGTCTATTCCAAAGGCCATTCATGTTTAGCTATTGTTACAAGCATCCATAATAACAGAAATAATAATAATAATAATAATAATAATAATAATAATAATAATAATAATAATAATAATATTTAATGCTTCTAGACCGCCCCCTCTCCCGCAAGGGACTTGGGGCGGTGTACAGTTCATACAAAATATAACAGTATACAATAAAATTAAATTAAATATGTACAGTTGACAATTGACATGGAGGAGGTTAAAATGTAGTTAAAAGAACTGTACAAAGCAGATATAAAATAAATTCAAACCCCTAAAAACAAATACAGTAAATTAAAAAGCCCCTAAAATAACCAGATATAATACATTTGCCAGGAGGGACAGTTGAATTATGCCAAGTGGTCATGATTTTTCTTCTCTAAAGAAAAGATCGAAGCAAATGGGAATTCTTGCTTCTATGTTGCAAGAGTCATAGAAGTAAGGCCACACTTGGAATACTGCATTCAGTTTTGGTCGCCACGATGTAGAAAAGATGTGGAGACTCTAGAAAGAGTGCAAAGAAGAGTAACAAAGATGATTAGGGGACTGGAGGCTAAAACATATGAGGAACGGTTGCAGGAACTGGGTATGTCTAGTTTAATGAAAAAAAGGACTAGGGGAGACACGATAGCAGTGTTCCAATATCTCAGGGGTTGCCACAAAGAAGAGGGAGTCAAACTATTCTCCAAGGCACCTGAGGGTAGAACAAGAAGCAATGGGTGGAAACTAATCAAGGAGAGAAGCAACTTAGAACTGAGGAGAAACTTCCTGACAGTTAGAACAATTAATCAGTGGAACAGCTTGCCTCCAGAAGTTGTGAATGCCCCAACACTGGAAGTCTTTAAGAAGATGTTGGATTTGTTAGATACTTGTATTAGCTGCAGTGGTTTCCACCAAGGTCAGAGGTTTAATCCTATTGGTCGAAGGGTCTGACAGCTCCCTATAAAAGGGCTGCTGTCAGACTCAACCTTCACTGGATTTTTCTCACTTGTTGTACTTAATAAAGAGCTGCTGTTACCGTTAGCCTGTGTGTGCCTCTCCATTACCCAATCTAACAATATTGATGAATAATTTGAAAAAAAATTGAAGCAAAACACAGGCATAACCAAGTGCTAAACATATAACAAAAAAACCTAAGAAATAGTCATATTTACTTAGATCTGGAAGCATAAAAAAGAGAAAGCGAAAATCAGAATTTTATTAAATCTGTTAGAAGGTAATAAACAAGACAGATTATTGTCTTAATAACTGAGACTAGGAGAAAAGAGCTATTAATTTAATCTGGATAGCAAGAGATATATCTCAGCTGCAGATGAGAAATAAACTTGTTAAATAAGACTCTGAAGGAAATATTCATAATTCCAATTAATTCAGGTAAAATAGTGTCATACATTAACTTCATCATGGCAAGCAACTTTTATATCTGATTTATAAAGAAGGGAGTGATCCAAGTGTCTAGAATTATAGAGACCTATTTATTTACTGGAAGACTGAATAGGATTAAATAGTACTCTACTAGGAATAATAAACTCTGAACCAAATGATATTTGTCCAAGAGAGATCTATGAAGGATAATGTATGATACATCTTGAATGCTTTTGATGGTACCACTCAAAAAATCAGACAAAGCAGAGACTATTTCCTTAATGGAGTAAAAGAGCCTTTGGACTGGCTCTTTTATTCTGTCATCATTAAAGAAGATGAACTCTTATCCAACTCTTTTATCATTGATTGGAAATAATTTGACCTTTTCATCCGTTCAAATCTGCTGTATCACAAAATGAATAAAATAAGGGCGCCCTCTTTTTTTTCTCCTTGTTCCTGGCTCTAGAGCTATTTGCAAGAAAGTTTCAGCAGAATAGTAAATTTCCAGAATTAAATGGCAAATAAGAATAAAAGTTAACATTTATACTAATGATATTGTACTTAACAGTTCTCTAAAGGATTATCTACATTTGCTAATGGAATATAAATAGCAACATATTATGGACATTCACATTATCAACAGCACATTCAGTAAGAATAAAACACTTACTTATTTAGAAAATTTATATGGTTGCCCACTCACTCTAATGACTCTGAGAGGCTTACAAAAATATGATTAAATGAAATTTATCCAAAGATGAACAATATTTCACATAAATAACAGGGTTTAACATTAGAATTAAACCAATTATATCCTTGGGAATTAATTAACTAGAAATAATAAGCATTTATTTGAAAAAAAATATTTGCAGACTTGGAAGAGCCAGGCAGGCATATTCAAATGGAAAATAATAAGCTTACTTTAGCTAGAAAGAATAACAATAAAAAAGATGGGGGTGGGGCCCAAGTCGCGACGGCACGATGTGCAATCTCAATGCTCTGAGATTGCAGTCTACACTTTTGCCACTGGGAGGGTCCAAATGGATCTAAACTGTCCCAAAGAGACAGTGAACAGGAAGAATACATCTTGCTGATTTCGGGGATATCGCAAAATCCCCGAAAGAAGCAAAAGAAATTTCTTCAAGCAAAAAATCCAGCCAAGGCTGATGAAATTGGGGCATCCCCAAAACGGAAGGAATGGAAAATGAAAGTGTTTCCAGCTGGTGAAGAATCCTTATTGTTTTAAAAGAGAGACTGCCTATAAATACTTAAAAATTGATTTAAATTGACAAATAGAAGAATCAAGTGGCGAAATTAAACCTGCAATGGTTCTGGACAGTGGCTATCCAATTTCTTTATATGCTATCTTCATGGATGGAATCTTTACAAGCTTTTTAAAATGGATGGATCAAGTCTTCTTTTTCTACCCTTTTTTTCTGTGACTCTCTGTTATTTATAGACTAAAGCTTTCCTCTTTCATCGCTGTGAGTATTTTTTTTTAATTCATTTAAAGACTGGAGCTTTTTTTCTAATTTAAAATACAAAATAGATTTAAAAAAATTAGCTTAAAAGCGCTACATGCTGGGAGGTTTTGTTGATTGGATCTTTGTGTATTCAAGCGGAACTTTTCCCTTTCTTCACAGTTTGTTTTGATGGCTCATTACAGAGCGATAGGGGTAAGCCAAAGTGTGTTTTCAACCAGAGAAGAGGGGGGGGAATGGCTTTTGTGAATCCATGTTTTAACTTTAAAAAATCTTCCAAGCAAGAGCACTTTTGTTTAAGATGGCAGAATGTCAAGAAAATATAGAGATTGTAAGCTTGCAGACAATATTTTCAGAATTACTAAAACTAATAAATACAAATGAGAGAATTGAACAAAAACTGGAATATTTGGAATAGCTAACAGAAAAATATGATAAAAATGTTGATGATGTTCACCAATGCAAAATGAAGGGATTAAAATTGAAAGAATTGAAGTGGGAAATGAATATAAAGCGATTAAACTTGCTGATATTTATGGCAATTGGTTTGTTTTTGAAAATGCAAAGAATGGAATATTGAAAGAGGAAATAAATGGAGAGGAAATCTATTTCAAAGGGCAAGACATAGAAGAAGAAGAAAAAAGTGAAGAATTTATGGACTATGAAACTTTATCAGCAAAAATATGGATAACACTGCTGACAATTAAAGACAAGTGGAATAAAGAAACAGAAAGAGGGCATCAGAATAATATAAGAGATCTTACAAGCAAGGAGTTGCTAGGAGCAGTCCATACAAAGCTGACCAAGAAGAAGCTCAGAAGATTGATACCACAAATGGCAGAGGACATAAGATTGTTTTGTTATTGGAAAGATACAGGTTGATAGATGGAAGAGTATAATTTAAAATTACTAGCTAAACCTAGTGAAATTTATTGATAATAGATATAGTTAAATTAAAAAATTGATAATGATAATACTGTATGCAATGTGTATGATAAGCAATAATTGGATATGAATATTGAATGATACCCGTGAAGGGAAGGCTAGAAATCCTTTTGGATTATATATAAAAGTCAATAATAATAATAATAATAATAATAATAATAATAATAATAATAACAACAACAACAACAACAACAACAACAACAATAAAAAAGAACTAAATTAGATACAGTTAAGTTTTGATCATTGGGGGGAAAATGTTACGATATATGACATAGCCAAATAAAGAAAGGATAATGACTATATATATATATATATATATATATATATATATATATATATATATATATATATATATATATATATATATATATATATATATATATATATATATATATATATATATATATATGTATATATATATGTTGTAATTGTACTGATAAATAAATAAAGGGAGACTAGGATAGATCTATTTCGAGCTAATTAGCTCTCATCAGCTAGCCATACCCTTACTGGGATTAGAACCTGGGCTGTATATATCTTAGGCAGCAGTCTTAACCACTAAGCCATGGGTTCTCTTCCTTATCAGTTGAGCCAGGGAAATAGGTATGTATTTGTGTTACAACCCCTGGTATGACTAAATATGGGAGGAAGGTCACTACTCCCTCTTTCTGTCCTTCGGCTTATCACAAAGACCATGCAGGCAGAAAACCATATTTTTATTTTTACTGTTGCCTTTTTATATTTGTGTTGTAATTGTACTGATAAATAAATAAAGGGAGACTAGGATAGATCTATTTCGAGCTAATTAGCTCTCATCAGCTAGCAATACCCTTACTGATAAATAACACAAATATATATATATATATATATATATATATATATATATATATATATATATATATATATATATATATATATATATATATATATATATATATATATATATATATATATATATATATATATATATATATATATATATATATATATATATATAATTTACATTCAGTTTCCTTATATTATACAAATACATGTATGTATGTATGTATGTATGTGTATAATATAAGGAAACTGGATGTAAATTGTAAACAGTGATTTGGAAAGGAGGATTAGAAAACTTTGTTATTAAATATTATGGATGTTTAGCTGGAATAGGATATAAGAATTTAATGTGAATGGAAGATTTTATAAATAAGTAAATGAAATGCCAGTATGTGGTTATGTACTAAATTTTGCTATATTTTATGATGAAGGATGTTTAAGCAATTATAGTCAAATAAAAGTGGAGGTATGACGATGGTAATATGTATAAACATTTGAGTTAAGATACTAGAGTTAATATGAATTATACTTGATGACGGTAGAAGAGATGCACAAAAACCTTTTGTAACCAACTGATACACTTTCTACAGTATGTAAAGAAGGAGGATTTTTATGTTTGTTTTGAAAATTAAAAATAAAAAAAAAATTTTGGAAAATAAAAATGATTATTTAATGTTAATTTCCTATTACAAATAATCTGATAAAAATTACTGAAAAGTTTAGTAATGAACAGTAAAAACAAGCAATTAAATCTAATTAAATAAACAACCAGGAATTAAATATAAGATTTTACAATAAGGTAAGATAAACTATACTAAATCTGAAGTTATACTATGAAGCTGGTTATTTGAACTGGATTAACAGCTGGATTATACCACAACATGATTGTGTCATTCAGAGAAGAAGGATTTAGAGAAGGCCTACATAAATATCTAGGAAAAGAATAAATAAGTAGGAAAATAATAACTACCATTATTTTTTTAAAAAAACCTCCACAGTATTAAAAGTGGTTTATTAAATGCACACAAACATACGTGTGCAAATACACAAATATAAATCCAGATAGGTTTATTTCTTTTCTATAAGAATTTATATGCAAATTGGTACTAATATGCAATTCAGAAGCTGAACAAGTTTGATGGATATAGCTTAAATAAGACAGTTCATTTGTTTGAGAATAAATGGAAATAAATATCAAATTCATGACGAATTTTAGTGAATTTTCATAAACAGAAATCTGAATAAAATGATCTTCTTCTAGTATATTATCCCTATGATAGATAATATTCTTCTTCTTCTTGTGCCATATCCGTCATTGGATGTTGGCGATCATGTTGGTAATCCTATTTTTGTCAACAGAAAGAGTACTACTGAGTTTTGTCCAAACCAGTCCCTTAGGTTTTGAAGTCATAATGTTCTTCTTCTTCCTGGACCTTGTTTGCCTTCAATCTTTCACTGGATTAAGTGAAGGATGCCAAGAGTTAAAATACATTCAGAAAATTATTTAAAATGTAAAAATATTTGTTTTACTATACATACGTTCACAAGAGGCTATCTTTAGAATCAATAATTTTAAATTTCCATTTTAAGAAAAGTTGTTGAGAAGGTCACTGGACTGCAGCTGCAGGGAGCCCTGGAGGAAATTATCCAAATCCATTTTAGTCAGGTTTTGGGTCACAATTTAGTATGGAAATAAGCTTGGTCATAAACAAAATGACATGGAAGAGCTGGGGTAAAGGTGTCTATCCAACCTTGGCCCCTTGACCGTATTATCTTCTGAACTTGGTACACTGGTTGGGAAATGGGGAGAGACAGTTTTATAGTAGTTTTTCCTTTTGGGGGGCTGGTTTCAGATAAAATGGTTGGGCATTGGTTAGAAGAAACAAGTATCAATATTTTTTTTAAAAAAAGATCAATTTTTCCAGTGCAACAAAGCATCTAAATAGCAAATAGATAGCTTGCAGAGCAGATGTATGGAAAAGGGCCAATTGGTGCGTACAGTATAATTCTATACTTTGTTTAGTAATTCAATGGCTTATTTTTGTTAATTAATTGTAAAAAGGATACAATTTCATGAGGCATAGGCTACCTCAAGTGATGAAGAAAAATAAGTACTTCACTAGAACTGCACTTGCAGTAATATTTAAGGTTGCAAGCTAAAATCTTTTGCTAACATCTAGGGAAAAAAATCTCTGAAATATTCCTTTCTGTTTGATTAAAGCAGGCTGCTGTCTAAAATATGTTAACAAGCAAATTACAGTCATGTTAATAGAATTTATTTGTTGTTATCTTTCCTTTATTTTCCCTTAAAACAGAGAAAAAGAGAGAGTGGGGGCTTCTATTTTTCTCAGATAATGCTGTTTTGAAGAAGAAACCATTATGATATACTTTATCGGGCAATTATGAGAAATAGGTCAGAAAAGCTGAGACTATTCAAATATCATTCTCAAGTTCCAAAAATCAATCACCAGCATCGCTCAAAAAATAAAAAGAAACTTTCCAGACCCAGGGGACAGGAGAATGAAGAGGAGCTCTTTCTAGAAAACTTCAATGGCTTTTCATGAAAGCAATATTGACTCTCAATTACCCAGTGATAAGACTATTGTTAAAAGGAACAAAGAACTATCACCTGGAGAATATCTTTCTCTAAATAGCACTTTTTATTTCCTTACATGCTATCTGATATTGTGATCTAGGTGGTTGATTTAATCTAAACTTCAAAAACATACACATCAATAATTCCAGGGATGGGGGGAAAGCTGCTAGAAAAGAAGCGTTTTGCGATTTTTAGTATACAAAATCTATGATGTAATCATGCAGATCTATGTTCATTCGCCAACAATTGATATAAGCCAAGCATACTTATAAAACTTTAAAAATTGGCCTAGCTTCATTATTGAATTATGTACAGCACCATAGAAAGAACTACATAGTTGTAAAAGCTAACACCCAAAATGCTCCATTATGAATGGAGAAAGGATAGGAACAGAATTGTGGAATACATGCAAATAATTGAAATCTAGGAGAGCAACTAAAAAAAAAAAGAAATAGTTTAGTGTCAATATATTTATTTTTTCTGAGCAATATGTAGTTATGACTCTAAAACATAAGTAAAACATGAGCAAAATGCACTTTGTAGTGTTTGTGTTCGATTCTTTCACATTCTGTCTTGGCTTTGGTAGCTGTTTTTGGTTTTTGGTTTTTGTTTTTTTGTAGTTAGCCAGCCTTGCTTCATTATTTTATGGCTCCTTCCCAAAAGTCATGTTCAATCCTGGCAAGATGCCAGGCAGTTGGCTGCTTTCCTTTCTGTTTCATCCATCAAAAACAATGTGTTCCTGCAGCTCTTTAAGCACAAATTAGATTTCTGAGTAGGATGTTGAAAATTAGGATTGCTATGAGCAGTTTTCCCCAAAATACTATTCCATTTTTGCTAAATGGGACAGTTAAACAAGTTAAGCTGAACAGAGATTAAACAAACTGTGTTATAATATCCTGCCTTGCATCTGTTTTTTTAATAAACATCGATCATTTCCATTTCTAGAACAGATGCTGTTTTTAGAGAAAGGTTGTTATTTCACATTTGAATTTTGTAACAAGCTTTAAATGGATACTCACTGTCTAGTCCTAGCAATGAGTTTATTTTTTAGTTTCTCAAATTAAAAAAAAAACAGCTTTGTTCATATTTATTTATCTCAATTCTTCCGATTCTTTAATTCATTGAGTTTCTCTGCAGATCTCTTATCTTTTGGCTTATTTTTAATGTCTATTGATTAATAAACTAATCACTGTCCCAAAGGTGCTTTTAAAAAGGCAACTGGACTTTATTTGTTTTTCCTTGAAGATGTTTTACTTTTCATCCAAGAAGCTTCTTTAGTTCTTCAAACTTCTCAGAGGAGAGGCAAAATGCCTTCAAAGAAAACCAAAGAAATTCCAGTTGCCTTTTAAAAAGCACCTTTGGGACAACTATGACCTGGATGACTGAGAATCTCCATAGACATCAAACCAATTCTTGCCTTGGTCAATGTTGGCTTTGACTTTAGACAGATTTAGATATACATTTAGATATGGTGGCAATGTGGCTGAGACATTGTCATCTCATTGATCGCCAGGGTTGATATGGTTGATCTGGCTGGTTAGATGCATGTCCCCTTCTTCCCTTACCATTCCATGTGTATCTCTCCCAAAGCTGCATGTTTGGTGGAAGAAGACAACCATCCCACCTAGAAGTGTACTGATCTTCAGTCAACTGTGTACGATAGCTGTGCTCCACTGCTAGAACCTCTAAAGAAAGTCCATTTATTTTTCTAATTATTTTCTGCAGCAAAATCTATTTAATACTTCTTTTACTATCTGCTTATTTATATACATACTCCATGCCTGTATTGCTTGGTTATCCTCATCTTGACAAGACTTCCCTTTCTTGAAGTGAACCTTTGAATCTATTATACCTTCTCTATTATTTCTCTATCACTACACACTATTCATATCAGCCTCTTGAATTTAATGGAACTTTTCTTGATCAGAATTAAATGTCACAGCTATATTTTTACTTTATTTTTATGGTTTTCAATAATTTCTCAGTTAAACTTGCCTTTTACCTTCCTTTTTTTCAATTCTTTCATGTTAAAAAAGTGTACTCTTTTAAAAGACATCTTGACTTCCACTTCCTTGGAAATGTTCCACTTAACAATATGTTAAAGTTAATGGCACTTGGTCAGTGTATAAAGTCTACAGCTGTAGAAGCAGGAATCAATGATTCATGTTCTGTCCACTTCCTTTCACTATTAGTTGCACATCAAATAATTATTGCCTCTATTACTTCATCTTTGGTCACCATTCTGGATATAAAAATTATTTTTTATCTATGTCTGATTTTTCACCATTTTTCTATAATTCCATTTTCCTAAAAACCCTAAAAATCTAATTTAGTCTTTAATGCATTAATTTAAAGATCTTTGCTCATTAATGCATCATATAATCTATTTAACATTCCCTTCAAATGATTTAGGATCTTTGCCAACAAGCCAATATTTTCTAAGTATTAGAATGCATAATAATTTATGTTCCCAATCAGCAAAACACTGATTTCACAAAAAACATTTTATAGAGTTTCCATAATTGTAGTAAAAACAAACAGTCATTCTTTCCAAGTATACCATGTCAAGAAAAAGATATCATGAACCTCTCTGTAAGCCAACATTGAAGCATACAGCACAAAGCAGCACAGAGGACAGGCACTAAGCTCTAGATCCATAGAATTAGGGGTCTACTAGATAGAACCCAAGGGGCAGACCATGCAAAGGTGCCCCAGAAACTATCCAATACATAGTGGCAGGGTGTAAGATTGCACGCAGGAACAACATACACTGAGCAGCACAACCAAATAGCTGGCCTTGGGTATAGCAGCATCTGCACTGTGGATGGACGATAGGTGTTCCCAAGTTCAAATGGGAGATTCCACAGAGGTTCCTGGTGAATAACAGGGTATGATTTCTAGATCCATTCAGGTACTGGTCAATCAACTAGATATCATAGTAGTAGATAAGGACCAGAAGATAGCAGTGGTGATAGATCAGGGGTGAATTCCTGCCAGTTCTAACCTCTTCTATAGAAGAGGTTCCACAAATCTACAGTGCTGTTTAGAACTGGTTCCAGCTCCCTCCCCCTGCCCGTTCGCACATCATCAAGATGAAGAACGAGAGGAGGAATTCTGGCAGTTGAAGTCCATAAGTCTTAAAACTGTCAGGTTTGAAAACCCTGGTTTTTTTTTTCTAAAGGGTTAGGGGTGCAAGGGTCTTGTAACTTGACAGCTTTAAGACTTGCACACTTCAATGCCAGAGTTCTGAGCCAACATGACTGGAGAAGGAATTCTGGGAGTTGAAGTCCACAAGTCTTAAAGTTGTCAAGTTTGAACACCCCTGGGTTTTTTTTTCTAAAGGGTTAGGGGAGCGAGGGTCTTGTAACTTGACAGCTTTAAGACTTGCATGCTTCAAATGCCAGAGTTTCTGAACCAACCTTTTAGTTGCTAAGCAAGAGCGTTGTTAAGTGAGTTTCACCACATTTTACAAGTTGGCCACGCCACCCAGTCACATGGCTGCCAAGCCACTCCCAAGCCATTTTTGAAACCCACCACTGTGATAGATATAGTGGTATCAAGTGACAACAATATCAGGAAGAACAAGTATGAGAAACTGTAGAAGGGCCCAAAGAATGAATTAGAAAGCTTGCATAAAGTAAAAGCCAAAATGGTCCCAGTGAAATAGGAGCATTCAGAAGTGTGACGTCTAAGCTAGGAGAGTAGTTGCAACACATCGCTGGAACATGATGCTTTCTGTTCATTAAAAAAAATATTACAGTGCAGGATTTTCAAATTCCCAGGCCTTTGATAGTGGACCTGAGATAGGACCTATTGGGGTGAGAAGAGATTACACACATAAACGCACATGTATGTGTATGTACAATGTATATACAAGGTATATCGCTTATAATAATTTAAAGAAAGATACAAAAGATATGATACTCTTTCCTACTGTATGAATTTACAGCACTACTTTTCTTAATAATCTGCTGCTACTCTTATTTATTTGCTTATACATTTTAATTAAAGTTAAATTATAGCGAATTTTAATTATTTTTATTCAGATGTTTTATCTGTGATTTTAATGCTTAATTGTAAGCCATCTGAGAAAACTTGCTTTTGAAGAATGGTTCTCCCATTTTAAAAATGCATGCATATAAATGAATAAAACATGATGTGTATACTGATAATGAGCCTTAATGAAGATCACTCTAAACGTAAAAATGCTAAGTTCACACTGTCTATCTTGCATTATTTATTTGTTTGTATAATATTATCTTCTATCAAAGGCCTCAAAACAGAACACCCAATTCTCCCCTCTCCTATTCTCAGTAATCTATGAAGCATACAAGAAATGGCAACTGGTCCAGATCTATTCAGGAAATTTAATAACTGGATATTCAGTCTTGATCTCTCCAGTTCTAAGTCAACCTGTTATTTTCACTCTTATGAAATTCTCTTTGAAATACACATGCTTTGGCTTACAAGTTTAGAATGAGTAATAAGGCTTATATAATTCATCTTCCTATTAAAATGCAATTAATCATCCCAGGACTTAATTCTCTGCATGTCCTGAATGTTGTATCCCCAGAGAGTTCCAAAATTATTATCAATTTGCCATTTTTAATATGACAGAAGAAGAAAAATTAAATACATTAACTGTATTGTATTAAAATGAAAATAAGTATTTGTGTTGGCCACTATTTTTTGAAGAATACAATTTCTAACATAGGTGGTCCTCAACTTGCAACCATTTGTTTAACAATTATTTGAAGTTACATTAGTGCTGAAAAGATGACTTAGCGACTAGTTCTCACACTTACAACTGTCGCAGCCTCCCCGTGATTGTGTAATCCTGAGTTAGGCATTTGGTAACCAGCATGTATTTAGAAGGGTCATAGTATCCCATGATCATGTGATCAAAATTTATGACCTTCCCAGCTGGCTTCTGAAAAGTATGGCCAATTGGGAAAGCAAGTTTTGCTTAATGACCATATGATTCACATATCAACAATAACTTAACAGCCATAACTAAAGGTCATAAGTATTGATCATGATCACTTAACTGATGAAAATTCTGGTCCCAATTGTGGTCATAAGTTGAGGACTAGCATGCATTTCAAAGGCCAGATGAAAGACTTGACTAAGAAGTTATGGACTTTTCTTCAGTTTTATTATTTTATTATTTTATTTTATGGATTATGTTCTTCAAAGTTCCATTTGTTCATGGATTTAAGTTTTTAGTTGATTTTGTTTTTGTTTGAATTTTTTTAAATATAAAATACAGTATTAAAGAGAACGGAAGTAATTATGGTAATAAGAGGAAGACAAAAAGGTAGAGGAAGGAACAATGATTTTAGAAATGTTATGCAGTCTATAATTTTCAGGTTAAAAATAGATATATAGATAGAATAGAGATAGAGACAAAGATAGAGGTAGAGGTAGAGGTAGATGTAGAGGTAGAGATACAGATAGAGATACAGGTAGAGGTAGAGGTAGTAACAAGGTTAAGTGAATTTGGCTTCCCCGTTGATTTTGCCTGTCAGAAGGTCACAAAAGATTATCATACGACTCTGGGTCACTACAACCATCATAAAATATGAGTCAGTTGCCAAGCATCTAAAAATTGATCAGGTGACCCACATAAGTGTGAAAAACTGTCATAAGTCAACTTTGTGTAACTTTGAACAGTCACTAAATGAACTGCTGTAAGTTGAGAACAAACTGTATAAAAGTTCCTGGCACTTGTTTTGTATTTTTAATGCTGGTTTCTAAAGTTGTTATGGTTCTTTCCTAAAGCTGAATGTTAAGCGTGACAACTGCCAAAAGTAATATTGTGTCAAGCACAAGTGTAATCAGAGCTGTCATAAACAGTTCAATACAATACAAATTAGTTATGCTAATTTGAAGCAGCTTATGAACATACTTCCACGCTGCTGATATGGTGACATTCAATATTCTAACTTTAACGATTCCTGTAATATGGCGGCTTGGTAAATTTACTACCTTTATGCTTACAGTAGTGTCGACAAAGCATTCCTGCATGTAGATTTATAATGATTTGAAAACGTGCTGCTACAAGAACAAAATGGTACTGTTATTAAGAAACCAAGAGCAGCTTTATATAAATTACAAAGATTTATTTCTTTAATGATATTATATATTACTTTCTCTGTTTGCCACTTAACAATATAAATCTGTTATTACTTCTCCTAATCTGTCAGAATCATCTGTCCATCTGGAAGGACCAAGAAACAGCACTGCTGCACTTGGGAAATATAACAATTCCTATTATAAGACATTAACTTAAAAAAAAAAATCTCCTTACATACTTTTTTTTAAATGTCCATTAATTGCATGTTAGAGAACACTGGTGCAACAGCAGAATGAATGAAAGCAAATTATGATACTAAGGAAGGAAGTTTGAAAATGTATCTTGTCATATTTTCTCAGTCACTCAAACTGTATACAATGCAGAGAAATAACTTAGATATTAAACAGATTTCTTGATTTTAAGAAGTCAAATTTTAATCCAGAAACAGCATCATGATCCAAAAATTGCTTGGTTTCAGTTACAGGTAGACCTTGCCTTATGACTACAATCGAGCCCAGCATTTCTGTTGCTAAATGAGACATTTGCTAAGTGACTTTTGCCCCCATTTTATGACTTTTCTTGCCACAATTATTAAGCAAATCACTGCAGTTCTTAAGTTATAAAGAAGGTTGTTAAATGAATGTGGATTCCCCATTGTCTTTGCTTGTCAAAAGATTGCAAAAGTGATCACATGACCCTGGGACACTGCAACCATCATAAATATGAGCCAGTTACATATACATCATTTTTTTCTTCTGGATGTTTATTGGAAAGGCCTGAATGTCCACGAATGTTTGATCCTTTTGCCTGGCAAGAAACATACACTCAAAATAATACACAATTAAACTAATTACAAGTACTAGCATTAATATTTAATTGTGTGGGTGGGTGGGTGGAAGCTTTTAAAACTCAGAGGAATTCCTATGCTGACAAAGAAACAGGGTGCACCATTTCCTCAAACTGCTCCTGATACATGGCTGGAATCTTAAAGAACCTGCGGGAAGCTCCATGTAAATTGAAAAGCAAAAGGGATTATCTTTTTAAAGAATCTTTTATATCTGTAAAGATATATAAAGGTCTAGTTCTTTGGGTCAATACTTATTCTTTTTGTTATGTAAGTCTAATACTCTTTATTTTTCTGTTCAAGATCAGTAATTGTGTATCCTTTGGAATTTTATGATTGTCTACAAAAATATACTTTCTTAATTTCAAATTTTTTGTGTTGTACAATATTAAAAACCCAACTCACTGTCCCATGTTTGTTATGATGACTTTGGACTTGTAAACAAGTGAATTGTACACTAAACAGCATATGGAAAATTCATTTGAATTAATCTGAGTGGTGATGAAAATGCATAATGACCAGCTAGAGTCTAGACATTTGAAGAGGAGTGTGACTCTCAGGAAATTATAATTTTAATAAGACAAAAAAAAGGATGAACTGATGGAGTGTAACTATATTTATTTTATGGTTTATTTTCATTTTTAAAAATCCACATCAAACTCATCTCTTTTGACCTAATGATAAATCCACATAGTTTTCTCGGCAAAAATGTGGAAGTGGTTTCCATTGCTGCTTTCAAAGTGAGATGAATTCCTGATGATTCGTCCCATACAGTATTCTTTGCTATCTCATAGAAAAAGTTTGCCTGTCTGAAATAGCCTTTGAGGTTTCCTTGAGTAATCAACAGCCTATAATTTCAGGGTAATTTCCCCATTCAAATACTAATCAGGGCCAACCCTGCTCAATTTCTTCCACAAAGATGCTGCCAGATATTTAGGAGAATATATATATATAAAGATGTCATTGACTTCTGCTTAACTCTGGTGACTTCATGCAGTTTTAGAGCACAGTTGGGAAGCAATGTACCACTCCATACTTCCAAGGTATTCATTCATTTACTTACTTACTTACTTACTTACTTACTTACTTACTTACTTACTGTCAAGTCTACAGTTCTGAAATCACCCGTTGGTCTTATCTAAATATTAAAAGAGCCTGTCCCTATTTAGTATACAAGCACAGATATCTGAAATTCAATTCATTTTAAATTAGATTAAATCATTTTAGTTTTTGGTTCAGCATCAGTCCTTTTTGTGTGTATTCTTTTGTACCCTTCTTTAATTACCTTCAAAGTTTAAGTTCTCAGGCAAAAATGTTATTTACTCTTGACTTAAAGACAAATCATATTACTTGACTCCTATTCAAAATGCAAGAGTTGTATCATATGATAAGTCTAGACCCAAATCTTCCAAGATTGAAAAAGGAGAATTGTTATTTAAAGATCACAGAATTTTCAAATTTAGTATCCTGTGCCTCATAATTCATATATTCCACATATTAAATTATCACAAGACTTATGGTGTATAAATTACAATTGTGGACTAAATATACAAAACAGACAAGAAAACAAACACATAACTCCACTGAATAAACCAACCCAGTATTCTCACTCAAGGCACAAATGACCAGGTTCAAAAGTTCCTACTTAGGAGAAAGTTATTGGGTTCTGAAATTCTGTTGCTAAACAATGATGTTGTAATATATGGTGTCACATGACCACACCAACTTACAACAGCAGTTCCAGAAGTCCAAGTTCACATTGTTAAATAAATCCCATGCCATTGAAATGTCCCACAGTAGCATGATTGCCATTTCTACCTTCTGCCAGGTCATATTGACTTTGCTTGTTGGAAGCCACAATGAACTTCACAAATGGCAATTATATGATTGAAAGTACCACTGTGACATCATAATTGATCAGCTGCCAAGTGCATGAATTGCAAACACATGACTACAGAGACACTGTGACCCCCTCAGGTATCCATCATAAGTGGTTTTTTAGTGCATTGTAACTTTGAACAGTTACATTATGAGTGGACATTAAATGAGAATATATATATATATATATATATATATATATATATATATATATATATATATATATATATATATATATATATATATATGTGTGTGTGTGTGTGTGTGTGTGTGTGTGTGTGTGTGTGTGTGTGTGTGTGTGTGTGTGTGAAGACCTAGCTCTTTGGAAAAGATTTAATTCTGGGGAAAGTATAAAGAAAGAGAAGAAAAGAATAACCAACAGCAAAATGGCTGTGCCATTGGAAGGCCTGAAGGCCTGGGTTAGCAATAGGCCATCAGACAGAAAATCTGTCTTTATGATTGCTAAGAATCAACGCCAACTTGATGGTACACAGTCAATCAATCAATATACAAAAATCCTCATTTATACTCTTCAAATCTTATGATAATAGTTACAGTCTCTGTATATTGCTAGAGTGTCATGTGATCACCAAACTGGAAGATATTTGCCTATGGCTTTTGAAGAAAAACAAAACACCAGCATTTTCTGATATTATTTTCCAAATGACTTTATTAATCATATTTTACATGTGATCGGACCTATACCCTGAATTGCAAGTACATGTTTCTGAGGTATTAAGATTGGAGAAAACCATGCACAAGTTTCATGTAAAAAAAAAATACAGTTTAGCAGGTAGGTATTGGATGGGTATTTGGAACTCAGAATTAAGGGACATGACAGGTTTTTTTTAATATCATGATATTCAAATAACCCTGACATTTTCTGTACATTCACACACCCACACACAACGTTGTTTAGAGCAGTATGTACAGTACAGTTATATAGTTTGCCCATTGTTATGTTGAGCACAGCTCCAAGTTGTTAGCATAAAATTGACATTCAAATTACATCCTATATGCTATGATGCATTCTGAATTATGTAGCCTATGACTGGAAAAGACTGTCGCATATTTTGGTTTACAGTACAAACTATCTCTAAATTTCCATTCTTTGATGCCTGATATTAAAAACTAAACCATTGGCTAATAAAGCATCAAAACTCTAGAGGTTTTGAGACTCTAACTTTAATTGGTTGAGAATTCTTGAAGTTGTAGTCCTAAGACATTTGAAAACTACCAGGTTCAGAAAGACATGCCTAAAGTGTATCAGAGTAGTTTATAGGTGTAAAGTAAAAATAGTAATGATATTTGGCTTTGGCCTATTGTTTTCAAATTCTTTTTCTTCAATTAGTGCTTTGCTCATAGTAAAAAGCATATTTTTACATGAAAGAATAGAATGTGAAAGAATTTATTCATGAGACACAATCCACTTCAGATACTTTAGAACAGTGTTTTCCAAACTTAGCAACTTAAAAGATATGTGGACTTCTACTTCTAGAATTTTTCAGACAGCATGCTGAGTTGAAATTGACACACCTTTAAGTTGCCAACTTTGAAAAACACTGCTTTAGAACAAAAAGAGTCCTATAGGTTGGGCAATTAAAATCACATATTTCAGATCATAATTCAGAAATAACCTCTAGACTTCAATTTCTAGGAATGGTGTTAGAAACAGAAACTGATAATAGGTAGCATGTCAGAGTCCAACAGCCCTGAGACCTACAGTGTGCTACTACTGCTACACTACAAGCCACTATGCAAAAATATTCACAATACAGCAAATTGCAGTAATGTTTTGCTAGATTTTCAACAGCATTGTGGGGATTTTAAATGGGCGATAGTTTGCTGTTGCTAGCATCAGTTGCCCACGAATGGGAAAAGATACCAATTCCACTGAAATTTACCACTGATCCAGGAAATAGAAACAGAACACCTTCCAATTCTGTTTTGATTGATATAACCTACATTTACAACTGATTTTTTAAATCAAAGATGCAAAGTAGAGCTGGATGATAACATACCAGTACCTCAATTTTGTTTCAGCTATAACGTTAAAGGTAAATAAGCTTCTGTCGGTCAATTTAATGATGATATTAGGATTATAAATTAATAGTTCTATAACAAGTATTTCTGTGAAAGTTCACTAAACTTCAATTTTTCTATAATCTTAGTATATTAATGTAGGGAGCTAAATTAAAGCCAGCCACTCCATTAATGCAGTGTGCAGGCGACTTTCTTTAAGCTTAATTTGCTGAACATGTGGAGGCTTATCCAAACGTTTCCTTTATAAATATATGCAGGCCATTCCTTCACAATTTGCAAGCAAAAGAATTTTGAAAACATATTAAAGGTTTTGTAGAGCAATAAGCTGTGCTATAAACCAATTTGACGAGCTGTAACCCAAAGCCTCATATCTAACCAAGAATACATCCTGTGTACAAAAGTTTAAATTACCTTACTGTAAATCAAAATGAGAATCATAAATCTTGCAGGCCCTTTGCTTTCCTTCCTTAAGTAGTAGTAGCAAGTTTGGACAGACTTTGGTATAGATTGTTCCATTAATAATCAGGAAAATATTGAGCCTAAGTGAAAATCTATTTTCACCATCCTAGAGATAGGATGTAGAAGAGAGCAAGAGAACATGAAACTAAGTAATGTTCATTAAATAAGAAGTGAAATACCACTTTCTTGTCCAAAAGCATTCTCTTAGCTATTTTATGTTTCACATTACCCTGCACTTGGAACATCTCCAGGAAAGTCCCTCAAGGATTAATTAATTTTGAGTGGAATAAATGATATAAGCAATTTCCATGAATGGAAAAATAAAGAACCTCCATGCTTCATTAGCCTACTGTATGACAGGTTCCATTAACAGGAAAGAAGAGGATGGGAAGAGGGAGAGGGGATGGAGAGGGATGGCAATACACTATTTCTACTGGTTTCCTGCAGTTGACTATTTAGTTTAATTGTATGTAGCTGATTACAGTAAAACAGAAAAGAAGAAACCAGTTTTAAAAATAGGGAAACAATTTTCAAAGAATTCTAAAGGGAAAAAAAAGAATAAGAGAGGGATGTTGATGCCCTGTCCTGCCTGCACATATTCAAAACAATGAAGAGTTTCAATCCATATTATTGAGTTTTGAACTTGCAATATAAAGTATTTAGTTTAGGCAAAGTACAGTCAAAATATTCATTGTTCTATAATAAACGCTATGCTGAAACAAAGCAAAATATCTCATTACAACATTCAGTCTTATTTCCCAAGCTATTATAAACATAATCACTTTTTATTTTGGGTGTTCTGAAGTGTTTTGTGTTGCCTGATATGAATTCAAAATTGTATGTCTATAAATATATAAAAACCAAAAATATACGCCTCTAGAGATATGCATAAGAAGTTTTAACCATGTAGAAAGTAAGTACAAAAATTATCTTTTCAGAAAAGGATGATTTAACTATCCTTATCCTTTAAGGATAATTTACCTATCCTTTAAGTTTCATAGCATGCTGGTTTATATAGATGTATAGATTTAGACAAGGATTTGCTTTATTTAACCTTTATGATTCCGTTTTTATTATCAATTATCCCACTGGCAAAACTATTCTTTCACATACACGGTACATCAATGACAGAAAACAACTTCAGTGCTAATTCTATTACTTATTATCTATATAATAGCATAACACTACTAGAAATAACTGGAATCTGTTAACAATGAAGTGATACCTTGGTGACACTTTAAGGCAAATATATTTTATGGCAATTGGAGAATGTTCAAATTATTTGTTCCTTCTAATTGAAAACTGGATTTCTTACACCACTCAAAATAAGGCTACTGCTGTGCCCCTTTCTGTAGAAAAGGAGAAGGGATAATACACAAGAAATGGTGCTGATAATTCCTAGAATTACTATTCCTGAAATCAATGCACTGGTGACTGAATTCAGCTGGAAAGAGAATCCATTTGGACTTCCTACAAAGGAAAGGAATAGAGCAGAAAGAGTTAAAAATATTTTGCAAGGCCTGAGAACAATCCAGATACATATATTTGACTTTTCAGTATTCATAATTAACCCTAGGCAGGAACGGTTATAGAGATTTCAGAAGAAAAGAGTCCGAATCAAAATAAAATGCATGTTGTTTTGTTGATCACAAAACAAACCTATCCCAAAACCAAAGGTGCCTGTTTGAACAGCACAATACCATGAATTCTAGGCCCAAAGGAACTGTGACCTCAAAGTATGTTCCCAAAGAAGTCATAAATCTCATTGCCTCTCTAGAATTGACAGACTTTATTCCCTTCCATGGTTTTCAGTGTAATAGAGTTTTTAAAAGATTCTGGAGGTAAGTCAGTGAAAAAGTGGCTCTGCTTTATTGATTTCATCTTGGCGTCGTCTTTCTTAATATTTGGGCATATCCACATTTCCACATCATTTTTTTTCTCACCATTTCCCATGGAATGAAATCAGAGATATCTGATCATGATATATTATGTCTGATCACTGTAATATCAACAGAACTATGATTGTCTTTTTAAATGTCACATGCTTTTTTAAAAGATGGGATCTAATAAGCTTTTAAAAGCTATCCCAAAAAATTTAATTTGGATGTTTAACATTTTCTGTCATTTAAATTAGGAGAAAATGTTGCACTATATCAGCCTACAGTAAATACCAAGTATTTGACTAGTAATTAGGATAAAATTCAAATATTTCTTTTAAAATTACGGGAAATGTATTGCTTACCGAGCTGTGAATTGTTGGTTGGGATTTCCTCTGTATGAAATACAAAAGTAGATTCATTTTAATTTGAAGGTATTCATTTTCTTTGTGTTTGGACACAATCATTGACACTTTAAACAGGAATAACTATCCGTCACCTCAAATCTAAATTTATATTTACAAAGATATTCATCAAAACAAAAATTTCTACCAGGTTTTCAACCAGAAAACTTTTTATCTATAAGGTAAAAGATATAGCCATTGTGCTAGTGTAGTATTCAAAGGACAGCACGCTATAAAATGCACTGGGATGAATTAGGAAAATAAAAATATGGGCTTTTTAGTTGCTTTATTGCACCCACATAAATCTTAAGTTAATGACTTTAGAGATGTTGAATAACTGCAATGAAGATCCAGTTATATTTATGTGGATTCTCTGCAGGATTCTGATCTCTGCATAATCTGTTTTTTTTAATCTATGAGAACTATGCAGGCAGTTCCACGTTGAGAACATCCAATTTACAGACAACTCATACTTTGAATTGGCTGCCTATTATTTAAAATGTTGGACAGTGTTCCATTCCTCTTTTCTCAAACCAACGAATCTGTGAACCTGCACAATTTAAATCTATTCGTCAAAGCAAAATGAAGTCCTTGCTTCTAGAAGCAAAGAACCCACATTGCTTTACATCTCTTCATTCCTCTAGTGGTTTTAGAGGCTTCTACTCAAGTTATGCGTGAGTCTCGCAAAACCTTCTTATAATTATGACAATTGTCAAACAAGGCTAAATAAAGAAATTTGTTCCCAAGAAAAAAACCATCAGTCTTCTCCTTCATGAGGAGCATGTGAGTCAAAACTGCCTTACGTATGACTTAATCATATGAGAATTAAACAATCAAATACAAGTGTTGAGTCTATTCTTGAACAAAAAAATATATATTCTTGAACAGGAAACTTTCCACTTTATATTTTAGAAATCATGTAGGATGATTGTCCTTACCAGTTCTTGTAATTATCGGGCCAGCAGAGATTACGGCACTTCCAGAAATGCTCTGAGGTGTCCAAGTGGTTCGCTTCACCACATCTCTTTTTTTTCTATTACTGCAGGCCTAGAAGTTTCAATCAAAGTAATTATGATTCAGAACAGATAGAAATAATATTTCTCTTTGGTGTTCTATTTTAATTTTGTATATAAACTGGATCTTTAAAAAAAAAAACTAAAAGCAAAACCCTTCTGCTTAGAAGAAGCTTGCTTGCACTGAAACATTGGAAACCACTGAATATACCGTCATTCATTCTTGGTTGTTTTTCTTAACATATCCAGAACTTATTTTATTGTATAATAGTTATATATTGCATTGTCTTCCCCTATTATGCTTGAGGAATCTCATCAGGGGTGGGTTCTGGATCCCATTGCAACCATAAACTGAAATACTGAATTCAAATTGACACACTATTTTATCAACAGCAGGTTTGTTATTTGATTCACTATGGAGACATTCTACCCACATTTAAATAGAACAGTTTAATTTAAACAGAACAGTTTCAATCTGGGGAAAAGTAGAAATAATAATACTAGGAGGGATGTTGCCTACCTTTCTAAATGAACATATATTTCCTAGAGCACAAGAGGAAAGAGGAGTAATTTTTCCCATCCAACTTTGGGCAACTCAAACACTCCTTGTATTCTGAACACTGCTCAGTATCATTGATTATACCTAATTTTTCAGCAATTCAGGAATTTATATAAAGTATCTCCCTACATTAAGTTGATTTTATTTTGGATTCAGTTTTTCTTACCATAAGCTTATTGGAAGATGAATCTAGATTTTTTAGGTAATCATATTACATATTGACTTTCACATCACTCTTTCATAGTTTATAATTAATAATTTTCCAAGCCCTACCTTTCTGTTAAATAAATAATGTGTCTCAGAGTGGAAGGAATCAGCCAGGAACAACAAGATTCACCAAAGCTAACAGAACTCAGTTTGATTATTTCATCTTAGTGTAACTTCCACATTGGAGATTCATCTATCATTGAGAGTATGGATTTTATTACACACTAGTCAACTACTTTTTAAAAAGATCATCTATTATCACCCACTAATGTTAAGCCCTTCAAGTTGCACCATTACACAAATACTCTAAAACGTACTGGAACAAGAAAGGGGCAGTCATCAGCTCTGCACAACTTTGTGATACAATGTAGAAAAACCGCAGACATTTTCTGATTCTTATGTTTCACAAAGCGGAACACCTCAAAAGAAAATCGGCCCATTTGACTTTTCCCATTTTCAATTATAGTTGTCTGAGGGTCTTTGTCACAACTGAAAAAAGAAATAAATGAAATGAGTAACTTTCATTGCTTGACAAATAAAGTAACAATACTACATTTTAGAAATTCTTGGCATTTCTTTTCACACATCTTCTGCCTCTAAAAAAAAGCCTGAATTGGATATTACCTAGAGTTTTCACATAAGGAACACTGATTTCCATGACAAAGTATATATTATACATTTAAATAAATGAATAAACTTCATTTTGAACATACCCTATTTGTATTACCCTATTGACTATTTCAACATCAAACATCTTTCAGATATAAATTGCTTGTACCATATGGGACAACTTGTATTTCTACAGCAACTCATCCTTAGGCCAAATATAAATTCAGAATATGAACAAAATTAATTAGCTTCATAATTTAAATATGAATTGACATAATTCATAGTTATAGGACTTATATATATATACAGTAAATAAGAATACTCACCATTTTTCACATTTCCCTACATCTTACCATCAAAATTTCCACTTAAAATGTGTACATATATTAAAGAAATGTTTGTCCCAAAATGCCTACATTCCTTCTAATCAAGAAAATGATGGCAAAATCACACATACATTTTCAATACAGTCCTCCAATATCTAAATAATATTTTTTAACATCTTCATGTTGAGTATTTTTAAAAAAAAAAAAAGTTGGGAAAACTTTTCAGAAAGCAAGAAAGGTAGATTAAGCAATTCATGAAAGACACTTGTTCAGTTTCTCACAGCTGTTTGGTAATTCTTGTGGATAACAAGAAACATTTCCATGATACATATCAATTCTTGTTGAACATAACAACTGTTTCATCTGTAGTAATGCATGTCAAAAATTATGGCCAGATTTACTGACAAATCAGAACAGACCAGGAGATAGAATGTTTGTAAGGAAATTGTGTGCAAGGAATGCTTATCACAGAATGCTATTCAAATATCCACTTAACTCTGAAGCAAAAATAACACTATTTATTTTCATTTATAAATTTTATCTGCATGGCCATAGGTATGTGGGTTTTTGATTGAACATGTTCATTCAATAATGTGTAAGAATTATTCTGAATGTTTTTAACCACATCAATCTGTGAGAACTGTTGTAAAGAATAGTGGTAAATCATGCATACATCAATATGAGATATAAATACTATTTTAAAATACAAAATGAAACAAATTATGTTCCAAGAATTGTTACTGCAGAAAGTCTTTCTTCAAATATTTCTTTTTTCTTCACTGTGTGGTATTATGCATTAAGAGAGGTCTGATTGTGGACAGAGTTGATTATAGTATTTGATGCTAAGCATTTAACATATGTGTAAATAGTCCTAAAGTATAGTAAGACCATCTTAAAACAGACCAAAGTATTCTCTTTGTACAAATAATGGCCTAACAGCTGCAAGGGGATTGTAAACAGATATAAGTACATTCTTGCTTATGTTCTATCATGGAATTGAAATATACACTTCCTCCAGTACTGGAAGAAATATATACTCAGTGTGACTTGTATCCACTTATCATACTATTCCCCATATTTTTTTCCTTTCAATGCAATGCAAATTGGAAGCCATCAATTGAGAATATTTGCTTAGAATATATGTATTGATGAAGGCAAATAGAATAGGTTAGACTTAGCAGATAGCCATTATTTATATGCATATTTCTGCACTGATTCCAAAGATTCAACTCTTCTATATGCATTACTTATTATATTAGCTGACATTTTAACAGTGTAAATAATTATTAAACTAATGTTGTATCTAAGCAATTAAAACTTTTGAGTTGACTTTTAAAACAATATATTTTATGTAATCCACCACAATCTTGTAAAATCTAAACATGATAGTTAAAAATGTCTACCTAAAAAAGAGATCATATCGCAAATTGTCATTTGGATTTCCAGATGGAGTAGTGTAGCAGTAATCCATCAAAACATTCCATCTGCCAAAGAAAAAGAATTAACAATTAAAGAAACTATTTCTCATTCATTACAATCTTTCGTGTTATTTACTGTCTTTTTAGTACCTTACAACATGCGTAACTTTTTGGGGTAAAACCTTACAAATGGATTTCCAAAACATGTTAACTTAGGTAGGTTTTTTTCGTTTTTATTTATTGTTTATTTACTGTCTGTGACTTAGCAAGTTCCAGACCAATTGGTTAGGTTATGGTTCAATGTGTTGTATGAGCCCACAAAATGAGTAATCATGTTAAATAATCATGTTCCAATATCTAAGGAGATGCCACAAAGCAGAAGAAGCTAGCCTGTTCTCCAAACCAATTGAAGGACAAGAAGCAAGGGAGGGAAACTAATCAAGGAGAGAATTAACCAATAACATTTCCTGACAGTGGGAACAATTAATCATGGACAGTGCCTACAGAAGTTGTGGGTGCTTGATCACTGGGGGTTGTTAAAGGAGATTGGACAGCCATTTGCCTGAAATAGTATAGGGCTGCCTGCTTGAGTAGGGGGTTGGATTAGAACACCTTCAGTGTCCCTTCCAACTCTATTATTCTGTTATGTGTTTTAAGTGAATGTGCCCACTAAAATCCTCTGCCTTCTGAACAAGATTTTTTTTAAAAAAACTTCAGACTAGAAATGGCAGGTATCAAATAGAAGTATTCTGCTAAAAATCCTATCTACTACTCAGAAAGGAATCTATCTGCCTAAAGATTAATAGATATGTGCATCATACAATTCTACAATTTAGCTATACAGTTTGTATTTTTATTCCCTATCATCTACTGAGGTAGATTCTGCTTTTGAACATACAAGAAAATAACTGGAAAAACATCTGTAGATTGTTTGGTTCATAAATCCTACTGTCATAATATGGGTCTGGATTTGATACAATGTGAATTAACTAGCCATTCTATAGACAAATCATTGTTTAGGATCCATACGGATTGCATTGGCAACCGGACGCTGGAGGGAATCATGAGGCGACTGGGGTGTTTGGGAGATGATTTGAAGGGTACATGTGACTAACCCACCTCAGACTCCCTCACCCATTCTGTTACCTCAAGAGCCTAATAACATTGGATTTCCACTGGTTCTGAACACACTCAAGGGGCCAGGAGACTAGCAGGTCCTCTTCGTGTTGTTGTGATTGTCTTGACAGCAGGGCTGACCTGGATCCTTGTCAGCATCTTGTTGGGGACCCAAAGCAGTTTCTCTTGCCTGCAGCAGTTCCTCCTCAACAGTCCAGAGAACACTCCCGCTACAGAACCAAGGCCAAAGAAATACAAGTGTGGCCTCCCTCAGCCCTGTCCAGAGCATGACAAGCGGTGCAGCCAATGTTATTGGGCCCAAGATCTGCCTTGAAGATAAAATGCTAATGAGCAGCATGAAGGATAATGTAGGGAGATGTCTGAACGTTGCCCTGGTGAATGGTGTGAATGGTAGACTTGATTGATGCTAAGTCTTTTGACATGTGGGCAGGAGATGTGAACGAGCTGCTAAAATTCATCCGGTCATTGCATGAAGGGACATTGGTATTTGTTGCGTCTTACGATGATCCTGCCACAAAAATGAATGAGGAGGCCCGTAAAATCTTCACAGAATTGGGCAGCAAATTTGCTCGGGAACTGGCCTTTTGAGACAGCTGGGTGTTTGTTGGAGCCAAAGGAGTGCAAGACAAGAGTCCCTTTGAGCAGCATATGAAAAACAGCAGAAGCTCCAACAAGTATGAGGGCTAGCCCGAAGCCCTTGAGATGGAGGGATGCATTCCGCAACGAACCACCGAAGTCCTGTGAGGCTCCATTTTCTTCAAACCTTCAAGTGAATTTTCTCATGGGGATAGGAGAAGAAGTCTCCAGTCTTCCACTTACTGTTGTCTGCCCTTATAGTGGCAGCTGCCTTTTTTTCCTTTTTTCCAGTGGCCTGTTTGGTGGTGCCTTAATAAGGCCAACCAGTTGTCCTTTTCAGAAAAGTTTTCTCTGGACTTTGGGAAGAGAGAACGTGTAAACAACTCCTTATTGCTGGATTAGTTCTCACTTCCCTTCTCTAGTGCCTTACATTTTTCCCAGGTGAAGGGGCTAATCCTCCTTTGCCCTCTTACTCACTATCAATTTGCAGAGCCAATTGATTTCCTCTACTGACAAAAGAAATCATTGTTTATAGATTAGGTTAATATGTAAGCCCAGACAATGATCAATATCCAAAACTTTAAAACAATGTAAACTATGAACCAATTCATAGTGACTGAGTACAGATTTTTGACAAGCCCAAAGAAAAGCTCCATTCTGAATGTCATATGCCTAAACTATGTGCTCAAGTTCTTTATACATTTGCAGTAGTTAAAGCTGTCAATTCTTATTTAAAGAATTGAAGAGCATATAATGGAAAATAAATTTTGCCTGATACCCTGATAAGTTAGAGTTAATTATACTGGGTGAACTAAGCCAGTGATCAGCTTTTATTCAGTGATTATGCTTTTATTCAAACAGCATTCAACTAAAGACCAACCAGATGCTTTGAACTTCCTAATGATCTTGAATATTCTTAACCTTGCTTAGATTTCTTCGTTGCTTGTTTTGGAGAGTTCTTGGGAGTTAGTTTGTTTGTTTAATGGTTGATTGGTTGGTTGGTTTGTGTTTTGTAGCTTAGCAGTTTGATGAACCTAGACCATCTAGGTTCTCTTTACATAACTCAATCCAGGACCAATCATAATAGCAAAGTACAACAAATATGGTAAATAAAATAAAAAACATTGGCTCATTAGCAGCAATGCTGGATCAACTTAGAAAACAAGTTAATCAATAATCAGGCTGTTTAGACATAATTTGTGAATTCAACCCATGTGAACAACTTCATAAGTTCACAACTCATTATATTCCAATGAGCTTGGACAGAGATGTGTCTAGGAGTATATTAAATGCAAAGCCAACTTATTATTATAATTGGCAGTACCTTCCATCCAGGTTTGTTGCTCTCACAGCTGCAAAAACCTTTGTTTTTAAAGGTAGTCCTGTGTTAGGTATAATCAGCTGTTGGCTGTAGGTAGAGTCCTACGGAGAAGATAATAAATGCAAATATTGTAGCAATGTCATAACATAGAAGTCACAGTGAAATTACAGAAATCTAAAATGTAATATTTTCTAATAGAAAATAAATGATATCACTGGAAGCCCGAGGAATTTCTCTCCTCCTAGGAAGGGGAAATAGTGTTGAACCAAGTGTAATTTATAATTTGTTTATACAGTTTTCTTCAAAATTGCTCCCCCAATACCTTTTTATCCACTTAAAAGCAAACATAATCACTAACAAAATGACTGTAAAGGGACTATTGAGAACAATACTAAAAGAAGTCTAGACTGATCTTATATTTCTTTCTTTTAACAGTTGTTCTGCATGCATTTTTCAAGGGAAAAGTTGTAGCCCAGATTGGTAGGTCCATGTTTGTAATAAAAAAAAATTAATCTGACCCACCATGTAAGACACAGATCCATGATGTTTTTCTCATTTGTTACAATCATTTTAAAATAAATTGAACTTGTGCAAACAAATAGCTTTTAGCTTCAACTGACTTACATTGTGTGTTGGGCACCACATAAAACTGAAACAGTGCACTGACATAATTCAATATGACCAAATGCACTTGCATGAATGCACTTAATATTGTAGTTTATAGGGACCATATGTCAGGATTTTTAAAGATAAGTTCTTCAGAAAATTTTGTGGCAAGTACAAATGGTATCAGACAGTATGTAAAGGAACTAAATCAAATATTAATCATGCTATGTGAATGGTTAAAAAGTGTCACATTGAATCTATATATCAGGCTGTAAAATGCATTAACATACAAATAATCTGTCTCTTCAGTTTAGCAGTTGTTGTTTTTTAATTATCTAGAGTTTTCCTTAATATCAAAAAGATATAGAGACAGTAAAAACAGCTTTACTTTTATAATCCCTACTTTTTGCTAATATACAACCATATATTCTGTTGAAACTATTGTATTGAAACTCATTGGCATTCAAGACAAAGCAAATTTATATTTTTACATCTTATCAACTACATATTTAATACTTGGTTTTTATAATTTGAAATGTAATACTAGAAGGTAAATTGAATACTAGATGTTGAATTAAAATAAGTTTGGGTAGTATCTCATTTTTAAAAAAAGTAAATAAGCAATCATACATATAATGCAGTTTGACCTTATACAAAACAAAGGCATATTAAATTTAATAGGTTCTTACCAGATAAGCGTGCATAAAATTGCAACGATATATATTCCCAAATACATAGTTCTGTTATATTGATCTAAAACATCTCTATGACCTTTATTTTGATGTAATCATTTCTAAAAATCCTTAACTAGTAGATACAAAGTTACCCCATTCTGATTCAAATCAAAGATGGCTTAGTTAGATAGTCTTCTAGGATTCCTTTAAATATATAAACGTGGTACAAATACTTAAATCAATTGCTTTGATTTACAGTTTGAGAGGTCTTCTCATATTCATTCTATCACAGAATTTTAAATAAATGTAGAACTGTGAATTAATTTCTTCTGCAGGGATATCTTGCTTTGATTACATGCATTACAATTCTTTCATAAAAGTTATGCTTATCCTTCTAGATACTGTCTTTAGTTACTAACTGGAATAATACATTTCAGAATTATTCTGCCTCAATTTAAGAGTTATATCTGACTCCATTTAAACTTTGTATTAGATAGTATTTTAGTGGGATTACCGAATATGTCAAGACATACTATAGATGAAAAATACTGGAACACAGATATAATTTTGATACATTGCCCATGAAATGCTTATATTATAGCAACATCACAGATAAGAATAACATCAAAATCTGTATTTGGGAGTAAACTGAGGTTATCATACAGATACATTATTAAGGACAAGCTCAGTTCTGAAGTAATTTTTAAAAAAATATTTGCAGTATTAACCAATTAATTTGATATAGATATTATCTCTTAGTTGTCCCGCTTAAAAAACTGTTATTCTGTATATTTGAATCGGATGCTTTTTTTTTTTTTTTGCTTTTGAAGTTCTATAGTCATTAAAAATTCTGCAGTAAAAAACTGTAACTAAATTTAGTAATATGTTCTTTACAATTTACAAAGTTCTAAAAAGTTTTGCCGTCATAAAACAATGTACTTTGGTAAATGCTTTAAGTAATGTGAAACTAATTAATTAAAATATGGTTTGATTATATAGTTGCTTTATATCATTTTTAATAGGAATTGATTATAACTTGTTCTGTTATCACATTGTGGTAAAATCAGTAAGATTATTAATATATGGTTGGAACAACCATTGCTTGTTACAGAGACATTTTTGACAATATTCTGAATATCAGGCCTTTAATCTATCAAAATTAAAAACAGTGGATTTTAGGGTTAGGCTTTGGGTTTTCTCCTGTGAAACAGGAAGGAAAGATGTCTGCCTGCTTGCCATAATGCAGTAATGGTGAACCTTTTCGGCACTGAGTTCCTGAAAGGGAGAGAGCACATGCGTGCGTGCTCGTTGGGCCCGCAACCCAGAACAGGACCTGCCCAGGGGGCATGCGCGAGCCAAAAAGTGAACTTCCTGTTTCCAGCATGTGCATATGTGCCAGCCAGCTAGTCTTCCGGTTTCTGGTGCACATGCACGTGCTGGCTGACATGCATGCTCACGCTGGAAAACGAAGACCAGTTCTTCCAGTTTCCAGCATTGCTGCACGCATTAAGGCCAACTGATCATCACGCGTGCATGCATGCCAGAAACCCGGAAGAGGAGCAAGCAATGCCCCTCATGCCACGTGACATGGCTCCGCGTGCCACTTCAGGCATGTGTGCCATAGGTTGGCCATCACGCCGATAATGGATTGCTGAAAGCCAATAGTTGCTACAGAGTTTTCTCCCAGCAAAGGAATAAAAGAAGAGGAATATGATTTTTAAAAATATATATGGTTATAGCATAATTTGCTAGTGGGTCATCCGTTTTTCTTTTCTTCCTTGTTAAGTATTATTGTAATGATAAACATTGTAGTTTTATTATTCCATGAACTCTATTGCATGAGGGTATATTTTAGTTTAATTAGTTTAAAATTCCTAAAAATAAAAATGCCTTTAGATAGTACAAGGCTAACAAAATCAGTAGATGCCAAGTTTTAATATCCAATTAAATGGTGAAAACATATGTTACAAATCTGGAGTTCCTGCTTTGAATGAAATCCCTTCTCGCTTAGTCGGGCATCAAAACCAGGTATCTTTATTTTACAACTGGAAAAATGTCAAGGTTATATATGAGTGCTGTGCTGATAAAAAAAATATATGAATGTACACGAGGAAGAGCAGCAGCCTGTAGAGCACTTGGACTGAATTACCTATAAATTTACTAAGCCATATTTTTATGACATTGATATAAAAGATATGGATCAAATTATATTTAAGTCATGTGCTTTCCCAAAGCAGATTGTTCTTCTGAATTCTGACATGAATTCAAATTGCCGACTTTTTAGCCCCATTACTAGCATTACTATGATCTCCTTGTAATAATGTCTCTTCCAGTGCTTCCAACTGTTTCATTTCCTATGTCCCCTTTTATATATTTTTTGTTGTTAAATTGTCATGTTTGAAAATGTCTAAGTACGTGTAAAGGAGTATTTGCATTTATTACATGATACCATAGTAAAAAAACAAAAAACAAAGTAGGGATAATGAAGTGAATATTCCAATAGCTTTTAGTTTTATTAATCTGAGAATGAACGCTACCTTAGCAGTATTTAAGTCACTCAGAGGCAATAGTGGATAATTGCACCTTAATTCATTAAGCAAACATAGCACAGCACTAGAGTATATTACATTTTAATATATGGAAATTAGTATCCTTTGTATTCATGCTTAATTAATTATGCTCCTCATAGAGTAATATCTTGACCCCCAACACAATCATTTCTCAAAAGCATCCCTTGTTCACCAAGTAATCCTAATAAATCCAATAGTAGATTTATACATATGTATGAATTCATTAGGAGCGCCAACACCACAAAAGGAATTAATCCAACGTTGCCGCCTTCTACTTAAGCAGAATGTGAATTTTGTTTTGCAAATATAATCCACAAATTGAATGTCAAGTATCAGCTTTGACAAATTTCAGGTACTTTTAACATGCTATCAGCATTTATTTCCTTTAGGAAAAGAAAGAGAAGTTGTCCTCCCAAATCTGGCTCTTCATTCCTAACCTTTCAATATGAAACAAGGCAGATCTGCAAGAAACTGTAACCACGTTTTTGCAGTGGGGTGCACTCCATAATGCAATGTAATGATCTTTACTTTCCTTACAGACGTTTCATTCTAGTACGTGAAAGTTGAGGATAAAAGAGTGTCCCGAAGTGCTACACATTCTTTTTCAGAGTGCTTCAGATAGATTATTGCTTATGGAGCTACATTATAGTTACTATATCTCTGATCATCAGCGAGCTTGGGATAATGAATAAACGAACACGCCCACCAGGGCGAATTGGTCTGAATCTACTCTGCTCCAGTTTGTGTCCTTCCAAAGATCATATCACTGTCATGGTCTATTTATTAGGGATGTCCCAAAGATGACAATACAAAGAAGTGTGCTCAAAATGGAATGACACTTTGCTGAAGAAAGCAAATGAGTAGAGAATGGATATTGTATTCAGTGAACAATGCATCTGTACTGAGCCTTGCAATAAGACAGCTACTGGTAACCCTCCTTCCCCCATTCACTACAACTTGGAGAGTGGAAAAATATGACAAGTGAAGAAAGACCTTTATACTACTGTTTCCTTAACAAGTTTCCTGTCACCTTGATTTCTAGCAGTAAATGGTTCCAAAATGGATTTATCTGGGCTAGCATTTCTACTGCAGTCCTATAACAATTATTTCCAAAACATTCATGAATACACAGACTAATTTCTTATCAACATCCTTTCATTTTATTTAAAATCTCTCAACTATCTATTTAAAATTTGGCACAACTCATTCCTACCACAGACTTTTAAATCAACTGCATGAATTATACTCTAGGTCCGTGATGAGATGAATAATAATCTTGAAAATGTAATTGTAATTTAGTAAAATGCCAGCTGAGCAATGGAAATATGATTTTTTAAAAATTATATATTTGAATGGATAAAGAAAAAATCTAATCATCGCAAAATAAGATTTGGAAGATTATGTTGGCCTTATAAATAATCAGTTAAATTCTTCACATTTTCTATTCCATGACCCTATTTATTCAATACAAAAATTTTCAATTACATATATTCAAATTTAATTATCATGCTAATAAATAGAAAGCATTATCCGTCATCGAGAACAATGTAAAATATTAACTATCTTAATGCCCTGCCACAAAAACAAGTAAAGAGAATAAAATTAACATTGATTTATATTAGGGGTAAAAATCCAAGGCACCTGAGGGTCGAACAAGAAGGAATGGGTGGAAACTAATCAAGGAGAGAAGCAACTTAGAACTGAGTAGAAACTTCCTGACAGTTAGAACAATTAATCAGTGGAACAGCTTGCCTCCAGAAGTTGTGAATGCCCCAACCCTGGAAGTCTTTAAGAAGATGTTGGATAGCCATTTGTCTGAAATGGTATAGGGTTTCCTGCCTAGGCAGGGGGTTGGACTAGAAGAGCTCCAAGGTCCCTTCCAACTCTGCTATTGTATTGTATTGTATTGTTTTTTTTGAAATTCCTGATGATGAAGAAATACAAATCCCAGAATCCCTCACTACTAATAAGAGTTAAAGTTCTGAAATGACACAAGTTTCTTTCCCAAGTTTAAAAAAACTGTAATTATATTTGCTGTATCAGTACTTATGACTATTTTTTTTAAAAAACAGGCCATTAGTCTAAGCATGGTTAGGATATCAGATAAATGCCTTCTTTTACAATGGATGTATGATTTCTGAAGCAGCTAGTAGAACCCTTGTGGAATCTACATCCAGGCTGAATAACTGAATCAGTTGAACTACTGTTGCCCGGTGCCAGATGTGCCAATCCTACTGCTGATTAATCAGAACACTTCCATTGTAAACTGAAAACAAAATTGGAATGATGATGATGATGATTGTTGTTGTCGTTCAACAACATTATCCAGATTATAATCCTCACCTATGTTTTCAATATGTTTCTTTCTATCCATGTGACTGTTTTGTCATCTTGGGCTTTTTTAAGTTAAAATTTGAACAGAACATAGACACAATACTATGATTCCATATTGTAATTATAATTAATGAATAAAGTATATCATCATTATCATCATTTTGTTTATTCACTGACAAAAAAAATTGGGTCAAGAATTCATAGCCCAAAGTTTCCTTCCTACATCTATCTTTCTATCTTTTTTTGCAAGCATTAATGGAAAGCGGGTAGGAAAATTTCACAGCATACATGATGATGTTATTATGTAGGTTTCATCAATTTGGTGTCATTCCTATTTTTTTGTAGAAACAGTAGTCATGCCACTTTTTATTTTAAAAATCTATCCAGAAATTGTTTTAGAAATAATTAGGATTAATGAAAAATATTAAAAACACAAATTCAAGCCTAGTATAAAGCTTCTAACGTCTACTTACAGGTATCTACTCGCAAGCAACTCCTATAAGAGCAATCCATTTAAAACCAATTTATCCTGTTGATTTCAGTGGAATCTGGTCTGGAATTGAAATTAAGAAAGAATCCACTTCTTTCCAAGATGGAAAGAAAGCCAGATCATTTTTAAAAAGTGTAAACACGAAGCCCATAATTGTAGAAAACATGTTAAGCAAGTTAGAGCTTAGAATAAGCTGATGATAGCAGATGCTAAGGTCTGAATAAGGGCTTCCTTATACTGTATATGTTTAGAATAAAAGGAAATAACAAGAAAATAGAGGCTGAATGAAGAATTGCAAAGTGCTAAGGGGCAATGAGAGATCAGGAGAACAAACAATTCATCTCTTGTTCTTTATAATCTTCTTCATCAAGAATATATGTGTTAAATGGTGAACTCGTGAAGAGCAAAGGGCATGCCTTGAAGACTGAGCCTGATAGACATGGACATAGAATTTCTGTATACCTTGAATGAATTTCATCTGAGGACACTCCAATTGCATTCCAGGACACAGAAGAAACTAGAATTTTCAAATGTATTTTAAAGAAATTGCAGAGAATGCAGAAGTAGATCATAAAGTGGTAAATCGGTAAGCATTTCAAAAAGAAGGTGGCAATCATTGATGTGCTAACAATGTGCAATTGTCTAACTTTTATTGCCAGACTGACTTTCTTTCCATTTTTTTCATATAACAGATTTCCTTAATAAAGTGTAGTAATAAAATATTTTTACTTTACGAGCATTTGACAAAGTGTGCTATGACATCCTGATTAAGAAACTAATTAAATGTGGATTGGATGGCATGATTTTGGATACATACTTGGCTTGAAAATCACAAAGAGTTTTTATATTAAATTGGATTGAGTTCAATGCCAGAAAGTACAAACTTAGGCTCTGTACTGGTCCAAAAGTTTATTAATGACTTGGTTAAATTTATAAAGAAAATTTCAGATCTATCAAATTTTGACAGCATAACTAATTTACAAAATGACAGAAATAAAACTCAAAATAATCTTGCTTGAGATATGTTTGAGATATTTTTCTACTTCGAATGAAATTTATCAGAGACAGATCCAAAACTGGCCCCTTATCAGATAAAACTCAGATTTTCCAGTGTAGGATAACACTTTGGTTGGTAGCAGTACTTGTGCAAAAGAACATGGGGTATTCATTGGTTATAAACAGTATAATACTCAGTGTGACACAAGAGGCAGAAGCAATTTTATCGTTTCATTTTCAAATTATGATGATGAGTGAGTTTCATTTTATTATAATTTGATCAAAGTGAAATTCTAGCAGCTATACTAATTTAAATAATTAGTTTCGTTTAAAAATGTCCAAAAGCAATGATTAACTGCTAGGAAATAATTGTATGAAAAAAGCTTAAAAGGTGGTTTGGCCAGTTTTACTTTGGAAAAAGAAGAAGAATATGACAGCACTTTTTAATTCTGAAAAGAGATAATGAAAACCTATTCTCTAAATTTGGACTTCCAGGGAAGCAACAGTGTACCGAAGATGGCTCGGCAGAATCCAGAGCCAAGAATCACAACAGAAATACAAGTCATTGAACAGATCAGCTCTTAGGGATTCTTTTCTAGAGCAAGAAAGAACCCAGGATTGTCCCAAAGAGCCCCACCTAGATGTTTCCCATGAGGACATCAAAAGACACTGGTCTCTTGCAGGCTTCAGAGCTTGGCAAACTGAGGGAAAGTCATCTTGTCTAAGTCAAGGTCTGGCATCTTCAAATGTACACTCGGTTTTGATACTTCCTCTCTTAACCACCTTAGAAAATAGTTTGTAAATGGCTTTCGGATGTTAAGGACATTCAGGTTTCATTAAACAAGATATGTTTCCTTTTATCCCTGATGAAAGAAGTTTCACGCAAGTTTAAAGACTTTTTAAAATAAACAAATAAATAGCAAAAAGATGTCTAGAACATTTGTATAACAGAACAAATATATTTAGGCCATTTATTTCTACTTACATTGTAAAGGAGCAAATTCAAAGTGCTTATAAATGTACCATTGTTCTCTCTTACAGAAATTGCAGCTGATGACCTATGAATAGATTAGAAAGCAAAACTGTTTAATAGATCACATATTTAATGCTCTTTCTTATTAAAAAAAAGACATATACACTAATTTTTATTTTATTTATCAAATTTTGTAACTGCTTATTTTCCTCACAGACGGAGCAATGCCTTCATAGCAAATAATTAGGGAATGAATACCAAATAGCCATCCAGTAATTTATAGGGTAGCATTTATTTCTGAGCCATATATTAAAATTTTGTTGTGTGAAAACTAATTGTAACCGAAGTAAATCAGTTCAACAACTGTTTTCAGTTCAGTTATTTGCAGCAAAGCATCTAAATATCTACTTTGTGATTAATAAATATTTTGGAAGCAAATTTTATTGTGAAAGAGTAGAGCTAGCTCAAATCAAATGGTAAACTAAATCCTGAGAATCACATTCTTTTAGTATTGTTTTTCTCCTTGTCTTCTTTCTTTTTTCCCTTGTCTAGATTCTCATGAGTGATAACAATTTTATGTATAGAAAGGACCAACATTCATACATCTGTCTTGTGCTGGGAATGTAATATGCTTACAGAACACAACCAATTTCCCTTCTCTAAAACCTGAACAGTTTCATAATAAAAATGGAGCAAGCATAGTAACTTTTGATTACAAAACAGTAGTCATTTCTTTAAAAATAAATCTAATATTCATACTTACGAAGCAAGTTGTGTATTGTTGACTAGGTATTCCAAAGGATAGCTACAGCTAAATTTATACAGCAGTCCTGGTAAATAGCTGATAATTGTTGGTGGATCTGGGGTATCTATATATCCTGAAATATTACCTATTTGGACTGTGGATGCATTGCCATATACATTGATACCTGGAACTGAGGTTACCTATTAGGATAAAGCAAGAACATTGAAATTACAGAGAGGTAAAACTTATAGTAGAGAAGAATCTATAAAATAATACAGATGGGATGTTTGTACTTAAAACCATCTTTATTTTCTCATCTGAATGACTGAGTCAACAGTGCAGTACCCCTTCAATAGTTTTTGGGTGACTAATCCAACCAACCCAATTGCTTTTCTTTACAATCATTAGGGAAAGAAATGGAGCTACAGGTAATCACTTCAGACAAACTTCAGACATAACAAAGAATGTTATGTTTTGATACAGAATCTTGGATCAATCAAAGTCTGTTGATCGCAAACATTTTTGTGAAGTTCCCCTTTAAAACATTGGGACATATTTGGCCTTTTGGTAGAAGGTAAGCAACATCAGAAATGTTTGAATATAATAGTTGGTGATGCCTCCCTTTAATCAACAGCCCAAATGAGGCAATTGTCTTTTATTTTTATCTCTTCAGATTTGCCTGTTGGAATTGTATTACCATATAAGTATAAGATGCACTTTTCCCCCCTAAAAGAGGCTGAAAATTTGGGTGCATCTAAATAATCCGAATATAGCTTTTTTGAAGCTTTTTTTTTTTTGAGCCCTAATAAGGTGCTAACGAGTGAAGCGATCTTCTGTGGTTTACCTGGTTTTCTCATTGCTGCTTCCTCCAACATTAGTGCCTCACTAGGGCTGAAAAAAAGCTTCTAAAGCACAGCTGATTGTCGGAGGGAGCAGCAATGAGAAAAGCAGACAAAGCATGGAAGATCGGAAGATCACTTCATTCGTTAGCCCTTCATTAGGGCTGGAAAAAAAGCTTCAAATATTTTTACTGCAGCATACTCACCCCTTTGGATACCAGTATATCTAAGTGACGCTTGGAGGAGTAGAGACAAACACAATGGAGTCTCTGCTTCAAAAACAATTTCTCAAGGAATGGAAAATCTACTTCTCTCCAATGCAACACATTCTTTTGCAAATTGTGGCTATCTTCTTTGAATTTTCTCATTTGAGTATGCCCTTCAACTTTTCTGTGGAGCAGATAATTTGCTGGTATTACTGCTCCAAGTTTCCAGAATAGAAATAGCATCAATCATGCTGGTTGATGATCTCAGATAGCGTTTGAGATAGGAAAATGTACTCCTTTTTGGTCCAAATAGACTTCTCACTTGCCCTCAATAATGATTGTTTACAAAGATTGTAAGTAATTGTTGATTCAGTGTAGCCTTACTTGGAATACATAGTCCAGAAGATAAAAAGTGTGCATGCTCAAAACAAGCAAATTTATATGCTGAAGCTGACCAGACTAAGGATGGTAGCCAGATGGATACCTGGTAGCCAGATTTTTTTTTCCTATTTTCCTCTCCAAAAACTAAGGTGCACCTTATACTCAAAAAAATATGCTACAACTGAGATTTTTACTGTAACTTGCAAGTTCAAAACTGACAAGAGTGCTAAGCAATTAAACTTGCAATGTTTGTATTTGGAGGAAGAGGGAAAAGAGAGAATAGTATGGCCATGTTGGAAGACAATAGCATTTCCAAATTCATACATTTGGTCCAACTCACAACAATTAAGAATATTTCAGGTAAGCCTACCTTGAATTAAAATCCTCTTTCATTCTGTAAGAATTATTTGTGCCTACTATCCTACTTCACCCATCCCATGCCAATTGAAATAGTAAAGAGAGACTTTATCATTGCCAGTCAATTTTATCATAGTCATTCTTTACCACTATGGGTGGTTAATCTATTTCTGAAAGTACAACAGACAAGCTATGTATGTTTGGATTAATTTTGAGTTTGCTAGGGGATAAGATTATCATTATGATTTCTTTATCTGTGGCTAAACCTCCTCTTATTTTACCAGCTTCAAGAAAAAAAGCATCTCAAGCAAAGTCTATTTCTTTATTTCCCCAACAACAGCTGTGAATGGTAAATCACGACACAAGTAATGTGTCCCACTTTTTCCTGCAGCATTTTTGCGTAAAAAAATATATTCCGAAGTCATTAATTGTCCTCACAAGAACATTTTCATTTTGAAAAACAATTTAGAGTGATGTCAAGCCTTGCCTGGGGATGTGGAGGAAGGAGATAAGGGAAAGAAATTTCTATAAGCCCTCCTATGTAAATTAATGGCAACCAAGTAGAACATAGGATTTACCAAAAATCCATTTTAATTATATACAAAACACTCTGGATATTACTTACTATTTATTTCAATCTTAATTTCCTATAGTTAGACTTGCTTTTAATCTTGAATCTCTCTCTCTCTCTACTGGTCAATGACTCAACCCAAACAGTAAGTTTTTCATCTCTTTTTTTCCCCTGATTAACATCTAACACTTTTTATTTTTGCCTGGTTGGTTGTGATCAAAGAAAGCTTAACTCTGAGGCATTTATTATTTTAGACTCTCTTTCCTCTCTTTTCCTAAATTAATCTGAGGGTGGTTACTATTCAATCATTTATCTCTTCCTGCTAAAGCAATACTTGTCTTCTTTCTTAGTATTCACCATTCTTCCAATAGCATCTGTCAGAATTCTCTGGGTGAATGCAGGAATTTCTTCTCCACTAACTTCTTGTATCAGCCACTTCTGTACCATACAGCTGTGTTGCAACTCAGTTCTGTGTTGCATTTTTCAGTTCTGGTAAATCATCCTGCTGATTTTGCATAACATGGGAGTTGTTCCACTTCCACTCCTCTTCTGGTCAGATTTACCTCCAAAGTTCTAGTGCATTTCCAATTCAATTTCTCCACTCATTTCTCATCTACATACTTCTAATAACAATAGCAATCACTGTGAATGCCATCTCACACTTCCAAATTATGTTGACTAGTATATTATTAGGCACGACTGACAAAATATATCATGATAGGACAGGGATGAATATATAGTTTATTATTACATACAGGTAAAAGATTCATTGCAATGATCTTACATGTCATAATGAAAAGGGAAGGAAGGAAGGAAGGAAGGAAGGAAGGAAGGAAGGAAGGAAGGAAGGAAGGAAGGAAGGAAGGAAGGAGGGGTGGGGGAGAGGGAGAGGGAGAGAGAAAGAGTCTTCTTGGAAGAGTCTAAACATTTAAATCTAAATCATAGGTCTTACTTGTGTACTCCTTATTATGGAATTGAGAACATTAATTGCCCAGAAAATTTCTTCCTTACTAGCAGACTAGAAGTGTAGGAATCTAAATTTAATATACAAATCAAATATAAACTGTTTTTTAAATTGTTTAATGGTATGGTTTTGAAGGCAACAGAGCGATTAATAGATGACATTTTCCATTTTCCATGCTTCCATTCCAATAAGAGTTGTCTATTATTGTTGTTTTGTTTCATAAATTGAAATTGGAAAAATCATGATTACATTTCATAATATTAGAACCAAGGGCACAAAAGAATAAACACTTCTTTGAAATGAATGAGGCAATCTATCACCAATCAGAACATTATTGATCTTTAAATTAAAAGCATTCATATTTGTATGCCGTGCCCTCATTTCACACAATTTTAGGTGCCTAATAGCACCTAACAATTGTATTGAGCTTCCGAAGATTCTTGTCTTACCATTAAAGAACTTCCACAAGATTCCAAAGTGCTGAGATTGATTATGAAAATTACCACTGCTGGAAATGTGTTGTTGTTTATAAATCCCCTGCAGTGAGAGTCCCCGTGTTTCCCATTTAGTGCTAAATCAGTTTCAGAGTAACCAGAAAACAGGACAGTGCAAAAATTAATCTTCATAGTAATTGCCTGAACTCCACAGTAGACGTTGATATCTTGTTCTGCTACAATAAAAAAAGAGAACTATTCAGATTATATTAAATTATATTTTTGAATGTTACATTAGGAAATAAGCCTAATTTCTAATCAATTTTAAAACACAGACAACATAAGAAGCAAACTAAAAATAATAGCAATAATATAACAAACGGAGCTCTCTTACCAATGAATTCCAAAGGATTGTGCCATAACTGAGAATACTACACTTAATAACATGACTTTAATGTGATTTACCTTCATGCACTTACTTGAATGTTGGGAATAAGCAGAGTCTTCTCTTCGTTGTACATCCTATTAGTTTTCCCTCAGCATACTTAGGAAACAAGCCCCAAATATCCCCAAAAGTTTCAACAGAACACTATATTGGTATCATTTGTATTTTGCAGATAATACTCCATTAAATAGCCATGCCAAATAGCAATCATTTAATGTAATCAGAGACAGACATAAATTAGTAATAAATAATTAGAATAAAATACCAGATCTCAGTTTTAAACAGCACCAAACAGCACCAAAACATGTGTATACACAAAAATGATCTGAAAGCAATAATTGATAAAACAGCTTTATAACATACAGTCAGATGAATAATGATTCATAGTTCTACTTTATTTATTTTTGGTAAATAGTAGTTATAAAAAAAATTACAGGTTGCAATTTTAGTAAACACAATCAAGGAGGCTGAGATAGCAGAACGTTTTCTAATAACATTTTAGCACAATAACAAATATATCTGCTGTATTATAAAACATTAGATGACTTAGATGAGGGAATAGAAGGGGAACTCATCAAATCTGCAGATAACCCTAAACTAGCAGGAATAGCCAATACCACAGAAGACAAGCTCAGGATTCAAAAAATATATTGAACAATAGGCCCTATCCAACAACATGAATTTAATGTGGAGAAAAGCAAGATTTTACACTTAGGCATGAAAAAGCAAAGGTACCAGTACAGATTAGGTGAAACTTGGCTCAAAAACAGTAACTGTGAAAGGGACCTTGGAATCCTAGTGGACGATCACTTAAATATGAGCAAGAAGTCTGTGGCAGCAGCCAAAATAGCTAATACAATCCTTGGTTACATAGAGGTGTAGAACCAGCAGAGGTATAGCATATAAATCACATAAAGTATTAGTAATGCTTTATAAATATTCTTACTAAGACTACACCTGGAATACTGCATCCAGATGTTGATACTTTGGAAAAAGTGCAGAGAAGAACAACTAGGATGATTAAAGGCCTGGAGACTAAAACATACTAAGAATAGTTGCAGGAACTGGGTATGGGTAGTCTAGAGAAAAGAAGAACTAGGGGTGACATGATTGCAGTATTCCAGTATTTGCCACAAAGAAGAGGGAGTCAATTTATTTTCCAAAGCATCAGAACTCAAGAAACAATGGATGGAAACTAATCAAGGAGAGAAGCAATATGGAATTAAGAAGAAACTTGAATGGTTCTAACTGGAGGTTTTTAAGAAAAGACAGGACACTCAGTTGTCTGAAATGATATAGGTGTCCTGCTTAAGCAGGGAATTGGACTAGAAGACCTCTAAGGTCCCTTCCAACTCTATTCTAATTGAATGATTATAAAATCTAATCAAAACAAATGAGCGTCATCAGCTTATTTCATACATATTGCAACTCCATATTTTATTCTTTATCATAGCCATATTTATTTAGGACATCTATTTTAATAGTTAGTTGCAGGTGAGCATATAGGTATGTATGCATACATAAATGCATACAACATATCCAGTGTTGGGCAATAAACATAGAAACAAGCAGTTTCTATGTACTAGATTGTGTAAAATGTTTAGAATTCAAAATATTTCAATTTTGAAACAGTTTCTCATTTTGAGCAGGTTTGTGTAGCTTTTCTGGAAGTGTTTGAATTTGAAATACAGTCGTTTAATAGATAGAATAGTTGTAATGTTCTGTATGAAACTTTTTCACAATCTTACTAAATGCTGTACATGTCTCCAGGATTTCTTCCACATACAGAGAGCAATTGGCTGGCTACAAGTGGATCAAGCAGGGTTTTTCTCTCATTTATCATATATTGCCAATAAATATATCTATGACATGATGTATTTTGTTTTCCTTCTCTGTTTACAGTGAATAATAAAAATTTGAGTTACTCAAAAAAAGTGATACATTAGACCTATGAGAATCAGAGCTGATTTATTCAAATGGTTTTGGGGATTATGTGATTTAAGTTCATAATGGGAAGTAGGAGGCTAAATTGGTTCAATTCAATTGTTTCAGGACTCATTCATAGCTTATATTGCAGAAGATCAAAACAGCTGCACCTGCTTTGTTTTGTTGAGATGAAAATTACATGGGTAATAAAATCGTTAGAAAATCGTTAGAAAATGGCTATTTTACTTGGCTATCTTTAGTGAATGTACACCATAAACTGTTGTTCTTCATTTCTTACTTAGAGACAGAAAAGAGTTGAAAACAATAGCTAAACAGCCTCTAAATCATCCAGCCAAGTCACAAATATTAGTGAGTGGTGCTAATGGTTGATACTGGTTGCTGCCAGTGTCCTAAGTATCAACCAAGTATCTTCTTAAAATATAAGATGTTCCTAGCAGCGCAGTTTTTTGCAGTTCCATTGGTGTTATTGAAGGAAGTTGCAATTTCTTTATTTGTTTTGTAAAATTCTTGGACATGGTACCAAGTGCCCAATGACAATGGGTATCACTATTACATGTTTCATCCATAGCCATGTAGTTTCGATGGCCAGGTCGCAATATTTTGTGATTTTTTTCTAGTTTTTTTTCTTCGACTCTGGCATCTCCTGATACAATGATATCAATAAACTTCTGCCCTCTACAACTGTGATGTCTGACGTGTTGTGTTCCAAATGACGATCCAACTGTATTCAAAAGTCCCACAAGATCTTCACCTTCTCATTTTTGGTAACTTTTTCCACTTTGTGCTCCCATGACTTTTGGGATGCAGGTAAGTCGTATTTTTTTACATAATGACCAAGTGGATTAATTTAGCAACTCGATCATGTCTAGCTTTGTACTCAATTTGTGCAATTTTGCTGCAGTCACATATTAAATGTGAAACAGTTTCGACTTTGTTGTTGCAAAGTCAACAATTTGGATTGTCAGTGGATTTTTGTATCTTTGCTTACATGGCATTAGTTTGTAGTGCTTGTTCTTGAGCAGCCAGTATTAAACCTTCCATTTCTTTCTTGATAGTTGCCATCTTAAGCCATGTCCATGCCAAGTTGTCATCACATTTTCCTTCAATGTTTTTCAAGTGCTGTCCAGGTAAAGCTTTGGTTTTCCATCTATTTAATCTGTCATCCAGCTGTTTTTCCTTATATTCTGCCTTTGTTTCTATTGTTTTTATACTATTCTCCATTTTCACAGCCTACAGCAATTTTTCTATACTTTGGTTCACATAATCATGCAAACTTCATTTTTCTTCTTTTACAGTTTGATGGATTTGCAATAGCTCTCTTCCCCCTCTTTTTCTTGGCAGGTATAATCTGTCGTTGTCACTTTGTGGATGTAAAAGGTGGTACATATTCAAAAGTTTGTGCGTTTTCCACTCCAAATTATCCAATTCAGCTGAAGTCCAGTTGATGATTCCAGCTGAGTAGTGCATCTCTGGAACTGCCCATGTATTAATTGCTTTAATTATGTTTCCAGCATTGAGCTTTGATTTTAATATTTTACAGACCCTCCTGATGTATTCCTTTTGCATTGACTCTTTGACTTTTCCATTCAAGATGTTATCTGCTTCCAATATACCTAGGTATTTCTAATGGTCATCCTTTGCTAATGCTTTCACTATGTTTCCATTTCCCAGTTCTATTCCTTCTATTTTTTCCATTTTTCCGTGATACATGGATAATATAGCATATTTTTCAAGTCCAAATTTCATTTTATGTCACTGCCGAACAGTTGAACTGTGTTGAGTATTGATTTAAGTTCAGTGGGCCTTTTTACATACATTTTAAGTCATGTATAGTAGATGGTTTATCTTGCCATGTTGGTTTGAGATTTGGTATCCGAGTTTTGTGTTTTGTAGAATTATTGTCAGTGGAATTAACGTGATGTTGAACAGTAGTGGTGAAAGTGAGTTCCTTGTCTGATGTTGACTTCACCAATATTCTCCCCATTTGCTATTAGAACTGTTTTCCATTTTTGCATATTTGCTTTAAAAAATGTACAGATATTTTTGCTGATTCCAAAGTTTTCCAGACAGGTGTTAATCCAGTTGTGGCGTAATGAGTCAAAAGCCTTCTTGTAATCAATCCATGTAATATTTAAATTTGTTTTTCTTCATTTTGCATCTTTTAGTACTATTTTGTCAATGAGCAGCTGATCTTTTGTTCCTCTGATTTTTTGTACTTTCCTTTTTGATCTACTGGATGCAAACTGTTTTCCATCAGATGATTGAATGTTGAATTTGCCAGTATCCTTTTTAAAAATCCGAGCATTGTTGGCAGAAAAGTAATTGGGTGACAGTTGCTTGGTTCTGTGCCCTTTTCTGGATCTTTCATTATCAAATATGTTTGAGAAGCTGTTAACCATTCTTTGCTTGTTGCACTTTGAAGCATTTGATCAAATTGAGTGGCCATGCGATGATGGAGGCTGGTCAGGTGTTTTAGCCAGTATACCTGCAGTTCATCCAGGCCAGGTGCACTCCAGTTCTTGACCTTCTTTGCTTGTTTCGCCACCGTATCAGTTTTTATTACAATATCTTCCACTTTGTTTTGTGTTTTTTGTTGTTGAATATCTTTGATCCAGGAGGCAGTTTTGTTGTGTTCCACTGGGTTTTCCCACAGTTCTTTCCAAAAGTTTGAAGTTTTTTCTTTACATGGGTGAACATTAGTTTGGACTCAATTTTCATCAAGGGACTGGTAGAAGAGGTGTCGGTTTCTTCTGAACTGGACATTTTGACAATATTGTTTTATTCATCCTTCGTATCTTTCAGTTTTCTTTGCTGTTGCTGTTACATGTTGTTTTAGTTCTTCCATGATTTCCATTATTGTTTTTTCCTCCAGGTTGTATTTTTTGTGTAAACTATTTTTCAGCTTTTTGGTCTTTATTTTTCCTTCTTTCAAGTACTGAACCTCAGATTGCTAACATCCCCTTTTAGGTTTTTTTTTTTTTTTTCAAAGTTTTACATTGGCGTTCCAGTGGGTTTCTTTTTTGGCATTTTATAACCCAGTTTTGTAGTTATAATGGTGGTTGGTTTCATATAGTGTGGTGGATGGGATGGAAATTAAAATGTTTTTCACGGCAGTTAACAGATCTTTCACTCATTTGCTATGCACTTCTCAAATGTTGGTTGTCTTTTTCTTTCTACATTTTCTTTAATGTGGTTTTCAATTTTTTCTTTCAGCATTTTTGCTAGATCACTTAGCTCTACACTTTCAAGTTGTTGTACAGGAGGATCTTCATTCTGTATGTTGGTTTCTTCCACTGGCTGGTCAGTTTGTTCAGGTATTGGAGCAGTTTCTTCAGCTTCTTCATCATCACTTGTTGTTTTCTTTTTAGCCAATATTTCTAGATGTTGCATTGCCACATCTATGAAAACTTAATTACGGATGATGAAGCATCTTTGATCCATTAATATTTGTTTGGTTATGTCACTTTCCAGGTGTTGTTCCTTCCACAGTTGCATCTTTCTTTTTTGAAATCGCCTGGTTGTTGGTTCTGCCTGGTAGAATATTTGAGGATATCTCAATTTCCGTCGGTTGTCCAAGTTTTTGCGCTTTGGTTCCAGTCGCTTTGCAGTTGCATATCCTGGTTTCCTGCCAGTAACAACTGAGCCCTGTGGCCCCTTTTTTGACAGATGTCCAGGAGCCATAGCATCTAATGCAGTCCTTGTTGACCCAGGCGATGACCAGCCCAATGTGGAATTTGTTGGTTTCTTCTCATCATTCGTGATGGTATGTGCTGGGTTGGTTCTCAGTGGCTAAGCCACTACTGATCCAAAGATGATAATCCCATAACCGTAGGAATCACACCAGATAGCTGTCCAGGCCCAGCCACAGCAGGAAAGTGGTCTACATTCCTGTTGGTGGTAGGAAGGCAGGATATACAAAGGCAGTTTCAATTTTTGTGTTTTGTTTTTCTTTCATCTGAAGAGTCTGCAGAGTAAACTTTGACATACATACATACAACACACACACATATATATATGTGTGTGTGTGTGTGTGTGTGTGTTATATTTGTACTGATAAATAACACAAATTTCCCTAACACAAATACATATATATATATATATATATATATATATATATATATATATATATATATATATATATATATATATATATATATATATATATATATACATACATACATACATACACACACACACACACATACATACATACTGTATGTTTCTATGATATTTCTAAACTAAATTTTTTGGAACATAATAAAATGCAGATTTTTCCAAGATACTTTCATAATTTCTTTTCTTTCCAAGAATAGTCACCTGCCATTAAAATTATCAAGTACTACATGAACACGCATGCAAGGAAAATTGCTATTTTACATTCAGGCTCTTGTTCCTTTTTTGTCCATCAAAATCTTTTTTGCCTGCCAGTGAGTTTTATTTTCTCCTGCTTTTATTCTGTCTCATTAAGAATAAAATCCTCATGCTGTATCGTGCTATTATTCCTGCCATTAGGATTATCAATCAATGGTTGACAGTTACCTCTATCCATTTATGTACCCTTGCAAGAACAAGGATATTAAACCAATCAATTTTCTTCCATAGTGGAGAAAAAAAATTGAACATGAGATTTTAGCACTAGTAGAAGGTGAAAAAATAAAAGATCCTTTGTTTATCAAAATTCAAACTTTTCTCCAGTCTTCAGCAAGATTCTGTTTGTTGTTTTTTCATCTTCTTTTTTGCATTTCACTCTTGTTACATTTCACTTTTTTTCTGTGACTGAAACAACTCCTCTTGTTTTTGATTTCATTACCAAGTGTTAATAGCTCACAATAGCCTCTATAGTAAGGTTAACTGCTGCTTTGCAAAACCTATTTTAGCTGGTTGTCTTGCATTTAAGGGAAGATTTGATTTGAAACCAAATCAAAGATATATCTTGTTTCCCAATAAATGCAGTGCTCTTTGTAATGTTCCCTGTTAGCCTAAATAACTTTTAAGGGACATCTGCTTACAGAAGTGAACCTGACCAGAGAGAGGACCCTAGAAGCCAAAAATCATGAATATCTGCAGAAACTGACAGGTACATAAGAATTCTCCTTACATCTGGGATTTATGGGAGCATTGTATCAAAGTCTATAAACTTTATCCTTTGTCTTTGGTATCTCATGCTATGCTGTCAGATGACAACACACAGCAGCTTCATGGAGAAGTTAAGCAAGAGCTTAGAAAGTACCAAAATCTGTGAAATACCATAAAGCAAGGACTGAGTATCTCCCACAATCAACAGTAACAGGAATTAGCCCCAGAAGAAGAAGAACCAACATAGTGCCACCTAATCCCAAAGTTTGAAATCAATCCAAAAGTAAACAATGACTGATGGCTCTGAGCCACTGAGACATCAAGGTAGGGATATACTGCCCCTATCTTGCTCCACTAGAGATTAACCAAAAGGGCAACCAGTACTATTAAATTTACTTTCTTGGCTGAAAGATATCCAAATAATCTGCTTCTTCCTGGATTCTCTAAACCTGTTGTGCAACCACCTTCTCTACAATCTTCCCTAGGAAGGAAATTTTGGAAATTGGACAAAGGTTTATCCAGTATAGCTGGATCTAGCAATGACTTTTTGGAAAAGGTGTCAACCTCTACATATTTAAAAGATGCTGAGTGTCATGTATTAAAGACAATTGTGTTAAGCTCTGTTAAAGTGAAACTAACCTTTAGATGACCCTATCTGTTAACTCCAACTGTTTTTGAGGGAAACATATTTGGGCGGGCTCTTTCAAGTATTATGATTGGTTAAGGCCCTGTGGACCCAGAATATAAATTACAAGGATTTGCCAGTGTTCCACAGTTCCAGTTTGAACCAATAAATGTTGTTGTATCTATGCTGGTCTGTTCTTGCCTACTGCAGCCCACTACACAATACTGAGAAAACACCTTCTCTCAGAATTCACTGCTGTCAACACCAAGTCACACATAACCTTCCTCGAGACTTTGGCCTTAGCCACTCAAATTTTTCAGATTTTTAAAATACTGCCTTACACCGAAGGACTGGAGATTATTAAAAAGATAAGCTTGTACTTGCTTACTCAATACTCAGTAATATATGTTTTCCTGCAATATATCTTTTAAACATTATAATTTACATTTGCATGCAATAAAAGGGAAAGTCTGGGTGCTTATCATACATATTTGCATCAATTAACCTGTGATGTGCTTTTACAGATATAAACCATGAAATAAAAGTGAAAATAATAAATGAATAGCCTTTTTCCTAAGATAAAAAGGTACAGTTTATGCTGACCTCAGTTACCACTCACCAAGATTCTACATACAGCTCTATCCAGTAAAATATCCCAAGAGACTTGGTACAATATCCAATAGAGGTACATTACTCTGGCAATGGTAGTACTACTTGCAATACCTATGAGAAGTTAAATTGCTCATCCCTAGTCACTTCACATGTTTTCCACCATGTCAAGAGCTAATAAACTTACTGTAATAACCCAGGGCTGGGCATGGAAGCAACATAGCCTGAACAAAGGTTTAACCCCCCTCTATTACTCCAATTTTCCCCCAAAAGTCCTCCAAAGCTCTAAAAATGCACCTCCATCGACAGTTCCTGGCTGTTATTAGTCCAGCACAGTTCTGAGAGCAGACCTATGTCACTGTGAACTTGCAGATAGTCAGGCCAGGCAAGCAGGATAAGACAAACAGGGCAAGGCAAGCAGGGCAAGGCAAGCAAAGTATCCAGACATCAGTAACAGCACATGAAAAAGGCAACACTTGTTCCCGACAAGCGCCCCTCTTTAAATCTCATTCTCCAGGTGAGCCTTGTAAAGAGATGAGGAATGCCCTCCTCCCAGGTTGTCAAATCACCCTGCACTGATTCCACCTTCTCTCCATTCTCCGTGCTTGGTAATCAGAGAGGAGGTAATTGTTCATTGCCGGAGCTCCATCGCTCCTCTGCTCTGCTGCCTGAGCTCTCCTCCCCCTCGCTTGGTCATCCTGCACCTTCTCTCCTTCGTTGGCAATCCCTTCTAGGCCTGAGGGACCCAGGACTGCCTCATCCTGCTCCTCCAGTCATTCCTCCAAGTTCAGAGAGGCCACACCATCTTCCTCCATTGTCCCTAGGTCCATCCTGTCCTCAGACCCAGGCTCCAACAGGGCTATGACACAAACAGTACTTCAGATGAAATGTTCAGATGATATTGTGTCATCTATTGTCTGAGTTTCCTTTTGCAACATTCCCCAATTCATAATTGTTTACTATGGCATCATATTTGGAAAAAGAGGTTCAAAATAAACACAATGCTTGACTCTGACATAGCAGCAACTATATGTCAGAGTGAAATCATGCCTCTTCACAAATCACCACTGTATCAATAACAACAACTATATCATATGAAAGTAACATACTTTTAACCTATTCCTTAGAATATTCCAGAGTATTTTCACATTTCAGGATAAAGTTGTCACTTGATATTGAAAAAGAATGCAACCATTCACCCAACTAGTTTGCCACAAAGACATATTCCATTTTGTCTCTGACAATTTGTGAAAAGAGAATCATGATGTTTTGAAGATCATAACAATGATCAAGTAGCTTACTCTATTATATTGGTATTTTCAATAATAGTCACCTACACCAAAACAATCAGGTAAACTTTGAATCTGATGCATATAAGATTTCTCAACAGAGATATCAAGTGTAACAGGTACATTACTCTTATAGTGGATGACATCATTCCTGATCCATATGCTGCTAAATTCTTCTCCAAATCTGCTCTTAATGCTTGTTACATTATTATAAAACTGGATATACATGCGATTTATAATTGTGTTATATACCTATTATTATTTTTTTGCTGCACCTCAGTATTGAAATGTCTGTCATCTGCTGAAATATTACAAAAAGTAATTATTGTGTTACTTACTGAATTAAAAGATATGTTTAACATTAGTGGTGACACATGAGTGTATGGTACCACTTCATGTGAGCATAGTTTTCATAGTTTTGACTACTTGCATTATGTCAATCTGATCTTATTTGGAACAAACATGAATTTAACAATTTAACAATTAAAATTCTTTGGCTATGTTCTTGGCAAATCTCCACAAGGTAAAGATAAAAATTGCAATGCCAACTGGTTCCACTTACATATGCAGTCTGCCGGGATTCCTGATCTTCCAATCTTATCTCAGATTGTCAGAAATCTTAGAAGAAAAGATTACACATGGGAATACCGGAGACCTACCACTTGCCTCTGATGTTTTCGTGTGATATTTTGATCTAAGAAAGCAAATGGAAATCAGGGTGGATGACAGCCATCCCACAAATATTGTCAGAAGGCAAAGTCTACAGTGTTATGTATGCCAACAGAACTTACAGAACTATGGAACCAAAATATGTTCTAATATAAAAAGAATCTCGTACTGCTGTTTTGATATGCTCTAACTTTGTTGTATGCTTGTATGATTCTTTTTTCACTATCATAACTGATTAAAACGTTTTTGAACCAATATGCAACAATCCATCTTTTCAGCCTTTCTGCTTACTAAGCACTTTTGCTCAAATTTCAAGAGTATAACTGCGAAGTCCTTTATCTCTTAGGAAAAATTTATAAAGCTGATTATTTCTCAAAAAAACTGGTACTTGACCAATTTCAGTGAAACTTTGAACTTTGTTCAAATGCATATCATATCTCTCCTATGCTTTTGAAAAAAGTTATCACTTTCACAGATAGAGACTATTATATGATGGAATGGAAAACTTTTGGAACAGTAGAAAATGCACTATAATTGATGCATGTGGGAATTATCCATATGACCTAAAGCACATGTAATACAATATGTTAATATTTATCATTATTCCAAGCTGTAGATTCACATGCTAAATGTCTCCATATTTTTACTTCTATCATCATTATTGGGAACTGAAATCAGTGAAGATTTTTGTTGTTATTAATAGCCAGTATCTTGCAGTGAAATTGATCACAATCAGATCTGCCAAATAATATTTCCAAAGCTAGATAACTTTTTTTAGTATTTTTGCCATACTACCTATTCTTAAAACTGACAAGAAATCATCTTTTCATGCAAATTGTTCTCATTTTTCTAATTATTTAGGTTTTACATTTCAATAAATCATGCCCTAGGTTAATGGAGAGTTCAGACACTCCAAAAAGTTTTCCAAACTTCCACAGTAGAAGGTGTTCTCTAACAACAGTAACTGTTCAAATTTATTAGGAGTTATACTGTTTAGACCCATTGTTAACTCTGAAACAGATCATGACACTCATAATATACAGGATTTGCAACAGCTATATCCACCTTTGGCAGATTAATCACAACTAAACTGTCCAGCTTCCCAGAAAAACCTTATTTTAAAGCAATGGGTACCTGGGGAAAGTGTGTAATGAAATGAAATGCAGATAAATTCAGACAAACATTCAAACTTGGAGAAATGTAGAATCTATACAACCTTAAAACAATCAAGAGATACACTGCATTATGATCCTGGCAGCCCTCAAGTCAGTAGAATTACCGTATTCCACAACTCTAGCCATTCCATAATACACTTCTAAATAATGATGATGGCGACCTTATCAGAAAAAGACTTGTCTGTCATTTTACACTCATTGGTGTCTATTACACCATCACAAGTTAGTTAGTTATTCTATCCTATCTCTAGAACACCATTTATTAGACTCCAGGCTACCCGAAGGACTACGTTACAGAATATCTATAGTGAGTGCTTAGTTTTCATATCATAGAATTTGTGGAAAGGGTAATATTTCTATCATGACATTAGTATTGAACTATTGTTTACTTTTTATCATAATTAAAAGAAAAGACAATGATGTGGCATTCTGTTTAACTTGCTCTATGATCCAACACAGGTTCCAAGGGACACTTGTTTAGAGAAAATAAACCATTCCAGATTTTAGAGCCGATCAGAGAGAAGGCTTGGGGCCAGTATTTTAAAATGTATAAGACAAAGAAGAAATTGTTTAATATCTTTTAGTATTAAAGAAGTTCGTTGCAATGTCTCTTTCATTTCCACCTTTTGCAGGTACCTTCAAGAGGTGTAGCAGTAAGGAAGAAGAATTTGAGATGGAATGTATTGGGAAGGGGAGGGGGCTAAGACAGAATTATTCTGGGAAGCAGCAACGGTTAGAGATGATTTCACCTCCTATTTTCTTTGCAATAATCCCCCACCTCCCACTTCATCAAACCTTTCAAACATACTGGCATACTCTGCCATGCTAGAGAGAAAAATGGAAAGTTGGAAAGAGAAGAGTAACAGCAATAACTATTCTGACTGGAGTGAAGAGACAGTTCTAAACAGATATTATAGGAAAATCCTTTCTGCTGAACGATAAAAAATAGATATCTTCTTCCTCACCCACTCCCATTAATTATTTCCACAGTAAGAATTACTGTGGAAAAGATGACTGGACAAACTTATTGAAAATCTGAAGAATTGTTTATGGTTTCTTTTATAACCTAAATTTGTATTAAGAACCAGTTTTAGCAATGCTAGAACAATCTTTATCTTTTACATGTTACGATAAATATTGCCAAACAAGAAACATTTAATCTTCTCCATACTATAATTATTTTTCATGCTATACCACTATATGAATCATTAATTTAAACAGGGAATTTATTAGATCATCATTATGATTTAGTATTTTTTTAAAGTCAAAGGATTACGTATTGACATTAATCAGTATGTCAGAATGAATAATAGCACTATGTTTTCAATTACCTGAAGATACTGGAATGTTGAACACAAATATACCATGTTCTAATTATGGCGAAAAGTGACAGTGTCTCTAGATCAATTTAATAGTGGATTTAATTTAATACAGGAACAGAAAAGATTTTTATCAATCCAGGACTCTATTATTAAAATAAGTGAAGGGGAATGGCAGTTACTTAGTACAAGAATTTTCTTTTCCTGCATAAGATTTCAATCAGCATTCCAAATGCAAAGGAACAGGATTTGAAAAAAACTGTGTATGAATTTTAAAAGAAACACTTCCCCCATAACTGACTTTAACAAAATATGTCAGCTTGTGTATTTTTAATATTGTTGCTTCCCAAGTGTGAAATATAATGAACATTTAACTAAAATATGAAATAAGATCATGTCTGAGATATAATTCTGTTCATCATTTTTGTATGAAATAGGCTTTATGGTTAGTTTATATGTATGTTTGGGTGCATTCCCGGAAGCCATGATACAGATAGACAGAAGCTCCAACAATATAAATTGGCATGGTCTCAATTTCTCACTACATTTTGCTATCCATAAACTGTGAATATATGTACAGGACTCTTCATTTCATGTTATAATAAATGTATTATAGCATGTGCAGTTGGCAATACTGGTATTACTATTATCATAATACAATAATATCATAATAACTTGCTTTGCTAACAAAAGGACTAGAATGAAGGAAAAACCTAAAAGGTAGGTAGGTACAGATGTAAGTAGGCAGATAGGTAGGTGTGTGGAGGGAGGGAGAGAGGGAAGGAGGGAGGCAGGGAAGAAAGGAAGAAAGGAAGAAAGGAAGGAAGGAAGGAAGGAAGGAAGGAAGGAAGGAAGGAAGGAAGGAAGGAAGGAAGGAGCCAACCTTTATTAATAAAATTGTTTCAAATAGACAATCACCACCCACTAGTGTTTGTGTTTGTAGTGTTGTATTTATAATTTGAGAGGTTGTTATGAAAGAAAATAGCAAATGTCTAGTCCATAGTAAGATGTTGGAAATATAAGAGTGGAAAGAATGCTTGCCTATCCATCATCAAAGAAAAAAGTCTGAATACCAGAAATTAAATCAAAATAAACAGCCTAAACTTTAATTTCACATTTTTGCTATATATAAATAATTCTGCTATCATTATTTTGTTTTTTGAACAATATAATTTAAAAGTTATAAGAAGTTCATAAATATTTGGGAATACCAAGTTACCCAGTAATAATCATTATTTTCAAAAGTTATTACCAGTATTATTATACTTTTTATTCTATCAGTAACATTTTAGAGGTACCACTTAACTTCATTTTTTGTTGTATTAAAATATCAGGAGAAGAACTTTTTGAAGCAAATGTTTAGTTTTGTTTTTCTCATAGTCTTTTCTGCATAACATATAAAAGCCAAATAACTTCTGTGACTGGTAATTAACATATTTTCATTCATTCATTTCAATTATAGTACTGGAACAATCTATAGACATAGATTTATCAAAACATACAAGAATAAAATGAAATGTAAAGTCATAAACATAGCACAGAGAAATAGTTATATATTTCTGGAAACATAATGAAAATAAGTCATAGGATTGTAGATTTAAGTGAAAAATATGACTTATTGAACAATGCTTTTTACAATGTTCTATATTTAATCATAGATCTGGTTGAAAAGTATATAAACTCTGTGACTCAAAAAAAAAAGATTATAAATCAATGCCAAAACAAACAGTACTACTATTAAGATATTTACTTACATCACAAAGAGCTATGAAAAACTTCCCATGTATTCCTACTTTAGTTATATATGCATGGGTAAATAATTTTGTGAAATGACATGTATGTAAAGCATGAAAGTAGATATTGTCATTCCAATGGGGTCTATGTATTGGGAAGACTTATAATTGATTTTCAAACATGGTTTGAAAAGATTGAATCTATTCTGTTTCATAATTAACATACACATACTTTTTTACAACTATTTATAGTAAATAAGTACCCATGCCTATAAAAGTCTATACTAGCTTTCAAATCTGTGGGTTAAATTAAATTAATGCATATGTATGCTCTATGCTCAATGTGTATAATATTAATTCTACAGAAGCATGGAAAGTCAGCCTTGAACTATTTATTGTGGTATGCTTATTTTTATTTAAAAACCCAATGGAACTATTAATAACAATAATTTTCTGTATAAAGACGTAGCCTTAATTTCCATGGCTTTTTTTTCTACATTCATCTTAAACATAGAACTATTTCTTGTATGTAAATCTAGAAATGATGAGGTGTTGCCTTCCTTTGTTTCAAAGAGGAGAAATCAGCAAAGATTGAGGAAGGTGCCCTAGGACATCAGCATAATGCATATATACACAACCTAATTATTCTAAAAGCAAGGGGAAAGGCAACTGCTTCAACTCATTGACACAATGAAAAGAATTAACTATCTGATAAAAGCTCTGTAGAAACTGACAAAATAAAATATTTTAAAAGTTTTTTAGTACTGAAATTGCTTGGAAGGCTATTTTGAATCTTAGGAATGAATGCAAAGGAGAATTTCAAGCAGGAGAAACTTCATTGTGAGTATAGTAACACAGCTATACAAAGTCCTAGAAAGAGCTGCTTCACAATGGGCAGGTGCACATATAAAGAATCATTAGTTTCATCTTTACAAGCTTCATACACTGCTTTGAAAGTTGTCCAGGGCTGTCTCAGCATGAACAAAGGGATGCTTTGCACAGCCTTAGAAGCTCCAAAATAACTGTACAAGAGGGAGGTCACATTTACAATTTGTTCTTACTCCATTGTTGCTTCTCCACAGTCAAAGACCAAGACTCGTCATTTAATTTGTTTTACTGTTTTAAAAAAGCATCCAAACATCTGTCCCCCAGAATTATTCTTTTTATACATATCTGTGCTTTTTTAAGATACATAAAAATGAAAGACTAAAAAGGAAAAGAAAAACAAAGCAAACCAAAGAAATAAAACGGAAATATAGTGAAAGTCACTTGATACAAATTTTAAGCAGATCATTAAACCTTGATAATACACTATATTGATCAGAATTTCCATTACACTGATAGGCAGCTAGTTTATAGATGGAAAGTGAATACAGATTGTAATCATGGGGCTGTACTCTCTTCCTAGCATTGAAGAGTAATATTTTTATTAAATTATTATCAACCATTTATAAACTTAAGTGTGCAGGTTAGATTATCAGTGGTAATAATATCTAATTTATGGCCTCGAATTTCTATTAATATTGGGCATCAATATTGGGAGGAAAAGATTTTGTTTCAAAAAACATCATTTTGGCAATAGCACTTAGACTTATATATTGTTTCATAGTGATTTACAGCATCTCTAAGTGGTTTACAGACTCAGCATATTGCCTTCAACAATGTGAGTTCTCATTTCACCAACCTCAAAAGGATGGAAAACAGTAAACCTTGAGTCAGTCAGGACTGAACTCTTGGCAGTCAACAGAATAAGCTTGCAATACTGCATTCTAAGCTCTGTGCCACCACAGCTCTTTATAAAAGTATGATATCACTGGACCAAAAACATTAATGTATATTGTCTATGGAGATTCTCAGTCAATCAGATCCTGGTTGTCCCAAAGATACTTTTTCAAAAGGCAACTGGACTTTCTTTATTTTTCCTTCTCATCTACAAACTAAAGAGAACTGAAGAAGCTTCTTGGATGAGAAGGCAAATGTCTTCAAGTAAAAATAAAAAAAGTCCAGTTGCCTTTAAAAAAAAGCACCTTTGGGACATTAATGTATATTCTATAATGTGCATCCTATACCATTCCAGACCAATAGCTTTCCTGCTTTCATAGATTTAATGGTGTTCTTGTTTGAAGACATTAAGGTTCATATAAAATATGTGACTAGTTGTAATCTTTGAAAGACTTATTTGATGATTTCAAAATAATAATAATAATAATAATAATAATAATAATAATAATAATAATAATAATAATAATCAAAATATTGTTTAAGAAAGTCTAGATAACTAAAACCTTCGGCTAGTATTTCCTTACAAGGCATATTGAAAATGAAGTATTTGGTTTTGCCTTCTTCGACAGCCAATGTGGGCAGTCTTTCTCTAAGTGAGAAATTAAAACCATAATCATCAACCTCACTATCATTGTCATTATCATCAAAAGTTTCCCTTCCTCTAATTCAGTCATGTGGGCAATAAGCTTCTCCAAAGCATCTGGTGCAAATACTTCTTCACACAATAATCTACCTATAAAGAAAAAACTGGTAGAAAAAGAATTCAGTCTTTATTTTAATTGGAAGAAACGGAGGCTGAGGGGCTTTTTATCTAAATGTTTTTTATTGCTATTAAGGGGTTCCAGGGAGGGGGGGTGGTATAACCAGGCCGGGAGAGGAGCCAGTGCCAGCGCCAGATGAACAGGTGAGTCCGGGAAGGAAGTGAGCGGAGTGGGGGGGAGAAGGAACAAGTTATTCCAACAGAGGGTTGTTTGATTACAACGGTCGCGGGGAGGGGGGGATGCGAGGACAAGAGAAGATCACAAGGTCGGTTGGGAGACCGTGGCTGCTGGCTACGCCCGGTCGTTTGTACCAACCCCCGCAACCTAGGTGGCCAGGAACTACAGAGTCGGGGCCTGCGGCTGATGCTTTGCAATGCAAGGTCCGTAACCAACAAGGCCCCCCTCATTAATGAGTTGATCTCTGAGGGGGAGCTGGACCTTGCAGGGATAACGGAGACCTGGTTGGGCCACGAGGGTGGTTTACCCCTCGTGGAAATGTGCCCACCAGGTTTCCGTGCATTCCATCAGCCTCGGGCCCTGGGTAAGGGTGGTGGGGTGGCAGTAGTTATACGGGAAGGTCTAGAGCCGAGGGAGTTCACTGTTCCTCAGATATCCGGGTGTGAGTCCCTTGGTGTGAAATGGGGCCCAGGGAGGCAGTTGGGTTTGCTGATTGTATACTTGGCTCCTCGCTATACATCAGCGGCCCTGCCCGAGCTCCTCGAGCTGATCTCGGAGACGGCGGTTGAGTTCCCCAGGCTTGTGGTTATGGGGGATTTCAACCTGCCGTCAACGGGAGCGGCATCTGAGGTGGCTCGGGAGTTCATGGCTTCCATGACAGCCATGGGCCTGACCCAATTAATTCAGGGCCCCACACACAAAGGTGGCCACACACTGGACCTTGTTTTTGTATCTGAGCAGTGGACGAGTGATCTGGGTATAGGGGACTTAGTTGTTACACCCCTGTCATGGTCAGATCACTCATGTCTCCAGCTGGACTTCCCTGGCGCTACCCCCCACCGCGAGGAGGCGGGACCAGACGGTCCAAGCTGGTACCGCCCCAAGCACCTGATAGAGCCGGATAGGTTCCAGACGGAGCTTGGGCCATTACCTGTAGCTCTGACCCGCGCTCGGTCAGAGGACCTAGCGGCCGCCTGGAAAAGGACGGCGGCTGGGGCCTTGGACCAAGTTGCGCCTTTGCGACCTCTCCTGCGGCAGCGACCCACCCGGGCTCCTTGGTATACCGAGGAGCTGAGGGTGATGAAGCGCCATAGGAGACGTCTAGAGAGCAGGTGGAGGTCCTCACGCTTCGAATCTGATCGAACACAGGTAAGAGCCTATTTACGGACCTACCTTGTGGCATTAAGGGCGGCCAAACGTAGATATTGCGCCGCTCTTATTGCATCCGCGGATAACCACCCTGCCGCCCTGTTTAGGGTGACCCGCTCCCTCTTGTCACAGAGGACGCAGGGGGCACCCTTGCAGGGCAGAGCAGAGGAGTTTGGGGAATATCTGCAGGACAAAGTCGCTCAGATCCGGAGCGGATGGGCCCCCCTCAGTGGACCGGACGGGCCGCCAACAGCGAGTCTTGTGAGACCATCCTGGGAGGAGTTTGATTCTGTTGCCCCCGAGGATTTGGACAGGTTGCGTGGACGGCTGCGACCCACCACATGTTTAATGGACCCGTGTCCCTCCTGGTTGGTACTGGCATCTTGGGAGGTGACCCAAGGCTGGCTTCTGGGCCTGGTGAATGCCTCATTGGGTGAGGGATCCTTGCCAACCGCCTTGAAGGAGGCGGTGGTGAGGCCCTTACTTAAGAGGCCTTCACTTGACCCAACGGAGCTAGCTAATTACCGTCCAGTCTCCAACCTTCCCTTTCTAGCGAAGGTTGTTGAGAATGTGGTGGCGCAGCAGTTTCCACGACACCTTGACGAATCCGATTATCTAGACTCACGCCAGTCCGGCTTCCGACCCGGGCACAGCACGGAGACAGCCTTGGTCGCGTTGGTCGATGATCTCTGGAGGGCCAGCGATAGAGGTTGTTCCTCTATCCTGGTCCTATTAGACCTCTCGGCGGCTTTTGATACCATCGACCATGGTATCCTATTGCGCCGGTTGGAGGGGATGGGAGTCGGAGGTACCGTTCTGCGGTGGTTCGGCTCCTACCTCTCCGACCGGAAGCAATGTGTGTTGACAGGGGGACAGAGGTCGACCCCGAGGCCACTCACTTGTGGAGTGCCACAGGGGTCGGTCCTTTCGCCTCTCCTGTTCAACACATATGTGAAGCCGCTGGGTGAGATCATCCGTGGTTTTGGGGTTGAGTACCACCTGTACGCTGATGATACTCAGCTGTACATTTCAACCCCAAACCACCCCAACGAGGCTGTCGAAGTGATGTCCCGGTGTTTGGAAGCCATCGGGGTCTGGATGGGGGACAACAGACTTAAACTCAACCCCTCCAAGACTGAGTGGCTGTGGCTACCGGCACCTCGGTTCAGCCAGCTGATTCCTTCGCTGGCCATAGGGGGCGAACAATTGCCCCCTGTGGAACGGGCGCGCAATTTGGGCGTCCTCCTTGATGCCCGGCTGTCAATGGATGACCATGTGGCAGCCGTGGCAAGGGGGGCGTTCCACCAGGTTCACCTGGTGCGCCAATTGCACCCCCTACTGGACCGGGATGCCCTATGCACGATCACTCATGCTCTGGTGACGTCCCACCTGGATTACTGCAACGCTCTCTACATGGGGCTGCCCTTGGGACGTGCCCGGAGACTGCAGTTAGTTCAGAACGGAGCCGCGCGGGCTGTGATGGGGAGTACGAGGTACTCCCACGTAACACCTCTCCTGCGCGAGCTGCACTGGCTACCTGTGGTTTTTCGGGTGCGTTTTAAGGTGCTGATTACCATCTTTAAAGCACTCCATGGCAAGGGACCTAGTTACTTGCGGGATCGCATCCTCCCACATACATCCTGCGGCCAATTCGCTCACACAGAGAGGGACTTCTCCTGGTGCCGTCCACTAGGCAATGCGAACGGGCGACACCAAGGAGTAGGGCCTTCTCTGTGATGGGCCCAACCCTCTGGAATGACCTCCCCCCCGACATTAGAACCACTACTGACCTCCGCTCCTTCCGGCAAAAACTGAAGACTCACCTGTTCCGATTAGCAGGCCTGGCGTAATTACAACTGTCCCTCCTGGCAAATGTACTATTAACTGGTTATTTTAGGGGTATTGTTTTTAATTTATTGTCTGTGTTTTAGGGGTTTAAAAACTTATATTTATATATACTGGCTTTGTACAGTTCTTTTAATTCCATTTTAACCTCCTCCATTCCAACTGTACATATTCAACTTTTTATTGTATTTTGATATATTTTGCATGGACTGTACACTGCCCCGAGTCCCTTTTGGGAGAGGGGGCGGTCTAGAAGCACGGTAAAATAATAAATAAATAAATAAATAAATACTACTATTAGCTATGAGATGAGATTTCCTCAATAACTTTCATTCTGAACTGTAAGAGGTTGGGAGGAAAGCATCTGGGGGGAAAATCATTATCATTTTTGCCTTCTATTTGAGAGATCTCACTTGGCAAAATACAGAAATTTCACAAGAGCAGCACAGAAGGCTGGATCTAAGTGGAAGTGGAAACCAGCTTCAAAAATAACTTCCTTTCCAAGCATCCACTCAAGCAGCAATAAAAGCAAAGGGCATATTTTTTTCTCTGAATGCTGCTATAAACTTATCTTGCTCGTCATTATAAGAAATATTTAGAAATTAGAAATTATCTCAGTGATAATTGAATAAGTGGATTCATTTTGAATTTGTTTTCTTTCAAAGGCTTTTTCCATATCTGTTGCACAGCATTTATCACAATATTCAAGCAGAGTATTTCTTGTTTGATGTGAATTAATCTTCAGAATCTTCAGCTCCACCATGTTTTGCTCTAAAGCTCATTTGATCTAAAACTTGATCATCAAGTTCTAAATTTCAGATTCAAATTATGCACAGACTTTTATCTGCATGAATTCATTCATTCTAAAAGTTTATAAATAATGTGAAAAAGGCAATCGGAAGTTTCTGGTTTTTCTTTTGGAGGTTGGAACCAGCTCTAGCTGGAAGTGTTGATTTATCAGAAGTGCAAGTAGAAACTTTATTTTTTTTTGCCATGTCTATTTTGGATCAAAAATATATGGCCCATAAACAAGAAGTTTACATAGAAAAAAAATAGTCACAATTTCTGTTCCCCATTAAAGTATAAAGCAGTCTAGAAATAGATTACCATTTAATCCAGAATTCTAACTCCTAAAGTCAGCATCCACCATGTTAAAGAAAAACCATAAATCATTTTCAGTTATCCATTACTAACTGCTCAGATTCACTAAGTACTGTAGTTATTAAATTAGCATTTAATAAATTTTGAATTTCTTTTAAAGGTCAGTTATTTTTCTATTTTATTTTGTATTTATCTTTTTTATGAGATTAATTATAGACAATTATTTTTAATATGCTATGCTGTTAATTGTACAGCATATATAACGTATAAAGATAGGATTAACCAAACTATCCTGAAGGGATATTTCAATAGATCGGTTCTATAGCCTTTAGAATATGGTCGAGTTAACTTGTGAGCAGAAAGAACTTAACACTAACCGTTTATTGATTTTGACTCCCTTTGACTTAGCAGTCTCAAGATGGCAAAATAATGCAAATTTATGCCATTTAACTTCATGCCTCTAATTATTATGTACATAAGGCTCAAATAATCTATTCATATTCCTGACTTGGAACTTTGCAATACTTATTATGAAGGTCAATAAGATATTTTAATTGAGAATTACTGAAAGTTTTTAACATTTCATGATCAAAACGTTTAGGATAATATTCTTAAATAACAGTAATCACAGAACTAGCAACTGTACATGTGTTTTGAATTCAGTCCTAAACACAAAAATCATGAATTCTCTAATTATATATCTAAAATCTTCCAGTATTGCTTTAATGACAACATGAAACTTTTATTTTTATTTTCATTACTAGGGCCCATACCTGAATTAATCAGAGCTTATATTTTTATGTTTCTTCCATGGAATTCAGTCACAATGAATACTCTCCATATGCTTCTTTAACTAAAAAGGTTAGCATTTATTACAAGTAAGTATCCTTTCAAAGGAGAGGAATAAAAACTTTACATTTAAAATATAGTAGTAAATACTTACCAGGAAACCTGCTATGTAAGTTAGCATCACAGTTATATCCATTGAATTGTGCAGTCACTGACAGCAATTTTACAGACAGCAAAAGCAGGAGCCATATTCGTTCCATTGCAAAACCTAGGAAAATATTAGGCAGATCATATTTGAAATAGAAAGCTTCAGAAAAGGATGCTGTACTTGGTCTGATTTTAGAATAGAAGTCCACAGTAGTGGACTATAAGTAGTTCTTATAGAATGTGAATATCTGCTTGTCATTCTTTAACTAAGATAAATCTATTTTCATTTTTCTTGCATTCCATTCAAAATATGTTATTTTATAATTTCTTTTATTTCAAAATAAAAAAAATTCTTTTAAATTCCTTTCTTACTGTATATTTAATTCTATGTGGGACTGTGAACAAAATGTTTGGACAATTCTTTTTTCGTCAGGCTTATAACAAACGATGAGTGAATTATTGTCAGTAGTGGCACTTGATTTAATTGTTATCTGTTGTTTATCAATTTCACTGTTCAGGTCATTTACAGTAAATTAATAGTAACTAATATACAGGAAAGGCCACCAATAAAAAGCTAGAACTGTTATATGTTTTTTTTAATAAGGATAACTAGCAATATGTTTGTTAGGAAAATGCCTAAGCAAAATTAGGTAGACTATACAGAAGGTAGGATTTCTGCATTATCAGATAACCTGTTTCAGACAAAAAAGTACAACATATGAAAATACCCCATGTTTGTACGTCAATGATAAGCTTCTACCCTCATTTTTACCTGTTTTTGTCTAATCAAACAATGAAAGCCTATTTAGTATCACGGGTAAGGCGCCAAGCTAGAAGCCAGGAAACTAGTAGACTTAGTAGACTACTGATCATATAGATTTTACCTTCTAATGAGACAGTCCAAGCAATTCATTAAATAAAAAACTTGTATTTGGTATTAGGAAATTTCTCCTAATATCTGTTGGTTTTCATTTCACTGAAAAGAAATATCCAATTTATTCTATTGTATCAATGGATAATTAGAAAATATACTAGAACAATAACATTGTGTAATTTTATATTTATCTAAACTCTTGAAATGTATTGTATTCAAACATCCCAATCAAAAAACTAAATTACTGCTTATGTCTAAAATATATCTCAATCACCCTGAGTTTTTCTACTTTTAAGAAATGGGAAATCAGTTCATTTTTCCCCCAGAAATTGTCATGGGTCTTCTCTAAGCACATCTAAGTTTCAACCCAAGATTGAAATATTATTCATATGATGAAAATAAAAAAACTGTAAATAATAAATAGATTTTATATACATATTAATATTATATTAATTAACTTTATAATATATAGCATTTCAACATTAGATTTATATTTATTCAGCCTGAATGCTACAGCCATAAATAATCATTCCCAGTTGCAATCCTGAAGTTAATAATATTTCCATTTCCATAATATTGAAAAATATGCCTTAAATTTTTAATATTCTTAAATTTAGGCAAAGTGGGTTGAGACATGTTTTCTTGCCAATCCTTTCTAAGATCTATTTGTTTGTTTATTTATGTGTATCTGATCCCATTTGGTAGGAAACTTTTTGGTCAATATAAATAAAAAACATTGACTAAAAAGTTAGTAGTTAGTTAAAATAAGATATTTAACTCTTTCATATATATATATATTGTCTGGATTAAAAGTAGTATGTAATAAAATGAGAATTTATTATATAAGATATTATTCCTATTTATAAAAAAATTTATCACAGTAGTGTTTTAAAAAGTTTTAGAACAGTACTACCAAAATCGTGTAAGTGTCTTTCAAGTATTAACAAAAACACAAAACAACCACAAATGTTTGTTCAAACTGTTAAAATCATTCCATTATTCTGTTCAGAAACAATTTTTAAAATACTATTTATGAAACATTACATTATTTACATATATTTATTAAAATCACATCAGTACGGGAGCAATAGAAAATAATAACAATATACTGAATACTCATAATAAATCCAAATATATTCAGTTGGTGCTACTCCCACTCAGTTGTGTTTAGGATTTGCATTCTCTTTTCTTCATGGTTTTGCTTTAACCTTTTCCAAAGGTGTATATTTTGGGAATATTTGTGCAATTACTAATAAGCACATTTACTGGTACAGCTGCATGTGTGGACTCTGACAAAGAGCAAATGTCATTGTATTCACAGCTGCCATAATTAATTAACATTTTTAAATGCGCTGCATATTTCATACTAAACAAACCACTTCGCTAAATTGGAAGCAGTTTGAAGATTTTGGGTAGTTTCCTTTGGGGATGATCAATAGATCAACATCAAATGCATGCAAATGTCTTTCAGTCTTACTGATACAATTTTTGGGATTAGAGTATTGTGGAAGAAAAGTTGTTGCTGTTGTCTATCTGTCAAATGGTCAATACCAGACTAGAGAAATAAATACTATTCAGAGAACATGAAAAGATTCATATGGTCAACGTTCACTCATTGCAAATGTTTCTATAGATCAAAGTAATTGTCATGGTGCCTTTAATTATTCTGTATATTTTTGAGGAAGTAAAAATTACTTACATTAGCAGCTGAGAGTTTAGCAATAATAGCAATTATAATTCATTTTATTATTAAATTATGGATATTGTATTGTTGATATGCATTTGTATTTCTTCTTTGAGTTATAACAACTGAAATAACATAAAAGTAGTGAAGTTATTCTGCCTGGGTATGTAAAGGCGGTATCCCATTATCGCTTTGCAGGCAATGATGATCTCAGGATTGGGAATATAAAATCTTGCCTTCATTCATATAAAATCTAGCTGTAGCATTTCATAGCCAAATCTAATCCCCAAAAGCTATTTGTACCTTTGACATGAGTGTTTTCTGATATTTCATTAAGTAAGTGTATAAAAACATTTTTTACTTTTCATTACTAAAAAGCCAAGTTTTATAGTGATACTTTTTTTAAAAGTCTATTTTTATAGAATTTATTTATTTCAAATCTTGATCAGTATTTGTTTTGGATTTAAGAGATACTTTGATCCTGGAAGCAGTTGTTGAAATGTATTTTCCTTCTTCAAAAGAAGTGCTTAATTTAGCATCAAATGCTCTGTATAAATAATATGAATATGGTAAAATCTGTATGTACACTTTAGTTCTTGAGAAAAATGAAAATCTTCCCAGAATACAGTGAGGTTTATTTCAAATTCATCTTTTCTGTCACTTAAAATGTCCTTTAAAAATATCAGAAACTCAGTGATAATTGGTTTATCATTCTTCCAATTACTGAATTAATATCCATCAGCAATAGTAGAATCTTGATTAAAAATCTCACATTATAAGGTTTCTTCCTTCACACTTCTAATTTGGATACATGTTAAACTGATAACATAGTTGACATACAGACGTCTGTTCTCCCTGATTCACAGAGTTTTGTTTAGATCTTCATCATCATTTCAAAATGACTTCCACAATAAGGCCCTTCTCTGAACAAAAAAAGACCTGCTACCCAACTAGATTTCAGAAGCAACAACTGAAAAGAAAAACAAAAATTTCTGCCCATTGGAACTTTGACAGAAATTTATTTCACAATGCCCATTTATCACTTCCAACATTGAATATAAATTGCATGATAGTGGGGGGGAAAGTTCAGAAACAAGCTTTGATGTTTATTTTTTAAAAAATGAGGTAATAGTTTAAGTGGCTTCTATAAAAAGTCACTTACCCAAATCCTGTGTACCTGCTGGGTTAGCAATACTCCATGTATCCTGTTCTGCTACATGTAATCAAGTGTTAACATCACAGCTTAACAGAACTTTTGCAGAAAAATTCACCAGTTCCTCAGAAGAGAAAAGAGGTACCCATTATGATTTTTTTTTATTATTACTAATTATTTATTTATTATTTAGGTATGTCTGGATTTTAGATTGAAGGCTGTGTCAGGTCTGAAAAAAATTAAGTGTCTTCATGCTCTGACTGAAAGTTGAGTAGGTTCTTTATGATAGCTTTTTTTCTGCTTTGTATCCCACCCATCCCCCCCTTCTCTTTTCTGATGCTTTTGATCTCCAGCTTTCCAAGGTAGAAATATTTCAACAGGTCCGTGTGGGGTAAGCAATCAATCTGGAGATATTATTCTGTCATCAGCACATTGAAAGAAAGTCTTATCTGTAGGGGGAAAAAAGATAAAAAGAGGAAAGAAATGAGCAGAGAGATAATATTGGTCACTAGCTCGCAAGGTTATCACTATACTGTTGTGCTTTGTGAGAAATTTCTAACTTCTTTTCAGTGATGTTCATAGTCTAGAACAGAGTGGGAAGGAATGAAAATGCATTCAGTACTGAGATCAAATGAGATACGGGGCGGAATTTTTACTGTAAATGTCACTGAAGTAATATTTACAGTTTATTATAAACCAGGACAGATATAATATGATTTGTATTTGTAGGTAATTTGTATTTACAAAATAAATCAAGTTTAAGATATTATTGTCTTTTTGAGTACTTCCAAATTGTTATTGTTATTAATGTAGTGATCATATGCAAAAGATTGCTAAGATTTGTTTACAAAAAAAACCTTGTTTTATATGTACACAATTTTATGCAGATTTTTAATTCACTTTTATGAAATGGAAATGGGAAGGGGAAAATCTGTATTTGAAAATACAATAACATGATACAAAATTAAACTGGATTTTTCAATATACATTAGCAGAAGGGATGAAAGGAATTAACAGATAAAATACGTTCTTTCTGCCTTAGAGAAGTTTAAAGAAGGATTTCATCCCTGTTCATCCCTTGCTCTTTCAAATAATTCCTCATACCAAATAAAACCAAGGTGTTCCTCAATGGATATTACCCCCCCAATAGATATTATACAATATTAATGAAAGAAAATATATGATGAACAAATGTTTAATCTACAAAATAGACCTGTAGAAAAGGTCATTTTAATTAGGGGTACTTAAATATCCAGCCTAATCTGGTTTGTTAGTGCCGAAGGAATCATTTCCATTGCTTGGTTCTCAAGCAAAATTTGAAAGAATGAGATGTAGGAAGAGCAGAGAGTTATATAGCCTAGAATTTGAAAAATGCAAACAGCTGTTTTTGTTTTGCTAAAGTGAATTTCATTGAGTTTTTTGAAGTACAGTTGTTTAATACTGAAAGGTTGTTTTGAACAGATGCTATAAAACTCATTGTTCATGGACTTACGTTTTTCAGCTATTTTATCTTCTACTTTTAATGCACAAAGACTATGTTGTGTTATATATAATCTTTCTTTTCCCTTCTTTCTTTTCCTTATCCTGTTTATAATCTTTCTTTTCCTTCCTTGTCTTGCTTTGAACTGTTTCATTAGTTTTTATCAGATAGAAACTCTAATCAATTTGACTAAATTTGGAAAACCAAGTGGTGACTAACACACTAACACTTCATTAGTCTTCCAGTCAAACACTAACTAAGCCACCAAGAAAAATTAATTTTGTGGGCTGGACCAGTATAGTGGTAAGCGATATCTGTAAAATTGCTAAGAAAGCTACAGGGCATGCATTCACAGATACTGGGCTGAGATTCTGTACATTTTTATAGTGTTTTTATAGTGTTTATACTGTTTTCAATATTTTTATGGTCACTATTGAACAATTTTATTCTTTATCATCTTTTTAATTAAGTCTTAATTTTTACTCTAATTATTGCTGTTCACTTCTTGGCTCATTTCTTTAATGACATGTAAGTTTATAAACATTTTATTTTTAAAAGAAAAATTGCTACTTCTTGGCCAATAAAAATGTACAGAATTACTTATAAATGCCAATACTAAGGAAGATCCCATCTACTTGCTTGTAATCTATGCGGTCTTCACTTTATAGATCTTGCACAGGCAGAAGAAAAATGAGTCAGAAGGGAGAAAAATATCTCAGGTACTCATTTTTATACTTAGAGCCAACAAGAATAGAAATTCTTCATGTAAATGGGAGAATGGTTGTTCCCTTATAAAAAAATAAATAATCTTCTTATCTTACAATTTCAGTGACTGGGTGTTCTTTGACATTGTTCTGCAGGCATACATAATATAACTTCTACTCTGAGTCTCTCACTGAGAGTTCAAAATCCTTTTCTCATTCCAGCCAAAAATCAGATTATGTAATTAGTAAAAACATGGATTTCTTTTCCTTCTTCTTTTTTCCCCCCATCTTAGACTTCTCACAAAGAGATGCTTGATTAGAGGTTCTGCTGCCAATGGGGAAAAAATAGAATAGAAACCCATCAACTAATAGATACCTCTTACGTGTAAAAAGCAAGCTATATTAAATGTCATAATCCTGTTAAAAGTTTTCAAAAATTAATTTGGATTTCACAACCCTAAACATAAGGGTTTCACTAGGGAAATTTTGATGGCCTGCCGTGACTTCTTTATTGAGAAAAGTCTTGTTTCTGTGATTTAACTAGCATAAAAGCCATGATATATCTTTGTTACCAAATTCTGAATTTCAAAGGCAGTTATCAGAGAGGTTAGATCACTTTTACCCATTCTGACTAATACATACTTCTCTGCATGCTTAGCTTTTTTCATATTTAAACAGCAGCAGAGATTCGTTATTGGAATGCTTAATTTATAATTTTTTTCAGGGAATAGAAGCCATATATGCTTTGCTGATAGGGACTGAGTCAAAAGAAGGAAAAGGTTGTTTTAATTTTATAGTGTGCTAGATGAGACTGATCTTTTTGAAAAATGCAGAATGATGACTATGACAAAGAAGACAGAATAGATTTGATTTCTGGGACAAGCTTCTAAGTTATTAAGATGTAGACTGCTGTAACATGATGGATTGTACTTCACAAAAACTGGTAAAATATATTTGATCAAAACATGGTATCACTCAGAAAATTTTAAACTATATGTAGTGGATTATAAAAATGAAAACCTGTGGTAATGGCCACATACTTTAACAGGGTCATTTAAGCAATACCTACTTTATTTGAATTATATAGTTGGGAGGTCTATTTGGGGCACTGAATCTAATCTTGTTCAGTAGAAGAACCCTGTCAGCCTCTGTATCGCTATTGCTTTCTGCTGCTACAGGAGGGAGTTTTGTTCTCACCATCTACTGCGCATGCTGGAGATAGTGGACAATCCCGCCAAGGCCAACTGTCCTGCATACCAACCTGCTGATGTTTTTTGAAGATGGATCCCACATGACACCTGAGGGATTTTCACATTGGACAAGGGATGGGGTTGCCAAGGGGAGGGGGTTGGGTTATACATTGATATCTATGATTACGCATGCTTTTGCCTCAGATCTTGCTTTGCTTAGCTGCTATCTTTTCATAACCAGTAGAAGTACTCTTAATTCTGAAATATGGAGTTAAGTGTTTTCTTTCTTGGTTACTGATGGAGGCTGCCATGACAAACCCAATTAAAGGATCCCAAGAGATAATTTCCTAACATTCACTTGATATATCCAATGAAGGGGACACACCACCTTTTTAGGAAATAAGCTGCTGTTATTATTGGGGGACATGGTGGCTCAGTGGCTAAGATGCTGAGCTTGTTGATCAGAAAGGTCGGTAGTTCAAACCCTAGTGCCATGTAATGGAGTGAACTCCCATTACTTGTTCCAGCTTCTGCCAACCTAGCAGTTTGAAAGCATGTAACAATGCAAGTAGAAAAATAGGAACTACCTTTGGTGGGGAGGTAACAGCATTCCATGTGTCTTTGGCATTTAGTCACATGACCAAGACATCTTTGGACAGTGCTGTCTCTTTGGCTTTGAAACAGAGATAAGCACCACCACCTAGAGTTGGGAATGACTACCACTTATGTGCGAGAGGAAACTTTACCTTTATTACAGTTCCTATAATCTTATGGTCTTCCTAAAGACTTGTGCTGAAATAAGGCATTTTAAACAATTAAAAATGGTAGAAATAACATGGCTTAAAATATTCACCATCTTCGCTTTTTATACACTATTAGTATAGAAATAGAGGAATTAAACATTAATTGCTTAGGGTAGATGCTCAGATATGATTTAATAGGTATAACAAAGAGCTGGGAGACATCTTACACAAAAGGAATACAACAATTGAAAAATTGTTCAAAAGGAACAGACCAATTAAAAGCAAACAGAAATTGTACTAGATGTAAAGCATATGTATTCCTTTTCAGAAGTCAAAATGGATAAACTTAGAACTGTATAAAGCAACTAAATAAAATGAAAGGGGGGGGGGGACAATGGCAATTACACTGAGTACCTACTAGGGTGCTCCCAACCAAAAAGGTATGAAGGATATTTTCCAAAAGCAAATTTCAGGTATTACAAAGATCATGAAATCCTAATGAATTTGTCAAACATCTTCTGTGAGACAAAATCTGTCAAGCATGGCATTTCCAGGAAATTCCTCTCTTGCATTACTGAAAATATTGTCCTTTAGAGAATAAAGAAAAGTACAATAGAATCACCAATAAGCAGTGGTATTAATTATATAGAAAATATAGTTTAAAAAATAGAAATAGATGAAGCATTTGTGAAATAACCATGTAATACTTAAATTCTTCCTTTCTTCTTTATAGAAAGCAAAACATATATTTTAGTGACCTGAGAGCCATAATAAGTAGATTTTCATGATAGTTGAAATCTAATGGGGGAAAGGTCAAAATGGATTGGATTTCTTAAAATAGATTTTAAATCATCAATTGAAAATATTTTCCTTGAAGGCAGAAAAGTAGAAGATGGTACTATGGCTACAAAGCTTAGTAAAGATCTTAAATACAAAAAGGATAAATGTAATAAATAGAGATTTGGATCACAAAATAAGATAGACAGGTCTATAATAGTAGGACTTGTTTCATAACAATTATCTCAAGCTTCCCCGATTCCTAAGGCAAGGCCTCCATTTCCTAAAATAACTCATTTTGAATTCTGTACCTCATTCTAGGTACCATTTATGAATCATTCAGAGAAATTAGGAAAGGTTCAAAAAGAGCAATATATTTGAACAGGGACTAGAAATTAAGATCCATGAAAAGATGGCCAACAAAGGATATACAGTATATGATACCAAACTTGAAATATCTAAATCCAAAAAACAATGGTTTTATATTATAGGGAGGCTGATTCCTAATAATATTAAAGGTAAGGTTTGCACATATGTGCCAGTCATTCCTGACTCTAGGGGGCAGTGCTCATCTCCGTTTCAAAGCCAAAAAGCCAGCGCTGTTCAAAGATGTCTCTGTGGTCATGTGATTGGCATGACTAAATGCCAAAGAGGCACAGAACACTGTTACCTTCCCACCAAAGGTGGTTCCTATTTTTCTACTTGCATTTTTTACATGTTTTCGAACTGCTAGGTTGGCAGAAGCTGGGACAAGTAACAAGAGCTCACTCCATTATGTGGTGCTAGGGATTCAAACCGCCGAACAGCCAACCTTTCTGATCAACAAGCTTCTTAGCCACTGAGCCACTGTGTCCCCTAATAATAACAGCAGCTTATTTCCTAGAGACGTGGTGTGTCCCGTTCATTGGATATAGTCAAGTGAATGTTAGGAAATCATCGCTTGGGATCCTTTAATTGGATTCTTCTACTGAACAAGATTAGATTCAGTGCCCCAAATAGACCTTGTAACTATATGATTCAAAGAAAGTAATAATGGCACTCAGCAGCCTGTTTTGGTGCAATTAAATCTCAGTTGAACATTAATGCAACACTATGCCGAATATGTGTGAATATTCCTTCCAAAGAGATAGAACACAATTTCTCATAGAAAATTTCAGCCTTTTTTTCAGCAAGGTATTTCTCATGGTGCCTAGTATATTACAAAAGAAGATCATAAAGATACAAATAATAAAATTAGCAAATTAACACCATCACCAGACCCACAGCACAGAAGCAAATGTATGCCTGTACCACAGCCCATAAATAAATAAGCAAGATCTGTTTGTGATTGCCAAATGAAAAACATTTTGTACTACTTAGACCTTGTGAAATAAATATTTTATTTAAAAAAGAACTATATTTATTCATTAGCACTAGTAGAATATTGGGTTTTCAACATGTCAAGAGAAACAGAAATCAAGTCCCTATTCCCTTTATTCTTTTTGATACATAAAACAGCATCAGCTAGTTCATTCCCAAAGAATTTTAACTTCGTAAACTGTTTATATTTTTATTGCTGTATGGTCTTCACTTCTAAAGAAAGAATTTTGCTATGTAACCAGCAGAGAGTTTTTTGGGCTCTTTCATGGCAACTGTGAACAGATATTGTAAGCAGAACTAATAAAACTGCATATAACTGCCTCATATATCACAAGACTAGAAAGCAAAAGACAGATTTAGCTATGTCTGAAATACCACTGTTACAAAGTCCTATGCTCATTATTGGCAGACATTTCCTTTATTTTCAGATGTCCATGTGGGACTCTAAATGCTTACATCTGCACTTTGTTTGATATCAGTAATTCTAATATCTAATTCTAACTTTCCAGAAAATTTTATAAAACTTAGTTTCTTTTCTCTTTTTTCCCTTAACAATTTGAAGTGCTGTTTGTTCATATTCTCATATCATAAAGAATGCCTAAAGTCGAGCCTAGTAGAAACAAATAAATAAAAACCTGATACTCAGAACATTTTGCTAAAGTAGACAGAAAGAAGACAAAGTAATATTCTTAATCAAATAAAAGGCTGAAAATTTTGCACTCGTTCGCTAATACTAAACAGCCACAGTTGTTCAACTGATTAAAGTTTCAGAAAGCATAAAACATAATGCAATAATAAGATACATCTTTGCAAACATAATTTCCTGTTCATTGAAAAAAAGGGGGTTTGATAAGCCATTATTCAAAAGAGCTACAGACATATCTCAGTTAATGGCATGATAGAAAGGAGAGTATATGCCTAATGTAGTTATTTTTTTAAAGAAAAACTTTTAGCTTTAGCTAAATAAATCAATTTAATTGGAATTAATGTTACTGTTAAAAAAATGAATGAATTGATACTCATTTCATTATTTCCCATATCATCTTTGTCCCTGTTTAAAGTTTTGTGACATGGGTGATGCAGAGTAAAAAGGAGGCAGGACTTTCCTGGTATCTCCTTTCTCTCTTTTTAGCTTCCTATCAGAAAAGGAGCAGATTGCTCTTAACAGGGTTCTGACTTACTTGATTACAAAACGCTTTTAAAGATTATATTAAAGGATACATGGCACAAGTAGTCCTTGATTTACAATGGTAGTTGGGATTGGGATTTCCATTGCTAATTGATCCATCATGAAGTAATCCCAGCATTCCCCATTGTCATCATTCAGGGAGGATCAGGGGTCATAAAGCAAGGTTCTCCCCACAACCTCCTGCCAGCTTCAGTCAGAAGGGAAGTTTACAGAAAGTCGAAAGGCAGAGGTGCAATGAAAGCAGGCTGGCAGGCAGTAGGTACCTGCTGCCAGATGCATGAGGGTGCATGGGTAGCCATCATTTTTTTTTTAATTTAGTTTATCAAATATGTACAAGGTAATAAGTGTAAGTCTAAACATGGACATGAACACAGGAAATGGGTACAATTAATGGGGACAGTAGGACAGGGACAATAGACACGCTGATGTGCTTATGCACATCCCCTTACAGACCTCTTAGGAATGGGATGAGGTCCGTGGTAGACAGTTTAAGGTTAAAGTTATGGGCGTTTAAGGATGTAACAATAGAGTCAGATAGTGCATTACAGGCATTGACCACTCTGTTGCTGAAGTCGTATTTTCTGCAATCGAGTTTGGAATGGCTTAACTTTGAGTTTGTATCTATTGTTTGTCTGTGTATTATTGCAATTGAAGCTGAAGTAGTCATTGACAGGTAGGACGTTGTAGCTGACAATGTACTACATTTAGGTCATACCATAGGTGTCATTGTTCTAGGTTGTCCAAGCCCAAAATTTCAAGCCTGGTGGCATAAGATATTCTATTGTGAGCAGAGGAGTGGAGTGCTTTTCCTGTGAAATACCTCTGAACTTGCTGAATTGTATTAATGTCCGATAGACAGTGTGGATTCCAGGCAGGTGAGCTGTATTCAAGAATTGGTCTGGCAAAGTGCAGCAGAGCCAGAGTTGGCTGCTACAGGTAGAGGAGAGTACACAAGAGTGAATGGAAATCCAACATGATGCAAGAATAGTGAAGTTGGGGATGACTGCTACCAGGTGCATGAAATATGCAGGTGGCCAGTATATACAGGGGGATGCTAGAGGCACGCTTGTGTGCACTTTCAAATACAAGATCCCTCATATCTCATACAGGCAGTCCTAGACTTATGACCACAATTGAACCAAAATTTACTTTGTTAAGTAAGAAATTTGTTAAGTGAGTTTTGCCCCATCTTATAACTTGTCTTGCCACAGTTGTTAAGTGAATCACTGCAGTTGTTAAGTTAATAACATTGTTGCTAAGTGAATCTGGCTTGCCTGTTGACTTTGCTTGTCAGAGGCTTACAAAAGGGGGCACTGCAACCATCATAAATATGAATCAATTGTCAAACATCCAAATCCCATTGAGATGCTGCAACGATCATAAGTGTGGAAAATGGTCATAAGTCACTTTCTTCAGTGCTGTTGTAACTTCAAAGTGTCACTAAATGAAGTCAAGGACTACCTGTATTCCATATTGGGCTGATCAAGGGAAAGTGCTGTGAGAATAGGAGCGTCTTGCTAGAGCAGCGGTTCTCAAATAGTGGGGCGCGCCCCCCTGGGGGGGCGCGAGGCTCCATAAAGGGGGGCGCGAAGGCTCCCTTTCCATCTGGGAGCAACGGCGGCGAAGGCGTGGGCGAGGCATAATATATCCCGCCTGGAAGTGGCAGCACTTCGGACTGTGGATTTTCATTGTAGCCGCGGGCTGGAGCTGTGCAAGAAGCCTGCTCGGGCGGGGGTGGGAGGGAGGGAAGCATGGGACCGCCCGTCTTCGCCACTGCGTAGCTCGCCTCCCCGCCAGCAGCTCCACCGCCAGCATTCCGTCTGGAAGCGGAAGCGCAACAGCCGCTGTTGGGGAAGGGACAAAGGGGCGGCGGTCACCCGATCTTGCCACCCCTTCGCCCCTGGTAACAGCGACTGTTGTGCTGCTGCTTCCAGCTGGGATGCTGGAGGAGCTGCTGGCAGGGAGGGAGGGAAGAAGGGCAGAAGGGAGGTGGAAGGAAGGAAAGAAAAGCAGACACGCCGGAGGCAAAGAGGAAAGAAGGCAAGCAGGCAGGAAGGAGGCAGAAGGAAGGAGGGAAGAATGGAACTGGAAGGGAGGCAGGGAAGGAGGGAGGGAGAAAGGAAGGATAGGAGGATAGGGAAAGAGGAAAGAAGGCAGGCAGGCAGAAGGGAGGGAGGTGCAAGGAAGGAAGAAAGCATAGATAAGCAGGAGGGAAAGAAGGCAGGCAGGCAGGAGGAAAGAGGAAGGAGGGAACTGGAAGGGAGGCAGGGAAGGAGGGAGGGAGAAAGGAAGGATAGGAGGATAGGGAAAGAGGAAAGAAGGCAGGCAGGCAGAAGGGAGGGAGGTGCAAGGAAGGAAGCATAGATAAGCAGGAGGAAAAGAAGGCAGGCAGGCAGGGGGAAAGAGGAAGGAGGGAACTGGAAGGGAGGCAGGAAGGAAGGGAAGGAGGAAGGGAGGGTGGAAGGAAGGATAGACAAGTAAGAGGGAAAGAGGAAAGAAAGCATGTGACTACGGTGGGAGACGAGGAAAGACCGGTGTGCTATGTTATGCAGAGGTGTACTTATAACAATTTTATAGACAAATGATACTATTTACAGTCGCGCGGGGGGGGGGGGGCGAAATGTTTTCTTCTTCCTAGGGGGGGCATGACAGAAAATAATTGAGAAGCACTGTGCTAGAGCAACTTGCAACATTCCCTGCTAGCTTCCCCATTGACTGTGTGTGGGAAGTTAGTAGCGTAGGTCACAATTGACAATCACATGACACAGGACACGTCAACCATCTGTGTGAGCCCATTGCTGAGCTCCTAGATTACAATCATGTGACCGAAAGGATGCTGCAATGCCCAGAATTTTAAAGACTGGCCATATGTACCACTTGTTCTGGTCTGCCTTGTAGGCTTGACATATCCTCACATAGTTATAAAATTAATTCCCTTTCAACATAGGTTTAAGAATAAATGTATAATGAGTTATACTCTATGATATAAATTTAGGAAAGGAGAATGAGGGGAAAATGTTTTACTAACAAAAATGGAATAATTCAATAAGAAGTTGTCACAAAGATCACTATGCATGGAAGAACATGATGTGGCGTGAAATCAGTCTACTTGGCACACATCCCCAATTTGAGGATTTGAGGACTCAGGTATAAATTCAACATTCTGCTAGCTGCCAAATCTTTTTAATTAAAGCCCTTGATTAACTCTAGGGGTGTTAGGAATAACTAATACTTACTAATAGCATCAGGGAAACACTCAAATTGTAGTACAATACACGGAGGGACATACACAAAAAAGAATAAAACTAATACAAACTAAAATAGGGGCTAAAAAGACAAAAAGAGAAAAAGAAAAGGAAAACCTAAATGTGCAAAAAGAAAAAGAGTAATAGAGAAATAAAAAAGGATAGAAAAGAAAAGAAAATATATTTTATTGCACTGTGCATGCGCGCACAGTGTGCATCAAGTGTGCACACAGTGCGCCCACGAGCAAACCAGCAGTAGTGACTGCTGGGATCCACCCCTGAGCTATAAGTAAAATTTTAAATTGATATCTATCTCTACATTATGACCCTTTATAAAAAGAAAAGCATTAATCATAAATTTCTAAGTTTCTAGCCATGAATAAACATAGATTTTGTCTTTTCTCTAAAAAGGCAAGTCAGTTTTGTCATCTTTACCAACCATTTCTCTGTCATAGATGTTGCCATTTTTCCCCATTTTTATGTGTACAATAATTCTTTCTACAGCTATCATGTATAAAAACAAGATTCCATCCGTTGTTTTCTAATTAATTAGAGGGAAAATTTTGCTTTCAGTTGCATGTTAATCTTTAAAAGCCTCTGAATCAGTGAATGAACCCAAAATTTTCTACTTTTTTCCACATTCACCAAGCATGAGGCAAATGACCCTTCTTGTTGGTCACATTTACAACATAAAGCTGAAGTCCCTTTATACATACTAGATAATTTTGGTACATTAGTTCATAAAGAATTTCTTTAGGGTTATAACAGAGTGCAAATTTCAGCCCTTTATCACATATTTTCTCATTGTACCATCTGTATATTATAAACAGAATTTTAACCCATTTCATTATAATTCATTCTCTTGAAATTTTAAATTTCAACAAAAGTTTATACATATTAGTAATCACACGTTCAGCATTTGTATACAATTCTGTTTCAAAATCATTATTAGAAGATTCAATACCATACATACTTTACTCTACTTTAAATCTTTCTGATAAATAATTTAAAAAATATATTAATAAGTATATTCTTCCGCCATCAATCCCATTAAGATGAGGTTGCTCCTCAGAACCCTGGATCCATGTGATGAAGGTTTTTAAAGGTAATAACCAACACCTTGAATTGGACTCAGAACCAAATTGGCAACCAGTGTAGCTTAACAGAGAAATTACCTGAGCCTCCCTGGGTGCCCCTAGAACTGTCCAAGTAGCAGTGGTGGGTTCCGGATCCCGTTCCAAATGGTACTTTTGGAACGGGTCCAGCGGCATCCATCACATGGATGCATGCACACATGCGTCTTAGCACCTCCACGAACCTCCGCAATGCTCCAGCTGTTCCGCGGAGTGTTGTGCAGGTGTTCTATGTGCCATGCGTATGCGCGGAAGTGCGGAAGCCTTAAAAGACAGGTAAGGAGCTCGAGTGGACGGGGGGGCCTATGGGTCACTGTACCAGAACAGTCTCCGGTGCTCCGGACAGGCTCCGGCACGCCTGTAGCGGGGAGTACCGCCTGCAACCCACCACTGACACATAGCTGCACTCTGTGCCAGCTATAGCTTCCAAATACTCTTCAAGGGTAGCTCCAGGTGGAGCACATTGCAATAGTTCAAATGTGAGATGACCAGGCCTGAGTGATTGAGCACAGGGAGTCATGAACGAGGAAAGAGCACAACTAGCACACAATACGAATTCAGCTAAATATTGAAAGAACATTAAGAAAATTCTAATGAGTTAGTCAACAATGGCCGGTGTGTCTAAAGAGACAAAAGTCTTTTTTTTCCAGATATATGTAAGCAGAGGCCAGATGGTCACCCATCATGAATTATATTACAATAAATTGAATAAATAAAGAAATTATGTATTGTAGATCCTGTATTGTAGAGTTCCCCAATGTTTCCAGTTTTGCAGATCTGGGGGGGGGGAGAGGGTATGGCTGTGCGTGAATGGCCAGCAAGCATACGCCCACGGCTTCATTTGCACAAGTGGTGTGTGTGTGCGCCTGCCACTCACACAAATGGAGTGTGGACATGTGCGCTCACCAGCCATTTCAGCAGCCTTGTTGCAATCCCATCACGGCCTACTAGTGGTCCTTAGCCCACAGTTTGGGGACCCCTGCTGTATTGAGTAGATCACTAGGATACAAACTGCATATTCTATGTAAATATTTTTTTTTAGTAAACTGGAGAAATGATAATAGCCTTTTCATAATGCAAATATTAAATGTGTTGCATGTTTTAATCTTATTTTTTATTTAACTAAAGAAATTTTTCTAAGCAACAATTTTATTCCTTTCCATGAACATAATTAAGAAACTATTAAAACAGGATAATCTACCATTTAACTAGGATCCCAATCATTATCCCTCACTAGATTATCAAGATTCCAGATTGTTGTCTAAAATACAACATAATCCTTTAACCATTATGTACATTTTCTTGGACTCTTGAATTGGTAAAGAGCCAAAAATACAAAACAAAAAGAAAACAACTCTCACTTGTCCTAATTTTTAAAAATTGTTCTGACACCGAGCAATCTTTTTTTGTTTTTCTTTCAGGGACATTTTAAACTCTTTCAAAAGTTAACTTTCCTTTTTCCTTCTCCTGAAACTTAATGATTTTTTAAACCTTGAGATAATGATGGCCTTTCAATATTAAAAGGCCATATTAAAATCATCGCTGTTGTCTAACATCTGTATCCTTAATCCTAAAATTGCTCAGGCATTGCTTCTCTTTCTTTTGGCCAAGAAACAAACAGCCCATTAGCTATTTTGGAGCATAGACAGATTCTCCCATTGAGATTATTCCCAGCACACTTGCAGGTGCTGAGCAACATCTCTCTGACGAAAAAGAAAGAAAGCAATACAGAGGAGATATTGTTCTCTAAAATATTTCCTGGTTTCACATTTTCTGAAGTATACTGTTAAACTGCTGAAAGAGCTTCGCTCTCTTGATCTGGCACTCAGGAGGAATTGTAATGGACTACAGATCAAACAAAAAGCAATAAGCATTTTGTATTATATTGTAAAGGAGGATGACTACATTTTTAAACATTGCATTGGTAGCAAATTCTAGGATGTTTTTTTTAAACAAACAGAATGGTGGATTTCCCTCCCCACCCCCATTCTTGAACAGTTTCCCTCAATACTGCTTCTTTAAAGGTAAAGATTCCCCTCGCACATATGTGCTAGTCATTCCCGACTCTAGGGCTAGGAGATGTGCTCATCTCCATTTCAAAGCCAAAGAACCAAGGCTGTCTGAAGATGGCTCCATGGTCATATGCCCAGCATGACTAAATGCCAAAGGTGCACGGAATGCAAAGGTGGTCCCTATTTTTTACGTGCTTTCAAACTGCTAGGTTGCCAGAATCTGTGACAAGTAACGGGAGCTCACCCTATTACGTGGCACTAGGGATTCGAACAGACTCAAGCATAAACAAATAGGGGTGTGTGTGTGTGTGTGTGTGTGTGTGTGTGTGTGTATATATATATATATATATATATATATATATATATATATATATATATATATATATATATATATATATATATATATACATACACATACATACATACATACACACCTATTTGTTTATGCTTGAGTCTGTTTAAGTAAAAGGGAGAACAGGAAATTTGAGTAGCTACAATGATGAAAATTTATCATCTTAGTTTGCCACTGTTCTGCTTCCTACGGGGTGACTAAGTGGCTTTAATAATGGACTGTGGTGGCACAGTGGCTAAGATGCTGAGCTTGTCGATTGAAAGGTTGGCAGTTCGGCACCTCTACAGAATCTTGCCAAATTCCTCGCCAAACAACTCCAACCCTCCGCAGAATCCATCACCTCACATGTACAAAACTCACTCCACTTCATAGAAACAATAAAGAAACAAAACTTACAACCCAGCGACCTACTTGTGAGTTTCGATGTCATATCCCTCTTCACCCAAGTGCCCATAAAAGAAGCCTTGACAGCCATCCAGAAAAAACAGAACCCCCCCCCTAAACACATCCTGGACCTGACCAACCACTGCATAACCAACACATACTTCATCCATAATGGACAAAGATACAAACAGATAGAAGAAGCACCCATGGGATCACCCCTCTCACCTGTCATTGCAAACCTATACATGGAACATTTTGAAACCAACGCCTTAGACAAATCTGAACACAAACCCAAACTCTGGCTTAGATATGTTGATGACACTTTCGTGATTTGGCCACATGGAAAAGAAAAACTGGACAACTTCCTCACACATCTCAACAGCCTACACCCCAAAATACAATTCACCATGGAAATAGAAGCAAACAACCAACTTCCCTTTCTGGATGTCCTAATCTACAAAAAACCCAATGGCTCCCTAGGACACACTATCTACCAGAAAAAAACACACACCAACCGCTACTTAAATGCACAATCCCATCACCACCCTGCACAGATCAACTCTGTAGCCAAGACCCTCATCTCCAGAACCAAACGCCTAGCCGACAAAGACCACCTGAAAACTGAATTACACAAACTCACAAATGTATTAATCTCCAATGGATTCCAAACAATCACCAACCTAATCCAAAAGGAGACTCCCCCAAAAAAACAAGACACAGAACAGGACAACGGCATCGCCCTCCTCCCTTACATCAAAGGCACCAAAGATAAAATCAGCAAAATTCTCCACAAGCACAATATCAAGACAGCCTTCACCACTGACCAAAAAATAGCCAACATCTTAAGAAACCCCAAAGACAAAATCCAGCTAGAAAACCAAGGAGTCTACAAAATACCATGCAAAATCTGCCCAGCAATATACATAGGACAAACAAACAGGAGGATAAATGCACGCATCACAGAACACAAGAACGCAGTAAGAAAAAAAGAAAAAACTTCTTCCCTTTTCCAGCACCTTAAAGCTACAGGACATGAAATCAACTTTGAAGGAGCCAGGTTAATCTCCAAAACAGAACACCTCCACAAGAGAATAATCATGGAAGCCATCGAAATAGAGAAACACCCCCACAGCATGAACAAACGTGATGATACCTCCTGCCTACCAAACATCTGGAAACCAGCCCTAGCCAACAAACGAACACCACCCACCACCCAAGCCGTTACAATACAAAACAACAATGCACACACAGCCTGCACCAATCAGCACCAATCTACCAAACATGATACAACCACACAACCAATCATTCCACTTACTGAAACAAAGCCAGCACCCCATCCCCTCCCACCAAGACTTACAGAAAGACGGCAGCTCCGTTCCCATTTTAAGCCCACGCTTGAAGATGGCAGGTGAGATCCTGCCGAAACGTTGCAAAGACAATCTCAACCTTACACGGGAAAAGACCCGAATACTACAAAACCAGCATACCTACACCCGTGAAAATCTACGAAAACATATATATATATATATATATATGTGTGTGTGTGTGTGTGTGTGTGTGTGTGTGTGTGTGTGTATGTATGTATGTATGTATGTATGTATGTATGTATGTATGTATGTATGTTAATTCAGTAAGCAGCAGAAGAAAGCTAAAATTAGTGGTGGAAAAGGTACATTGTCACTGAATTGTTTGAGTAGGTTTATCAATCAGATTGACTGTATATAGTTTATAGCAGGGACTTAAGGGAATTTTCCTTTGCTTGATAATGATGATTTCTATGCAAAACACAAATACATTAAGAAGAAAGCTTCTTATGTCTGTGAAGCATTTTATGCAATTTTAAAAGTGGTGCATGCTGTTTTGAGTGGAGCTTATCCCCAAGTATTTATTAGACTGCAAGCTTAATTACAAGTGTAGTAGGAATTTCGCTTTAGTCTGTGCTCAATCATAAGAAACTGAAAAGCACAGAGGGGGGTCCAGAAAAGGAAAGCTATGTACTGTCTGAAACCAAGAAATACTACTAAAATAATTAAATATTTGCATACATATAAAAATAATATCTCTGAAGCAGATATTAAAGTATTTACTATTCTGAAATATGTTCATACAGAGTAGCTGATATTATTACATATTGTATATATATATATACACACACACACACATACATACATACATACATACATACATACTGCAAGTATATATATACATACTGCAAGGCACCATGAGAGTGCAGTTTTTCCATCATCTGATGTAAACCACAGCAGGTGATCAATCTCTGTATGGATTTATATTCTTAATTTAACGGTAATTTAACATGAAGCTAGTCCATGTGAGTAAAAGAAATGCATGTCATGCAGCTTAGTTTCTAGTGTCTAGCAAATTTCTCAGGAGCAACTTCAAATGGAAACAACTTTCAAACATCAAATTTTACTAATGGAATGTTTTGATGCTTAAACTTAAGTAGAATTTGATAGCTAGGGATCATCAGCAGTATAGTCCTTTGAGAACTATCTTGGCAATCATTTCCAAAATGAATCATACATAGAAATCCAGATAATGACATTAAGTGTTATCTTCAAAATGTGAAGTGGATTCCTCCCACACCCACCCCTAGTCTTATGCTAGGACTTGATCAATGTATTGTTAATTCTGCAGTATTTAAACTATGCATCAAAAAGCATCTTTTGTTCTGTTCATAAAAGTTGAGATTTGCACTACATTTGCATAAGTAGCCTATGTTTATACCTGTTGTTCCAATGGGGGATATTTATTTCCTTACGCTTTTTTTCCTAAAATGTGGTTGGATATATCCAGCTTATCTTTAAAAATAAGTAAAATGCATTTTTCATAACCAGGTTAACATGCTAGCTTCCAGATCTTGAGCTGGCAGCGGGGGAGGGGGCGGGACAGCGGGACTGTATGGCCTAAAATGCTAAGCCCTCTTCTGTCTGTTATGAGGAAGTGGTGCAGTCCTTGCACCACTCACAAATTAAAGAAAGCAGCAGAGATGTCCCAGCCTGTCACCTGTCAGCTGGACTAAATCTGCTTATGTCCCTAGCACAAAACGTGCCAAGTCTGTTTCTAAAAGTAACCCAGCTAGCCACAGTAGATGGAAAGACAGGGAACTATAGCTAACAAGAAAGGTCCATCCTCCGCTAATGCTGCAAGGGAATGATTGTGTTGGCAGCAAGTCCATTTCTGTTCTTAGAGCTGGCAGCATCCAGATATAGCCTGTGGCTGGAAAGGAAGGAAAACAGAGTTCAACACAAAGTAATTGTTTATTGCTGTGACCAGATCTGGCTCACCTAAAGCAACCAAATTACTTTGAAAATACAACATAAATGGATTAAGCAGGCAAACGTCTACAGTGTACATCGAACTCCCAGCAAGCATTGGCAGCATGTTGAGCAGCCCTGAGCAAAAGCAGGAACACAGATTATAAACTGTGATCTACTACATTCCAAAAACAAGACAAAGAAAAAGGCAGGCACAATGTAAATTACAGCATGACTTTAGGATGTTTTTACCTTATTGTAATTTATCCCTTCCTACTAGGAATGTTAGCCATAATATCTTTGAGATATTGTCAGTTGATATTTATTTGTCAAGTTTATAAACAATTTATAATATAAAAATTCTGTTTCATGGGGTCACTATTATCCACCTGATTCCTCCTCCCATTGCCACTCATGCTCAACTTAGCTTGCTAAGTATATGTTCTTACAAAGATATTTTCAACAGTTGGTAACTACATAAGACATCTTATAGGTTTGGTAGTGAATGCATTTCAGATGTGTGCAGAGAAGAGGTGGGTTGCGCCTGGTTTGGACCAGTTCGGGCAAACCAGTAGTGGTAATTGGGCATGGGTTGGTGAACCAGTAGTGACAGCTGGCTGTCCATGCTCCTGAACTGGCCTACTCAGTAGCTTGCCCTGCCTCGCCTTTGCCACATGGATCACAGAACTGCCTCCTCCTGCCTGCACACACAGGTAAGCATTGGTGCTAGCCTAGCCCCCCTCCCCACTGGTCAGCATCTCCCGAAGTCACCAGTGTTGCAGTCACCCCCTCCTAGCCACTTGGAGCTCCAGGCCAGCGGCAATGAGCGCCAAGCGGTGGGCTAGGCAGCAAGGGTGAGCTTTCAGCACTTTTTCCACTGGCGGAAAAAATGCTAAGGGGGATCCTTGCTCACCTTTTTCCAGCCACTTTGAACTCCAAGCGGCGGGAGGGGGGGCAGCAAGTTCCAAGTGGCCGGTGAAAGGTTAGTGAGGATCCCCTCAGCATTTTTTCCCGCCAGTGGAAAAAGTGATGAGAGTTCACACACACACACCACTGATGCCTTAAGTTCCAAGCAAAAGAGGTCCTCAGCTGTTGCAAAGAAGCAGTTGGTCTGGGTGCACCATACCTACTTTGTTCTTTTTGAGAGCCGCTTTGTAAACAAGGTGCAAAGCAGCTCTCAAAGAGAATGAAGCCGGCATGGTGCCAGAGCTGCCGCTTCTTCACAACAGCTGAGGACTGAAGAGTTCAGTCAGGAGCAACGCTGGCAAGGAAACTGGCTGGGGCAGAGGGATGTGTAGCCCAAGCTCTCTGGGACAGGTAAACAAGTGTGGGAAGGAGAAGGGGAGAGAGAAGAGAGAGTGCTGGGCAGGAGCCATACAAGCAGGAGGGAGGTGGCTCTTCTTCTTCTTCGCCCCCGCCTAGAACAGGATGCTCCCAGTGCAAGGAGACTGAGAGAGGGAGGTTCAAGGCGGCTCTCCACCCTAACCCAGAGGCGGTCATGGGTTCCTCTTGCCCTCGGGCAACAGCTCCATCTCCACCCCTCCTCAAGCCTTGCAAGGAAACCTACTCCTTCTCCCTGCCATCAGATCCACCCAAGGAAGGAGAGAGAGAGAGCCCAGCTTGGCTGATCTGCCTCTTCCCGAGCCAGTAGAAGCACCAAGCACCAGGAAGCCACCCCTTCTGGATTAGCCTTACATTCCACCCCACACCACCTGGGAAAAGGAGCTTTATTTTCTCGCTCACACCAGGGAGTGTCACAGTGTCTGTTCCTTTTCTCAAGCAGAGTGGAGTGGAGTTTAAGGCTAACCTGGAAGGGGTGGCAGTCTGGTGTTTGTGTGGGGTGTGGGTGTGGGTGTAGGGGAGGGGCACTGACCGTTCGGCACTGAGGTAGAAGCAGCCGTGGCAGCAGGGAAAGAGAGGCTTCTTTGACAGTTTCCTAGTGGGCAAAACAGAAATTTTCACTGGTTGGGTGGCCATGGCTAGGTGGGGGGGTGGGGCATGTGACTGAGTGACATCAAATTGGCCACGCCCACTCAGTCACATGCCCCCCCACCTAACCATGGCCACAGAACCGGTAGTAAAAAAATTTAGAACCCACCACTGGTGCAGAGTCATGCAAAATCTGCTGATAGGAGAAGCAACAGAACCTGCAATGCAAGCTGACAGAACAAAGTTGTCTTTTCTTTATTAAATCAACTTTCAGGACTAGTACACTCCCAAGACAGCATTAAACTCAGTGCACCTTTAAAACAACAGGTCTAGCACTCTTTCAACAGAATAATAAGTCTGTATACGTAAAGGAAAGAAAACAATTAGAAGAAAAATTCAACTGGCAAAAGAAAAGTGGTTTGCAAAGAGATGCAAAGAAATAGAAGAGACGGAACATAAGCATTATAATTTCAAATTGTACAAAATAAATGAAAAAAAAAACCAGCAGGCCTCTACAAAAAAAAAACAACCCAACAATTTCATTGACAAGGAGGGAAATTATATTGGATGAGCATGAAAAACTAAAAAGATGGAAGGAATATATTGAAGAACTTTTTGAGGACACTAGGGATGATATTGGTATGGGAAAAATAACAACTGGACCAAACATCACTATGGAGGAGGTTGAACATGCAATAAAAATAGTGAAAACAGAAAAGCCACAGGACCTGATGATATCCAACTATAAATTTTAAAGTTGCTGGAAGACAATGGGTTCTTTTTTTAATTGCAGTTCTTCAATGGAATAAATGAAACAGGAAAGATACCAAATGATGGTTGAAGTCAACCTTTGTAAACATCTCCCCAAAAATAAATGCAAAGAAGTGTACAGAATACAGAACAATAAGCTTAATGAGTCATGTCCTGAAAATATGCCTGAGAATAATTCACACAAGAATATACAACAAAATTGAGGAGTGTCTAAGTAACACACAATTTAGTTTCAGAAACAATCTTGCTACATGAGATGCCCTATTCAGCATTCAAGTTCTTGTACAGTGTTGTAGAGATGTCAGTCACAGTGTTTACATGTGCTTTATTGATTTTGAAAAAGTATTTGATAAAATAAGACACAGCAAACTATTACAAATCCTGAAATAAGTGGGACGAGATGGCAAAGGCATGCAAATCATAAAGAATTTATATTGGCATCAGGTAGCAAATGTGAGACTAGTCCGAAAATACTCACATGATGCAGAAATACGAAGAGGGGTCAGACAGGGCTGCATCCTGTCTCTGCTGTTGTTTAATATCAAGTCTAAGTCAATTTTCAACGAAGCACTGGAAAACTGCTGGCCTAAAAGTAAATGGTGTTCGGCTCAACAATTTAGGATATGCTGATGATACAATTCTGCTTGCCAGTAAGCATGAAGACCTTCAACTCCTTATTAACAGAGTCACAGAAATAATTGAAAAATACAGCTTGAAGCGTAACATCTCAAAAACCAAGATCATGGTTATCAGCAAACAAACCATTAATGTACTACCTATAAATTTGGAAGGAATACCACTAGAAAAAGTTGAAAGGATCACGTACCTTGGTTCTAATATACATGAAAATTGGAACATGACCACTGAAGTAAAGACAAGGATAGAGAAAGCTCGAACAGCATTCTTCAAAATGAAAAAGGTCTTCTGTAGTCACAATATAAGCCTAAGATTGAAAATCAGGCTTGTCAGATGTTACATCTTTCTATCCCTCTCTATGGAATAGAGAGTTGGTTTCTGACAGAAAGCCACTTGAGGAGACTAGAAGCATTTGAAATGTGGATTTACAGATGGGTGTTATGTATAAACTGTGTTGACAAAATCAGAAATGAGGAGGTGATAAACCACCTCGGAAAGCCAAGGTGGTAAACATCAAATCATTAAAAAGTGAAAGTTAGAATATTTTGGACATGTGATGTGACACCCAGAAAAATATGGCATACTTCACTTAATCCTCCAGGGAAAGATTGAAGGCAAATGAGGTCCAGGCAGAAGAAGAACATTATGGCTTCAAAAATCAAGGGACTGGTTTGGACAAAACTCAGCAGCACTTTTTTGTGCAGCTGTTGATAAAAATAGGATCTTCAACATGATCACCAATGTCCAAAGACACCTATTGCACAAGAAGAAGAAGATGTAGGGATAGAGGAAAGGTTACATAAAGACATGTGCAGCACACTGCCATGATCTCAGTAGCTGGTTACCTCTTAACCTATGAGCTCACCTAATTAGCTTCACCAGGCAGTACCAGGAACCATCTGGATATGTGAGACTCTACCCTGGGTGGGATGTTCTTAGAGATTGACAAGGAGAATGTGCCAATTACAACGCTGTTGCTATATGCTCATTGCTTTGCTTGTAAAAACTGTATAAAAAGAATAAACCCTGTGAAGGCAGGGAGGCATTTTGGAATGAACCCTGTGATGTCTGGACTTTGAATCCTTCAAGAATAAGAGGCCTAATAAAACCCGAGAAGTGCTTTGAAAAATACTGGTCAAACATTATTCAGACAATGCCTTTGCAGAAGCCAGGTAGCTAATCTCTCCTGCAATTTTATCATGAAATGCAGTGCCCAATGACCAGAAAGGAGAGACCATGTCTACAGCAATAAATAGAAGCTGAACAGATCAAAGTCACTAACTGGGTCACCAGCTACTTCTTCAATGAGGCATACTAGATCATGTCAATGGCAAAAAAGTTTTGGAAAGACAGGGAAAACACTAGTTGAAACTGGCATATCTAAAGAGAATTGTAACCTATTTTCAGTCATAAATCAAAGTATATTTGTTCTTTACCTCTATTGCTCCGTTAAAAAACAAGGAATATGTACTTCCCACCTTTAGAAATCAGGTGAATTTCACCATATAGTATCTGTAGCTTATTCCATTTTCATGAAAGCTATTGCCAGTTGGAATAATTTAGAACTAGGAGCAGGAATGAACATGTCGATGCGACTCATTTTGCATGATTCCTGTCTACTATGCATAAATTTGAGTCCTGTAGCAAGCAATAACAGAGAGAGTTGGAATTACATCCTGTTGTATCTGCAAAGATGACATTTTCTGTTGGCAGAAGTGCTGCCTTTGTGTCTATCACAAGGCTTTCCTTCAATCCTCTTTTAAGCAATATGAGAAAAAAAGAAGAAAAAAAAACCTCTCTTGTCTGAATTTTGCATACTGCAGAGAAGTACTTCAGACTGCCCAGCACAGCAAAGAAGAGAAAAACCATTGCAAAGGGAGCATTTCATTTAATTGTGTTTCATTTAGTTTACCAGCGGAAGTATTCCAATCATCAAGCATTCGGCTAGAACTGGCAGTAAAAGAAAGCAGAAAGCTCTTTTCAGCTGAAGCTGGCTTGGCTGTTTCACATAGAGAACTCCCTTCATGAAAGTAGCCAGATAGATTTGTCTTTTTCAGAAAATTGAGACAAAGAATCCACTCTGTCCTTGGAAGTTTTGGCATTCTATTCCATCCATAAACATAACATTTAAAAGTGAGCATATATATATAACATATATTTTATATTTTCATATGCTGTCCAAAGAGTATATTTCTTTACTTATTTTTTGTAAATCAAATTCAGAGGCTGTTCAGTTTATAGCTATACAAAATACAATGCATTGCAGTGCAATACAATGCAATGTAATGCAATGCAATCAATGCAAAGCAGTACAATATAATACAAACAGATGTTATAATGTGATTATATATCAAGACACTGATAACATTCTCACAATGGTCATATTTCCTATTGTAGCACATGGGGAGAGAAACTTCAAAGCCCATTAATAATGACTGTTTCTGGAACTACTCAAATTTAGAAAGAAATTATTCCATAGGGCAGGCTTTACCACAATGAAGGCACTCTGGCTAGGTCCTAGGAGAAATTCAGTCCTTCATATAGCATGCACTAATATTTAGGTCACAAATGGCATCTTGAAGTCTGATTGTGTTGCACCTCCTTCTCTTCTTCAAGTCCAGTGAATTAAGGAAGTGTCTGTCTGAGGCAAGTCCCAATGTTACCTCAACATCCTGAATTTAAAACATGTTTTATCTCTTATTACCTTGGCAATCTTCATCAAGGTAACGTTCCTTATTCAATAAGACACAATGTGTCTAAGGAATGACAAACCATGAGAAAGATTCATAGTTCGTGCATAATTCATGCACAAATGAACCAGGTAAAATTTCTCCTGGTCACAGCAGTTGTGAATTCACAAGTTGCATGCTGGTTATTGAAGTGTTACTCCATTCAGAATTGAAGATAGAAAGTTTTTTATACTGAAATGATCCAAAAAACAGAGTTATTCAGTCTTATCAGGTTGAAGCTTAAATTTGTTCTAATCCAGATCTCAACAGCCTCCAGGTACTGGGACAAGACTTCAATAGCTTGTTGGCTCAAGCTGAGATGAAAAATTGGATATTCTCATATTAAAGATATCTGATCCCATGCCATGGATTCTCTCAACCCCTGGCTTAATATAGATGTTAAATATGAAAAATTGCAGTGTTGAGTCCTATGACACTCCAACATCAAGGACTTTGGGTGCAAATTCTTTCCTCCCTCAATACTGACAAGAACCAAAAAGAAAATCACTACAACAGCATTCATATCATTCTTAATTTCTCCAATCCCAATCCAGGATAATGTAAGCAATAATATTGAAAGCACTGAGAAGTCAAGCAGAATAAGGACAATTGTACTACTACTATTCCAGTTCCTACAGATAATCCTCAACTATGAGGAATGTCATATCCATATAACGAATGAATATCGTATCTGTATGAAATATAGTAAGTGAAACCCAACTAAAAGTGTTCCAGATAACCTTTATCCAACTCTCCAAGGGTCCAATCAAGCTACAGTTGACAAAGTATATGTTATATGCAATGTTCCATTCCAATCAGGTATTCACTTACCTTTTTCTACCGGTTCGCAAATGTGAGCATGTGTGCCTCACATGCGCTTCACTCACATGTGCTTCGCTTTGTGCCCCATCTGCACATGCACTTTGGCTAAAAAAGGGCCTAAATGCTGGGGTGGGTGGGCGGAGCCACTACTGGTTGGGGCGAACCATTCCAAACCGGTAGAATACCACCTCTGATTCCAATATTTTCAGAGACTATCCAAGGAGTACAGAGCACTCTCTTAATCAACCCAAAGAATTTTCTTGACTTAGTTTTATAGGTGACAAGTGTCATTTAGTACATTTTGGAAACTAATAAATATACTACAGTAAGCTTTTGGGAATTAATTTATCAACCCTTAATTTTTTTAACCTTTATGCTGCTAGAAAACTCTTGGGGGTTTTTTTTCTACAATGAACAGATCTTGTTTCCTGTCTGGAAAATAGGATAAACAAAATCCATTGGCTGGATGACTGGCTGGGTTTTATTGTGGCAATTAAAAAATGCAATGAGAAGATACTAATCTTGATTTAGTCTTATTTTGAGAAGCCAATTTCATTTTCATTTCACATAAATACTCTTACTGTTCCAAATAAATAAAAAAGATGGAGCAATAGTACAAGAGAGAGAGAGAGAGAAACAGACAGGTAAATAGACAGACAACAGATAGATTTGTTACCTATGACCTTGTCATTATTAAGAATGTGGCCTCAAGGACCATTATAATGCCAGTATAAGCATCTATGCAAAATTATGTCCTTTTGCATATCAGAGGAAAATAACAGTACAATTAATTATTAAATGTTTATATGATGATTTATGAATATAATGCACAAAAGCAAAAAAGAGAATATGCTTAGGGTTATTTTTTTACTTTTTGTAATGCAGATAATGTGAGCGATATTAGCTTGCTAAGTGTAATAATAAAAACAAAATGCTTTTATGCAAAATGAAAACATTATAAGCCAGAATGATTAGAGTATCTTGTTTGAACATCTTGGTAATCAAAAAGGGGGAAGGGAGAAGCTTCAAGAATCATTTTTATACCATTTAATTTCCCCACCACCATCACCTAGCATCTTTAATCAAGAAAGACCCTTAAAATTACTTTTCATATAAGACATCTGGGAGGAGTGATTCTGCATAAATAAATTTTAGAATTTTTTTGTATCAAAGTAATAGCTCATCTTACTACTTAAACTGCAATAAATTTTCTGAGATACATTATTCTCAATGTTTAGATGAATGTAGAACAGCAAACAGTAAAAAGTTGAGATATAATCCTCTCTTTTATAAGACTGAGGAAGGCCACTTCACTTCCTAAATCTACTTAGAACAGCTATAGGTGGTTATTGCTTCAAGAAGTACTTACTCAAGATGTAAGGAACTATTCCTTACTATAAAGAATAACCTGTCAAAATAAAAGGGTCAGTGACAGAGCTTCTGAGGAAGGATTACCTCATCTCTAGAACTGCAGTTGCTCATGAACTTTATATGAAATATTGGAGTCATGAACATCCAAGGGCATGTCAAGGTCAAGATATCACCTTCAATCACTTGGTTGAAGCAAACAAACTTTTTGCCCTGCTTTTGGTAACATCTGAAATATGAGATAAGGCTTACTATGGTTATACATTGACATGACAGGAGCCAAACTTTATCAATGTAGTCTTTTGAAACAACTATATCCAAAAAGTTATAAAATGTGGAAAGAAATATTCAAACCATTCATGCTGAACTAAACTGTATACAAAGATATATATACTGTATATAATCAATGTGAACAAAGGACTATTTTTAAAAGAATGAATATAGACTGATGCAGAAATTAGGTGGAATGGGCAACATTGTTCTAACTGTCAGGAAATTTTTCCTTAGTTCTAAATTGCTTCTCTCCTTGATTAGTTTCCACCCATTGCTTCTTGTTCTATCTTCAGGTGCTTTGGAGAACAGTTTGACTCCCTCTTCATTGTGGCAACCTCTGAGATATTGGAACACTGTATCATATCACCCCTGGTTCCTCTTTCATAAGTCTAGACATATCCACTTCCAGCAACTGTTCTTTGTATGTTTTATTTTTGAGTCCCCTAATCATCTTTGTTGCTCTTCTCTGCAATCTTTCTAGAGTTGAATACATTGAATACATCCAAAATTGATCAAGGCATGAAATGTATTAATTCAACAATCAGTTACTTTCAAGTTCATCTTAAGTATTTGTACTGTATCTGGCAAGTGTGTTTCACATGTATCAGCAAATTAATAAGTGGCTGAGTGGCAATTGAGTAGCTGAAATTTTGTGAATATACAGAAATATACAAATATATACATACATACATACATACATACATACATACATACATACATACATACATACATACATAAAATATCCAGGAAAACTTGAATCCATTTCCATTGTTAAGTGAGAATACACATTCCTTGGAAGATAGAAAACAGAAATACAGAGAACAATTCTTCTTTAATTTTATAAATCAGCAGTCTACAGTCTTGAATGAAACCTTTAATATTCCAGACCAAATAGAGATGAATTTAAAATTTCTGCCTTTCCTCCTACTATCCATCTGAATTCTGACTAACATAACTAAAAGTTCGTGTCTTCTTCCATCACCTTTCACAATCAACCTTCAGAATTGCTATTTATAACTTTTTGAAAGCTAGCTTTATAAAGTTGTTCCTCTAAGGTATACCAGATTTGGTTTACTGGCCTGGACAATTAGGTGGTTAAGATCACTTTCTGCTTTCTGCCAGAGATTTCCTCACCTAGTTTATTTCAGTTTTAGATTCTACATATTGCTCTTCATTCAGCAGAGGACTAATCTAGTATTTGGCAGGCTCCTTTGGCACAGGATTTTTAAAATGCTATGTATTCCATCTAAATGATCGATAATTAGCCTAGCAATCTTCTTGGCTATACACCTGCTTCAGCAAATCTCCACAGGAAGAAGTCTTATCTTCTGAAAACAGAAGAAAATCATTGGCATAAGGAAATACTTCAACGAACTACACATGGCCCCTTTGCTTTTCAGCAGCCTGTTTCTCAGTAATACGAAGACTAGATTTGCAACTAAGGATTGCTTGTGGATATTTCTGTCACCAATCTTGCTATAAATTAGGTCCGCAATCCATTCAGAATTCAGATTCTTTGGTCAATTTTCATCTCTCATCTCTTTGAAGGGTACATGAAATAATATATGCCCTTGTCCATTGTTCAACATATGCACAGTGAGTGGGGAGTGAATGAAAAGTTGAAACTCTACAAATGGGTCCAAGAATCTTCTGACCTTGGCAAATTCTTTGACACCTGCTGAGCTTTCTGCCTGCAATCTAATCTCCTCTGAAAGCAAATAAAAATTGCATTGCTGAAGGGAATTGTTATGAGGCATGAGATAAAGTAATTTCAGGCAGAAACTGATTTAGCATCACCTGAGATGGTTCAATTTCATCAGGTAGGAGAAATCAGCTCTTGGAAGCTTCCTTGCAATGCAACATTTCTATACAATTATACTCACATTCTGAAGCAGGCACAATATGAATTGTAAAGTTGAGCATGGAACGGATAATAAAAAAGATATATTTCTTCTTATCAGGCAGCAGGTACAGGATAAACAAGTATTTGGGAGAAGGAAATGATTATATTTAATATATTTGGTGCCAACTATATTGGCAGAGATATTAAAGTTGCAGTATAAAATAAGGCAGATAAGATGGTAGAAAAACAAGAAGGAGAGCCTATCATTTTTCCCTTTTAAAATAAAGAAGCTAATTAGGACAATTTAACACAATTTTCCGATGAGGGTTCTACCTGAAAACCAAATCCAAGGATTTTTTTCCCCTTTGCTTTCATTTGCTTTGGATCAATACTTCAATTCTCCGGAATTGAATTGAACTCTCATCACAGTTTGGAACATTCATTCCTGTTTTGTCTTTTTCTGGTTTAACTCCATTTCTTTTGACAGATTATGACATTAGGAGCACTGAATACATGATCATTCAGGCCATCTTCTGCCAGCGTTACTTGAGTGATTACCCACACATTTAGCATGAATCTCTGCAAGAGGAAAACTCTGCCATGTACAGTTTTACACATGTTGATTCTTTAGCAAATCAGGTATTATCCTCTTAGAAACCAACATAAGTATATGTATATGTGTTGAAGCCAAAGTAAAACCACTATATCTATCCAGTAACTACCATACATTTTCCTAGTCAGGTTCTTCAGGAGCAACCTCCATAATGAAGTGACATTTTCATATGGATAATATACAGAAATATCGTAGCTACTTTTCAAAAAGATAAATGGGGAAAAAATCCATAGAATTCTCTAAGTTTCTGTCCCACAACAAGGAGATGGGAAAAAGATTCCTCTGTCCCGAGTTTGAAGAACTGATCAAATTATTATGGGCTATATTTGTTACCCTTTTATTTATTTTTAATGTGGGCTTTATTCATGGATATTGCTAATCCGAATTTCACTGACTAAAGCCAGTTGAGTGGATTCATCCAGTGCTGGGCTTACTCAATGGACTAAGGGCTGAATTGTATGTCCAACTTAGTAAACATAAATGTAGTCCTTTGACTAATCATACATCACAGACAGTACATCTGACATTGTCCTCTACCCACTTTCAGCCTTTAGGAAGGAAATATCCCTTTCAGGCTATACATCCAGAATCTTCTGTTTTCTGATTTTACACTGGCACTAATAGTACTTTCTCATTTGAGCACTGAATTTATTTCACCCTAGGCAAATATTCCATTCCAATTAGTTTTTATGTGTGATGGAAGAAACAACCCATCTCCTGTATGACAGAATTCTTTCTGTTCTGTCAACATTCATACCAAAATCAGACATAACAAATAAGGAACATTCAGATGAACCCCAGAAAAAAAAGTAAACCTAGAAAAAATAAGGAAGAAAAGAAATAAAAGAACAGCCTATTGCAAATAAGGGAAGAAGAACTTGGAGAGGATAGAAACTTTAAAAGAATTTGTAGACTTTACAAGTTGTCAAAAGTTCGCAAAACAGTTATGACGTATGTATAATGATGCATTATTAATGCAACATGCCAGTGCAGATAATAATACAAGGATTAGAGAAAGTTCATCACATACCTTATCATGCCTAATACACAGTTGGTGCATTAAAATGTATAAGCAAAAATGTTGATTAAGAAACAATTTGGCTTGGGGAAATCCCCCAAAGTAAATTGTGTTCTCCACTCAGTAAATAAGTATGTAAACACATTATTTTTATATAGCAATTAATGCTTTAGTTCTTCAATTATTTTTAAATGAACTAATTATAGAAGCATGTTAATTTCAAAGGCCAGCAATATTCAAAGTGCAATTGTTATTCCAAAAATATAATTTTAATTCTACTACTATTTGTATGTGTTCAAAAAGAATGGACAGTTGTTTTCCTCACTGTGTGGAAAATAGTTAGAATGATGTTTTCTGACAGGTATAGTCAAACTAAAGTCAAAAAACTCCTTTTCTTAGATTTGTCACATTGATTTCTGGCATGGAGACATTCCAGACTATTCCAAAAATCTGAATCTACTTCGAGCTCAGAAGAAATATTGAAATGCTGCTACACACAGCCAACCCAATTTCAATATGCATTTCTGGTTTATCTGAATTAAATTTAATAGACTCACATATTTGGAAATGGCTAGTTAAATCAAAACATGATCCAATATCACAACACAATGTATTTATTTATTTTATCTAATTTATTTCTCCAAGTAAAATAACTGACAAAAAAAGCTGGACACTCTCTACAATACATGCAGCAAAGTATTGTCTGACTCTTTCTGTCTTTTTTGCGCCACATCATATTTTTTCTACTACTAGCCAATAACCCGGCGTTGCCCGGGTATTTATTTGTAGGGGGGAAATGTCCGGATCAAATGCAATTTCTAATGTTGGATTTTCCCTCTTACCAGAGGGAGTCACCTTATGGAGTACTATGAAGCCTGCAAGAGCAACTTCTCTCAGAGCCCTGATTTGGCGACAATTAAATTAGTTAAAAAATATTTCCCTGTACCCCCAGAAGCCTAATTTCTAATGTTGGACTTTCCCCCTTACCAAAGGGAGCCCCCTTGTAGAGTACTGTGAAACCATTACCATAGCAATTCCACTGCACTGAACAGTAGAAGCCATTTTAAGGCAGTACAGTAGAGGTCATTTTAAGGCACAACAGGCTGTATCTTAACAGAACACACTCCCTGAAGGCTGTTGGGGTATCTTACTCCCACAGTATTTGTTTCCAGAGAGTATGTGATCTGTTTACCAAATTTGGTTGAAATTGCTCGAGGCATTCCAGGGTTATGCTGGAACACACACACACACATTTTTATATATGTATAGATTGAATTCATAGCTAATTTTTGTCAAGCAAGAACAGAACAATAGACATTATACATATCTGCTATAGGTGTTATATGATAAAAGAAAAAAGAAAAAATATAGTGTCTGAGCTAGCAGAACAAATGGCAATACTGGTAACCATGTTGTCCAAACAAGTCCCAGAAATTGTCGCTGCAGCTTAATTAATCAGCATGTCTTCATCAGCTGTTGCCCTTTGGTGACTAATCTTACCACCCAGGCAGATTCACTTTGATATAAACCAGCATTCCTGATTTCAGGCCACATTCCATCCCAAAGAATGCTATCAATCAAATGTAATCTATTTCTTCTTTCTCCATCCACCAAAGTACCTATTTCTATTCAGGACACTGCTTTGTGAAGCATGATTTTGTCTCATCTGTGCCTGCATGACACAGTCTCTAAGAGACTCTTTTCAAAACTGTAGTTCTTTCTATGACAATAACCAACATTCCTTCATCTACTCATTCTCATTAACAGCCTGACCCACACTTGCTGAATAAATTCTTGTGGAAATGCCATCCTGCAGTGGCATTTTAAAAGAGAAGACAGGAGAAAAAGAGATTGGAAATACACACTCAAGTTTATATAGCAGTTTTGTGTAACCTGAGAAATACAGATTCCCAGTTCACCAGCTTCTGCCTTTTCTGAAATGCATGATACTATCACTCTTTTCATGTCAGACAAGTAGAATCTGTGATTTAACTTGCAAATTATTCCGAGTTTTGGAAGCAATATTTCTAGAGACTATTTTCCATTCTCCTGAGCTTTGTTTTATTTCTGAATAGTACTTATAAAGACTACAATGACTCCACTGAAGTCAGATTATAAGGTCTTCCAGCTGTTGACTAGTTCTAAAAATGTCTAAAGCAGAATGCAGAATGTATTAGGCAATATGTTTCTCATAGAAATGTATTAATAGCACAATTAATATCCTCCTTACTTTAATAAGGCTATTATTAAATAATTAATATATTCAAGTAGTTGTTTAAAATATTTGTAAAAAAATTCTTTAAAAACACTCTTATTAAGTCATTAATGTGTCTGTATGTAAGTACTGAAGTATGCATGTGCCTGTAGATATTTAGAATCAACTGTAATCAGAAAATCAGCCTCCGAGAATGATATTTCCTTTTCTTTCCTAAATAGAGGGAAATCCCTTTTCTGAATTGGTCATAATGCAAACTATATGGTTATAATGAAAACACAGCAAGTTTCATCACAACTATCGTTATTCACATGAAAATTTCTGCAGATTTAGTCAACCCAAACAATGAATCAGTCAAGAAATGCGGAAATCCCTCATTTATAAAAGTCTACATTTTCTAATTCCTTTTTTGCTCGTATGGTAAAAATAATTCAGTGAAAAGCTGGTTTAAATTCACACTATTAAATCACCAATGGTTATATCTGAAAATGATTTCTGTTTTTCTTATGACTTATAATTAGAAAATAATTGCAAATATGTGATTAAATGTGTATAAATAAGTTATGTAATTAAAATAATTATGCAAATTAGGTTATGGCACACAGTAAAAGAAAGATTCAGGGGAGATTAGTATAGTGCATCAGCATTTTTTACAGTGGCATCAATAATATGCATACTTTCTGTTTCAGGAAAACTCATTGGAGAATTTTTAGCAGTGCCTAGTTGAATTGACTAGGAAAAAAAGTTATGTGAAAATGGGAGATTTAATTTATTTACTTATACAATTTATAGGGGACCTGAATTCCAGCAATTCAGCATGTAATCTTTAACTATTAAAAGCATTGTGCTACTATCAATGTTATTTTGATAGTAGCACAGATTATAAAACAATTGCCTATGTAATTTAGAATCTCAAAGCTTCTGCAGATAGTTTGAGTTATTATTTCATATTGTCTGTGGAGCAAACATAAGCAAAGTATCTTCACAGAAAAACGAAGAAAGTCCAATTGACTTGAGGGGGGGGGGGACACCATTGGCAATATTTAATATTGTCTTTCAACATAAAATATTTCTAAACTAATAAATATCAATAATGTCCATATTCCAAAAGAACTGTCTTTTTAATACTGTTTCCTATAGTCAAGGCAATTTTATCTATACATTAGATATGGAATAATCACTTGCTCTACTAGAAAAAGATATGAATTCTACATAGTTATCCAAACTGCATATCAAGATTGGGCTGCAACCACATTTCAGTCAATCAAATATACTTGCAATCCACTCTACATGGATAGCATGACCAGTCTCCTCTAACACAGTCTTCATTGTAATTCTCCTGTTATCTCTCCTACTACCAGAAAGTGTCATTACTGTGATACATAAGATTGTTTAGATTCTCATACATAATATCCCATGCTTAGATGCACATCAGTCAGCAAACCAGCAATATCAGAGCTTTTTCCAGCATGTTAAAATTTGTGATGCATAACCACACAAATGAAATGTAATGCAGGATTCCCTCTCCCTCTGTTTTCTCCAATTTCTTAGGAAGCAACGCCAGCCATTCAAGTAATAAGAAGTGCTGTGGTTGAAAAACAATTTACATGGCTCTAGGAATGTTCTACATGCTATGTCTGGCAAGATAACTTCTAGCATAATATGAACTGAGAAACAAATGATGTCTCCTTTTTTTAATCTCTTATGATTGATTACAACATAAAAATACTTCCACTCTATTCTTTGCTTTTATGCTATATGAAATATGTTTCTAAAATAATACTTACAAGGATAGCAATTGCAATAAAACTTAGATTAATATACCATTTCACAGCGCTTTACAGTCCTCTCTAAGTGGTTTACAGTGTCAGCATATTGTCCCCAACAACCTGGATCCTCATTTTACTAACCTCAGATGGATGGAAAGCTGAGTCAACCTTGAAGTGGTGAGACTCAAACTGCTGAACTGTTGGTGGTCAGCTGTCAGCAGAATTAGCCTGCAATGCTGCATTCTAACCACAGCCACCATGGCTCTTAGGCATGTTGTTCTTAGATTGACCCTAGTTCAGTTATCCTTACACTTTGATATCTTCTTTCTGGAACAATTGTATGACATGACTTAAATGCCCAATAGGCAAACTTTCAGCAGTGATAACCTACTACGGTATCTGCCTATTAGCATATTTTCCATAAAATATTTTTAAAAAAACATTTGAAACGTTCACTATCTTTGTAAACTTTAGAGCAAATGAAATATTAAAAAGGAACTGTTTAAATCTATATCTACCAAAAGGTACACAGATATCCCTCTACTTATGAACATGTTAAGTTCTGACAGCTGTCTATAAGTCTGTCTTGCTCCCAAATCCAAATAAGCATAAAACCCACTCTTGTGTTCCATTCCAGATATTCACAGTCACTATAGTATACACCACACATAGTCACTACACAAATAAACAGCATACAGCATGTATGCAGATTTGTGAATGGTATTGAAGCAGAAAGTGGGAGTGGTGCAATGGCCTAGTGGTGGAGCACTCACCTCACAATCTGGAGGCTGTGAGTTCGATCCTAGGTAGCAGCAGATATTTCTTTCTCTGGGCACAGCGAGTAAATATCTGCTGCGAACTGCATTGGTGACAGCAAGGGTATCCAGCCACTAAGCACTCAGCTCTATTGAGTTGCCCAGGACTCCATCCTGATGCAAGAGATTACGGGGTCATTAAAAGATTTTTCAAAATGAAGCAGAAAGTGGTGGAAGGCGGGAAAGGGTTAGCTTACTGCATGACTTTTCCCAGATTCTGGGACCTTCTACGTTGGAGTTCTAAATAGGTTTGTTTGTATTGGTGAAAGTTTATGACTTGAAAGTTCATAAGTAGATTATTAAAAGTATATAGCTTGAATGGGATTTGCCAGAAGCAATTATTAATGTCCAACATATTAAAAATTGTTGAAACTGAATTATTGGTAATTTCATTCATTTGTTAACTGAAAAGTATTTTCTGAAAATGAGGTTATTCCAATTCCTGGGATCTAGACAAATATTAATCTTTCTTGTTCCTGGTTTTTCTCAGTCAATAAATTTGATTGCTTTTATTCTAAGTCTCTACTGTTCAATTTGGTTGAATTCTTTTTCTATCTTTATTCTTGCTCTTACTCTCTCTGATTTTACTGCAGCATACACAGTCTTTAATTAAACTGTATAAAATACTCTTTACTAAGTCCAGAATACTTTCAAGTGTATAAAATAGTTTCTCTTATCAGTTTCCTTCTTAAAATGAAGGCTATTAAATGTTGTTGTCTCTTCTTCCATAAAAACAAATATGTATGTAATTATTCATTCTTTTTATCAATTCTGCTAGCCACTGAATAAATATAATTCAAACCTTTTCTTGCAACTTCTTCAGCTTTCTGTTAAGTTTTATTTCACGTGTAACTTATCTGGAGCCTTCTGTTGCTACATTGCTTATGCATGTTCTTTTAGCTTTAAAATATGTTTAATACATGTCCCATAAGAAACATTAAAAAGTTCAAAGAATCCCTATAAATTATATGGATCACAAATGATTTCTGGTCTGATTTAACATGTAGGTGAGTCGAATGTACAGTTGCCACCATTTTTCTCTATTTGTGTTAATGTTACAGTCATAAGCTAATTTAAAAACTCATAATATATTTCATAGTATTTTGTTTACTTCTTCTAAAAAGTATTATCAGAGAATACCCCCTATTTTGTGCAACACTGTTTGTATAATCAATTGTTGACTTCCAAGATCCTGGTTTCCTTTCTTCTGTCATGACCTCAACTAGAAAGATTTATCTATCTGTACTTCCAGTTCCGTCACTTTGCTGTCATAGGCTCATCATCTGTTAAGATCTTTTCTGGCCGCATCATTCATTCCTGCAGAGATCAGAATTAAAGAATAACAGAGAACCTTAGAGGTCTTCTAGTCCAACTCCTGCTTATACAGGAGACCTTATACGATTCTGAACAAATAGCTGTCAAAACTCTGCCTAAAAACCTCCCATGATGGAGTACCTACAATTTCTGGGAATAAGCCATTCCTCTGATTGGTTAAATATTTAAGAGCATTTGCAGCTTCCGACTAGATAAATTATTTGATTAAATTTAATACTACATTGTTTTAATGTATCAAATTTAACTGTCCAGCAAGCTTTTATCCTTGAGGGGGGGTTGCATATTTGTGTCTATGTGTGTGTAAGAATTTATATCTAAGTTGTTTCCTGTATTAATTAACATAAATATTGATTCTTTGAAAATAATCTTCCTGGTACAATCCCCAGCTGCACTCATACTAGAGAACATCAGGTAGAAAGGCATAAAACTAATTTTTATATTCCATTTTTCTGGCAATTAAAAAAACTTAAAAGTACAACAGGCCAGAATTAGAATAGATTGGTGCTGGTTTGAAACTGGATCTGTGGACAACAATACTTATGGATTCTGAGAAAGCACTACTTCTCCTAGTATGTTCCCTTCATAATTCCGCAAAGTCTTCTGATTTACCAACCCCAACCCAGTAGACAATTTTGGATTTTGAATACCAAAATCAAAAAAATACTGAACTTCCATGAACTCTGAAGATGGATCCCAAGATTGGATCTTCCCATCCATATGCAAAGATTTTTCCTTTAAGGAAAAAGTCAGGTGTTATTAGAATTACCAGATTGAATCCAAGCCATTGGAAAGCACAAGATTGAAACTTAGAAATATGGAAAAGAAATATAAGGAAATAAATAAATGGCAGTTGCTATGTATAACCTGAAGACACGTTTACCTGACAGGAAGAGTAGATATTTTCTCCAGCTAGTTAATATTTAGAATAAGAGAGGGATTAGGTTTGTGATAAATAGATTGTTTTGTTGTTGTTGTTTTTACTGATGAAGTCATTCAGATACATTTCCTTTAGGATAAAAGTTGTTGCAAAGTCATGTCCAACCCATCGCAGCCCCATGGACAACATTCCTCCAGGCCTTCCTGTCCTTTACCGTCCTCTGGAATCCATTCAAGCTCACGCCTACTGCTTCAGTGTCCCCATCCAGCCACCTCATTCTCCATCATCCTCTCCTCCTTTTGCCCTCAATCTTTCCCAGCATTAGGCTCTTCTCCAGTGAGTCCTTCTTCTCATTAAATGGACAAAGTATTTGAGTTTCATCTTCAGGCTCTGACCTTCTAAAGAGCAGTCAGGGTTGATGTCCTCTAAGACTGACCTGTTTGATCACCTTGCAATCCAAGGGACTCACAAGATTCTTCTTCAGCACCATAGTTTAAAGGCTTAACTTCTTTGGTGCTCAGTCTTTCTTATGGTCCAACTTTTACAGCCATACATTGCAACTGGGAAAACCATAGCTTGACTATACATACTTTTGTTGGCAGGGTGATTTCTCTGCTTTTTAGTATGCTGTCTAGATTTGTCATAGCTTTCCTTCCTAGGAGCAAGCAAGGATAAATACAAAATATTATTTGCTATGTCATTTGCCTGAGATACCATGTCTCATTTCAGGAGAAAAAAACTTCTCTCCTATGGTATAGGAGGTTTTCCTACAAATTTTGCATTATTAATGAGAAACTTAGACAGATAACAATTTCCCCCTGACTGTTAAAACTGATGACCTAAGCTAAAGTGCTCACTTCAGATGCATTAAGTATTGATGGAAACATAAACTGACAATCTAAGTTTAGAGTGGTTTTCTTTGCAGTGTCGTATAATGACAATTTACTTGTTTATGCATACATTGAGGAAGATTGGTATTTAAGCTTTGAGAAAGAAAATTTAAAACATTGCACAGGGAAAAAATCAGTGGATGTTGGCATATTCCTACTTTTTGGCATTTATGATGAATGAAGAAGAAATAATATGTAATGTTAGCACTGTCTCTTATTTCAAATGGCTCTTCTCTTAATTCAAAATGATGTCACCTAGACAGAATATTTAGAAAGTGTTCTTCCTTAGAAGGATAGATGAAATATCTGGCATCCTAACATTAGGACCACCTTTTAGTGTCAAATATGACAGATAATAATTACATTATGAAATGTTATTAAGCTGAGACAGTATTATATGAAGAAGCAATTGAAAACATTCTTGAAATGAAGCTCAAAAAAAGGCATCATCTATCTATTTATCTATATATCCATCTACCTACCTATCTGTCCAGTCATCTATCTCTTTCCTTCTTTCTTTCTCATCAATTTATATGTCTTTCCACTTGCCAAGAAATTCTGAGAAGTTTACAGGTGTTATAACAAACCCATAAATCAACAAAAAGCATAATGCTGCCAGAGATAATAACTCACATAACACAAACTAAAGCAATCTTCAAAGCATCTGCCCATTGTCAGAGAAAAAAACAAGGGCCTTTCTGAAGGCTTCCAGGGTCACAGTTATACAAATCTTGGGAGATATTAATTATCAACGAGCAATATTCAATGCTTGTTTTGCCATAGTCTTGTTGACTTTTAGATTATTTTAGGGAACACAAGAATATAAAGCCATTTCCAGGCTCTGGGGAGTTATCACTGGAATTCTGTCCTGAAATCTTCTCAGCTTGGCAAGGTAATGGTGTTTTAACAGTTTGATCATTGCCATTATTTTTCAAATGCAATGTGCTGTAAATTCTGAAACATCATGTATTTTTTAAAAAAGCCATAATTATAGATACGTGTATTTGCTATACCATTAGCATGGGGAGGGGAGAGAGCAAGCAACTTTAAAAAAAAAAATTCTCCAAATAAGATAGGAGAATAAGATAAACTTGCCAATATATGATACTTCAGGACAAAAAAAAAGATGGCCAGAAGTGCAACTGTATGCATAACTATGGGTTACATAGGAGCTAATGCCACGACAGCTCAGTATACAAAAGTATGATTTATGGGTTATTTGTTGCTCCATGTTATGCTTCTGGTTGTCTTCTGAATAGAATGAAAGTTGTGTACGATGTAGACCACATATTATCATCCTTCAATCTGCATTACAGTTTTGATCAATCTGAAGTGAATGAACAAAGACTACACACAAATGTCTTTGTTAAAGAATATGTGTATATATTTATCCTGTGCATATAATAAGGCAATGATACTTACAATATCTAAAAAAGAAAAGAGTCACAATTAATACATTAAAATATGCTGTCCATGTTTTACAGTTTACCTCAATGTTCAACAATAGGCACATAGTTGTATTAACTTTCTACCTCCCTAATATGCATACCTCCTTCTCTTCTTAACATGAGAAAAGATACTCTATTCAAAGATTTCTAGATTTCCTTTCTGATACTAAGGATTATATAATCTATAATCCTTAATTTACACATTGATATAAATATATATAATACATAAGTCTAAATAGCCATTCACTAGAGATTCTACACAAACAACACGGGCGTTGCAAAACATTATGAAATCAAATATTTATATTTAGGTGAATCTGGTTTATTTAACTATTATGCCCGCAATATACTTTATATTGAAGTAGCATTACAATTACCCTCATGCAACTGACTTTGTATTGAAAATTATCTACGAATTCAATTTATTCAATATCCTAATACAAAACTAGTATCCAGATCAATCAAGGGGAGTGCTTTCACTGAAAATAAATGAACTTCTGTAAAAGTAGACAATTACCAGTTTGTTTCATAAGCAAAACCAGATCTTGAAAAACAGCTATGTTAAATATGTATACTTAGAAAACTACTGGCTAACTTCTTTTGAATTTATTTATCTTCTGATTTAATTTTCACCTATTGCTTTACTCCAAAAGATTGAAGCATGCACACATGCTTATCACCTCCGCCCACCCACCCCCATACACATCCACACAACAAAAGCACATCTATTCCAACCATGTAAAGTATTTTACTAAATAAAGAAGCCACTGATCATTTTTCTGAATAGGTTTCCAAATGGACTTTTACTTGTAATATGATAACAAAATCGGTTTTTCAGTCAAAGAGCTTGTCTGTATCATTCTTCTGTTCCTTTTGTATATGGCTATAAAGATCAGAGTCATCTGCTTGAATGAGGTTTGAAATTCTGATGAAAACAATAAAAGATATTAAACACTTTCTACCCCTCCCAAATTGGTATTCAGACTCTCCTTTTGTAAATGCTGTATTCACATTCCCATCTGTATTCAACGGATTTGCACAACTAAGACTTCATCTGTCAAAAAATATAAGCAAATGTAGTCATAGACTGCTTGGTTGTGTCAATTATTTCCTTGAAAAGAAATGTAGCCTGTTTTGACATGTGCCAGTTTTATTTATGGATTAGACATTCTTACTAAGGTTTTCATATCAACACAAGCTTTGAAGCAAAAGGTATTGTAATTCTGTTCAATCAAGCAAAAATAGGTGGGAAACATCTATGGGAATTGGAGCACTCTGGTATGAAGCCTATAGTAACAAGGAGATATTGTTTTTCACATCAATTGGTTATCAAGATTATGTTGCATGTAAGCACAAAATCTGCCATTAAAGTTCTGCTTTCCTTCTGTATTTCTCTGATATTTTTATCTTCTGTTGTTGAGTATCATTTTTCTGGCGGGAATCAAAAACTATTTAAGTCTCTTATGAAATCTGGGCCAAATTTCCGCACCTTAGTTCCTTACTGCAAAATGTCATGAGAGAGAGCGAGAGCTGTTAGAACTCCTAGTCACTTGATTGGGCATTCTGCAATGTGTAGTCATAACAGAGCTGAAGACAAACTACGTAAGAAAAATGGTTATAGACAGTGGTGTTTATTAAATATTGGAAAACTCTTCCTATGGGCAGAGAAGATAGTGGAATAAGCCTTTTGCATAGAAACCAAAGTTGAGTGTCCATTTAAACATTACTAACATATTCTATACTCTTGTTGTTTCCTCTGGTCTTTTTATTACTTGAAAATGTTTTGATAAAGATTAAACTGAAACTGAGCACGACCCAATGGAGTGTGGCATTTTGGAGGAGACTAATGGAGTAGCTAACAATCCAACCTTCTTCCTGTGTGCACTTTGTGCACACCTCTACATCTGGGTCAGTTTTATTTTAACTGAATTTTAAATGTAAGAAGCCTATTTATTGGTTTAATGTTTTACAGTGAATTGTATGTCTGTAAGCCACCTAGATTCATCTCTGATGAGATGGGTGGCATATAAGTTAAATAAATAAATATGTGTCTCATTAAAATAAGATGGGCGTTTTCATGGTTTCCATTACATATTAAGAATTTTAATCCATTATCATTTGAAGACATTTTTTAATTCATCCAGAGAACATTGGCTATTAATTACATTATAAATACAGTAAATGTGGCTTTACTTGGTTATTTAAAATGGAAAATAGGAAGACTAGATAGAGATGGGTGTATAATTTGATATGCAATTAACTTGATACCATGGAAGTCTGCCATTTTTCTATAAATATTGATGGGGGGTTGTGGAGTGCTAGCTTTGTTTCAGTAAGTGGAATGATCGGCCGTGTGGTTGTATCATGATTGGTAGATTGGTGCTGATTGGTGCTGGCTGTGTGTCCGTTGTTGTTTTGTGCTGTAACGGCCTGGGTGGTGGGTGGGGCTCATTTGTCGACTAGGTCTGGTATCCAGATGTCTGGTAGGCGGGAGGTATTGTCATGTTTATTCATGTTGTGGGTGTTTCTCTATTTTGATAGCTTCCATAATTATTCTCTTCCATAATTATTCTCTGAAGTGTTCAGTTTTGGAGATTGACCTGGTTCCTTCAAAATTAATTTCATGTCCTGTAGCTTTAAGGTGCTGGAAAAGGGAGGAAGTTTTTTCTTTTTTTCTAACTGTATTCTTGTGTTCTGCGATGCATGCATTTATTCTCCTGTTCATTTGTCCTATGTTGCAGGGCAGATTTTGCATGACATTTCGTAGACTCCTTGGTTTTCTAGCTGGATTTTGTCTTTGGGATTTCTTAAGATGTTGGCTATTTTTTGGTCAGTGTTGAAGGCTGTCTTGATATTGTGTTTGTGGAGAATTTTGCTGATTTTATCTGTGGTGCCTTTGATGTAAGGGAGGAGGGCGATGCTGTTGTCCTGTTCTGTGTCTCGGTTTTTTGGGGGAGTCTCCCTTTGGATTAGGTTGGTAATTGTTTTTCTTTGGAATCTGTTGGAGATTAATATGTTTGTGAGAGTGTGTAATTCAGTTTTCATATGGTCTTTGTCAGCTAGGCGTTTGGTTCTGGAGATGAGAGTCTTGGTTACAGAGTTGATCTGTGCAGGGTGGTGATGGGATTGTGCTTTTAAGTAGTGGTTGGTGTGTGTGTTTTTCCAGTAGATGGTGTGTCCTAGAGAGTCATTGGGTTTTTTGTACATTAGGACCTCCATAAAGGTATATACATACATACATACATACATACATACATACATACATACATACATATATAATACCATTCATATTATTATCATTCAACTAACAATAGCACAAAAGAAACAATGACATATTGAAAAAAAGGCATCTGACGTCGCAACGGCACAACATACAATCTTGATGCTCTGAGATCGCAGTCGATATTTCTGCATCTGGACAGTCCATTCATACCTAAACCATCCTGCAGAGACAGTGATTGAGAAGGGCACCTCCTGCTGATTTCAGGGACACCGCAAAGTTCCTGAAAGATCCAGGAATAGCCTTTTTTTCCGGCGACAGAAACGCAGCTAATGAAGCTGCTGAAGTTAGGACAGCTCCGAAATGGGAAGAAAGCGAAAAGAGAAAGTGTGTCAAATTTGTGAGATAATTTTATTATTAGAAAAAGAGACTTCCCCACCCCCCAAAAAAATTAAGTTAAATTAAAATTGAAGATAGAAGACTGTAAGCAGTGAAATTAATCTATATTAAACTTAGTGTGTTATCCTGTTTCTAATTTTTTTTCATGAATGGAATTTTTGCAAAGGCTCTCTATTTTTTAAACTGAATGGATTAATTTTTTCTTCTTTTTTCATTTTTGCTTACACCTATGGATTAAAATTTTCCTTCTTTTTTTATAATGCTTGATTGGATTGATTGGATTGTTTTTGATCTCCATTTAAGGTTTTTTTTTCTTAAGCTTGGAATATAAAGAAGATAATAAGAAGGATTATAAAGAGGATTGTAACAACAGGAGGAAAAGCAGTTACACTGCCACTTAGAGGCTGGAGGCTAGATACATTATTTTTTCTTCTTTCTCTTTGATCACTTGAGATTCAAGGTTCTTTCAGTTTGTTTACTGAGAGTGATAGTAGGAAGAGCACATGAGCACAAGTTGTTTATACAGGTGCTTTTGGGGAGTTCTATCACTACCTATTGGAGGGAAGACAACATTTTGACTTGAAAGATAATAAATGAACCTGTTTGAAGTTTATTAAAATAGCCTTGAATCCTATAGTGGCAGTGCCTGCAAAATTGGAACAATGGTGCAGCAGGAAAAAGAAACTGTAACATTGCAAATGGTTATGTTTGAAATTCAAAATCTATTAGTTGTGACAGAGAGAATTGAAAAGAAATTGGAGAATATGGAATACAAAACAGAAAAATTTGATGGAAAAACTGAAGATGTTTATCAAATGAAGAATGTAGAGGACAGAGTTCAAAAAATGGAAGAAAACAATGAGCAGATGAAAAAATCTGTGGATACTGACAACAAAGTGAGTGCGGTTGGTAATGGCAAGAGCAGAATATGGAAAGGAGAGATAGATGGATTGGAACTCTACCCCAGACTTCAAAGCACAGAAGAAGAAAAGAGAGAAAAATTGACAGAGATAAGGAGAGAAATCTTGACAGAAGTACCAGTGATAACCAAAGATAAGCTGATGGAAAGAGCAGATGCTGGGTTTCGAGCTTTTATGAGATACAAAAGGAACAACATGTTGCCAAGAGAAGTTTATGCAAGATTTATTAAGAAAGTAACTAGAACATTAATGCTACAAATGGCAAGAGATATAAGACTGCACTATTACTAGAAAGATACAGGTTGATGCAATGAAAATGTATAATAAAAATTAAGGTAAATTTAGTTTATTAGTAGTATGTATAAAATGAAGTGACAATAGCTATAGTTAAATAATGATTAATAATGATAACAATACATATAGATATAGTAGTTTGATAATATGAAATTTCATATAAACAACACATGGAGATTATGAGAGGAGGTTTAAAAGCTTTGTCTAGAATATGTTATAAAGATGTATTGTGATTGGACGATTTTAGGATGATTTAATAAAATGTTATCATATAATCCTATTCTAGATTTTGAATATTATATATAAAAGGATGTAAAAACAATTATAGTCAAATTAAGGTTGAGATATAATAATCGTGATATACATGAAAATATGTGAATTGAAAATATGCGATTTGATATGAAAAGCAGGTGGTGACTTTGGAAGAGATGCATGGAAATACTGTAACCAACTGACACACTTTCTACAATTTGTAATGGAAGATGGCTTTTTTATTTTTATGTTTGTTTGTCTTGTTCAAAAATAAATAAAAATGTTTTTAAAAAAAGAAACCATGACATATTGATCGAATAAAACTGATCGTGGTGGTGAATGATTTTTGTCATGCCTTAATGTATAATTGATTACAATATCCTTCTGAACACCTACTGTATAGGTTACATGGTTTTGCAGTGGTTGTTTCTGTTCCATCCTGAATGGAGGTTTCACCTACTGTGGATAAAGAGGAAATCATCATGATTATAGGAATGCATGAAAGGGGAAGTATTAACTGTCTTTCCATGTGATCTACATTAAGCGGCTGGATCAGACATCATGACTATATTGATGATTGTCAGTGGTACATTAATACTGTAGATAGGTTCAAAGAAGGCACCAACGTTTTGCCCTGGTGGTGGAGGGTGTAAGAGATTAAATACATTCAGATTAAATACCACCAAGTTCTTCTATGTTGTGAAATACTGATTCAATTTTAGATCCAATTTTGATTCTCAACAGGATTGCTCTTTTCCTAAAAGAATAGATCTGTGAATGGGAGTCCTCCTGAACTCACAAAACGTACTATAACAATTTTTAGAGGCCATGGCCATGAAGGGCTATTCACCTAGGGTTGACCGATGTATCAATTGCAGTCCATTTTGGACAAGGAAATAACAGTGACTCACATTTTTATTACCTTGTCTTAGAAGCACTACATGTGGGACTGCTTTTGAAAATAACTCAGAAGCTACAACATAAGGCAATCCATCTACTAAATGAAAGTGGCAGATTTAGGAATGTGACACCAAAGCTATGGTTGCTGTATTAGCAACTGCTTTGCTTCTGAGTCCAATATATGTGCTAGATTATCAACACTGCATGATAGCAGGTACATGATGTATCACTCCTAGTAAAATTCCTCCCCGTAAAATTTAGTCCTGAGCTCTGTAATCTTCAAGGATCACTGAGTTGCTTGTATGGCTTCTCCTTTTTGCTTTGATTTATTAAATAAAGATTGGGGGGGAGAAGGAAGACACCAAGATCATATTATTCTCAGGATACATGGACACTAATGATGGAAGGGCTTCCTTTATGGTTAGGTTTTTAAAGGATTCATTTGTGATTTGTGTCCTTCCCATTATAAACAATTTTAAGCTCTAAAGAGTAAACAGTGTATTTTATAATACCCTGCATAAATACATTAAATATATTAAACACTTTAATTCAAATCAATAATCTTTGAAAATTGTATTCAAAATTTGATTTAATTGCTTAAATTCTGAATCTAATCGTGTTTCTTATTCTTTCTCTTTTTGTGGTAAGGAAAAACACAAGGACTATGTGACCTGAAATAAAATGGACATACAGCATTGGCGCATGATTGACTTCCACAGAGTGGTCTGAACCAAATGCACATGTGATTCTCAAGACTATCATTATAGAATCCCAATATATCATAATTTATCCCAAGGCTTTAAAAAGTTCATCAATGAAGCAAAGATAATTTCACAACAGTTAGTCACAAAATTTCTGAATGGCTTCCTATTCTTAAACATTAAAGCAAACCTTTCTAAATCGATTTTCCTGATCCATCCACCACATTAAAGAGCATATTGGTGATACACACATCTTTATTATGTTAGCCCTTTGGGAGAAAAAAGAAAGTAAAATTGATAGCAAAAACCACTTAACTTCCTTTTCCTTTGAAAAATACACCATCTGGTTCAGATATACTATCTGCCTGCATTTGATGAATTCACACATATTTTTAAAGCCCAGAGTAACTATCTGAATGGAAATTGGACACCGCTTGTCAGTTGGAAAGCGTTTTTCTTTTTAATAGAGAGGTTTCACATGTGTTCCATTAAGTCTATGTATAAGCAATACAGTTTATGAAATTTATCCCCAAAATAGAAAGAACCAAAATAATACTGGTGGCAGATGGCACAGCTGGTGCTTTTAGAAAGCTATCCATAAAAATGTGTAGAAATGAAGGGACTAGAAGCAGTCTGCTACTAAGAATATTGACAAATTGCAAGCTCCTATTTCATAATACAGATCTGTTTGGGGAGAAAACATTGATTGGATCCAATCAAAAAAATGTGAAAGCTGAAACATTAGTAACAATGAATCCTTAACCCCTTCCCTTATAATTATAGGATCATAAATTCCATAGATCCAAATCCCAATTATAAGAAAATTTACTTGGAGGTAATCTCTGAATACTAAATGACTTGCATCTTTATAATTAATGCCACAAATTTATGTCTCTTCAGTCTTATTGAATTTACTGCCTACTACTTCCCTGGATTGAAGTCTTGATATTATATGAGTTCACACCTTTTTTTAAAAAAAGTATTATACAATAAATGTAACATTTTGGGGAAAAAATAGAAATTATAAGCATTCAAATGTTTAAATATGTAAGTTGATATACTATAACAGCTAAGCCCAGAGAATAGAGAGTTGGATGTCTCAAATCTCTTCTCCCAGAGGCTGTTTGGCCCTTATACCTTGGTCCTACTTTTTGTTTTGGGATAGCAGCTTTCTACTTCCCATTGCCACCATCAGTCTCCAGGGGATACCTCAGCTGTTGTTTTTCCTTAACTCAGCTGTACATCAGAAATAAGGCCTTCAAATGAAAGCCTATGCTGCTTTTTAAAAGGTAAAAAAAAACATTAAAAGAGGAGGGAGTACAATCTCCTAGCTGTGTAGTGTAGAATCATGTGGCTAAGATGTGCCTTTCCTTCCTTTGTGGGGCATAGAACAATCTCATTAGAGAGAAGCACAACAAAACTTTTTTTTTCAAAAAGATAATCTTTTTAATTTTAGATATTAAAATGCAAGCCTTCCCTTTTAACAGATAAAGTTTCCTCGACTAAACAAAATTTATATTTTAATTTAATTTATATATTGTTTAGATTTTCTATCTTTTTATAATTCTATTAAATTTGAATTTTCACTCTTGGTTTTCTATTTTTAGATACTTTATGTTTATTTTTAATAAATGTACTTCATTTGGTCCCATTCTTTTGGGGCCATGTTATTTAGGTTAATGATCACATCTATCTTTCTGTCTCTAGTTACACAATTTCTTTTTCTACTATTGGATTACCCCAAGAAATAAATGTCTAATATTCCTGTTTTGATTTCTAAGAATTGGTATATACATTTAGTAACTGTTCAAAGTTACTAAACTTTGAACAGTTATACTATATACCAGTTAAATTATATACCAAGAATTGGTATATACAAGTTTCAAAAAATAAAAAAGTACATTCAGAGGTCTGAACTATAATTCTTTGTTGTAGAATTATTATAAATTCTTTATAATTTTCAAGACATCGCTTTTGTTTCAAATTAACTTATTGTACACCAAAAGAAAGCATTTGTCAAGAAAAAAACCCACCTCGCCACATAATATTTAAGGAGGCAAAAAAAACTATGACAAATAAAGGTATTGCCTTAAGTGTCACGTGACGTATCAGGATTTTTTTTCCCTTTGCTATACCGGGCGTGGGCGTGGCCAGCCTGTCACGCATGTTGCCTGTTAGAGGCAAGTTTGACAGCCCCGCTCTAAAGAAAAATACTCTGTTCAATATATATTGGATCTTAATATTGTGACATGCTTTGGCATTTGGATTTTAGGTTGTATTCTGATTCTTTTATTTATTATTCTCAGAAAGTTATCTCAAATGCAAAGTGTTTATTTCTGTTTTGCCACAAAGGGCCATCTATGGACATCTTTATGATTCTAATTCTACAGTATCTGACTGGTATCTACAATCTTATTCCATGTGACTAAAATGAATGTCGACTTATTTTTAAGAGATCTTTCTACTTTCATTGCTCCACATTATTTCAAATGAATTTATAAGTTCTTAAATAAATTGTTTCTGACAAGAGTTTTACTACTCACATTGCAATCGCCTGTTAGGAAATATGAATTTAATTATCCTCACTAATTGTTACTGCTTGTAACAAAGGATTTCAGAATGTATCTTCTCTGGGTGCACTTTGAAAACTATTATTTAACTCTTTGGAAATCCTGAAAAGTATTTGGATTGTTACTTATTTGTAGTCAGTTCCAACACCTCACACTTTGAGGTAATTCTTGGTCTTTCCTTCAGGAGAACTGTTTCCTGCTTTTTCCAAGTTATTACTTTTTGATGAGAGGAAGCAAACTGTCACCCCTGCTTGTATTTATCAGACCAACATGCTAAACTAGCTAGATGTTTGCCTATCAGAAGCACAGGGGCAAAAGGTATATGGTTCAAAATAGTCTGTATCTGACAGTTTTTCTTTTACATTATTATTTTTGGCTAATGGTGATTTTAATTAGCTACAAATTTGTACTTACTCAAAGGCTAACATTTAATTTATCTATGGAAATTCAAGGCTCCCAGTATTAAAAAAAAAAGATATTGGCAAATCCTAATGAGATCATTACTGTTGAAAATGCATTAATAGCAAAATGTTTTTGCTTCATTTTCAGAATGCCAGGGCAAAGGTGAAGAAAAAAAATATCTGAGTGTGGTTAAAAGCTTTGTCATTTATGTATGAGGTTATCAGCAAACAAAAAACTAGCTGCAGTTTTCAGTGGAGAGGAGAAGGAGAAGGGACATACCACCAATTATAGAAAGCATTGTCCCATAGAAAACATGTACTTGCTAAATGCAGTATTTTATGTCCTTATAGACCAGCTATAGTTGGAAAAACATCATTAAAACTGTGTCATTTGTGAAGAGACAATTAATCCTTTCCCCTTTCACTCAAGTTCCACCAGAAATCTCCCTCTTCCCCCACTTCCAAGCATCTATTGTTTTCAAAAGGAAAACTGCCTGTCCTGTCAATCAAACTTTCCTCATAGAGTTTTTAATGTCTTGAGGGTGATTTCTATACATTGGTCTATTTTACCAAGAAATGCCGGGGTCTACTTTGTTTCAGGATTGCAGGCAAGACTGGGAATCCCAAAAGTGCATTTCCAAAAGGCAACTGCATTTTCTTGGGTTTTCTCTCCTTGAAAACATTTTGCTTGTCATCCAAGAAGCTTTTTCAGTTCAAACATACTTGTGGCTTCAGTGATTTATATATGCTGTAATGAAAGGGATATAGAAAGGTTTTTTTAAAAAGGAATTTGAAATATCTGGGATTAGATTAATAGAGGAGGAATCAGAAAATAAAATAGAGGAAGTCCTCAATTGAGTCCAGAATTTATGCTGCTAAGTGAGAAATTTCCCCCATTTTACCACATTTGCCACATTTGTTAAGTGAATCCCTGCAGCTGTTAAATTAATAACATGGTTGTTAAACAAATCTAGCTTGCCCATTGACTTTGCTCATCAGAAAGTCACAAAAAAGTCAATGGAATTCTTTAAGAAGATGTTGGATAGCTATTTGTCTGAAACGGTATAGGGTTTCCTACCTAGGCAGGGGGTTGGACTAGAAGACCTCCAAGGTCCCTTCCAACTCTACTATTGTATTATTGTATAAAAATGATAACATGACCCTGAGACACAGCAAGTGTCATAAATATGCAAAGAACATACAGTTGCCAAGCATCCAAATGTAAATCATGTGACCATGGTGATGCTGTTATCAAATACACTTAATAACTTTTCTACTATTTCTCACTTAATAATTGTCTCACTTAGCAACAAAAATTTTGGGCTCAGTTATGATCAAAACTCAAGAGAGAGAGAGAGAAATCAGAATGTATACATCCGAGCTAGGCTGTGTTGTTTCTCTGTACCATATAATTATATGTGGTATATGCATAATTTTCTCCTTATTTATTTATTTTGTTATGTTTATGTAGTGTATATTGGAGGTAGTTACCCTTTGAGAGCTGTATGCAACGAAATTTCATTGTACTTTATGCTGACTGGTGTACATTCAAAGTGACAATAAAGTTATTGTAAAGTCAAAGTTACCGGTATGGCCGAACAGATAGTGTTTTGGCGGCCTGGGTCACTGGAACCGGTAGCGACCCAAACCCACCACGCCCCTGAACTGCTTCTCTGGGCAGCACCATAGGTGCCGCCATCTTGTTTTCCACTTCTGTGCATGCGCAGAACAATTTTTATTGCACTGTGAATGTGTGCACACCGCACATCAAGTGCGCCCATGTGAAGCATGCCCACGAGCGAACCAACATTAATGCCTGCCAGAATCCACCCCTGCTGTAATGGTCATAACTATGAAAAATGATGATAAGTCACTTTTTTCAGTGCTATATAACTTTGAACAGTTACTAAATGAATTGTTGTAAGTTGCGGACTACCTGAAACAGAAATGAATGATGTCTGAAAAATGTTGAGGTGCTATTTGATTTTAGCAAGTATATATCCAATAAAAGAATGTAATATTGAAAGCCCTGAAGATGTGGTTTTGTTAACCCAGAGCATGGTGGAGCCCATTAAATGGTTTGCATGAATGTGTGTTGTCATCGGGGTGGGAGAGCAAGTTATTATTTTATTTTATTTTTATTATTATTTCGTTTATACATTGTTTTTATATCCTTGTAAGCTGCCTTGAGTCGCCATGTATGTGTAGGTCGCAATATAAATTTTCTAAATAAATAAATAAAATGTTAAATAGAATTAAGGGACTATCTTTATATATTATATGACAGCATGAGTTACTTTTGAAAATTGCTAATATGAGAAAAAGCTGAAGAATTATTAATGCCCAGCATCACCACCAACAGTGCTCTTGCCAATGGTAAAGAACTAATCAGGGCTTTGCAGGAATGTTTAGAAGTAATCTTGGTTGCACTGAATCTCTTAATCCTTACTTTTCCTCTATAGGCTCTTAATTATACTACTCCAATCTGCTCTGGCTCAGGTTATCTTATGTTTAATAGAGAATTTAAAGAAAAAAATGCAGTAAAAATATCGATGAAGTGGCATATTCTACCACATTCAGAAAAAGCAACAGCTCCACATCTGAAATGCAGTTCTCAAAATAATATTTGCAATAAATATTTTTGAAGTAGCTGGCCTGCAAAGAATAATATACTAATACAATACAATAGCGGTGTTGGAAGGGACCTTGGAGGTCTTCTTGTCCAACCCCCTGCCTAGGCAGGAAACCCTATACCATTTCAGACAGATGGCTATCCAACATCTTCTTAAAAACTTCCAGGGATGGGGCTTTCACAACTTCTGGAGGCAAGCTGTTCCACTGATTGATTGTTCTAACTGTCAGGAAATTTCTCCTCAGTTCTAAATTGCTTCTCTCCTTGATTAATTTCCACCAATTGCTTCTTGTTCTGCCTTCAGGTGCTTGGAGAATAGTTTGATTCCCTCTTCTTGTGGCAGCCCCTGAGATATCGGAACCCTGATATCATGTCTCCCCTAGTCCTTCTTTTCATTAAACTAGACATACCCAGTTACTCCAACCGTTCTTCATATGTTTTACCCTCCAATCCCCTAATCATCTTTGCTGCTCTTCTCTGCACTCTTTCTAGAGTCTCTACATCTTTTTTACATGTTATTCCCTTTAGGGATGCACTCAATTACACAAAACACAGAAAATGAGAAATATCAAGCAAAAGAACTTTAAAAACAGAAGACAGTCTGTCACATCATTCAGTATAACTTTTCATACTTTTTTTTATATTTGCAAACAAGATGGATGGCATATAAATTTAATCAAGAAATAAATCAGATGAACTCCTATTTTATGGATTTTTGCACCATTTCATGCATTGCCTTTTCATATTAAAATTTCTCACTTCTTTATTTCTGAAAATCATAAAACTTCAATGAAACCATTACTTTCTCAATCCCTCCTTCCTGTTGACTGATTCATTCTTCTTTCATAATTAGTGGTGAAATCCAGAGGTGGCTTGCTCCCGTTTCGGCCGAACCGGTAGTGTTTTTTTGGCCTGAATCACAGAACTGGCAGCGAGCCAGGATGGCCACGCTCCCAAGTGGTTCCCTGGTCCCTACTGCCATTGCCATCCTGTTGTTTTGTAGTGCGTGCGTGTGCGTAGTTCACTGTAAATCGTTCTGCACATGCGCGAAGAACAATTTACATTGAACTGCGCACACGCACGAATCGAACCAGTAGTAAAACTGGGAGCAACCTACCTCTGGTGAAATCCCATCTTCACAGATTCTGTCTTAATAGTGAAACTATTTCAATATACTAATTTCATACTGGTCACTTATTTTCATATTTCATTCACATTCATTATCAATTCGTTTTCGATCTTTGCTTAGCGATACAAACGTCTTAACTAGCATAGCCCCTCTGAATTCAATGGACTTAATTTTTCTCTTATGTACCCAGGCATCACTTTCATAGAACGAAGTGAGCAGAAGCATTTTATTGTACAAATATATACAATTGAAATATATAAATATAATAAAGCTGGCCAATTTTAATGGAATAAATGTTATATGAATAATTCTATCTTTAAATGCAAAGATAATAAAAAAGTGGTAAGTATAAATGAAATAGAGTTGTGCAGAAGATAATCTCCGATCAAGTTTAGTGATTTTTATTCAGAACATGTACTTGTTTCTGTCCTGCAGTAAATTATAGAGGTTCTATAGTGAGATAGCCATCTAGAGCAGATAACGTCAAGAGATAAATATCACAACTTTTTCCCATGTGTGGGAATGAAAAAAAATCAAGGTGCCATTTTTGGTTGAAGATGATAAGGGAATCTTTGTTTTCCCAATGAGCGTGAAGACAGCAAAAACAGAGGTTGATTTTAAAAGAGTGTAGTTTTTTTTTTAATTTAAAAAATGGACACATATCGAACGCCCAGTATACTAAAGTTCTCTGTAAATTCTGGGATAATTTGGCTGAAAATGTTTAATGAGTTGAAAACAGAGCTTGATAGTACACTGAGAGAAGCTGCAGTAGAATATTCAAGAGTTTGCCCCTCAAAATGGCTCAAAGCCACGCTGAGCTCCAGGCTGGATTTACTTGCTGGATTGCTATGCTCTTTTTGGTTCGCGTAGTTGCCTTCGTCGCCAGTGTTAGACCGGGTAATGGAAGACACACACAGGCTAATGGTAACAACAGCTCTTTATTGACTCAGTAGCAACTATGTACAATCCAGCGAAGGTTGAGTCTGACAGCAGCCCTTTTATAGGGAGCTGTCAGACCCTTTGACCAATGAGATTAAACCTCTGTTCCCACTGGAACAGAGGACCTTGGTGGAACCCACTATAGCTGTAGCTAGTATCTAACAGAAACTTTAAGCTATATGCTGCTATGCTGTTCCTTACATAAGACTCTAGATAGATCATTTACTCAATCTTGAAAAAACTGCCAGGTAGGGATTTCTGATTACTGTATTCTTATTTTTTTCAGGTAAGAACTTAAAAATAATCCTTCCAAGAAACCCAATTTTGTATTACTAATCATACACGTCATCATACCGTGCCATAATTAAGTCTGGATACTCATTTATTCAGCACTTTTTATAATATTTTTTTTTATTTTAAAGCTTATACTTATTTTTTGTTTTATATAAAGAGATAAATGCAACCGTTCTTATATTGATATTTTCCTCTATCTAACTTTACAATTGCAGTAAGCTGATTTAATTTGATATATTTAAGGATATATTTAATATATTTAATATAACCTCCAAAGAGGTTATTTTTTTTTTCAAAAAGTTTTATTGGTTTTTTTAAAACATTTATGAGGAAAAGGGTAAGTGGAATGGTTACAAATTTTGGCAGTTGCAAGTGTGGCAGACGCCCCCTCCCTCCAAACTCATAGGATACATCTAAATATAAAACATTAATACATAATCATAAAAAATCAGCACATTAATTCTAGAAAAAATAGTTTTCAATCAGTTTATATAATTATGATGTATAGTCTAGATATAATTTCATTATTACTTTCGGTCTGTTTATAACATTGTGGTTTTCTTATTCATTTTTGTGATCTGAGCTTTCTTGGTGTTGCCCCTTCACCCCCCGCTGGCAGAGCTCCGGCCCCTCCCGTGTCCTGTGTAACCATTGTGGTGTCTTCTGTTTTTTCTAGGTTCGCTTTATTTTTTTCCATAAAGGCCTGAGTCTCTATGGGTGTATTGATTCTGATTCTTGTCTCCTCCCAGAATATCAGCATACCTTCAGGCATCAACCTCAAAGAGGTTATTTTTTTAAAGGAATCTGTTTTTAAATGAAAATGTGGATACAATGATTTATTTTAACTATTAGGAAAGTATGCTACCCAATATTAAATCAGACTAATACAAATCTAAGAATTGGGTTTGATGCCTCATTCAGAATGTTGATTCATACTAAAGACAGAGGCTGCAATAGAAGGTAATGATTCATTTGTAAATCTGTAGGCATCATAATGACAAAAATAAAAATAAAAAATAACTTACCCTCACCTTCCTAATTCTGAACGTTTTGCTTATCTTGTTAATGTTATCCCTTATGAGATTTTCTATTTTTTTCCTCATTATGTACCATCATCATTAATCTTGTATTTCAATGCAACCATGAATTTATATGAATCTTTCAAATCATGGGTCAATATAAGATCTGGACACATTTAGAAGTTTGTCCATTTTTTTACATTACTCAGATAAGTTCTGGCTGCAATTTCAGAGCAATGTCTAATTTGTGAGAAGAGACTGTCCTCTAGTGGTACTAAATAATAAAAATAACTAGAGTAACAGATAACCACTTGCACTGTCTAATATAGAAAATACATTATCAATTTCTCTACTTAATTTTTACAGCAACTGCTGGAGACATAAAACAAAATGCATTAATTTTCCGTCCAAAAAGGAAACTTTAACCCTTACTAGAGTTTTGTTTGGTCAACTGTCTCTATTCAAGAGATGTTAGCATGTTATCCATATATACGGTGACCATATTTTCTTGAAAAGGGTAAAGATAAATCTGGAAAAGAGGGCAAATAAGAAAGAGGTCTGGGTATATCTAGTTTAATGAAAAGAAGGACTAGGGGAGAGATGATAACAGTGTTCCAATATCTCAGGGATTGCCACAAACTATTCTCCAAAGCACCAAAGGATAGGACAAGAAGCAATGGGTGGAAACTAATCAAGGAGAGAAGCAACTTAGAAGGAGAAGGAGAAATTTCCTGACAGAACAATTAATCAGTGGAACAGCTTGCCTCCAGAAGTTGTGAATGCTCCAACACTGGGGGAAAAAAATTTAAGAGGTCCATAGGATTTTTTTTAAATCATTGTTTACTTTGTTTTGCAAAGAAAAATTCAAAACCAAGAAGAACTTTTTTAAAATATATATTCTAATAAAAATATCTAAAATCAAACAGTATATGTAAACTTATTGTAAAAAGACAATTTGTTTTCCATATTTCTCACATGAATGTGAAAGACTGAGCATTGAATGGTACCATTTGTACAGTAACAGTTAAATTACCAAAATAACTACTTTATTTTATTTATTGTTTGAAAAATAAATAAATCTAAAAAACAGTTTTCTGAAATAAAGGACTCTCCTTTTTAATATAGTATATATGGTCACAGTACCCATTTGTGTATTATGCAGAAGTTTTTAAAATCCTTCTGAAAAACAGTTGCTTTGCAAATGTGATCGCTCTTTTACTCAGTGATTTTATTTGAAGGACTCATCCACCATAAAAGCTCATCAGTGAAAAAAAAAGCTGTTAATGACATATTGAAAATATTGTGGTGGTTTATCATGTGTGATGACAATTCACTCTCCAAATTCTTCAAATAGCAACATTTGTCTTCTGTATCCAAGCAATAGGCATATGGTAGCATTGCTATGTGTTCACTCGGAAAGGAAACAGACCCCAAAATTATTTACTTTTCATTTATTTAAGTCTCTTAGGAATCAATCTTAGTATAAGGGTCTCCTGCTTAAAAAGGAGAGGGTACACTGAAAAACATACAAGGCCCTATGTAACCTTGTTATTCTATATTCTTGGGGGTAAATATATACCCAGAGAGTTTCTTAGCAATGACACAGGAATAGTTGGAATTATCTTATTTTGGGATTTTTGTTTTTAAATCTGATTCAAGCTAGAGATCCTGTTTTTTTTTCTTGATCCAAATACTAAATTGGCAATCATGTTCTAGTTATACAAGTCCCTGCAAAGTCAATTAACTCAGAGTCAAACTTATTAGAATTGCAATTATACTCAAGTAAATGAACTATAACAACAACAGAATTGGGCATTATTAATTATAATAATTGTATTTCATGGACAGAATTAAAAGTTTGAATTTATCTTAATGTGTTATCACATCTCCATATGTGTAAAAAGTTTTGTTTTGACTTTTTCTAGGAAAGGACATTGACAGATTTTTTTAAAAAAAAAATACATAATGGGTGGCAGTAGGATACTTTATGGAATAGCCAGGACTTGGTGATTAGCCTACTTTCTTTTATTCTGGACAGAAGAGACAAACACTGAAGTTTTTGTCAATGAATTCAAAGAGATTGAATAATGTTTTGTGTTAATCAAATCCATTTGTAAATTCAACCCAAGGTAACTGGAACAGTTAGGTTTGGCTTGGTTTGGTTTGGTTTATTTGAATTTATATGCCGCCCTTCTCCAAAAGGACTCAGGGCGGCGTACAACATTAAAAAACACACATCCCAAAAGTTTAAAAAGATTAAATCCCTATCCAAAAAAACAAACCGAATTTAAAAAAAACAATACATTTAAAATACGTTAAAATTAACAGGCCAGGCCGGCTTGCTGGAAAAGCCAACTTTTTAGGGTGCGTCGGAAGGACCGGAGGTCAGGGATTATGCGAAGCTCCGGGGGCAGCTCATTCCAGTTAGCAAGCACAATAGATGTAAGAAATGCACAAGAAAAAGTGGGATCTATATTTCTTTTTTAAATTTAATGAGATTCATAAATGCAAATTAATGCAAATACTGGAATGTGCAATGACTACTAATCGTCACTATGGGAACACTTCTGTAAAAAATATACCTATACTCATGCTATTATTCCCTTTTGTGAAAAATATCATGATCCACATTATGTCAGTAACATTTACTATACCTCTCAATATCTTTCTGTACTTGCAAATCATCCTTACTTCCATAGCATCCATTTAATTAACAATATAATACAATTAATAAAAGATGCTAACAATGATTGAGTTCAAAATATGAGAAATATATATCCTATAACTACTCTGTTAAATACTCTGGTTTACCATGCAAGAATTAGTAAATGAGGTTTAGCTGCCATCCAGTGGGGGATTTTTCATTTGCAGCCACTGCAAATATTCAGGGTTGTGGATAAATTAGCAATGAAAAACATAATGCTTTTTCTTATTATATTTTGACAAATATTCTTCCTATTTTCAAAGCATTTTGAAATAGGCTTTATTAACACAGTGGCAATAAGTTTCAAAAGAAGAGAACACTGTATATTTAGTTCAGGGTTGAACTGTGGAGTTTGTTTGAATTGATTGCAGATGTTTCATTATCCAACCTGATAAAATAATTATGGTATTACCTTATCAGGTAATAAAATGTCTGCAAGCAAACAACCAAGATCAGAGAACACAAAAGATTCCACAAGAATGAATTTATATTAAATAGTCCATAAATCTGATTACTGAAAAAATGTATTCTTTTTTTGCCAGCACAAATTTTGAGCATAGAAATTCAACAGATAACTGAATTATCTGTTGACTATCTAACAGCTTCAGAAATAGTCAACTATCAGTAGCTTTGAAATATACATGAATGACAATACAGTAGACAGAAGTGCATGCTGGACGGCATGAACAGTTCATCATTTCTGAATACAGAAATGTGTGTGGTTTTTTCCAACCCATCCACAACCAGAATCTCCAATTCCAATCCAATCAGAAATGTTTTACCCATCCATCAGTGGAGAGACTACATTGAATCATTCAACACATGACAAGGAAGAAACACTGCAGTTCAGGGCACAGATATGGGATAACCGAAAGAAATACATCAAGAATGTGGCTGGCTAAAAGAGGTGGATAAGAATAAAAATGATGCTAAAATGGAATAACTTGTAATAACAGCAGAAATGATGGGGGCTGGAAGATCAAGTATTAGTAAGCACAGGTGAGGATGAATTGCATAGTTTTTCATAGTTTAAAACATCTGAGTGATCTACCCCACTTGTTGCTAAGACATTTAACAATATCCTGCAGGGAGGTGAAATTGAAGAGTGGCTAAAATCTTGCAAAATCTGATAATGAAAGTTTTAGCAAAAGGGACTAGCACCAGGCAAATACAATTATCTGCTTACCAATAACTTTCAAATTGTTAAATGCTAAATTCCACCTGAACAGAAAGAAAATCACCCAAATAGCAGAGGAATAAAAATTCAATTCTTAATTGACAATATGATTTTGGAAAAGTGCAAGGAAGACCAACTTGAATGTAGAGTTACAAGAAGGCATTAAAATTCCCTGCCACGTTATTGGATAATCAAATGCCTAGAAATAATAGGAGTCAGTAGAAATATCAGAAATTTTGTGCAAAGGTCAATGGCACCATAGAAGATGCGGGACAATGGTGATAGAATGTGAGAGAGGTTAACATCAAGAGAGGAATATTTTAAGGAGAATCACTATTACTACTACTTTGTCATCTGATTCCTCTGTCAACAATAAAGAATAGCTTAAGCCATGGCTATCAAATATCAAAAACATCTGCCAGGCTCTTCCATCTCCTTTATTTGGATTATCTGAAGTTCTGTGGAAAATCACCATCTGAAACAAAATTGCAGCTTGACACTGCCTGTGTATACAGTCAAGAGATTGCAATAGAGTTTGAACTGGACAAATGTCCCATGCTGATCATCAAGTGAAGAAAAATAGTTAAAAATGAAGGATTCAAAACGCCCTATGAAATAATATCAAGAATCTGGATGAAGATTACTATTACAAATACCTGTAGGCTGGTAACATCAAGCACACTGAAGTAAAAAAAAATGTTAGAAGTGAAGTGAAGATGATCTGAAAGTCCAAAATCAATAGTGGAAATACCTTCAAGGCAATTAACATGTGAGCAATTCTAGTTATTAGATACACAGCTGGAATGGTGGATTGTACTCAAGCAGAACTAAAAGCCCTGGTTAGGAAAACCAGAAAAATAACAACAATCATGTTCTTCATCTTCACAGCAATGCTGACAGATTCTACTTATCAAGGAAAATAGGTGGGCATGGAGTGTTGCAAGTACATTAGACAGTTGAAAAAGAAGAAAAGGGCATTGGAAGAATACCAAAGGACCGTGGAAAAGATATGCTGAAGCTAATATATCAGGAAAGGGTCTGGAGGCTAAACCATATGATGAACTATGAAGAGAACAAGGTATAGCTTTTAAAAAATGAAGGATTGTGGTGATATGGTACCTAAGGGAAAGTCACAGAAAACAGCGGTTGACTTATTCTTGAAAGCATCTCAAGTTTTTTTAAAAAGGAGCAATGGATGAAAGTCCACTAAAGGGAGAACCAATCTGGATCTAGGATTTTTTTTCTCTCCAAGCCATTGAAAACAAGATTTGGCCATAAAAGTGAGTTGTCTTCCATGAAACTGACAGAAAAGGTGACTTATGTATGCAAGTTGACTTAAGAAATTTTCACTGTTGACAAATTGCAGCATCTCTCTTTAAAGAAAGTGCAGTTGTGCTTCACAAATCAGAGAAAGAAGAATTATGACTACTTTCTCTTCAGGCTCTTAGCAGATTCACATTTCACTCCTTTTGTTCTGTACAGTACAAGTGATCTTTCTCTTTCAGTTTCTACTCCATTCCTCTTCAGTCATACATTTTTTGAATCATTTCATTCATTGTGTTTTACCACATATTTTACAATGGTGACAAGAGATATATTTCTTTGACACAGTAAATTCAGTTCTGGCCAGGCATCACTCAATTGCTTGATCGGAATGAGAACTACATTTTGTTGTTCTGATATCCTGTTCTTATATTCTACAAATCCTGCAACAAACTAAAGTAGGTAAACAATCTCGGAAAGTAAGAACACCCATTTGCTTCCTATAATATTTTTGTGCCATGACCTCTTTTTAAAAGACGCCTAGTAGGAAAAATGTCAGTGGCATATATGCTGAGTTATACTATTAACTCCATTTTACTATATTAATAAAAGTCATTCCATTTTTTTCTCTTAAATATAAAATTGAACAGTTGTTAGAATACTGAATTTAAAAAAACCATAGTAACTAGATTTATAAATACTGATCTGTAGTAGTAATAATATGCACTGATTATAATTCCATCAGACTACCACCAGGAGGCATACGTACTTCACTTCCTTACGGGAAGTTTATAGGCAGAAAACATGTTAGTCTATATGGTAACAGCCATCAAAAAAAAATCTCATAGATTTGATTAGTTGATCATGTGCCATCAAATTGGTGTCAACTTTTAGCCACAACATATTAGTTTTCCATGAATAGTGTTGTCAAAACGTATGCTTAAGCCTTTAAAGGCCAGTACCAGACTCCTTCTTAGTTCTCTTATAAAATTAATAAAATTAAAGGCCCAAATGTAAAAATGATTGTGCTAATTTTAAAATAAATGTTCACCTTTAAACTAAGTCCCTTTAGAATCCGAAAATATTTTGTCCTTTGAGATTTAGTTTTTCTAAATTTCAGGAAAGCATGGAAAATTTACCTACTCTATTGTATGCTCAATTTCTGGAAGAGAACAGATATTATGGGTGCAGTTGAGGTTTCTCTAGGCAAAGAGAAATGTGCAAGTTTATTTTATTGGAAATAAAATAATATTACAAAAATTAAAGTAGCTAGTACATAAGCTAAATACCTAATACATCACATTTTAATACAATACATCTAAAAAGTGTTTAAGTGCTACCCAGATGTGGGTGCTTAAAGACAATTCCAGTGAGTCCCCTCTTTTTGTGTAGGGTCTCATTGATGTAACATAAATGCTCCCCATACAAACCATGGTATTTCTACTTTCTAACATTCTTTTCATGATCTTTTTACCTGTGCTTAACTATATTTCATTCAGCTAATCCAATTTCCTGAGAAAACATAATAAATAATTCAGGGCAAGTTCACACGCCTAAATGGGTTTGTCTCATTTGGGCCCTAGTATGTCATGAAAGTACAGCTTAATACAGTAAATAGTTAGATTCAACAATACTTTAGAAACTGGCCAGTGTCTTGGGTAGATCAAGACATTCCTTCCAGTAACCTTTGCCCTAAAGAGTGATGTGTAGATATAATTGCAGGAAAATTACCATATTAAATTACATTTGCCTTTGGTTTATATTTGTACTGGAAGCAGGTAAGTAATCTGCATCAGCAGCTGCCTAGCAATTGGTTCTCCTTGTAAGATGTCTCCACAAAGACCATCATTAAACATGTAATGTTGATCAGATTTAATCTTCTAAAGCCAATGTGCTAACTTTCACCTTCAACTGAAAGCTAACAAGGATTCTGAGGGACAAAATGCTTTCACTTTGGGGTGATATTTATATATTAGCATTCAGCATAAACGGCAGTAATGCAGAAATGATGGACTGGACATCATGTAATCAGAATGGCAACCCAAATATTTTGTATTCGTATCATGTTGTACATTGGTATAAAAGTCCAGAAGTGGCACAAGTTTTGTCATTCATCCCTTCTTGCCTCTCATCACAAACATCTACAGTATGCCTTCAGATGTAGAATTGGTATTCTGTATGTGTAGTTTAAAAGACAAACAATGGTCTGGCGACAGATGAGATAGATTGAAGCAAATTCTATTCTTCATGGGATGAGTTAAAATATCTTTAAAATTATCTTCTCAAAGTGGCCAGGTTTCATTCTTCAAGTTTCCTTGTAGATCAGCCTAAAGTATATCAGTCCCAGAAGTAAAATCCTCCACCTTTTCTCTCTCAATTATATGGCTTAGTCTTTCCATTCTAGAGCTAGTCAATCAGCTATCCCTAAAGTGGAACATGTCAATTGCAAGATAATTTTACTCCCATCCGTTTGGCATAAACATTTCTTATTAATATTCATTTCCATGTTCACTGTTGTAATTTTGCAACTGAATTGATGGAGCATGAATGGATCCCTAATACAATAATCTCAAAAAGTCCCTGCTGGAGACTCAATAGGAACTAATATTGACTTTATCAAATATAAATATAAGAATAAATTGTATTGATGTTTTTGGCATGGAATACATATGTGCATGAATAGTTGATATTCATTTATGAAAAGGAATTCTTATAAAGTAATATAATTGTTTTATATACAATACATGTTTAGAATATACATTTTTAGAAAAAAGCATTTTTGCATCATTCATCAGTAAATCATTTATTACTGTGCCTAGAGCAATATCTGCCTATGCCTTTACATTTGTCACATTTTTTTCTCCTCTTGACCCAGGCTGAAATAGAAATAGACACATACTATATTGAATTTCTTAAAGAACATTCATTTATTGTTATAAAACAGAAAATGAATGAATAACTTGTGAAGTTAAAATAGAATGCTTGCATTAACTTTATGTATGTTCAAAGAACAGTTAAGGAACTGAGATGGAAAAAGACTGGCCAATCATATAGCTGACTCTAGTTATTTCAATACATTATGTATTAGGAACTGGGAGTTGTTGATGTTCTATAACCCAATGAATAAGTAACTTTTTACACTAGTTAACCATGAGCTGATTTGTTGAGAATGGCAATGATTTGAAAAGATAATACAATGATCTGGATGATATTTGGAACGCTGACAAAGAGTCTTGCAGCTGTCTACAACTCAGTAAGTGCAGCATCTAGTCATGGTGACATGAGGATAAAGAGCCTTACAGTGAATGCTTAATAAATCACAAATTGATAGTAAAAATGGGATTTGAATTTGTATTTTTGAAGCATGGAAAATTTGAAAATATAAATGTAGTATTTTTTAAAACTATATTATGCTATTTTACAATCAGTTGTTAATTCCCATCCTTAGTATTATGGTAAACCAGAGAAGGAGTGACTGTGTAATGACTATCAATCTTATGTTAATTTATGATGGACAAAAGAATTACTGGTTCTTTGGGTACTTCATGTAAGGTATTGGCACGTATGCATAATTTTCTCATATTCTAACATCCTCTCCTGCTTTTTCCTATCTTTTCTGTCCTGAAGGAAATTAATTGGTTGTATACAGGGTTGTGTCCAGATTGAACATAGATACTGATGAAACATCCAGAAGCCCAGCTCTCAAGCTGTCCTAAGGTCTCCATTGTGTTTAAAGGAACAGCAAATTCTTAACCATCTAGCATAAATAATTTCACTCAAAAGTTCACCTACCTGCTCTTCAGTAGAATTTTTACCTACCATATTTTCCGGCATATAAGGCGACTGAATGTACAAGATGATCCCCTACTTTTCCTGTTAAAATATAGGATTTGGGCTATACTCGTCATATAAGACTACCCCTCTTCCAAGACACACCAAACAGCCAATCAGCCTCCATTTTATTTCCAGCGCCTTTCTCCCAGCTTGGAACTGAACAGGTGGTTTTTCCTTCCAATACTCCCTTTCCCCAAACTGGACCCCAGATGAGTCGGGTTGGCTTCTTCTGGCAACAGGGGTGAGGTGGGGGCACACAGCAACCATCATAAGTTTGAACCAGTTGCCAAGCATCTGAATTTTGATCCTCTGACCATGGGGGGGGGGGTGCTACAAAGGTTGTAACTCTGAAAAAATGGTCAGAAGTCATTTTTTTCCAGTGGGGATGAAGGTTTGAATGGTCACTAAAGAAACTGTCGTAAGTGGAAGTCTGTACCTTCCAGTTGTATTGTGTCAGGCAGGTCCCAAAAGCAGATCAGGAAAGGCTGTTTTGATTACCTATGGAATTCCACTATATGAGAAAGTTCTGCTTGTTCCTTTTTCATCCTTGGCCCAGCTCTCCTTCCCTATTATTTCAGTCACCAAACTTTTAATGTGAATACAGACCCGCCACATACACCAATGTCATGCAACACACGAGACCACTACTAAATTAACGTGATTAAGGCAGCAGGGAGACGTGTCTGCCTGAGTTGGAATTTCAGTGCAGGAGCTGTGCACACACACACACACACACACACACACACACACACAAATGTTCTGCGGACCAAGCTGCAGCACAATCCCACATGAAGCTATACTTAGATGGAAAACTATGCCGAGAAAACTGCAGGGACTTTTCCAAGCAGTCTCCGAGAATCAGACAGACAGAAGTAAAATCCTCAAATAATAATAGCAGCGGTTTTTAGTAACCATTAAAGCAAGAAAATTGATTTAGAACATTTTATTTATATTTGTAACATAAGATTAATTGAAATAAAACTCTGAAAGAACTAATGGTCTGGATGTGCACATTGTAATACATTGTTTGGAGATTATTTTGAGCCCCAATACTTTTGGAATCTTGTTTATATCACCTCTGATGGAAATGCTGGTAAGCTATATGCAAGGTGAAAAAGATGCTTCTAAAAATTATTTTAAGGTTTATCTAGGAGAGGTAAGCAAGTCACACAGTGCTAATCTTTACATCAAAAAAATCTTATATCTTTAAAAATCTTTAAATCTTCTTCAGCAATGGATACTTGAAGTAATGTTTCCTCTGATATTTATCTAAGGTCTTCACCCATATTCTTGCCAAACAGAGCAAGGCAGATAACCTCAAATGAAAGGATATTTTGATTTGAGGAATGCCTTCCCAAAGATGCTCACAGGACACCCAATTGTATCTTTTTTACTACCAGTTTTTATTTTCCTAGGCATTTCAATTTAAAGATCAGTTTAGAATTCTTTGAGTAGTTGCTGCTGGTTGTTTTGTGTTTTTGTCTGTATTATAATAGTAATGGTTTATGCTGTTATTTAATTTGTTGCTTGTGTGATTTTGTTTTGTTTATTTGTTTTATACTTTATATATTTAACATACAGTATTTGTGTACACCAACCTACTGTGGTTATTACAAATTTAGAAATGTGGCAAAAATCAGTCAAGTGAAATCCACTATCAGACTTCCTTCAGGCTAAACAATGCTACAGGATTGCTGTAATTATGTTTTGCTTTTCAGTTTCTTAGACGAACAAAAAAAGTGTGAAATAGATAAAATACCAAATCTTTCTCCTTAAATAATAGTTGTTTCATTTTTAACTATTTGTTCTGATCCTTTAGTAGATAATTTTCCTTAGAAAGATAAGATTTTTATCTGATGATTCACAATATTTTAATACCCTTCAAACATCAATCCAGATAGACTTTTGTGAAAAATGGATGATTCTTGCTTTGTTAAAAGCTTTTGACAATTGTGATAGACGCCTTCAATAAACTAAGGTTAGTCAAGTTTCCATAGATAATAATCCTAGAGGGAACAACAGTTCAGGGTGCCTGGCAAACTCTGAAAAACAAGATAAAAAAGGCAGAAGCAAAAACAATGCCACAGAGAAGGAAAAATCAAAACATTCCAGACAAATGCTTGCAGAAAGAGCTCTCTGAAAAACAGAGGGATAAAAAGGACAAGTAGGGCACACAACTAAACAGAAGTAGAAAGGCGCACAACTAAACAGAATATTATTTTGTAATGACCAGCCAAAAATATCTAAAGTATTTAGGAAGCAAAATCTTTGTTGTGTGTTTTTGTCATTTTCCATAATTGTTTGTCATATTGAAATAATACCCATAGAAGCAAACCAAACATGCTAGTTTCAGATGGTTCTTCCCACACCTCTTCTATAAGGAGTATTGTATTCCAACACAGAGGAGCAATTTAATTGGAAAAAAAAACTGGTCTAGTAGGAATGACAATTGCACTCCAATGTTTCAGACATAGTTGTCAGGACATATTAAGAGATGTGAAATACTGGCATAATTTAATAGTGTTGAGCTACAGCCTTTTCCCAAATGACTGGTGTTGTAATATTCCAGGTAATTCAACTGTTCATGAATGTAAGATTTAAATAATTACTTCACTTAGGAATCATATCCATTGTATTGTTTACATACTTATGTAATGATTTCTTTTGAAATCCAGGCAGTCAAAGACAGCAGTGTCCAAGAAGTTAACAAGGTAAAGAAAACACACAAAACCAAGCTTTTAAATTATGTCGTAGTCATTACTGATAGTAGGAAGTATTTTTTTAATTTATTCTTGTAATGAAGTTCATGTGCGTGTGTGCCTGTATTTGGATGGGTTTCGCTTTTCCATCCTTTGCATGTGGTTGAGTTTATGTACATGTATGCACTGTGCACACAATCAGAAATGTGGTGTGGCAGGAGAGCAGAAATACACACATTCAGAACCATTGCTCTACTGGTTTTGATAGAAATGCATTGGGATTATTTTTCCTCCTGGGACATCTGTTCTTTCCTGTTCAGTTTTTTTAGACTTATCCGACTTTTTTTTTTCAATTTTTCAATAAAAATACAGCCAAATTTGCTAATCAATACCTCTAAGGACTACTACGGTAGAAGATTCACATTCTTCGCTCAACTATGAAAAAAAAAGGCATGCAACATGGTTCTTGTAGTGTTCACATCATACAGGAAATGAATGCTGTCAGCTTAATGAGTCTTAAACGCTCATCACTTCTCCTAATAATTGCCACACAAATTATTGTTGCTGGGAAGACCCATCTCATCAGCAATCCCGTCATTAAACAGATTATAGCTAAATTCAGATGGCAAATAGAAATGTAAAAGATATGCTAAATGATATGATCATTCTAGCAAGTGATTGCAGAAAATACGACTTTAGCAACAGAGTGATCAATGCCTGGAATGCTATGCCCGACTCCATTTTTACACCCTCGCAGCTTCAACCTTAAACTGCCTACCATGGACCTCACCCCCATTCTTAAGAGGTCTGTAAAGGGGACGTGCATAAGTGCACCAGTGTGCCTTCCATCCTTGTTTTACTGTCCCCATTTATCTGTAGTTACTTCCTTTATTCATGTTTATGTTCATACCTATACATGTTATCTTGTACATGTTTGACAAACAAACAAATTAGTTAAAAAGTGACATTCTACAAATCTGGAACTACTAAAACAATTAAAATTTCTCAAAAGAACCAAACAGATTATTGTTTTATTTCTCATCACTTGTATCTGATCATTTTAAATGCAATTAGTATGAACATGAGCTAAGAACTTTTCCATATGAAGATCTGATGACATAACACTCATAATAACAGCGGTTAAAACCCAAAATTAAAGAGAATGTCTTCTCAAAGATAAAAAGAATGGGGCCTGAAAAGATTTATGTTCCATAATTTGGAAGAACAAGTATCAATTTTTAATTTTTTTAAAAAAGTTCTGTTCTCATCATATTAATTGAGAGAAGAATTTAATTAGATGAAGAATTTTGGGGGTCGAAATAGGTGAATTCAAATTTGTGGTAATTTTTAGTGTTTTTTTTTCCCTCACTATTAATTGCATTGGATGAAACACAGTGATAACTGAGCTCCAATGACATCAAAATGCTGAAACATGAGCTGTGATATCATGACAAAAGATCTGTGGTTTTTGTACCTACATTGCCCACAATTATGTAAGCAGTAGAATTTGTGTTACCACAGACATTTTATTACTTTGGTTCCCCTTTTATATATCCAGGAAAGAAAGCATCGCTGATTTTCAGATTTGGCTCTTTAGTACATCATTAACAAAACCTAAATTATGCCAGCCAGTTGAACACTTCTTTAAATCACTCTCTAAAGTGGTTCAGCAAGGTACCTTATAATTGTGCTTGTCCTCCTTTGCTAATTGCAAATTATTTCAAAGTACACAGTTTCATATAGAGCAGGAGTGTCCAAACTTGGGAACTTTAAGACTTGTGGACTTCAACTCCCAGAATTCCCCAGCCAGCCATGCTGGCTGGGGAATTCTGGGCGTTGAAGTCCACAAGTCTTAAAGTTCCCAAGTTTGGACACCCTTGATACAGACCCTTCACCCTTTTACAAAAGCATTTAGCTTTCCTCCTCCCTGTTGAGTGCAACATGCTTCAGCCCAAATAATCTTTACAATAATTAAAACATTAGATCCTCAACCTTCCAATAAGAAAATTAGAGATTCGTATGTTCAGGTAGAACATTAGATACTCATACTATGAATGAGTAAACCATTTATACAATAGAACACTTTGAGAACTACAACATAGGCAATGTCAGTAAACATAGCTTGGCATTTGAAGCTTGTAATCTGATTAGCTCTTACTGTAAATGTGCTGGCAACAGTTTGGTTAGTTTTTCCTGGAATAGCCACCTACAAAGCAATTGTAAAATCACTGCCACTTGCCACACTTGTTAGACTACTCTGCTGATGCACTTTGTCTCGATCAAAGCTCTAAAAGCAAGGCATGAAGAGACAGCCATTTTCACCTCATGCTAATCATACACTTCTCTTCGTTATAGTACAGAAAGATAAATAGAGCTAACCAACACTCTCTTCAAATACCAATTTTCTTTTCTTGTTAGCAAATCGGGTATGGTGAACACAATACTTGGTGGCTTCAGAAAATTCTGCTTTAGTTTTCTAGATCAGAATGGTGATAGGAAGGCCCTGTTTGTTTGATGCTGCCATGCAGATTGGCTTGTCTCCATGACAGAATGTGCAGGCAGAAAGCATCCTCTGTAGAATTGCTTATGGTGGATCCATAATATAGCATAATGGTGATATCAGCATTCCAAATATCATGCAGAATTAAATCATTGTCCAAGGCAAAGTTATCCTTAAAACACCAATTTAATAAGACAGACATGTTGGAGTTCCGGTTCCGGCGGCGGCGGCGACGGGCAGCTCTCTGCCCGCTCCGGCTCCCCGGTGGGCTTCCCCACTCCTTGGGGGGCACAGGACACCCCGCAGAGGGGTCCTGCCGGAGGGGCGGCATCGCGGAGGTCTCCTGCAGCGGCGGCAGCCGGCGGGGGCTCTCTCGCGCGCCCAAGGCACCGGGGAGCAAGCTCGGAGGGCGCATCGCGTTTCCACGCCTCGCGCCTCGCTACAAGCCGACTGGAGAATGCTACAATTGAAGGAAGCAGCTGCGGTGCGGTGAGGTTGCCTCTCTCTTCATCCCTTACTTTGCATGAAGATTTGATTCAGCTTTTAAAACTTTAAAACAACTTTCGGAGCATTTTGGAGGTGCGGCTGGAGGGAGGGGGGTTTTCCCCCCCCCCCTTGGACAAGCGGCAAGAAACAATTTTGCTCTCAGCCCCCGGGGAAGGAGGAGGGGGGAGAGCCAACGAATGAAGCCTCACTTAGGCTGAGATGATTTTCTTTTCAATTTAATTTTACATATTACAATGATTTGAGGACTTTTGGAACTTTTTAAAACTTTGTTACGCCTCTGTGCCCAAAACTGGCAGGGCAAGATGGCACACTTCCGTTGTCTTTATGAACTCTGAAACCTGACTCCACCTTTAAAATTCAGGCTTCCGGTCTTTGTCTCCGTGTCTCCCAGAGGAACCTCTTGTGGATTGGTATTTTTTTAACCTTCTAGGGGAAATTTTCTATCTATTGCCAGACTTATTGGAGAGATTCTCTTCTGCCTGGTTATTCTGCTCCCGGATTCACCTGGCTACCCTTCTTTTCTAATTGCTTACTTCATATTTGGACTGAACTTTTAACGTTATAAAGGATGGCATCTAAAAGACCCCCTCCTGGAAAACCTGGCTTTGCCACTTCTGCTCCAACATCCGCAACATCCAGTCCAGCCACACAGTCAAAGATAACAGAACTGATGCAACATAAGACTACAGAGATGGACTTTCAACAAATGCTTCAACAAATTCTACAGGGCCAGGAGGAAATCAAGAATCAGTTAAGGGAAATGAAAGATGAAATTAAAGAAAATCAAGCCCAAATATATAAGAACTCACAAAGACTGAATCTTGTGGAAGGGGGGGTGGAGGAGGTGAGGGGGGTGGTGGAAGCTGTGCAGAAAGGGAACAAAGATCTTGACATCCAACAGATGAAATTAGAATTTGAGAGAATGTCCTATTATCTTAGATTTCAAAATGTTATAGAAGAAGATGGGGAAAATATAAGGGACATCATGACAAACATTCTGGCTGACTATACACACAAAGAAAAACAACAGATGGGGTGGGATATAGATCTGGTTTATAGAGTGAACTCAGCTTATGCTAGAACACACAATTT